>NC_054069.1:5106716-5728348 GCF_017639655.2 Falco naumanni
GAGTGAATTGGTAACGAGACGACATGAGCCCCGATGGGAAAAACGCATCTTTCCTAACAAAAGTAAGGGGGGGTGGGGGGGAAGAACAGAAGTGGGAGCAACAGAAAGAGGGAAAAAATGGCAAATAAGCTATTACCACTAATAATAACTTTGCAATGCTATTTTCTGCAGGAGCCTTCAAGTTGTGATGTTTCCTTCACTCTAATTACACCTTCTAAAAGCAGGTTCCCTTCTCGCTTTAACCACCCCGCGCGAAACTCCCGCAGGATTCAGATAAAAATGGAGAGGGAAAGAGTTCACACTTCACAAACTGCCTCTGCATATCCCAGGGGAGCGTCACCTGCATAAAACCCGTGGGATTACACTTGCAAATAACAATCAGCCCAAAAAACCCACTCTGAGAAGGTGCAGGCTCCGAGGGTCGGCAGGGACCATTTGATTTCCTTCTGCACCGAGTGCCATCCAGGGGGACTTTGCCAACGTGACTTGTGCTACAGCCCACAGCAGTGCTGAATCCAGGGTGGGCAGGGAGGGAAAACACCCAACCTCTGCAAGCCATGCAAGAAAAAAAAAAAGGATAGGAGATGTTCCAATCCCAGCCTCCAAGGCAGAAAGTGGTCAGCGTGGGGGTGGGAAGGCAGAGCGCCCAGCAGCCAGCCCAGTGCTCTGGAATATTTCCTCTAATGCAGGCAGTAGGTTTCAGCTTGATGGATTAACGGCTGAGCCCAGCTGGGCAAAGTCCTGGGCTGGTTTGGCTCAGGGGACATTCAAAGCCAAAGCAGATATTGGTGCTTAATAGAAATAAGAAGGGAAAGCTACAACCACATACGTACAGATCAAAAAACCTCTCCCGAGTTACTGGGGGCTTAAATGCACGGGCCTTTTCCCTCCCTGGCACACACAGATGTCAGAGCTAGCCCAGGCCTGGGGCCAACCAGCCACATCTCAAGGAAACCGCAGCAGGGCACCAGCAAACCGCAAACACTCTGGTCTCTGCCAGCTCCTGCAGCTTGAGGACACCTTGATGACAGCCCATCAAGTGTCACAATCCTCCCATCCGACCTGCACGGCTGCCTTGCCTCCATTTCTTTGCAATTTCAACCCAGAGGAACCTCATCTAGCAAGAGAGTGAAAGAGCCAACGCTCTGCTTGGCACAGTGTTGGTGAGGCAAGCTGCCCCCGTGCCAGGCACAAGCACTTCACCTTGCTCAAGACAGTATTTTCAATAAAAAACCCCTTGCATTCAGCAAAGTCGGGCAGCTCACACAGCCGTGCCATCCTTCTCGTGCTCACGTGCTGAACCACAGGTGCACCATTTTGCTTTAAGGCACTGCTGGTGGCATCGCTGTCAGAGGTCTTCCACTGATGCACTGCCCCCCCAGGGCTAACACGCATCGCATCCCCCTGCAATAATCCCACGGAGCATCAGTGGTACCCAGCCCCCTGCCAGGGCTCTTGTACCTGCCGGCCGCTCCGGCTGCAGCGTGGCACGGCTCTGCCACAGGACCCCGGGACGTGGGTGTCCCACGGCATGGGTCTCCACAAGCAAGTTTTAGCCCAAGTCCCCTCGTGTTCATCACAGCTGTGGAACGAGCTGTTTTCCAGCTGTGACACAGCTAACCTCCCCCCCCGCCAGCCTCATCCTCTTCCCACACATCCCAGCCCTGCACAGCAAAGCACTGTAACTAAACCATGGAAAGCTGCAGAAATTATAGCCGTGCCTTTTCCCTGCCCTCCCGAGTCCAACATAATTCTCGCTGACAGTCACGAAAAACACATGTTGGGTTAAGATCGGATCTGAGCCTTGACACTCAGTCCCCATCTGCTTGCACAGGGACCATAATCTTTTCAGCTGCTAAAAGTGCACATCATCATGAAAAAAAATGCCGACGACTTTCCCCCCTCCGCGTGCAGCTCCGCTGTCCGCCCCCATCGCTCCCTCCCTACGGATGCAGTGCAGGGCTGCGCTCGCTGCCCCACCACGACCCACCCGCGCAGCACCAGCACAGAGCCAGCGCTGGATCCAAACCCAGCATCTCCCCCAAGCCATGGGGATGAGGCCAACCCACACTTCGGGGGCCACCTGCTCGGCTCATGGAGGTTGCAGCACCTTTGCCGCAGCCAGATGCGGTCGTCCGTGTCCCCCCCCCCCGGGTGCCCATGTCGGGGGGTTCGTTTTCACTTCGCAAAAGGGAGCGAGGGGCAGGCACCCGAGTTTGCCTGGCAAGGAATCGGGGAAGGAGGGGTGAGGGGGAGCACAGGGAATAGCATGACAGCTCAGGAGAGAGGGAGGGCACAGGAGGTGCCCAACTTTGAAGGGGAAAAAGCTCCGTGCCCACATCATTTACAGCCAGAGGCTGCCTGAGGGGACGGACTCTGCCCAGCCTGGGGGCTGCCGTGCAACCCCCCCCAGCCCCCAGCGCAGGTGCCAGCGCCTTGGGTGCCTGCGGCTGGGTGCCCCCCCGGGGGGCCAGCCCTGCCACGGGGGACGGGCACGGCTGTGTGAACCCCACTCGCTGGGAGCACTTGGCAATTCCCTGCTGCAGAGCAACTCGCTGCCTGCCTGCATCTGTGCGTTCGTGCGCAATGTGCATGAAGTCCAGGTCCCCCGTGCACGCACACTGCTCGGCTTTCCCACCCTGCCAGCCGATACCCTCCCGATGCCCTGGAGAAAAAGCCTTTTTGCACTACCTGGGATGAAGAGCAGAGCAGTTGTGGCCGTGAAGATGATCCAGCAGGCAGGATGGTACATCTTGAAGCTGCAGTAGACTAGCGGCTGATTTGCTTGCTGCTTGCTGCTGCCGCCGCTGCTTTCGTCTGCGTTGAATTCTGAGCAGGTTTAAATCCAATGTTTGCAGAGGGAGGGAGACTGAGTTAGCGAGCTAGAGAGAGGGGGAGAGAAACGGGAGCAGGCAGTCAGCGTCTCTGATTTTTCCTTGCACACACACACACACACACACAACTAGCAGAAGGAACACCAGGCTCAGTGCGTGCACGGGGGAAAGCAGACCTCCTACCAGGCACCCATTGGTTCAAGATGCTGACTGACACACGCACACTTGCTCTTCTGCGGGTCTCCTTCTGCAACCAGGGAGTTCAATGCGGGCATTGACCCCCCGAGCATCCCTGCCAGCAGGACCCGGGATGGAGGGAGCAGCCTGGCACAGAGGCGGGCACCGTCCCACTCACTCCTCGTGCACCAGCTGCCTGCAAAGGGGCTCAGAAATTTTTTGTCCCTAAACTGGAGCTGACAGGGGGTGGGGGGGTGGGCAGCCCCAGGCTTCAGCCCCTTGGCTCACCCCTGCCCCTCTGTGGGCTCTGCCCCCCTCCCCGGGAAGCCACCGGCAGCTCTGCCTACTGCCAAGAGAGGCAAACCAGCGGGTAATCCAAGCTTTTTAGCGTGAGTGGGTGTTTTTCGCACAAAATCTCTGAAACCGAGAAACAATCTTCTCTGTGCATCCCAACTAGAGCTGTATTTTTTCCCCTTCAGCGGGCTCACAGAGCCCCAAAAGGACGCTGAGCCCAGGTAGCTGCTCCTGCAGACCCGCTGCTCGGTACCATCCCGTTCCCACCGAGGCCAAGGAGTGTTTCCTCAGGCTCTCTGAAGCAATCCTCCCTTTCCAGGCTGCCACAGCTTGCCCCCAAGCCCTGCTTTCCCCCAGACCTGCCTTGCCACCTTCCCATGCCCCTGCCAAGCCCAAAGCATCCCCAGCACATGGCAGCAGCTGCTGCCTCCTGCCTCTCCGCCTGCTGCCCCTGCCACGTCCACCCTCCTACAGCCACCCCCAGCTCAAAGTGTTTGCCAGCTAGTGCCTGAGTTTGCTGAACTGCCAATAAAAAGGTTGCAAAGAGAAGTTTTCAAAAGAAATAGTGCGTATTTTTGATATTTTTCTAAACAAAATAAATGTTTATTTCACATTAATTGCAACTTCGTTAAAAATAAATGGTAAGCATTTTTTAATGCTTCAAGAAAAATTAAGATGTTTAGTTTTACTCATAACAATCTCTTTCCCCTCTAACTCAGGGCTAAAGGTCTCTTTTTGTGTTCCAGACCAGTCCAAGAGTACTTTTGGACCAATACTTTGGATGACCAGCTCTCAAACCACTGCAGCATTTTGGTACCAGAGGTCGCAAACTCCTCTACCCCCCCACCTCCCATCCCAGGGTTTCATCCTGCTTCTCGCCTTAGGCTCTGTGTTCATCTGCTGGGGCATCCTCTTGCCATCCCTGGTCCCCCAGGACACATCAGTTCCCTGGACTTTCCTCCCTCGAGACCCTTCTTTGCATTAAATTCATCGTCTCAGAGAGTGTCTGGAAAAAGAGATGCTCCACATCAGGCATGCATGATTCCTGGAAGGACGACGCATCTGCAAACACCCGGCTGCAAATATTAATTCCCCCAAGCTGCTACAGAGCTGGTGCCGGGGCCCTCCAGCTCCTATCTGCTACCAAACACCTCGCATCCAATCCCAGCCAACAAAACCCTAATAATTTCCTCTCCTGCTGCCTGTCTTCCCCATGTTTCTCCCACCCACTTGTTGCAGCTCGACACAGACTAATCACAGAGACGGCAACCGCATCCCCCTCCGTGCACACACCTCTTACCTCGCATTATTTTCATACAAAGCAGCACCAGAAGGAGCAGGGATGATGCTTTCAGCGCACAGTGCTGTATCCATCATGCTCTCGAGGGGGTACCCTCCCCCGGCGAGGGGTGGGAGCCAAGCACACACCACCAAGGCAAACTTTCTCTGGCTTTTAGCCATTAATCTCGATTACATTTCCTACTCTACGTGAATAAACCACAAGTTTTTAAAAGCTTTTAACTCAACTGTATTCTCACATTATCTGCTGAAGGCAACCCATCTCTCGTGGCTTTAGGAGCACGCCAAAGAAAACGCGCCCAGGGACTTTTCTCTTTTCCTAGGAGTAAAGCTATGCTGTTCGCAATAACCTTGACCTCTGAAAGAGCTAAATCATCGCGCTGAGTAAAAAACCAATGAGCCTAGTGTCTCGCTCAGCTTGAGACAGGGATGGCGATATTTCTGTCCTGAATTTCCCTTTGACACCCAAACAGCCAACGTCAAGGAAATTTATCCTTCGCTTCACAAGTGTTCCGGGAAACCAGCTGCGAGGAGGCATTTGGGATTTCCCAGGGCTGCAAGGCATCGTCCTGGAACTACACAGACAGCCCAGGACAGGGATATCTGTCCCCGGACAGGGATATCTGTCCCCGGAGGGGACCGCGCTGTGTCAGGGCTCAGCTGAACCCTCTGGCTGTGGCTCACTCTCCGAAACCCACACAGCGCGCTCTGAATCCGCCCAAGGCGAAAAGAAATATTGTTATCCTCGAGGAACTAAAGGAAATGAACAAAGAAATCATTTCTAATTAACAGAGATGTTTGATGGGCTCAGAACAAACATGTTGCTCTGCTTTCAAACCCTGGGCTGAAAAGCTATATTTGGGCAAATTTCAAAACAACACATTCTTTCTTTTTTTTCCTCCCACCACATTTCTCCCGTATGCTTCCCCCCCACCCCAACCTGGCAATGACTATTACCCAAATCCAGCACACGCTTAACTGCTCTCCTTGCATCGATTTCGGACAATTAGGTGGCACCCAAATTACCGAGCACGGCTCGGAGGATGACCTTGGACCAGACCTTCAGCACAGCGATACCTTTGCTTTCCCATCTGCAAAATGAGAAACAAATGCGCTTGGATCAAGCAAACAAATCTATCACTGCTCGCTAGCTCTCCAGGACTGAACAGGGCGCTGGCCTGTTTCGTTTGTTTGATTTCCAAGATACAATTAAAAAATAAATAAATAAATAATGTATAAATATGTATTTAGGTGGTGGAACTTTTCTGGGATATTTGGGGTGGTTTGTTTTGTGGTATCAAGCAGGGGATCTAAATGCATATTTAGATTTGACAGGCAGCACCTGATCTGTGAGGAGATATTATGGTCCACTGGGCACATTTAAACATCATTTGTGTGTGTATTTTTCAGAGGATTTTTTTTTCCCCCCAAGCTGTCTCAATGCATATTCATATCTGGGACCAGCCTAGACTCTGGGGTAAGTAACACTGAAATTTTCGATAAAGCACAGACTCCCTCGCCTTCTCCGTGCAGGGCCAGGAAGAGGGGGGCAGAGCACCCCAAAAGCAGGAGCACAGGGTTCACAGATGCTCCAGCACCGTGCCCAGGACCCGGGTACCAGCCTCCACCAGGTCCATCCCTGCTGCCGAATGCAGCCCAGGCCCCTCAGTGGAGCACAGCCCGAGCCTGCACGGCCATAAGCCCCACAACCACCAGGTCCTCAGGCCACCATCCGCTCCGCTGTCTCCTGCCCACTTCTCCTTCCCAACCCCAGCCTCATGGATCATCATTCCCAACCCAACTCAAGGGAATTCCCAGCTCCTCCGCACCTCTGCTCCCCTGCCCTGAGTGCTCCCTCGCTGAGTTTCTGCTCTCTCCAGGGCTGTGGGTGGGAAGCAGGAGCAGTGGGGTGGGGAGAAAGGGGTGCAGGAGGCTCTGGGGAAAGAGGAAGGGGTGCAGGAGGCTCTGGGGAAAGAGGAAGGGGTGCAGGAGGCTCTGGGGAAAGAGGAAGGGGTGCAGGAAGCTCTGGGGAAAGAGGAAGGGGTGCAGGAAGCTCTGGGGAAAGAGGAAGGGGTGCAGGAAGCTCTGGGGAAAGAGGAAGGGGTGCAGGAGGCTCTGGGGAAAGAGGAAGGGGTGCAGGAGGCTCTGGGGAAAGAGGAAGGGATGCAGGAAGCTCTGGGGAAAGAGGAAGGGATGCAGGAGGCTCTGGGGAAAAAGGAAGGGATGCAGGAAGCTCTGGGGGAAAAGGAAGGGATGCAGGAGGCTCTGGGGAAAAAGGAAGGGATGCAGGAGGCTCTGAGGAAAAAGGAAGGGATGCAGGAAGCTCTGGGGAAAGAGGAAGGGATGCAGGAGGCTCTGGGGAAAGAGGAAGGGGTGCAGGAAGCTCTGGGGAAAGAGGAAGGGATGCAGGAAGCTCTGGGGAAAGAGGAAGGGGTGCAGGAGGCTCTGGGGAAAGAGGAAGGGATGCAGGAAGCTCTGGGGAAAGAAGAAGGGATGCAGGAGGCTCTGGGGAAAAAGGAAGGGGTGCAGGAAGCTCTGGGGAAAGAGGAAGGGATGCAGGAGGCTCTGGGGAAAGAGGAAGGGATGCAGGAAGCTCTGGGGAAAGAGGAAGGGGTGCAGGAGGCTCTGGGGAAAGAGGAAGGGATGCAGGAAGCTCTGGGGAAAGAGGAAGGGATGCAGGAAGCTCTGGGGAAAGAGGAAGGGGTGCAGGAGGCTCTGGGGAAAGAGGAAGGGGTGCAGGAAGCTCTGGGGAAAGAGGAAGGGGTGCAGGAAGCTCTGGGGAAAGAGGAAGGGATGCAGGAGGCTTTGGGGAAAGAGGGATGCAGGATGCTTTGGAGAAGGAGAAAGTAGCCAAAAACCTGCGTGGCTGGGGCTTTCCGCCCTCCTGCTCCCCCTGGCCTGCCCAGGCCACAACGCCCACCCGGTCTGGAACTGGTGCCTCTACACCCTCCTCTGCCTGCCTGTGTTTGTGTCTCTGCCTGAATGAAAGGCTACCCTTTTCTCCTTGACATCTTGTTAGAATGTGAATACAACATCTATTGATTTGCATTTCATGCAAGGAAAAGGAAAAAAAAAAAAAAAAAGCCTCTCTGAACTCAAAGCTACTCCAGCAAGAAACAGAAGATGCAGCAACAGCAGCACGAGCTGCCTGCCCCAGCACCACTCTGCTCCCCCAGCTCTACCTTCCCACTCAGCCCTGCGAGCCCAGCATCAGCCACCCCAGATCCCCACACAGGCCATGGCGAGCGCGAGGATCCGGCTGAGCATCCTACAGACCGTAGGGACTTCACCAACTGCCCCCCAGGTGCGTGCACATCCTGCAGATGTATCACCCTCCCCCAGCGCTTCTTCACCCCTACAGCCCTGGCCGAGGGCAAACACGGTGCGTTACTCCAGGCTGGGCGAGCGGCACGCATCCAGCCCCGTGGTGAAGGCAAACCAGGGACAATTAAGCTGGACAAAGCAACTACATGAGCAGCAAAAGCAAAGGGAGAAGCAGGCTGGTGCTGGGGAGGAGATGCAGCCAGCAGCACTGCTCACCTCTTGAAGCTCCTAAAAGCATTAACCTGGTGTCATGCTCCTTTCATGCAGGTCCCAGCCGTGGTGACACAGACACCAAACCGTCCCGCTAGCCCTGCCCGGGGGAGAGCATCCCACTCCTCAAAACCAGAGCAAGCAAACCCAGCAAGCAGGGATGCCCCAAGGAGAGAAACCCCACGGCACGGGAGAGGGGCACCGGCACCAGTGGGTGAAGGTGAACTCTCCCTCACCTACCGCAGCAGGGTGCTGGGAGGATTAATTAGTGTTTGTAAAGCTCTTTGAAGATAAAGGTGGCTGCGGGAGAGCTCATAACCGGGAGCAAGATGGAGATGGGGACTGAGGAACCCAGTTGCGGTAGAGTTTCTTATCTGGTGTGCAAGCTGCAGCCCTAGCTGGGCGAACGGTGAGTGGGTTCAGATGAAAGGTAGAATGGGAAAATTTCCGCAGTGTGAAGAAAAAAAAAAAAAAAAAGAAAAAGAAAAATCAAGCGTGTGCTGCTTGGGAAAAATGAGTGAGAGAGAGATGAAAAGATGGGATCTAAGTCTCTAAAAGCTGGAGAGATCTGCTATTGATTCTGGCTTGGGAAGAAGGGGCCTGAACAAGAGCTGGTGTATTGTTAAGTGCACTTATCTCCTCTTGTTAGAAGGCAGAACAGGGCCAGATGGACAGGGTACTAATTCCCGTCAAGAATCATTACCAGCCGCGTGCTGGATGAGGTACCTCCAAAGATGCGCTATGAGCAGCGGCGAACGCAGCAGCATCATGGGGCCAGGAACCCCACAAGGTGCCTGGGCAACGTTTTCCAGCGCTTGAGCACCCTTACCATAAGAAAGCTTTTTCTTCCTTCCATTTGAAAAGAGTTTCTTGTCCTTTAATTTGTGCCCCTTACCTCTTGCCCTCTCTGGGCACCCCTGAGAAGAGCCTGGCCCCACTGCACACCCACATGCTCCCAGTCATCCTCCTCCAAAATGCCCAGCCCGCAGAGCACCCCTTCTCCCGGGAGAAATCCTCGTGGGAAGGAGGATGGTGGGAAAAGCCGGCGATGGGGTTTGCTCTCCTCCTCAGCTGTCAGGAGGATGGGCCCACTCCAGAGCGGTGAAACACAAGATACCCTCACACAAATCTTTGATCACAGTAATTATCCCCTGTCGTCGTGTACAAAACATTATCTCCACGCAGACATCAAGCTCCTTCTGTACCACCCCCCATCTCCACGCACCCCACCGCCCCAGGCTCGCCCATTCCATCAGCTCTGAACACACGCTCGCCAGCACCAGGGCAGGATTCCCTTCTCCCATCGTCGACAGGTTGAGAAAGGAGACTTTTGTTTGCTTAGCTTTGATCAAAATGACTGAACGTCAGGGAAAGAGCGGAGCGGGGCGGGGTTGGGGGGGGGGAAGAAAAGCAAACAGGGCAGAAACGATGCATCCTGATCCATAAGCAGGAGATGGTTCAAGGATAATCAGGCATCTCTCACCGGCTGTGTGCTTCTGGGGTTTGGGTTTTCTCTTACTTTTTTTTTTTTTTTCTTTTTCTTTAAAGAATGAGAGAGAAAGAAAACATTTTCTTAAGCTTTGCTCCCTTTCATTTTTCTCCGAGTTCAGTGGCTTTCGTCGTCAAGCCTCTGTAGCTCAGGTAAGAACAGAGGGCTCCAGATTAAAGAGCGACACGGCAGCAAGCAGAAAGCCATCGAGATAACAGAGAGGACAAAGTCAGGAAAGACAAAGGAGGGAAGTCAGCTTTCTGCAAGATTCCCACTTTTGGCTTTGGTGCAAATCACTCCAGAAATGGGGACCAAGCTGCATCGTTCAGACTCTGATCCCAACTCTCTCGACCTGGACGTGTGGACACAGGACAAATCGCTGCATCAGGAGCCCGCGTCCCAGCAGCAGGGCTCAGCGTGTCCAGGGCTCTCACAGACATTTAATATACCCTGGATTTTTATAGATATGTAGGTGGGTGGACAGACAGACAGCACGCTAGACTGACAGCTCTAAATACCTCCCTGCAGGAGCGTGGGTAGCAACCAAGCGTAGTGCCTCCTGCCAGAGCATTTCACGTGCCGGCACAAAACCCAGCCGTGCAGCTCGCCCCAGCCCTCGCTCCTCTACCAAGGCAAGCAGCGGGAGACGGTTCTCTGGGAGAAGGGTTTGGCTTCATCCCTCCCAATCCCAACAAGGCCCCCACCAGCTGCTTGCTGCAGCATCACCCACCACAGCACCACTCCTGCGGCCACGGTGAGACGCAGAGCCCCCTCTCCTCACCAGGCTCCGTAGTGTCCAGCCCCAACACCTTCTCCTTGGGGATCAAAACCAACCTGCACGTTAGGAGGGGATTTGCCCGGAGCCACCCCCGGCCTTGCAAAGCCAGGCACCCCGCAAACCCAAGGCTCAGCAGGGTCCACGTCTTCTTTGCAAACGACATCAGCAATGGCATATTCCCAGGGTCCCGAGAGGCTCTGCTAGGAAACCTTCCCTGCTGTCTTGTTTATAGATCTATTCTTAGCTCAACTTTGACTCATTGCAGAAACAGCAAGGAGCCTTTCATCCCATGACCCCGAAAGCACCTTTTAGAATATGAGCTGAGCCTGGCGGAGGGGAAATATTGTCCTCTCTGTTAGACAGAGGGGTCAACCAACGTATAAGGCCGGGAGGACAGGCAGCAGGCCAGCAAGCAGGGCAGGGAACAGCAAATTCGCCGGAGAGGATTTAGATGTGTACGAGGTGAGAAGCAGCCCACAGATGGCACCGGCAAAGTGACTGCACAAGGTGCATCAGAAATTGGATGAACCGGGGAGCTCAGGGGGCTGAGGGCAGACAACAGCTGGAGACCCATCACTTGTGCCCAGGGGCTCAGGGAGGTGGTCCCTCCTCTCAACCAGGAGGCTGCGGAGAAGCCGCCAAACCACCATGTTTCCACTCTGCTCCTGGATGAAAACCGCTTTGTTTCCGTTCTTTTTCTTTCTTGTTTTTTAAATCATGCTCAAATGGTGATCACCCAGCTGCAGGGACTGCCCGGCCTCAGGAGCATGATGAGGACATCTCCATTGAAGACAGGAGATGCTCATTGCCACGTTGCACCCCGAACTCGAGGAGGGAAAGCAGGTGCTGGGAGAGGGGGCACTGCACCCTCATGCAGCACAGAAAGTATTTTCCATATGCTGCCTGATCAGTTATTTCAGTTTCTTAAAATGCTATTGCACAGATATTTCAGAGGCATCATGTAGTACCATCTGTTATGTTATATATTGCACCGAGCCCGGCCAATTTTGAGATACTGTAATTTTATCTCCTCCATTTCATATGCGGCACAGGCATTTTGCAAGGCGAGTTGACAGGGAATGGGAATTTGCAGAGGAATGGAGCGCAAGTAAATCAAAAGGCAAGGCCCAAAAATGAGCGGCGATGGCAGCTCCCACCCATCCCAGACACCGGAGAGGACATTTGGGGCTACACCTGGGCATTTTGGGTCAACCACTTCACAACAATGCCTGCGCTGCCCAGGGCAGAGCGTGTCTCTCTCCATTTCTCCCACTGCACCCCTACCTCCGACAGCCACACCGCGGGATGGAGAGCCGCCGGCGGCATCTCACAGATGTCCTTTTCCCTGCCTCCCCCAGCTTTTCCAGGCAGCACCGTGGTCCCCCCATCCCCCACCGCACCGATGAGGAAGGCTGCAGCACCTCTCACCGTACAAAACCCACCTTCCTCCCAGTGAAGGATGCTACGGGAGGGCAGCTCCACGCCGTGGTTATCCCCTTCGTTATTAGCTTTTCCCAGGGACCAGCAGCAGCGAGAGGGGCTCTCGGTGGAGCAGTTATTGGGCACTTGGCCCCATTTGAGAAGCCGTCAGCAAATCCATCTCTGCCTTGCGGGGCGAGCAACGCCGGGCCCTGACAAGCATCATTAAGGTGAAACTCACTGCCTGAGTTATCTGCATGGATAACTTTGTGCTGTAAGAGCAGGGGGAAGAACAGAGGCCAAAAAAAAAAACCCTGAAGTTATTGCAAAAAATTAACTGAAGCAAGCAGGCAGAGTAGAGAGGCAGAAGCCCTGTCCGTCTAAGATAAAAACTTGCAAACTTCTGATTTTTAAAGCCAGTGCTCCCAACTCATCCGTGAGACACCAACACCACTTTTACCAACTCTTTCACAAGTGCCAGCAAAGTTTGGTCCCGCTCGACTCAATTTATTCTGATTTCATTAGGAAAAAAGACAGTAAAAAAGCAGAAACCTTCAGATTTCCTGTGTTTTGCTGGCTCCCTCCTCTGGCACATGGAAATATTTTTATTTTGTAATGGGTTTGGCCATGAAGTAAGCAGAAATACATCCAGCATCCTCCTTGGGCCTGCTCTTCCAGACAAGCAAGTCTTGCTCTGATTCACTGTGTGCTGTCAGAGAATCAGTTTTTAAAAGTGTTTTTTTAATATCCTTGCTGCAACAATTAAAAGGGAAAGGCGAATTCACCGAAAATGCTACCTTGCTACTGCCTAATATTTAAAAAGTAGTCAAATGCACTTGAAGAAAAGCAATGGCAAGCAGAATTAGCAGCACCTGAGCACATCCGCGGCACGTTGCTTACAACAGCCGTAGAGGAAAAGGCGAGAACCTCGCAGCCAGCTCCTCAGGTGTCCCCTACCCAGCCAGAGTTCCTCCCTCATCCCCGTTAATCAGACATCACCTCCTGCCTAGAAGCCCCGGGGCTTATATTTCCCCAAAAGCAGAGGCACCCGCCTGGGGTCGTGGCAGATTTTGTGACTTTTTGGGGTTTTAAATAAAGATTAGATCATCCTCTATGCAGGTCTGGGACCGTTTTCACAAAGGTTTTAGTGCCAGGCACAGATTTCTGCTTTCACTTGCATCTTTTTTTTTTTTTTTTCTTAGTTCATTAATAAGCATTAATACCTCAGGTTTGTGTGCATTTAATATTCTTCCCAGCACTTCGGTTTTTCATTTAAAAGGGACACTTCAAGGGCTTTTTAAACATTATTTTGTTATTGTTCATGAAACACTGCTGATGGAAAACAGCATTTCCATTCTGTTTCAGAACTTGTAAACAACCTTTCCCCTTTATAAAGAAATAAAGTATGTTTATCCATCTACCAAATACTAGCAAGCAGAGAGCTATAGGGAGCCTGTTAATTCTGGGAGCTCAGGGTGGTAGGTGTTCAAAAATAATAAATAGTAATGCCTGCTTCTGAGTCTTTAAAGTTTCAAGGACTCTCGACGCCACCACCCAACGCAGGCGTGCAAACACAGCCAGCCAGCCTCACAGCACCATGCCGTCAAGCCTCCCTGTTTTCTCTGCAGTCGGAGAAGCCAAAAGACCTGGGACCCAGCTCACTTCAGCCCCAGCTTTCCTGCGTACACCAGGGAAAGCTGCTCAGGTCAACCAGCACCAGCCGGGAAGACAGGGACGCATCCTGTTTCCATGCAATGCCAAGGGAAAGATGGATGCTGTGCAAAAGAGAGGTGGCAAATTTGAGCTGTGGTTTGGGCACCTGTATAAAAACAGGTTCCTTGTTAAAATATCAGCCTAGTTTAAGGAGATGCATCCCTCTTGCATGAATACACAGCGTGTGCCCAAATAACCTGACTGAGGGCTCCCTGCTATGGGGCACGCAGTCTAAGCGGATCCCATACCAACACCAGGAGCAAGCAGAGGAACTGGGGGTCTCATAGCAAGCACGTTATCCCCTGGCCATGGTCCACACTCCCTTCCCGGGAGGAAAACCTGAACCAGCCCTCAGGAGTGGGGGTGGACAGGGAAAAGGAAGGCGTTCAAAGCAATGGGAGGGAAGCTGTGACTGGCACAGGGAGTAAAGCTGCCACTCCAAGGCACTGCAAAATCACTAGACCCCCCTCAAGCGCTGCTCCCCCCTTCCCCAGGCACACAGCACTTTACATCTGGAGAGTTACTTCTGCGTGTCAGTCATTACCCACACTGATCTGGAATGCCCAGCCAGCTACAAGCTACATAAATATTGACAGGATACATTATTAAATAAATAGATCTGCTCAAGCATTCAATATTGACCACTTCAAGGAGGCAAAACAACAAGGCCTGGGGGACAGGGGGTTTCATCCAGTCCCAAATTGGATAAGCATGGAGGCAACCAAGGCGCTGGATATGGCCCTTTACTCATGTCCTGAATACCAGCTGGCAGATGAGGGAGGAAAGGAAAGCCCTGGAGAGACAAGGAGGCAAAATCCTTGCATGGGAACGATGCCTTGACAAGACATTTGTTTTTCTGGTTCTGTTCCCTTCTGGTCAAGTAACTTGAAAATTCAATAGCGTGCACGGAGAACTGGGGCACCGGAGGAGCAGAAAGGCAATGTGTTCCTCTGGGGACAATCAATCACAGGAGGAAGGCTGCCAAATCACCCTCGAGCTGCCCAAGTGTGCTAATGGATGGGATTAGAGAGCTCCTTCTGGGGATCAAAGAAAAGCTCTCCCCCAGGAGCACGCTGCCTTCAACTCCCAAAGCCCCAGAGGACTCCTTTTGCAGCAGCTCCCGCAAATATTTTGTTGGGGGAGGCGGGGGGGGGGGGTGGTGTGTGTGTCATAGTCCCCTGGGTCTCATTAAGGATCTTGAAAGAAAACAAAACTTCATTTGAGGGAACCACACTTCACCTGGTTTCCAGTCAAAATTACATGCAGATGCCAATGTTGCGTTATTTGGATGCAAAGCCTTGGGTTGCGATTTCTAACACACCCCCCCTCCCCAAAAGGTGCGCACTGATGCATCACCACCACCCCTGTGCCGTAATTAAAGTGGAAATTATCATTCAGAGTTCCAGCTCTTGTGCAGCCAACAGCATTTATCGCCCTGAGATCAACCCACCAAAAAAAAAAAAAAACAAAACCCAAAAAACTACAACCAGAGCTTGCTAGAGAAAATTAGCGTTAGAAGTCATCTGGTTTGGATCACAAGAGTTCAAAACCAAGAGTGGCAGTAGCCTTGCAGCTCATGGCCCCCAGTAATAGGAACTTGCCTATTTCATGAACTCAGAAAGCAATCCAAAGGAGAATCATTCTTTATAATTGTTTTTCAACTTCTCCTCCAGCTGGAGGAATAATGACTGCACAATTCTCCTAACAACATGATCATAATCTATCAGTTCTATGAACTATAGAATGAACCCAAAGAGATAATTGGTGCAGGCACTGAATGATAAACATGTCAAGATTATGATTTCTTTGCTTAAAAATGAAACGAAGATATGATTGGAAATGCCATGCTTGGGGAGTATGAGCAATATTCCCATGCTCCATCATCTAAATTAGTTTATAATTTGCATACACTTGTATTTTTAGGCATTGTTCGAAGGCAGGGGAGCTGTAAAACATTAAGATCCAAACATCATCAGACTTTGTCCTTCAACAGCACCTTCCTAGTCAAGATCTCAACGTGCGTCAGAAACTCCCATTAGCCCCGCAAGCAGATGCAGAGGTGCAGCTCAGCCAGGGAGCCTCAGGAGGGTTTATCACCTCCTTTCCACAGGTTTTTACAACCCCAGAGATTTGCTGGAAGTGCAAAGATCGTACAGGTGCCAGTGGCAAGCTCAGCAGGCAGTGAATTTTAGCGTTGCACCTTTCTGCCTGTCGTTTCCCAGTGTTCCCAGAAGGACGACAAACCCCGGTTGACACATGACTCATAACAAAACCTAAACCGCAGGGAAATGCTCCCAAGTTCCAGTTTTGTCACGAGCGCTGTTTCGGCAGCCCGTGGCGCTTCATTGGGTTAAACGTGAGACAAAAGTACCCACAAACCCAAATTGCCTTCACGTGCTGAAGCAGCTTCTGCCTCCACTTCTCCAGCTGCACCCTCCTTCGTTTTCCAGCAGCAATACAAGGGGAAAAGGGAGGGAAGTGGGCAGAAATAACCCACCTCCCAAAAGCTGCCACAAAAACTCAATGTTTTCTCTCTTGGCATCTAGGGAGGGGGGATATCTGGGAGGAGCCAGGGGCTCCAGGTCTGATGTGCACCCTCATCCTGTGCAAAGATGCTCCACATCCCATGAAAGCCCCCACGGCACCCTTTGCAGCCCACAGGGACTCCCTGGAGAGCACCAGGTGGAAACGCAGACTGCTGAAGCATGACAGAGTGACTAACAGGTCCCTCTGCCCGTGCCTGTTCCTGTCACTGCTCGAAAACCCCCTGGGGCTCCCTGCAAGCATGTGGGGGTGGGAGCCACAGCCGGCCTTGCCGCTCGCTCCATATGGCACCCACGAGCCTGTTGCTCAGATGGCACCAACAGTGCGCAGCAAAAGCCAGCTGCCAGCAAACCGTACGTGGAGGTAACCCTTCACCCAGGCAGCTCGTGCCACAGACAGAGCAAAGAGGATGGGGAGAAAGGACCAAGGTCCTGCATCCTCCGCCAGCCCCACAAGCACAGGTGGGCTCTGCTGCAGCCCCTCCAACCGGTCCTCCCAGGGGCTTTGCAAACCGCTGCGAGGGGAGGGGAGCCTTGCCCAAAATCCCAGGCACAGCAGCATGCACAGGGACAAGGGATGGGAACCACGGAAAGGGATGTGTCTGCTCTCAGACAAACTCTGTAGATGCCAGAAGCAAAAGGGGGAAACCAGTAAAGGAAGCCAGAAAGAGGAAAGCACTGATCGCATCCTTTCTCAGCTAAAATAGCAAGTCCCTTAAAGCAAGTCTACTGAGTTAAAGAGGAAACCCTAGAGAGCCCCCACACTCATAAGCAAATTCAATTTCTCATCTCATTAACTTACAAAAGCCAGGGCTCTCCAAATAGGAGACAAAGGCTCACACCATGCCCCCAGCCACCGGACAGGACATCAGGCCCCTCAGGGCACTCAATCAAGCCAGGTCCACGTGCCTTGCTCCATCTCAGAGCCCCAGTCCTGGTGACCAAACTCCATGTCACAGGAGCTGCTCGCCAGACACACAGCCACGACGGGAAGGAAATTTGCATTAAGTCTTCCTATAGCATTTTTTTTTTTTAAATCACTTGCATTTTCCCCCTCCTTGCTTCCTGCTACCTAATCCAGCATCCCAGCGACACAGCCACGGTGGGATAGGCCAGCGGCTGCACGGGCACCGCTCCCACACCCACCATCTGCCAACAAAACAAATCCACCTTTTACATAAAAACAAATTAAAATCCAATTGGAATGGAGACCTTGAACAGCAGCCCCTGGGCTAAAGTTACCCAGCACTTTTGCTTTCCATACAAGCTACAAACCACCACCTGCATCACTCCTCTGGCACCCTGCAGGCACGGAGAATTTGGCCTGGCTCCTGCTTGCAGAAGCCCGGAGCTCTGCACACAGAAGGCTGCCTGCGGCCAGCAGGACCTGAGCAGGTTTCTAATGCAGCTGCAGTGCAGGGGAAAGGAGCTCCAGCACGTCTCAGGCACCAGAGCCATGGGATGCTTGCTGAGGTTTATCCTGCATCACAGCTGCCCTCCCTCCTCCTGGTGTGTTCAGTGCACCTATGAACTTGCAGTTCACGCCGGGAGCAGGCGAGAAGCAAATCTGGACTGACACTCTTTTCATTTTTGCAGATCCCACCAAGCCGAGCCCCTCCAAGCTCCGAGTTTTCCAGCTCTCTCAGCAGACAGTGAGCAGAACGGACATGCCTTGGGCTGCTGAGACCAAACCCATCTGATCGCATCCCTCCCTCCCCAAAAGATCATCGCTCAAGCCTTAGGAGCGGCATTAAAGGCTCTGTGATTTTTACTGCATTTTAATGCGTGCCATGTCCCTCGCATGTTGGGATCGCAGACAGCACAGCCCTGCCTCAGTGCTCAGGAACCAGCACTGAAGCAAACTAGAAACTCAAGCCAATTGAATTATGTGCTGCAAGTAATTTGTTCAAGAAACACTGACATTCTTGTCAAACTATTCACAATTCTTTTTTTTTTTTCTTCTTCTCTTCCCCTTTTTTAAAAAAATTCTGACTAGCTCTGTAGATCATTGGATAACGTTCAGGGAATGATTGGGATGATTTTCTTTTCTTTCCCCATCATCACCATCATATGAAGTTATTTGTGAATACATCTGCTGGGAACCAAACCAAACCAAACATGACAAGTCTATTTTCACTGTCGGCGAGGCGAAGTTGCAGGCGCCGAGGTATGCACAGCCCCGTGCGTCATGCCTGCATGCAATGCCAGCAAGGCACTTGTGAGAAGCATGGGGAGCAGGGTGGCCACAGGGTGACTGCATGATGAGCTGGGGTGGGTTTTTACACCGGGGGAAGGTTGCAGAGTGATACTCTTAACACCACAAGGCTAAGTCTTCCTGCTGCAGGGAAAGCCATGATACACAGGGAAAAGGCGACCGCTTTGATAAGATGCTGGGGGTTTGGGAGTTGCATTATCCTAGTGCAGCCTATGACTAAGTCATTAGCAGCAAAATAACATTCTAGTAGTTAACAATTTGACTAATAAGCCTCTGTGGCAAAGGCAAAAGCTAAGACAAAAGGCACTGCGTGGACCAGCAATTTTGTCCCGATGATAAACTCGTGAATCAGAGGCAACTGCGTAGCGTTGTTGTGAGAATCACCTCCTTCCAGGGGGCTACAGGAGCTCCTGCGATCTGATCTACCTGCTCCTCGGCAGCAACCATTTATACCTGCACCACAAACCTCCAGAGCTTACAAGAGATGGAATCCCTTGTTAAGCACATCCCCAGAGCCCATGCACAGCCTCCACCACCTTCTCCCAGCCAAGCTGCAAAAGTCCTTCCCCCTCCCAGCTGTGGCTGGGGGTCCTTGCTGGAGAGATGCTCCAAGAGCCAGTGGAGGCTCCCAGATTCCAAACTTCAGAGCCAAAGCCTGAGGTTTGGCGGGGGGACACGCACACAAAGCAAGATACACAGCCCGGGATGCAACCAGGAGCCGAATGCTCTGCCTTGTGCAGCCGCTGTGTGCATCGTGGCCCTTTCTGGATTAAAAACCTTGATGCTTATGAAATCTCTTCCCAAGAGGATGCCTGGAATAAATTGTCATCTGATAATAGCTACCAGGTGGTGAGGAAAGAAAAAAAACAGACATGCACAGAATGTTTTGACTTCAAACTCATGTGGATTGTCAGAGGAGGAGTGTATTTTGTGTCCTTGCCTCCCCCTCACCATTTTCACCCCTTCATGAATTTTTAAATCTTTTTTCACTTTTTTCAAGTAGAAGGCAAACTCCCTGGGTCAGCGGCCGAGGGCCAGGGGCAGAGCCCCGAGCACATCTCCAGCACCCTTCAAAGGCCCAGGAGTGGCCAAGTTGGGGTCACCATGCCAGCTCCTCGCCTCCTCTTTAATTAAGCGAGCCGATGAAGAAAGCCTCTGCAGACATCCTTACTCCTCTCACCTTCTCCCATCTTCCCTACCCCCTGGCTTACCTGTCTGCCCCTTCTCACTCCAGTCCTTACTCCCAATCATACCTGTAACCTTTTCCATTAACACCTGCCCAGGCAGGGAAAATCCTTCCTGAGCTCAAAGCATCTGCTTTTAATCAATTTGCCACTGAGCCTGCCTCAGCCTCGGGCGAGCAGCAGGCACAGAACTCCCTCCCCGTCCAAGATGACATTTCCAGGGCAGAGTAGCAAAGGGCATCCTTCTCCCGAACTTCAGAGGACAGTAAAAGGTAATGCCATACCTCCCTGCCTGCACTTGGGGAATGCACATCCCTTTCTTCCTATTCCAGGAATTTGATGCTTGCTTTGTGTGAGCCTGTGAACACACACACGCACAGATTACATCTTGTTCTTAGCAGGAAGGGATATTGACTTGGAAAATATCAAAACTGCCTCTGAGCCTACAGCACCTCTCCTCACCAAAAAAAAAAAAAAAAAAAAAAAAAATAAAAAAGACAGAGGTTGAATCAAAGAAGAAAAGACATTTTATACTACACAGATGATCCAAGGAAATTAGATTCTGTAATGAGGAGGTCAGCATGGAGAGCAAGAAGGGCCTTTTAAATGGCATCTTGAAATTTTAGAGGTCTTTGCCGCAATGCACATGACCCAGGAGGGACTGCGGCAGCAGCAGGAGCCGGCAGGAGAGCAGAGCTGCTCAGCCACCCCACGTGCAAGGTGACGTCCAGCTGAAAGTACCGCGAAGTAACAGCCAGGAGAGCATCAGACAGTCACCTGCACAAGTGGCCAGACCTGATCGGGTCCAGGAAGAGTGCAGACATGTCCTGCATGCACCAACAGCCGCCACCCCACATCCCCCCAGCATTTTTTTGCGGGTGCTGCTGGACAGGGTCAGGATGGCTTTTCCGAGTGCCCAAAGGCGGGTGCAGCATCCCTACCTGTGGTCCCCTGCTGCTCCCACAGCTCCGGGCAGGTCAGCACTGCCAGATGAACGCAGCATCCCAAAGCCAGCCTTGCCTCTACCTCAACAGTTCAATTCCTTCACCAGCCACAATTCAAGGAAAAAGCAAGTGGCCACAGGCAAGCACTAATGATGACTGCCAATATAACAACACGCGTAATACAGTCAGCTCCATTGCAAGTGTAATTGCAGTCATAATGCAATCAATACCGATGGAAACACCATATTTATACAGGGCCTTTCATCACTCACATGTAATGCAGTCAGTGCCAGTGCAAATATGCCAGCATCTGAAATAAAATATTTGCCATACATCTCATGTATGTGCAGACCAAACACTGCATTTGGGAGAGCCTGGCGATGTTGAAGGCTTTGGGAGTTTTCTAGGTATCTGACAAAGTCATTCCAAAAAAAAAAATTAAAAATCCCAAGTCCAGTTATACTGTGGAAAATAATAAAACCTACATTCACATTGAATTCTCCTTAGCCTAAGTCACAGTTTCCACATTGCTCTCCCTGTCAGTTCTCTGCCCCAGCATATCACCACGGTCAGGCAGTCATTAACCTCCTGATGGGGAAAAAATGGGAGAAACGCTCCCGTCTGCTGGCCAGGGCAGCACCCAAATTCTCCACCCAAATGCTGCACCGGAGACGTGCGGTCCTGCTTCATCTAGCGATGCCAACGGGACAGAGCACCCCAGCCTCATCGTTACCTGCTGGCGTCCCTGTAGGTACCAGCATGAGTGGTCCCATTAAGGTGACAATGCCCATATGGCAGCAGCCCCCGGCTGCAGTGCTGAAGGACTTTGCCCTTGCATTTCAGAAAGCACAGCGTTCCTGACACTTATATGACCATACAGCCCAGCAGCGCTGGAAGAGCAGAGAAAGCCTTCCTGCCCTCACTCACCATCCCATCTGCCCTCTGAATCTGATCCAGACAGTCCATCACAGGTCTTGACACATTTAATGTCTCAGTAAAGAAAAACACGATGTGTTGATGCTCCTGTAAAGCTCTGACAACTGACAGCCTAATGGCTCCTTATTTTTTCCCAGCTGCAGTTTAGAAAATGAAATAAATTTAGCTCCTTAAGCAGGCTGGCTGCTCCGTGAGTAACGTGTTTGCCATGCTCCCAGGCACCGGCCCCGAGCTGCGGGACCGGGGAGCAAGGATGGTGAAGGGAAAGGACAGCACTAGGCATGGAAGTGGACTGAAGAGTTGTTTGCTACTAATTTACCCATCCAAACCCACCCAGTGTGTCCATTGCTCTCTCCCACCCTTGCTGGACCCGAGAGCCAGGACCTAAAATTCAAGCTACAGGTGATGCTGCTGTCCTACCCTGGAAGGAGTGGATGGGGCAACAGGACCCCTTCTCTGGTGACATCCACACCGGGAGGACCTGGTGCTCCTCAGCACATCAGACCTCTCCAGTGGGCAGTAAAAGCTGGGAGACAGGGTTGAAGCTTTCAAGTCCCCTTCTGCTGACGGCTGCAGCCTATTAGGCGGTGCTGCTGTAATTAGGCTAAAGCACTGTGTGGCCACAGGGCTGAGAAGGCAGGATTGAAAGGCTTTTGTGGGGAAACAGCCAGGTCCTTGTGGAGCACACACCAGCCATCACTCACCAGAGGCTTGCCATGACGAGTTAGTGAGCCTCGAGCCAGCAGACTGGAAACCCTTCCTCCAAAATATTTCTGAGGCCATGACAGATGAAGGATGGACAGGGCTGGAGATGAAGCTCTCAACTCACCACAAAGCCTCTGGAGGGCATGAAAGGAGGCTCAGGAGTAGGGACACCACATGGGGTCCAGCACCCACTTCTCCAGCCACCTGTGCCGATGGAGGAACCCACCCGTTTCCCAGCAGCTGGGATGCAACCCTCTTCCCAGTGCAGAGGAGGAGGGATGGGGGGGTCATGGGAGCCTGCTGCCCCTCTCCCCAACCCATGGCAGTCAGCACGGGCCATCATCTCCAAAGCATCACACAGCTGGTAACCCTAGGCAGGGAGCTGGATCCCAGCCACCCAACTTTTGGGGGACCTCTGCGGCACCTGGCATCATTTAGAGGACACCACAGATGTAAGAGCCTCCTTGACCATAATAATGTGGAGCTTCCAGATTCACCTAAAAGCCTTTTCTCTTTCCTTTTTCCCTCACTAATGAAGTCCTCTCGTGCAATTTTCCCCCGCTGCCCATAAAATCTTGCCACCTGCCACAAAAGCATTGCTGCTGGGTGGTGGGAGCAGGTGCTGCTAGACCCCACCAGCCAGCATCAGAGAGCAATAAGCACCAGTGAACACCCCACAGCTTGCAGGGTCACCACCAGACCCCACCAGCCTGAAGGCTCAGGAGGCTCTTCTCTAATCCCACAGCTCCCCTCCGGAGGGGAAAGCCAAAAGGGACAGGATGGTTGCAAAGCCAGCGAAGATGGATGGGAGGGTCCGGTGACAAAAGTTACCACCGGCACTGTCAGCTCCTGACTCACAAACTCATCTCTACCAGCCTAAGCAAAAGCAGCCCCTCAGATAAATGCACAAGACAGGCTTACCCCCGCCAACACAGCCCCTGCACCATCTCCCACAGCCACCCAAGCTCGGCTGCATCCCCGCACAGCCCAGCCGGCACGTGGGACGGGGGCTGCAGCCCCCTCGCACACCCCCAGAACCCTCGCGGGGGCAGGGAAAGCTCACGCAGCCGCTTCGAGCAGCCTCCCCGCGCTCACAGCCCAGCTGGAGCCCCTCACGCAGCCCTCCCCGGCACAACGTGCTGCACAGACTGTTCCTTTCAGCACTTTTCTCGCCCCAAATTCCCTGCTCTCCCCCCTCCCTCGCTGCCAGAGGCTATTTTTCTCCTGGTCCAGGCCCAGCTTCAAAACCAGGGCTACTACAGCACCTCTTCGCAGGTGGCATCTCCATCTCTCCAGAGGAGCTAACCACACTCCCATCCGTACTCAGGATGACCCCATTTCTTTTTGGAAGCATCCAGGAGCCAGCAAAGGGATGAGAAGAGAAAACATTGTGTAGGCCACTCTAAGGCAAAAGATGTTGAGATTTTCAAAGAGCGAGTTGAAGGTAGAAAAGAAAAGCCAGCGCTAACTGCAGGAGGGCTGGTGATGGCCAAAGGGAGCAAAGGGATGAGAAGCAGCAGAGGAGAAAGGAGCGAGCTCCAATGCATTGGGAGCATCAGGGCAGGGACACAAGCAACCTCATTTCCCTGGCTCTGCTACAAATAAGTTCACCGCAGTGTAAGAAAGTTGTTTCACCTCACCACGCCTCCCCTCACCCCAAAAAATACCTGTTGCTGCAAGAAAGGCACGTTCAGGAAAGCAAGACAAGGTGGGGAGCAAAGAGAGCAGTGAGCCGATGCTCGATAGCTGCCGAGAGCCAGCGAAGGGACTAGTCTCCCTTGGAGCACGGCAAGACACATGGAGTGATGAAGCCGCCAAGAAGTTGTAATCAGGACTAATAGTTTGAGGTTCTTAATATTCCTGCAATCCAATAAATCAATGGCGCTAAATACAAGCGCGGGAAGGCAAGCACTGGATTGACAGGACAAATTAGGCTCGGCTGCGGGGAAAGATTTCTCAAACAGTTTGTTCCGTCTGAGCTCACAGTGAGCTCATAAACAAGGCGTATGGCAAGGGTGCTGCAAGAGACATCCTCGGGTGAGCCCTGCCTCCTCGCCGGACACCCCTCCTGGCACCAGCGTGGTCCCTGGGTCCTTGCCATGCTCCGGGAAGCAATAGCAGCCCCCCTGCCACCCCTTGGTACTCCAAATGTTGCACAAGCTTTAACTAGTTGTTCACCTGGCTGTTCCCAGGGTGCCGGGAGGATTAGCTCAGCGTTTATCCTATTGCTTTATAGGTGCATGTAAACCACCATTCAAGTGCCAGGAATTATTATTAGAGATAACCAAGCGCTGGGATTTACAGTAGGTTTAGTACCTTAAAACAGAGCTGCTGCTACCCAGAGTGAAGACCATGACGCCCCTCTGATCCTCTTGACTATCCCAAGAAAGGCTTTTGTGTTCTGCGGGGGAAACAGGGGGGTGTCACCTTCAAAATAGGAAGAAAGGAATAAGGCAGGCTAGCTCTTCCAAATCCTCTAGAAGACACCTTGTAATTACAGGAGATCTAGATCAGATCTTAAACAAATGCCAGAGCTATAACCTCAGCCAAGTTACAAATCATGCCTATGGAGTAAATGACCCAAACCTGTTCAGCATCCACTTCTGGGTTCAGGACCCGAGACGCCATACAAACAGCTGCTATCAAATTTATCTGATTTCAAGCTAAAGTCAAACTTAACACAGCCCAGAAATGTGTTAGCAGCAGAAACAATTGGGTGGACGGACGTGAATCCGTGCACTTGTCCCTGCATTAGCCAGTGGGACATCTGAAGGTAGTGGCAGGCTCAGCCCGGTCATCTCCATCTTCTCTGTCCTACAGGAAACGAGATGACGGGACTAAACGCACGAGTCCCTGTATCCCTTGTCATAAGGAACTTTTCCAGGTCCTTAAATCATTCTTGTCTCCATATGACAAGGGATTGGAAGGGCTGAGATTATTTATCTTAAAAGGGAGATAAATAGGAAGTCTTATGATAAATGTATATGAATTAATGAATGAGAGAGACAAAGTACATCTGGTATTTCTATCCTCCCTGCCTTGCAACACGAGAAGTCCCCTTTGATTCCACTGAAATAGTGACAAATTCAAAACTGATGAAAAGAAACATTCTCCCCAACCAGCCTATGAAATCAGTCGAAGCCGAGAGCTCGGAAGGTTTCAAAGACATTTATATCAATAACACAGCTATCCAGAGTTAATGGTTAATGCTAATGAAAAGGAGATAATGAGTTTAAGCCCCTCTCTAATGACTGCATTGGGCTGAATATAAGTCGTGGAGTTTAGCCAGCAATTCCAACCTGAAAAAGCTCCAATTCACATGATATTTGCACGTTTAGCACAGCATGGGTTTACTGGGGGACACGGGGTTCTCCCCAACTCCTCTACCCCCGCCTGTGACTGAGGGCCCATCTCACAACCCTAGCCCAGGCTGAGCCCTGCCCTGCTCCAGGCACTATGAATTCAAGCAGGTCTTCCTCAGAAATGTTTGTATTCCCCTTCACTCCCCAAGAAAAAGAGCACAGGGAAGCCTGGAAAGCTTGTTTTATCACATACCAGCTATCAGTCCACTCTAGGACTGCAGCCTGAAGCTCTCCAGTACTTATTATTTCTTGTTAAAACTCATCTATATTCCTTACCCTTGAATTACCAATACAGGAGAGCACCACTGCTCTATTTTTCCTGGGAATCATTCCTTTGCCTTTGGTCTCTCACTATCATGATTGTTATTGATATCAAAAGCAGTACCCAGAAACTTCAAATGAGAGGCAAACCTCGATTAAGTACACGTTATGAGATGCTCCCTGCCCTAGAAAGCACAGTCTAAGCAGACTGCACAGACACAAAAGGAAAAGAAAGATTTGAAAACATCCCCAAGGTCACTGAAGGAGTCTGCAGCACAGCCAGGGAAAAACAAAACAGTGCTGAGACATCCCTGTCCAACAGCCCCATCTGAAAGCCACCCCTCCTCCTATTTTCACACCACCCATGGCTGAAAATTTAACGTGCCAGTTCTGCATGTGCTGTGATGGCAACCAAGCTGGGTGCACATCTCCTTTCCTAAAACTCAGTCTGGACATGTGTGTTGCAAGGACCTCAGCTCCTGCTCCCCTGCATCACCACAGCATCAGCAAGGCTGGACGGGGCTTGGAGCAACCTGCTCTAGTGGGAGGTGTCCCTGCCCATGGCAGCAGGGTTGGAACTAGATGGTCTTTAAGGTCCTTTCCAACCCAAACCATTCTATGGTTCTGTGAACATCCTCCTCCCTTTACTTCCCACTACGTTCTTTGTGGCTGGCAAGGACTTTTGCATGTGACAGCATCTCTCTCTGACCCAGACATTAAGCCCATAATAATAAGGCCAGGTAATTAAGGCCAGATGTCCAGTGGGTCCTGACTACAGACTGGAGAGGTCAACAGATCAAGTCAACAGAGGGACAGACTTCTCCCAAGGATAGCTCACGGCACCAAAGGCAGAAGCCTCTCCTTCTCCACCGACACAACTTGGGACTTTTTTTAGATAACTAAACTCCCATAGCGTGAAAATCCTCCAGCACCTCTAAGCTCTAAATCACAAATGAAAAACTACTTGAGCAAAATGGCATTTCCCTACACAAATATGTTGCAAAACACTCTGCACATCTGTCCCGGACATCAACAGTTGCAATGATCACTGTAAAAGGTTTGAACATAGCAGAACGTTCTTTACTCTGGAGTGTAACCTGCTCGTTACTAAGTGCTATATAATGCCGAGCTCCTGCTGTAAAAGGCTCTTCAGAAATGACAACATAAAGAATAATGGCCTCCAAAGCAGGACTCGGGTGAAACCTGACAGTTAAAGCCAGGAGAATTGTATATCAAAATCCTGCAGGTTTCACAGGAACATAACACAGAGCCATAAATCACATTGGCTTTGCTTACAAGGTTGGTGGAACTCAGGAAATGTAAAAACCCCAAACTTTTGATGAACATCACAAGTCCCAGGCTTGTTACACAGTCCCGGTCAACTGTTTTTCAAACCCTGTTTACCAACATATCCTCAAATAATTCACCGACTTTTGCTGTGTGCAAGGTAAATATTACTCAAAATAATAAAGATACAGTCCTGGCCCAAAGACGGCGCAACATTTGGATGGCACAGAGAGGACGTGTCCTGTGAGGTCAAGGGAATGAGTCTGCTGTAGGAGTCCAGCACTGCAGTGTCTGAGCTCAGGTGAGACAACTCCCATCCCACCATCAGCCCCTGCACCCCAAATCCCGCTGCCCAAAGCGGGGACAGAACCATTCCTCACAACCACCTCACAGGCTTCGGCATGGAAATGCTGAGCAGGCGCTCAAATACTAAATAACGGCCATAAAAAACGACACAAAAAAGAACAGGGTCACTGCAGGCGCTCAGAGAAGACTATTCTTCAACAATCCAGCAGCACTTTCCACCACGTTCTCCCGTTAACATCTCCCTGTCTGGCCCAGAAGAACACAGCAGCGCCTGGTCCAACCGTCTAGTCCAACCCTTGCCAGACATTTTTTGGCAACACGTGTATCAGCAAACAAAATCCGACGCAAAAATAAAGTTGGAGAGGAGTTTTAGCGGTTTCAATTCGGCTGCGTTGCTTCCACTTGCCATGGGTTATTGATCTCTCCGGAGAAGAGTCAGCAGCCACAGCTGACGTGCCGTCCCTCAGCCAGGGGTAATATACGACCCTGTTGGGAGCCGCAGTTAACTGATGAACCCATCTGGCAGGGGAACCGGAGAAATGATTGATTTACTCTCCATCCTGGTACTTAGACTTTTCACCCTCAACAGGCCACGAAGCCTCGTTCATCATCTTCATCAATCAAATGGGTAAATATCATTAAATCTGCAGGCCACAGGCAGCATCATTTTATTTTTTTTTTTTTTGCTTATTTTTTTTTATTATTATTATTTTTTTTCAAAAGTTCACCACCTCCTCTCCCACATCCCTTACTGAAAAACAGTGCTTCCACCTATCAGGGATTCGGTGAGGCAAAATGGAGCAGCAAAAAATATCAGAACCCTGATAAGATGGGATGGCGGCAGCCCTTGTCTCTCCCAAGCCACTGGGGGTGATCAGAGGAACAGTGCTCCCCAACACTCCGGAGATGCCTGGCTCCGTGGGGCACCAGAGACGTCTGGTTTGGTTCGGCTCACGATAGCTGTGCGCTGACGAATGCATCGATGGAGGTTTACTGCAAGGTTGACCCAGGGCACAGCATTTAAACCCACCAACACAGCACCATGCAGGATTTGGCACAAATCAGGGCAATTCCTCAGAATTTAGCGGAGCAGCACTGACCTACCTGTGCTGTTCATCTGACCCAGGGATAACGCTCTGCTGTACAGGTACTTCCAGTTTATCACAAATCTTTATCACTTAAGCATCGACTTGTCCCTTATTACACTTTTTCAAAGTCATTTTTTTCCAAAGCACGGAGCCTGTTTCACAGCACGCATCAACGCAGCCAGCCAGAGCGTTGCAGAAAGGGGACACAAACCTCATTAAAAAGCAGGGGTGGGTTTGAGGCCGTCCTGCCACCAGTTGACATTCCATCCTAGCAGGCTCCCTCCCATCCCTGAGCTGGGCAAGCCCACCCTCCACTTAGCCCAGCACTCTGACAAGACCGCAGTCAAGGATGGATGGATGGACAACAACTGATGACAGGTTCGCCGCCTTCTCTCCCAGCAAGACACTCCATTAGAAAAGTTTTTTAAAAAATAATAATAATAATAAAAAAAAACAACAGTGGAAAACACTAGACAAAACAATCTGACTCAGGGAAATTTCAAGCAAGTTCCGAAAAACCTGGAGTGAAAATCCATCTCTAACGTGACTGAAAGAGCCACATGAAGGAACAGATGCAGCAGCCAGCCTGTAAATTAAATCACCAAAGAAAGGTTGGAAGAGCCAAATGAAATCTCCACCTGCCGTTACTTCTGAAGCAGAGAAAGGGCCGGGCATACCGAAGGAGGGCCAGCACTGCAGCGACGGATAGGCAGATGAATCGTTTTATTAGCCTTAATTGCCATTTCAATACCATACCCATGTCTTCACATAAGCCTTCATTTTGTGCAAAGTTGTCAGTTCACGTCCTGAATGGGCCAGGCTTGTTATCAGCAAGCCGTTTACAGCCCCTGGGCTGTGCATTAATTAAAAAGGCTTTGTGCTGAGGTTCATTCATTAGCACACTGCTTCTTTAATCACTGCCTCTTCAGCCACCAGGACAATCTATAAATCTCCTCAAATATGAAATAATGAAGTGGAATGGTTCAATTTATTACAATGTAATAAGTCAGGGTAATGTGGGGGTGGACAGGGTGGCACTGGAGCTGTCTCCTTGCCCAGTCTTCCCATCTCATTACTGACAGCAACCATGAATGAGAAGAGCAGAAAGGATGCAGGCGAGGACAGTGAACGCACGGGACAGGGATCTTCCCATCTCCTGCCATCCCACGCACCTGAAACCCCACTTGCTGCAGGTGATTGAGGATGATGCTGGAAGCCAGATATGGTTTCCTGGCCTCGGAGGCAGAGAAGGAAGTTTTGCCCTGAAAAGAGTCCAAAGGTTTTGCTCTTCAGTGCAGACACGTCTGTGGGGGCAGCTACCAGCATCCACTCAGTAGCACGGTGAAAGGCCACCCACTTTGCATCCCTGTTTTCCCACTCACATCCCCATTTTCCCACTCCTCCTTCCTTAGACCTCATTCCATCATTCCTGGAAAGATCCAGGTTGAGATGCATAGGCAAGTGCCAAGGAGCAGATGCTCCAGGGAACATCAACAAGCTACAAAAATCCACGTATTAACTTAACACAAAGCTTCTGTTTCTCCTCTCATGGCTCATCTCCCAGCAGCTGGGCTCTCAAGTCAAGCTGCCAAATAAAATATGACTGTACATATTGGGTTAATTAACAAAGGGAGAAGGGCGAACACTAGCCTGGCTTTGCATTTCCTAAATAAATGCATCAAAAATGCCTAACTAGCGAGGGGAGGCCAAACACAAATTTTTCTCTCCACGAAAATTTGAGACTAAAGACGCCAAGGGAAGAAACAAAACTTCCAGCTATTTTAGGAATGCACCCACAGTTTCCAAAGAAAGTGCAAAATGAAAACTGCCCATACAAAAGTTAATAAAAACTAATTATGCTTTTGCATAAAAGGGGAGCATTTAGAGAAGAGCAAGATTTGTAAAGAATGTTGTAGTGTCTTTTGAAAAATAACTTTTTCCTGTCCTAATAAGAAATATCCAGGCCACACTATCACAGCTCTACAATTTGCTACTTTATTTTCAATTCTCTCCCTATTCAGTCTTAGAAAGTCTTAAATTCTTGCACACTAGTAGTACATAATTAATCCATCTATTAATATAATTAATCATATATGTTGATTTATCCAAGTCAAAATTTATTCACAGGAAAGTCAATTGTAATAAATTGACTCTAAGAAAAAAAAAAATTAAATCATCAAAATATCCCGTTTCAACATTTCCTCTGAAATTGAAATCTGTCTCGCAGTCTTTCTTCATTTCACAATCTAGGTCAGCATCATTCGGGGGTTTTCCACATGGAAAATGCAAAGAGATGCAGGTTACAAATGGGCACCAGTTAAACTGACCCAGCCTAACTTCAGTGGGAGGGGGTGCCCTGGCCCACGAAAACACTCCAGGTTTTGATTTTTTGCTCCCATTCATTATCACAAGTGCATTAGAAACAGTGTTACAGGACGGGAAAATCATTTCTTCTCCCGTGTTAGAAAGGACCAAATGTACACGCTGTTGAAACCCACAGATCTTTAATACTAGCAATCTGCTAAGTGCTAATTTGTCAACATGAAACCTTTCATCTCCAAGGTTCCCAAAACACTTCATTTGCTCGAGAGTCACTTGTCCCACCACAGTAAGATTTCAGATCATCCATACGGCGCCTCAAGCAGAAGGTTTGGGTTCCTGTTCCCCTCCAAGAATGGCTCCTCCAGGAGAAAGGTAACTAATTACTACTCAAGTCAACAAATTAACCCTGTTCTCGGCTAATCCATGAGTTTCAAGGTGCTTTTTTAAAAGGGAACAGCGCACCAGGGTCCTTACCATCAGAAAACTCCATTATACGGATCTTCAAAAAAGCTCATTACTACAAAGCTATGAGCATTCAATCCCATTAATAAAACACATCAGTATATAATTATAATATTAGGCACTTAAATTGCAGTTTTCATCTGCAGTTCTCAAAGTGTTTTACCATAGTAAATTAAGTCCCCCCTAATTTGGGCTGGTCAGAGTTTTCTATTTGAAGCTTTTTCCTCATGGAGAATTTGATTTTATGATCGGCAAGAAAAATCACTGAAAGGATCTGTTCTTCCTCAAAACATTCATTGCCTTCTGGTGACAGATATATGGGGGGAAGACTCACCCAAAATCTACAGATACACTATGGGGATGAAGAGTTAAAATGCTGCCAAGAGGAGAAACGCCATGAATCTATAAACTTTTTTGGTGGCAGCAAAATTGTTTTTACTGCAAGCTGCTCAGGATGCTTTTGCGCATCACCCCTCGCTGCACCATCACACTGGTGAGACAAAACCTCCTCTTTATGCCAGAAGAACCACACCGAGACCCATCCTCCTTCTCCAAAGGGCTCCCCAAACCTTCCTACCATCAGCTTTTGGCAGGGGGGTGTCGAGTTGGCATCTCCTTCCTAAGATCTGCCCCCCGGTTTTGGCCCGCCAGGGATGAAGCCACACTTATTGCAAGCTGACAGCACCGTCAGGATAAGGCTGCCCTTGACTAGATCGAGGATGACAGCCGCTCCTCCGGAGTCACATCTTGGCCCACGCTGGAACAAATATGCTTCCAGCAGGCAACGAAGCTGAGTAAATCAGAGATGACAATAAAAGTATCGAGGAAATTGTCCGTCTGGGAGACGGAGCGCACCCGGCATACAAGGTTCAACTTTAATTTGTGAGGAGACCTGCGCGCTCGAGAGGTTATCGCATGAATACCAGTGTAAATGATATCACCATGGGCACCAAACAGGCAGCTTGCTCACAAACCTATTAGCTGGTAAACACCAATCTTCAGTAATTCCAGCTATTAAAAACAACTTACAGAGAAATCAGATCTCATTTCGCAGAGAGCGCAGGGGTCTCGATGACTATTTTTAAAGTTTTCCCGCATTCATTTAAGTTAACAGTCTATGACTTTTACATGCTCAGCTGCTGTGCTGCTTCCAAGTTTATTAAATTTACAACCAGAGAGACAAGATGGCTTGTTATTTTTCCCAAAGATCCCCCCAGAAGACAGACAAAGTTTCTTGGGCATCACTCCGAGCCTCAGGCTAGGAAACCATGGGGGTCCGGAAGATCCGTTCCCCAAGACCACACAACAAGCCAGAGAGTCATTGCTCCACGCAAATATTTATTCAAATTTCTAGAAATCTATTCTATACCCTTGCAAACACGTGCATCTTTAGACACACCATCTCTCCAGGCACACTGACAACAGTGAGCAGATTAAATAATTAAATGCAACATTCCAGTGCAGTAGGGAAGGATTAAGCCACTCACTAGGCAGGGATAAATACAACAGCAGCATCCACCTTTGGGCACTAGCAAATACCGTTGGCACTTGTATCCCCATTCCTCCCGCTGCAAAAAACCCTCTTATTCACCAACTATTTATTCCCAGGGCTCCCCTCTGATGAAGGGGCTTGTACATCTCAGAGCCACAGGCTAGAAAGGTTGCTGAAAACACAAGGGGAAAAAAAAAAATATTTTTTCTCCCTATCGATAAGGGAAAGCCCTTTTTCCTTGAAGCTGCCTTTCAATCAGCGCTCATTAAAATTAAACCCTTTTCACTGGATCTGGAGAGTTTTTACGGCCCATTCTCATGTGTGTTTGCAAGCTGGCTCACGGGAGGACGACACCTCCGGGTTTCATTTGGTGCCACTGTGTTTTTAAGAGAAGGGAGATTCTCCCTCATCACAGGGCAGAGGATTTCACGGCATTCCCCACAGACCGGTGCTGGCGCTCCCTGCGATGTCTGGGTAAAACCCCATTAAATCCATCCTGGTTTTCACAAGCCATGAGAAAGGAGAAGAAAGGACATGGTCAGGCGCAAACCACCAACATCTATTGTGCATCGTGATGAGAGAAGAGGCTAGGCTGCAGGGAGATTTTTCTTTTGGCACTTATTGTCTTCTGAACTCCGCAATCTATACAATATCTATGTTTGTAATCACTCAAAAATTTTCAATTAAATGTAAAAAACCAGAAACAAGTAAATCTATTCTCTCTTTTGACTGTTTTATTGATTAAAATGGATGCCTGAGCTGCGACCACTGAACCATGAAAAGCAATCTGTCTTGGATGGGTAAGAGATCGTTAGGAAATCGTTGTGCTGAGGCAAGAATAACTGTGCATGTACACACACACACATGTACGCACACACGTGGTGCACAGGCACGGATAGGAACACGCTAACGTGGAATAAGCCATCTGCAATGAAGGAACAAAATTGTGTATATATTTCTTTTAATATCAAGTTTGAAGCAATCTGAGGTGTTAGCCTGTCACAAGACCTCTTCTCATTGTTTAAGTTTTGTCATTTTCCTTGGCAGTAAATCATGGTCCTCTCCGTTGCTGTGGAGCCAAAAAACCCGAGGTGGGAGAAGAAAAACCTCAAGGTCTGTCATTTCTTACAAGCTCCATGAGCAAGGAAACCACTTCTTGGGTCATTATTGGGAGGTTTTCAAGTCAATGATAAGGAGATTCTCCAGCTGATGTTTCACCTTCCCTTTTGACCCTTTCCTTCCAGGGAGAAGCAGAGGACATTAAATAAGTACTAGCCATCACCAGGAACACTTGATTTTGCAAAGCCTGGATGGTTTGGGCATGAGTTAACCTCTGGCAAGGTAAAGGAGGGAAGAAACTTCCCACGTGAGGCTTTTGCCACGAGCGCTCACTTAAGGATTCCCAGACTGCAGTGGAGATATCTAACACTGGCTCTTAACAGCTACAGGAACAGATGGAGAACGCTTTGGTCTGTGCTGACAATACTCTTCTTTTTCAGCAGGACTATCCTGATATCAACTCTATTTTATCTGAGCACCTCAAGCTGAAGCTTAAATTAACCAAACATTGGGTTTTTTTGTTGTAACCCACCACCATCCCACACACTAAAATCGTTAGGGAGTTCAGCTCTGCAAATTCTCAGTCTTTGCAAGAAAAAGCTCTTACTTGCTGCAGCCAGCCCGTAGCCTGCTCATCTCTAGGTGTCCTGAATCCATGCATCCACCCAAGGGAAGAGGGCAGCTTTGGCAAGCCCTGCTGCAAAGTGCAGCTTCGAGAAAACCTCAGCTGATGACCACGATGCTCGTCTTCCCAACAAGGAGCAGCCAGAAACTCCTTTCAAAAAATCCACTTTCCAGCAGGTTTTCGTAGGCTGGGACTGAAGCCCCAGCAGCTTTCTCCTGCCAGCACCGGTCCAGCAAAGAGATACTCTTAGCAGGGGAAAGACCAACAGCAGCTGCTCCGCCAGCCAGGATCTCCGGGAAAGACGGGGATGCCGGGCAGGAGCGCTCAGCATTGACTGAGTGAGCCTGGGAGGCTGGGAGTGTTCGTCAGAGCAGCATTACTAATGCATTTAGCACTGAAACAAGCTGTCATTTAGGAATGAGGGGATACCCATCTCCCCACACACTCATCCACAGTATTTGTTAATGGGGAAGAACGAGGCACAACAGCAGATTCAGCCTGACTCATGCAGTTTGCACTTTTATCAGGTGCATTTTTCCCCCCCTCCCTCTACTTCAGAGTGCAAACACCACGTCTGAATGGAGCTGGATGGGAAGGGGCATTTGGAAAATGCTGCTCCCCACCAGTTTATTCCATTTATTTGGGTGGGGTATAAACTATGAGACCACGACTACATCTCATGCTCCAGGCAGCTCCTGCCAGGGGGTGAGGATTGGGATGCTTACAGACAACGGGCAGCAGACAGGTGCTTTAGGAAGAGTCCCCCGGTAATAAAAAAATAATTATAGCTTTGATTTAAACCAAAAAAAAACAATTTTTTTGGAAGAGAATAAAGTTTCAAGTCCCTGAACTGGCCAGGCCAGAAAGGCATTGCCAGGTTTTACAGGGCAGATTAGACCTGCCATCACCATGGCCACCTTCCCCGTGCAGCAGAAGATAAAAGCAGCAGCAAACACAAGCAAACTGGAGGTGATGTGCGGAGCCCCAGCCACTGCTAGAGGGTGGGAGGACCACGCAGACATACACCCAAGAGGAGGCACTGAACGGGTTAGCATCTCTCAGATCCTTTAATATATTTTCCCTAATTAAGCTGTTCAATTCGCCAGCTTAAATAGCTGCCAATAGCTGCTACAAATTGATTTATCTTTTGATGAAGGTAAAATTTGCTGGAGAAAATGAGAGGCAAACAACGTATGGGTTTTGGGGGATTAAATTACTTTGCTTGTGTTAAGATTCAAACATATTCTGGAGGCAGGATGAGTCTTTTACAAGTAAATTGTTTTTATACTATACATTCATTTCTATGTAAACAGAAGGATACTAATTTACACATCCACCTACAATACCTGCCAGATAACAGAAGTATATACTTAAAAGCCAGATGAGATCCTGAGCCCTCTGCGGGCGCACACACACAAATAAAAAGCAATCACCCTGCAACCTGCACCGGGGGGATGGAAAAAAAGCCTTCTGGAAACAGAGGCGATGCATCCCTAGTAGGTATGGCCTAAAGCAGTGAAGGGTCATGAACACCTAGAACACTGGAGGCCAAGCCTCAAAAAACTGCATTTCAGTTCCCAAACCATCACCGCCTGCGAGCTGCGGTCCCCTGGCACCACACGAGCTTAAGAGTTTACCACCTCCACTACATCGTTTTGCAGGGGTGTTTTTACTCATCGGTAAGAAATATAAGGTGAAGAGGGATAAATACTAAGAGTAAATCACAGCCAGCCTGACAAAACTGAGAAATAGTAGCAGCCAGCACAAGGATAATTCGCTTGATCTCAATCCCCGGTGGGTGGGATGGCACGTTATAACCCGGTTAAGGAAGAGAGGCGAGGAGCTGACCTCTGCAGCTCGGGTTTTACAATGCACCGGGCTACGAGCACCAACATCCCCACCACCACAGATCTTTCTCCTTTTCCCAGCAAAAGCCACGCCTGTCTCACCTCTACAGCAGAAATGAAATTTGTCTGCGTGCTTGCTCGCTCAAAACCAGCTGCTTCGCTTCAGATCATCGCTGGCATCAGTTACTCCAAAGAGAGAGTTAAAGAAAGTTCAGTGCGAGGGATGCGGCAATAGCCGTGGGGGGTTTGCATTTATTAACTGTTATTCTCTGCCTCCACTTTATCAGTTATTTTGGACATACGCATTTTCTACACAAGCACATGCCAGACATCTGAGAGTGGATAATTTGCCCAGACAGGCAGTAAATATATCGCATCTCATGCTTCCTCCTAGAATAATGTGCTTTCCAGTGTCACCTGCCACGTAAATCATCACCTTGCAATTTATCCTAAGCTACATTTCAACCTGTTCTGGACTGACCATTAAAAAAACAAAGAGACACCAGCAGAAGGTCCAGTAACCCCTTCTGCCACAGCTGAACATGGATGCTTCTTCCCTGGCCAATATTTTGAATTTATTGAAGAGAAAACATCCACCGAATTTATGGCTTCCCAGTTGAATTTTCGACTCTTAGATTTAGAGGAGTCCTAGATTTTCTTCGAGCTATACAAAAGGCATTTACATAAGATTCTGTGCAACATCAGAAGCTCATTCCTTCAGTCTATTTCTCTCTCACCATATGAGTATCCAACGACTGCCCACCCCATGGTTACTGCAACGCAACAACTTCGAGGTGGACTAGAAAAACATCAGTCGCATGAGAAATTACACACCTGCAACCCCAACCCCCCAGCGTTTTTTTATTTAAATCTTCCCACAAAACCAGAGGCAAGTAAAGAATTGGGGTTGATGGTGCTGTCTGGGCTGCAACCTTCCAAAGGAACAAGAGAAAAACAATGTTTTCTTTCCAAAAAGCGAGCCCAGAAGTAAATAAAAAAAGCTCTATGGGAACTTCCCTTGTGGAAAACAAGGTATTTTCCCCAGACCGCCTTTTAAAAACTTTTTATTTCCAACAGGAATGCCTCAAACCAGCCAGGCTTGTCAGAAAGTTTGGATTTAAGCAGATATTTAGGCATCTTGCAGGGGAGCACAGTCCTGGGGGGACCCCTCTAATCTGTGTCTGCTCCGGCTGCAGAGAGAAAAAGCCTCCTGCGCATCTCTGTCTTCTCAATTTTGTGTTCAAAACACTTGAGAGTCTCTCTTTTGTTCCTTGACTGTCTCCCTTAATCCTTTCCTCAGTCATTATTCAATATTTGGTTTTCTGACTACATTATTTAACTTGGCAGAGCGTTTTGGGACGCAGCTTGCATAAAAGGCTCTATTTTTAAGAATCGGAGGGGACCGTCGTGCGCGCAGGGAGGAGACAGCGCTGACAACAAAGAGGAGACCAAAGCTTCACCCATCAAAAAAAAAAAAAAAAAGACTCCGGGGAAAGTAGGCTGGCAGTCACAAAATCGTCATCTGAGGGAATAAATCACCAAAGCAAACTCCAATGTCAGTAATTTTGTGACGCAGAAAATTGATCGTACTTTACAATCAAGGAGTGCCTTCCTCGATAATGTATGCTCGGCATTTTAACATAATTATTTGCGCAACAGTTTTAACATTTGCAGCCTTCTCCGGCTGTCAACCTGGAAGTAGCGGAAAAAAAAAATAAAATTTTAAAATACTCTTCTTCAGAGACAGGATTAAAGGAAAAAAATAAATAAAATCAATCTCCGAGCAACCTCCTTTGTATTTTGTTGTGACAAGCCTGAATTTAAACAGCCTGTGAAGTCAAAACAACAGGAGAAATATCAATACACATTAATTTAATCAAGAAACACAATTCTGCCATGCCAGGCCAAACTCAGCTTTATTTCCGCCGCTGTTTCCGCGGGAGCTGCCAACACCCCGCTGCCTGCCCAAGCCACCCGTGGTGGCCGGGGGGGTTCTTCTCAAAACCTCCGAGCCCTCCCTCCCTTTGCACGCCTTCCCATGCACAAATCAAAATTCCTGGTGATGCAGAACCCCGCTAGCACATCTCCATCTCTCCTCTCGCTAAAGGCTCATTTTGCTGGCAAACACGCCCCGGCTGGCCATCCTGCAGCATCCTTATTGTCTACCGGGGAGCTTTCAAAGGACAGGCAGATGAAAGGGTAAACATGTTAACAAAAACTCTCTCTGCCGCACTTGACTTCGTCAAATCCTGTGCGCGCAGCGCGACACTTTGAAACAAGAATCTCATTAAGAAAGGGAGAGTTGAAAGGATAAGCCCCGGCATACCAAATGCAGAAATCAGATGTACTTGACCTTTCAAATGAATGTACATTTTCTGACTGACTGTTCATGTCAGAGTAATTCAAACAGACACCTGATAATCCTCTTAAAAGACTAAAATTTGGATACCGGCTTGAGCACAATGCAGCGCGAGCTGCAGGTGGTCTCGGTTCTCCGCTCGGTCCTGCCCTTGCCCCCAACTTCCCAAGGCACCTTGAAGTCTTCTCCCCTCCCTGGGCTTTCATGCCGTGTCCCCCCCACAGAAGACATTTCAAGCCTGGGCTTCATTAACAAGGTAGCATCTTCTGTGCTGGCACAGCTGGAACCCAACATCTGACACTCCTTAAGACAAATTAGGTGATTAAACACTTTGGATGGAAAATATGTGCCCCGATAGCAAGGTAGGAGAGAGAGACCTCCTTCCAGGCGGGCTCCAGCCACGCTGACCCCACGCATAAGTTGAAGGGCCATGAACCCCACTTGGGTCCTGTATATGGTATAGCAACATACGTCACGTATACAGGCTTCCTGAGAAAAAGGAACCCTACGATCAAGCCATGAGGATCTCCAGACAGCCCAATGGCTTCACAGGGAGACATCCGCGTGGTAAATGGCTGCAAAGAGAGGGGTTCACCGCGCTAAGGAGGTAAGGAGGTACTAATTACTGCCCAAGGGCCACAGTAAATGAACACAGAAACCAACTGCAGGATTTCTTCATGGACGGTGTTGCTGGAGAGGACACCAGAATGACACCGGTGCCCTGGGTGTCTGCCTGGATCCCCTTCCCTTTACAGGTTTTGGATACCTCTGGCATCCTGGTGAGATCTAGCTGCCTGCCTTGCTCTGCAGTTCCATTTCCAGCACCAACTTCTGGGCTTCGTTTCCCACATACATTAAAAGAAAAAAAAAAAAAAAAGATGCAGTTGCTGCTAAGCCTTTGAGATCACAAACCCCAGGGAGCCCACAACCCTATAAACACTGAAGGAAATGGGATTTTTAGTGCCTATTTATGGCCTGCATCTACGAACAACCACACAGAATGACAGACCATGCGGTGACTAATAATGAGTTTCTTTCGATGAACACCAAAACCCAACAGTTTAGCATATCCAGTGAAGTCCGGTGGTGTTTTCTGACCGGGAAGGAAGCTGGAAATACACTGGCTTCTTCCTGATGTCACAGTAGCATCATCCCCAGCCACGGTGGTGCATGCACTCACATCCACGTGTCTGCTGCTGGCTCCTGCTTGTGCCACGTGGGGCTCCTGGCCATTGCCATGCAGGACAGGTACCACACAGCTTTGTATCCTGCAAGCCCTCCCCTTCCTCCTCTTTCTGAGCTCCCCAGCATCTAATATTAATTGGCTAATATTTGTTTAGATCGTTCCTGACACTTCGCCTTTCAATTCCCGCTACAGTGCATCAGCAGCTCCGGTGCGGGTTGCTGGAGGAGCATTGCCTTTGCTGGGGGGACAGAGGACACAGTGGCCAGCCAGGGAGGAGGGTGGGATTAGGGCTCTGACCTGCTCCCAAGTCAGTCCCCAAACCCCCAGGCCAGGCTGCAAAGAAATCCCTTGGAAAAGTCAAATGCAAGAGGGTAAACCAGCTCATTTCACAAGGTGATGGGCTCAAGCACACCGCCCGTGTGGTCACTGCTCCAAGGAGCTGTGTCTCTCTGTCCCAGCCCTCCTGAGCTCCAGGTAACGGGGCTTATTTTGCAGATTCCCAACCAAAGCCCCAAAGAACCACAAATTAAAAAACCAAAAACCTTATCTGAACCAGTGCCAGGGTCCCCAAGCAGGCTGAGCCCTGCTGTTTCCCAGCACCCATCATCACAGTATCTGGGTTCCATCCTGGAACGGATTTCCATTTATCTGACGGCTCTCTGAAGGCCACCCAAGCAAAGCATGGGGCTCTGCAGACCGTCCAGCCCAGGCAGCAGGTCAAGGCACAGTCGGTGTCACCAGGGGAAGCTAGCATCTGTCCTCCGCTGGGGACCTGTCCCTTTGCACTGGGCTCTCACGTGCTCACCCCATCTCTGAGCCCCACGCCGTCCCCAAACTGGGACCCATGCCAACACTGAGCCCCACGCCGTCCCCAAACTGGGACCCATGCCAGCAAGTGCTGGCAGCCACATCCCCGCTGCCTGCTGCATCACCGGTGTGTTTTTCTCACTCATCGCCCCTCCTCTCAACACCTCCTAACAGCTCATGAATTTTATAAACTCAACTCATTGTAACCAAACCATGAAATTGCAAATTTAACTCTGTCAACAAACAAAGGCTTGGCAGGGAGCTGGTGCTGCCTGAGGCAGGGCTGCCGTGCTGCCTGGCCACCCAGCAAGGTGGGGGCATCTCCTCCGAGGGACACCGTGCCCCACTCGGTCCCCTTGGCTGTGCGGCAATGACACAGACTGGGTTGTGAAGGATGCTGGAGCATCACAACCTGCGCAGTATCACAGCCTACACATCACAACCTACACCCAGTGCTTTCAGCAGCACCAGCCATCCCCGCCATCCTCCCCCTTCATGGCCATCCCTGCCATCCTCCCCCTTCATGGCCATCCCTGCCATCCCCCCTGTTCCTGGCCATCCCTGCCATCCTCCCCCTTCATGGCCATCCCCGCCATCCTCCCCCTTCATGGCCATCCCTGCCATCCTCCCCCTTCATGGCCATCCCTGCCATCCTCCCCCTTCATGGCCATCCCCGCCATCCTCCCCCTTCATGGCCATCCCTGCCATCCCCCCTGTTCCTGGCCATCTCTGCCATCCTCCCCCTTCATGGCCACCCCCGCCATCCTCCCCCTTCATGGCCATCCCTGCCATCCTCCCCCTTCATGGCCATCCCTGCCATCCTCCCCCTTCATGGCCATCCCTGCCATCCTCCCCCTTCATGGCCATCCCTGCCATCCTCCCCCTTCATGGCCATCCCTGCCATCCTCCCCCTTCATGGCCATCCCCGCCATCCTCCCCCTTCATGGCCATCCCCGCCATCCCCCCTGTTCCTGGCCATCTCTGCCATCCTCCCCCTTCATGGCCATCCCCACCATCCTCCCCCTTCATGGCCATCCCTGCCATCCCCCCCGTTCCTGGCTATCCCCACCATCCTCCCCCTTCATGGCCATCCCCGCCACAGACCCAAGAGCCACTGTAAAGCCTCGGCAGCCCCAACACCCCCAGGCAAAGCCCTCCCTGCCCATCTGCAAGGGCTCTGCCGCAGCCCCCACATCCAGCCAAGCCTGGCTCCCACCTCCCCCTCACCTGGAAGCACTGCACACTGTGTCCACATCCAGGGCAGCCAGGAGAGCCCTCATTAAGTTAATGGAGCGCTAATTCGCTGACAGACCGAGGGGAGGGATTGGAGGCGCTGCCTCATTTGCTCAGTGGAAGTGGGCCATTAAAAGGAAGGAGGGGGTCTGGGGATGGGGTGGGCGGAGGAGGCTGTCACAGTGCTTGAGGGATGGAAAGGGGTCTCCCCAGGGACAGCTGGGGCTACACAAACCCTTTTAAGAGCATGAAGCAGCCTATGGCACAGAGAGAGTGGGAGCAAACTGCATCGTTGCTGTCTGCACCGAGAAGGACAACAGAGCACCACCAATAGGACCTTCTCCCCATGGCCTTCACCATCTTAGGGTCCAGCTGTTGCAGCTGCATAATACGGTCAGCCAAGCCAACCCTTCTTTCCTGCACACACCCCAGCCAGCAACCAAAAGCACTTTGCACCAGGTGGGAGAAGTGCAGCAATACCTGCAAACACGTGGCATGTTCACACCGGACTCCTGCCAACATACAAATGCCATCTCCCTCCAAATCAGCACATTGTCACAGGCTGTTTCTATGGCAACGAACAGCTCCGATACAGTCGGCACCAAGACTCCAGCACCGCTCTGCTGACACGGGAGGCCATGGTCCCACCAGCTCTCCTTGCTCTGCAGCTCCAGGCAGGACTCCCAGGGCATTGCTCAGCCATTGAAAGGCTTCAAAACCAAGTTAGTGCTCCTCTCCCGGGGTGGTCATAGCATCACGACCCACATGGGTACCCTCAGTCTCCAAACAAGAGCACAGGCGGGAAGGACACAGCATCCTTCACGGGAACATCACCCATCCCGCAGCACCAAACGCCCAGCCTGCAGCTGGCCCCAGCAGCCCTGCAAGCTCCCACCCCTGAGAGCAGCAGCAGAGCCAGGGTCATCAGTCACAGAGCTGTGCTATAGGCAGCCTTAAATCCCAGGCCTACCTTCCCATCGATCTCCTCAGCTCCGTGAAATTAAGAAAAACGCAAGACAAACACAAGCGAACGTCCCTGAGCAGGCTGTCTGAGAAGCAACTGAACGGGACCAATTCCCCCAAGCAAGGTGGGGGAGCTGGCAGGCAGCACCTAGCGGAAAAAAAACACCCTCAATTCCAGACAGAACACCAATCTCAGCTTCAACATCACCCCTGGACCCCCAACTCAGTTGCATCCAAGTTGCATCACCGGCATCCACAACCATCTCCAGCTGCTACGTTGGAGGCTGCAGCAGGCAGGAGAGGGAATGGGGCAAGAAAGACCTGTGCCATTTCAACGTGGTGTAAAATTGTCCATAAAGGTGGTGCAAAACGACACAGAACACCTGAAAGGTCTCCCTCTCTTCCCCCAAAAAATCACTTCCCAAAGCAGACCTGTGCTTTAAGGATTAAATATGGCCAGACAAATCAACACAACATTATTGTCTGTTTTCAACAAGTGTCTCTATTCTGCCCGTCCTTCTCTCTCTCTCTCTCTCTCTGAATTTTTTAACCATCACTTTAAAGTCTTTCCTGCCTGAATGTGCATTCTGAAAAAAAAAAAATTTGGGGGAAAAAAAAAAGGGAATTTAAAAGCTTCAAATCTAGTTCTCTGGTCTCCAACCCCCCGAAGATTCCTGCATAGCAAATAAAATGCTTAGCATCCCTCCTGAAAAAGATTTAATCTCCCATATTTCCAGAGCTTTTATGATTAAACCCTACCTTTAATTCTGCTTTCAGAGCTGCAGCCAAACCTCTGCTCAAATGAAAGTGGTGCAGGCACCTCTCCTCCCGTCTCCCTTACGTGCAGGGGAGCGGAGCAGCATCCATGAGGATGTGGGAGAAGAGCTGGAGGTAGCAAGGCAGCTCTGAGCATCCCTGGCTCCTGAAAACCTGGTATGAGAGCACCCAAGCAAGAGGCTGGGGGGTCACACCACCCACCTCCACGATGAGATGCTCCCCATCGCAGCAGAGGACTGGATGCAAGCAGGGGAATGCTGGAAGGAAGAAGTTGCTACCAGACCCTGGTGAATTCATTACACGCTAATCACTCATTTACCCTCAGCTAGGCATTATTGATCCTTTATACCAGGCAGCATCCTATAGGAGATAGGCCCTGCCCTGAGGACCTTCATCCCAGGTCAAGAGGAGATGGAGCAGTAGCAATGGGACTGTAAATAAATACCTCACTGTCACAAAGAAAACTGGTTTCAGACAAACATGGGTAATGTCCCTGCATTTCCCTGGTTTATAACATGCATGGAGTTCGTTAAGGACCTGCACTAATAAGGTGGTGTGTTTACTGAAAGGCTGGGAGAAACGGACTTTTCAACGAGAGCCAGTGTGGTGACCTTCCCCTGCCGATAACCTGGAGGGAGCTCCAGGCCAGCTCTCCCACACACCCAGCGAGCAGCAGACACGTCCCAGGGCGAGATGAAGATAAATCTCCAAGGAGCGAGGCATTGCAACAGCCAAGAAGATCATTAACATAAATGTGTTGTAGCTGTCACTGGCATCAAGAGATTTGGGCTGGGGGTTGATGGGAAAACATCCCCTGACACTCGCGTTGGGGAACTTTTGCTGAAATTCCATGGGCAAACTACAGCAAATCAAGTTTCAAACCTTCCCCATCCCCTTGTTCGACAGAGACTTTTATGCTGCCAAAACCTATTTATTTCTTGCAAATCTCTATGAGCTACTGCTCATGAATAGAAATGCTTTTATCAAAAACTGCTCGCGTTTTCCACTGAAAATTTTAAAACAAGTATTTTCAGGGGGAGGCAGGTTGCCTTCTGTGAGAAAACCACATATAATGCCCCTTCGGATTATTTTTGCTTCAAAAACCAAAAGAAAATGTATTTTAGGAATGTCAGCCTAGGAGATGGGAACAAAAAGCCAATACCAATGTTTCTGAGCTTGGTTTCAAATAGCTTCACCGCAGACAACCCCCCTTGGACCAGCCACCTCTCCTGGGGGATCAGGCATGGGACCCCCGCCACCCACCCCATGCCGGGGGCTGCACCAGGGCTGCAGAGCACTCACTGCCCAGAAAAAAAATGCCATCGGGAGGAGACAATGTGCCGGGAGCACACAAAGCCAGCTGACGAGGAGCCCTGGGTCATTTATCTTGATTTCTCTCAGCAACACCAGCGAAGGCTAGAAAACATCAGCTTCGTTTTCTCGTTTTGAATTTAGCGCGAGGCAAAAGCCAGGAGCACCCCAAAGGCAACGAGAAGGGCTTGCACCCACCCCCAGGGACCACCCTGCAGCCAATCCCACCGGGAAGGGGACCTTCGGCACCGTGTCCTGGAGGACGTCGCTGCTAAGAGTTTCCCAAAGCAGGTGACAGCGCCAAAGGGTTTCAGAGTGAATCTCACCCCAGGCAGTGCCGGCTCCCCACAAGCTGCCGTAATTACCCAGCCAACCTGCAGCATTTGCACCAGCATCTGCAGGCTGCTGTGCATCTACCAGCTTCGGATGGTTAATTACTGCCATCGCCTCCTGGGGTTAAACACAACCCCAGAATTAGAGGCAAGCTCACTGTCCTTTCTGAAAGCCTTAATGTGCACGTCACTTTGCTTTGGAAACCACTGCATCTGTTAGATCTGGATTGCTCTGAAAAAAAAAGAAAAAAAAAAAGAAAAAAAAAGCAACAACTCCCTAATGCCAATCAATTTATTGTCTCCTTGCCCTTGGTAAACATTTCCATGCAGAAGAGAAAAAGCATCTCTGGTCCCTACCACCAGAGATCCAAAGGGCAATGATATGCCTGGATAAATGAACAGGTAGATGTACTTTCATTAAAATCACCACATTTAAATTACTCACAGATGAGACTGAAGACATGAGGTTAAAAACTTAATTGACTAAATCAACTGAGACGCTGAGGGCTGATTATATCATTTAAAATAAATGTAATATTGGCCATCAAAAACTGCACAATATATTATTACATATCAAAAGCCATTATTCAAGAAGCACAAACAATATCCTCCCAAAGCCCCAGTGGATTTAAGAACATCACCCTTCCCAGTTTTCTTTGATTGTTTTTCTTCTTCCGCAAACTGGGCTGGAAGACAAAAACAGCCGCCTTCCTGCAAGTCCCCAAAATCCTGCATCTGCATAAAAATCTCCCTGGCTGCTTTCTCATCAAAGACAGTCCCCCCGCGGGCAGTCACCGGGTTTTAGGGCTAAAGGGGGCCAGGCACAGCCACCCTGCCCAACCTCGCATGAAGGCTGGGCTGCACCCTCGCGTTCCTGTATCGCGCCACTAACCATGCACTGCGCCCAGACTTTTCCTAGGAAAAAGCTTAACACCAGCACTCAGAGCAGTGGAAAGCCCTCTCCTCTCACCATAAATCATCCCCTTCAAAACCCTTTGGGCGATCCAGGCTCTCTCTGCTTCCAGCTTCACACTTGCGCTTCTTTCCTACGAGCCACCAGCAGCCCCAGCGCTGGAGCTGGTGGCTGCCACCAGCCTCGTGCCCATGCCAAGGGACAGAAGCTCAGCCCCAGCCTCGGCATCTTGGAGATGAAGTGCCCCAGTTGTCCGCTCTCCACTTGCTAAAACTCATCCCCACCATCCACCCAGAGGTATAAACATTACCTTCTGCCTTACCCCCTCACGCTCTGAACGAGTATTAGCTGAAAGCCTGAAAACCCTCGGAGAACAAGCCCGTTCCATGGAAATCCAGATCAGCTTGCAAATGATTTCCTAGCCTGGACTGGGAGCTCATTACAGCCTGGGCATTATCAATTATGGATGCCCCCGGTGGCCCTCAAACCCGGGCTGCGGTGCCACAAGGAGCCGCCTGCTCCGTGCTTGCAAACCTCATCCCCCTCATCTCCTCCTGCTCCCCATGGATAGGCAGGAGGAAGGACCCAACCGCAAGCAGGGGAAGGCGGGGGGATAACCCCACAAACCTCACTATAACACTAAGAACATGCAAATCAGCCCCTGGCCTCTCCGTTACACCGATTACATTATAATTACAAGCAGTGTCATCAAGGGTTTCTCAAAACCCACATCTGTTCTTAAAGGATCAGGCAGGGATCTCTACCGCAGGAAGAGCGCATTAGTATGCAGGCACCATGCACACGGAGGAGGGAACGGGCTCCTGGTGCACGCAGCCCAGCTGGGAAGCAGCCTAGCAAAAAGCAGGGGTCCCCCGGCTGCTCGCTTTGCTGGGGCCCCCTCGCCATCCTTCCCGCATCCCTTCGCCTGCGGAACCAGGCGTGCAATTCAATGAGCCGTTCCCGTAGGTCCGGAGCGGATGGATTGCATCCGTCGGGTTCTCGCCAAGATCCCAGGGTCCCGAGGGATCCCTCGTGCGACCGGGCGCCTGCAATGGCTCACCCGGCTGCTGGGATGAGCTTTGCCCGGGGACTGGCAGCGTGGAGGGAGGATGACATGGAGCAGGGGGATGTGTCACAGCAGGTCTCATCCTAAATCCAAACCACAGCACTACAACAGCTACTAGGAAGAAAATTAACTCTATCCCAGCCGAAACCAGGACAGCAGGAAAGCTCTTGGCCACACGTGCTCCCCAAAAGCACCGTGCAATCTGCGTTAATCACAGTGAGAACACGGTGCCCCCTTTCCCAGACCCACTGGCAGCCCAAGCATTGGGGTGAGGGCCCCGACGTGATGCTGGGAGCTCCAGCACAGCTGCAGCCCCGAACAACTCCCACGCAGCCACCAGAGCATCCGACCCACCGCCTTTCAGGACTTGAAGCACGTTGCCTGCCCTACAGAGCGTGCTCCGCAGGGGGGCTGCATTACAAAGCCATTTACTGAAAATAAAAAGCCAAAAGGCCCAACGAAATGCACTGTAATTGCAGGGTTTGCAGGCGCGAGGCTCCCTGACTCTGCATACGAGTGCTGTGATAAGCCAGGCTTCAGGAAGCCCTGCCAAAACCAGTCCTATGCGCTGCCTGGAACACCTTCTGCACACGCACATGGTTGCTTAAATCCTACCTTGCTCCTCTCCTTCTCTGGAGGAGGGAGGCTGGTTGCAACAGGCAGCGGGAGGGAAGCCAGCCTGGCCGGGATGCTACCCATCTGGTGCTGCCGACCTCGGCTCGCCAGGATCGCTCGTCTCCCTGCACTCGGGGGTGAAGGATGCAGGAGGGCATCCCACAGCGAGCGGGCTGCCTGCTCCCCCGTCTGCCTCGCAGGGGGTCCAAGCTGCTGGGTGCCTTCCCAGGAGCAGCTGGGGGACCAGGCGCGGGAAGGAGAGGTGTTAAGATTCCCAGCACGGCCTGGGAGGAGACATCCCCAGCATCCCGCTGCAGAGCGAGCTAATCCTGCCAGGTTAATTCTCTTCCTCAGTTCATTCCAGCTTATTAAAGTCAGCAGGCACCCTGCAGAGGATTCATTACCTGTGTCACTTGAAGGCAAGGCTGGGCCTTAATGAGCTAAGAAACGGGGGAGCGATGCTCCCACCGGCAATGCCCCCCCAAACGGCTGGGTCCTTCCTGGGCACAGGGACACCCGCTGCCCCGTTCCCACGGGCGGTGCTTTAATAAACAGGAGGAACACGCAGGACTTTCGCAGGGTCCCAGGCTTCCTCCAGACGTGATCTTGCTCCCGTTTCCCCGTCTACGCCGGCTCTCACCAAACACCCCAGCCCAGCCGCACACCGTGCCCTGGCCCCGGAGCTCGCCTCTCTTTTATTTGCCGGGAATTACTGGCAGAGGGCAAAAGGAGATGAATTTTCAGCTAGGTGAGTGAGCACATTACCAGCCAGAGAGATGGCAGCTGCTGCAGTACATCTTCATCCCTTTAAATAGTTCCCAGCTTTCCCCCTGCAGAGCCAGGCTGGCTGTGTAAAAGAGATCTCTCCTAATTAATCTAGTCCTCTCCATCGCTGGTGAAACAGAGCCGGAGCTGGCAGATAAAATATTACGGGAGCTAACAGAGGATGGCAGGCTTGGGTTAGCGAGGCAGAAAGCAAGTGGTGGACTTCAGCTGAAGGGGCACAATTATTTTACCACCATGCTATGCCTCTATTCCCAGACCTGTCTGGCATCTTCTAGCTCCAGCCTGCCTTTTTCATCTGGGTTTTACCCCCCCTCCCCATTTTTCACTCCAATCCTTTTTTTCTCACCGGGTGGCTGTTTAATTTGTTGTATTCCATGCTTTCCCTTTCATGAGCAAGAAACTTGCATCTGGGCTTTCTTTTTCTTCTCTCACTCTCACTTCATTTCCAAAAATTTTGCTTTTTATGGGAAAAGAAAGGAAAAAAAGAATGGGAGGGAGAATGCTAGAGGAGCCAGGAGATGAAAGCAGATTTTTACGCACAGTCATGAGAGGAAGGATGCAAAGAGGAGAGAGCATTGGATGCCACTCACTCGCTGACTGTGGCCATACAGAGGCGAGATGAGTCAGGCAGCAGCTTCCAGAGGATGCAGCAGAGCAAAAACATGCCCAAGAGCACAGTGTCATCCAAAAAAGCTGGGAGAAAACCACGCTAGGGATGCTTAGGGATCACCTGCCTCCTGCACGGGGCTGAGCTGATGTTACCACCTTAGCCTGCCGCACGCTGCCTTCCTCCCCACTGTTTTACCCTAGTCATCACCTTCTGTAGCAGCTGTGCTGAACCTCCTTGCCTCCACATGCTGCCCCTGCAAAGCCCCTTTTGCCCTCCAGAGCAGCGTTTTGGGGCCCATCATACCTCTACCACAAAGCAGCTCGGCAAAACCTGCGTCCCCCGGCAAACATGCCTGTTTAAGCCCAAGAAGGACTGCTCAAGGAGGAACATTATCTGCAAGAAACAGGATGTCTAAAAAAAATAATAATAAAAATCATCTTTGCCGGTGATCAGAGAAATTGAGACAACAAATGGAGCACAGGAGGGATGTAATCCCTCATTTAAACTTGAGCGAGGAATCTGGCTGCCAGATCTGGGCTCTGCTGATGAGAGTATTTAAAAAGCAGTGGGAAGGTTTGCAACCTACGTGGAGCTAAATTCACCCTGTGGAAAGTCCCGTGTCTCCTCAGGGGGGTCACACCTCGTTTGGCTGTAGCAGAGGAGGGGGCAAAGAGAACATCACCAGGGCTGGCCTCAGATGTAGAGGAAAAAAAAACAACCTAACGCGCCTGAAGCAGAGGCAGCCACCCTCACCAGCACTGATAGCAGGGCTGGCCGCCTTTTCCAGCCTCCAAAACCTTAAAGGTGCCATCAGGGAGCAAAAGTAGATGACAAGTGGGTGTCAGCATCCTCCCACCAAGGAGGACCCAGAGGCTCCAAGCCTGCCAGAACACCCAAGGCAAACCTGCTCGCTGTTGAATGCTATTTTACCCTTGCTAGGTGGCCTCCAGCCCCACACTTTTACCCTCTCTCCTTCCTCATCAGGCTTTAAAGAGCATCCTGCAGCTCCAGCGATAGCTCTCCATTACTGCAGAAGCAGGAAATGTTTGCTTTTAATAATTTTTCCTAAAAAGCCGAGCAGCAGTGTTTAAAGAGGGAGGGATATCACAGCTCTGCCAGGCTGGGACTACCCGGAGGCAGCAGCAGCAGCTCCCACCACTGTACCCAGCCCTTGGCATCTCCTGGATGGCCTGGACACCTTTCCCTACTCACTGCTTTTGCTTTCTAGCCTGGGGCTCCCTCTGCCTGTCACCTCATTGTGCATGCTGTCCCCAGGGCTGCTCTCCGGGCCTGTGCAAACAGCACTGGGCTCTCTTTGGTGGTGGCGAGCGTTTGGGCCACGCACTGTTCGTGCCAGGGCAGAAGGATGGACCTGCAAAGCTGTGGTGTCTCCCTGCCTGCCCGTTAGTGCTGGCTGGGGCCGGCAGTTGAGAGCATCAGCAAGGCACCAGGCACAGATCTGCTCCAGAGGCTCCTAGCACTATGGGAATTTGTTGCCAGCTGAAGCTTTAAAAATACTGATGGCTGTTACACACCACACACACCCCAAAAAAAAACCAGTAGTAACTCTCTGGGCTTAAATACAAGCTAATTGCAACCATCAAGAGCTTCCAGCAGGAGTGCAAGCCCTGTGCAGAGGACACATGCAGACGTGTCAGCACTGCTGAGCACGGGGAAATAACAGCATCCCCATGACCTGGAGATTTTTACAGGCTTTCCCACAGCAGTGGCAAAAATAAACCCCACAACCTTTCTGAGCTCAGATTCGCCTTCCCGCTAAGTTTGCGTTGCCAAGCTGGGATACGCTCTTCAACAGCACCTCTTCCCAGGGAGAGCACGGACATCCCAGCAACAGGGACCAGCCGGGCAAAGACAAGCGCCCTGGCGTGGCAACGCGGCTGTTCCCCGGCTGTGTGATGCCAGACCCCAGCACAGACGGGGGGTCCCAGGAAGGGCTGCCATGACCTCAGCTAGAAAAGCCCACAGAGGATGACGGCGCCTGTGCACGCTCAGGATGGGGACGGCAGCAGCACTGTCGATGAGCTTTGACTCCTTTACCTTCACGTGGGGCAGAGCGGCACGCAACAGTTGCATGGCACAAAAATGGTACAAAAGTGCCAAAAGTCTTTGGCAAAGCTTTGGCAATGCTAGGGAGGCGTTGTGGGGTCACAGGGCTCCCCAGGAGCCCTACGCCAAGCCACAGGAAGAGTACATTTTGCCTTCATACAGGACCTGGGCTTCCCAGACACGCAACTTGGGAACGTACCTCCACACTCGCAGAGGAGCAAATCCTCTGCCCAGCTGCTCTCTCCAGCAGGAACCGATGGGCTCTGCTGGGCTGCATCGGCCCCTTGTGCCTCAACCCCGAGCAGGCAAGCGGGTGGAAAGAGCCCAAGGGCTGGGCAAAGCCAGGGGCACTGAGCTGCCCGGCCGGCGCGTGTGGCAGGAGCAGCCATCTGCTCCCCGTCGAGCGGGCCAGGAGCCACCCTGCCATCTGCAGCCCTCTTTAGCATCACTCAGCTCCACAGAGCCAGCCCTGCCCCTGCTTCCCAGCCCCACACGCAGCTGTCCTGCAGGAGAGCAGCCCAGGCAGCAAACTGAGGATGCTGCCGCATCTCTCACCTGGTGCCGCACCAGCGCGGGGCCAGGCAGGGGGAGGTTTCAGATCTCCCTCTGCAAACCTGGGGCCACCACGGGCCAGTGAACCCAGAGGGACCACACTTCAAGCTCCCTCTTGCGAGCAGGAACATCTCCAACCAAGCTGATACCCAGCCCAGCTCCCCCTCGCACCTCAGTGAGACAACGATGGGACAGGAATTTTAAACTGCCTATCAGCAGGATCTGAAGTCTCCAAAAGGGAGAGCATGATAAATTCACCCAGAGAATCACAGGCACAGAGTGCAGGGTGACGACTTATCCTTCACCATACATACAGATTTATTAAAAATTTAAAATTGCTACATAGATCTAAAGGGCCAGGTTATTTCTTTTTGCAAGGGCTGATCAATCACACGTGTCCCCAAAGGATGCCAGACCTTTAACTACTCATCTGATTATGCCTGCTGTACCCACGCTGCTCCAGCCCCAGTGCTTAATATTTTATCCACACGGCTCCTAGGCAAAGCCGGAGTGGAGTCTGATCTGGCAGAGCAGAGACCTGCCTTTTGGCTTTTTACCAGCTCCTACTCAAGGGCAGAGGTGGAAGAAAAGAAAGAACTTTTCTTTCGCCCTCGGACGCTCCTTTCAAAGCAACAGATTTACTTTCAGTGATCACCATCCTAAAAACAGAGGGGGGTTGATCATGGACGGCAAAGCGGCCGTGGTGTCCCAGCTGCCTGGGGAAGGGGTGGCCGGAGAGGTTGCCACGGTCAGGGGTGGCCCTGCTTTGGTGCCAGGACCAGCACGTGTGCTCAGCGTTGGGCATCTGCCTCTCCTGTAAACTGCACTTTAACAGCAGAATCAAGGCTCTTGGTGGCCAAAGGGAGGGAAACGTTGGAAAGTCTGTGAACTACAAGGAAAACCGCACGCTGCCTCCCGTCACATGTTTAATCTGACGCCTGTCTCCAGCAGCCCACCTTCAAGTGCCACAAAGGTAGGACAAAGATGCAGCTCTGGGCTGGGGGGGTGTGAATCTGGGACAGGGCTCGGGGGCTTCCCCACCTCAGCATCCTCCAGGGCACATCCAAAGAGCTGAGGATGCAGCAGTGGATGCCAGCTCTTCTCCAGCCCCGACATGCTGGGCACTGCTGCTGCAGGGGGATGATTTGTCCCCTGGGAGGATGAAGATGCTCAAAACAGCTGGGCTCGCCCTGCATCCAGCCTGGATTTTGCAGAAGGCGCATCACCAGCTACTCCACAAAGCGACACCAAATGCCTGTTGAGGAGCCAGCAGCACTAAACGTCTAAATCCCTGCCTGCTGCATCTCTTGGCATGCTCAAACTGGACCCAACCTCCTGGACCAGGTCCCCATCACTATCCCGATGGATGAAGGTAGAGGAGGAGTGTCGAGGACCGGCACATGCCACATGGCTGGGAAAGCTCCGGCACACCCCATGGGCTCAGCACCGGGCAGAGCCTCTTTTCATCACAAAGCCGTATGATTCTGGCATGTCTCTTCTGTGCGAGGGGGCTAATTGAATGGTGGTGGAGGTACCGACCAGCCCTCATAATCTGAGGCCAGAGTCAGCTGAAACTCTGAAATTGTGTAATTTGGGGAAGGGGATCAGGCCTTTCAATGCATCTGCAGTTGATAGCGATGGATGGCTGAAGGGAGCCGAGTTACAGAGCAGCCAACGGGGAATCACCCCCCCTCCAGCCACGCTGGGGACAAGATACATCCCCTGATTAAAGCTGTGCCCACTTCAGAGCAGAGGTTCCCTGTTGGACCCACTTTGCCAAGGAGCAACAGGCTCGTTAGCAGATGCAGAGCTCATTAAGGAAATGCAGAGATGGCAATTACCCCTCCAGCCATGCTATGGCAAGCGTGGACACGGTCTGACTGGGGGCAAAATGATGGGAAAGCAACTGGGAGAGAGGAAAGCTGAACCTGGCTGGCTGAGACCTTCCTCCACTTCTGCCACAGGGAAAACCCTCCCGAGCTATTACAGACCCAGACGCCTCCTCCGAGAGCCTGGGCTACGCATGAGCGCTGCTTGCTCCCTCCTTCACCAGATAACATTTCTCCATGCAGCTCCTTCCCAGGGCTCCCAGTACAACCCCAGCCACGCTCTCAGCCCCGACATGCCCAGGGATGTGTCCCTTTGCCCCTGTGCATCTCAGGTGCCGCACCTGCCGAGTGGTGACAGTTCCCCGAGCTAGGGGAAGGATGCTTTCTGGCATCCCACGCTCCATTTCTGCATCTGAACAAATAACACAGGCAGAAATTCACCCCCGCGGCTCAGGTCGCCCAGCCAAAACCTGACACTTCAACCTGCTGCTGAGGTTTTATACAACCGCGGGCACAAAGCAAGCACACAGGCATCGCAAGGGCACATCTAGGTAAGATTAATAAAGCTGGCGTAGGATTGACAAGGAAGAGGGTGAAGGGGAATAGCTGGCTATTATTATTATTCCAGGCACACCAGGTGCCCACATTGCCCACATCAGGAGGAACAAAAAGAGTTTTCAGAAGAATCACGGTCAGTTAGCTCAAGATTTATGAATTTTATTCTTAGCGCGCTTTAATTGCGCTTATAAATTAAAAATGAACTAATTCTGTACTGCGTAAAGTGACTGCATGCGCCTAAAAAAAATTGCACTTCAACTTTTAATTCCACTTCAATTGCGCACACGCACCGAGGTAGCGCCGTGCGGCAGCCTCGGATCAGGCGCTCTGGAAATTACCGTCACCATTTCATTCCACCTTGGCTGCGCACATACATTTTTTAAAAGTTACTGCTGTGCTGTACAGAGCGACATTAATTGAGTGTTAATGAGCTGTCTGATCAGCTTTCCACTGTCCTTATTACTGGACGTCAGGGTCTCTGCAATGTCCCAATTAAACAGAATCAAAGAATACTTAATACACGGTAAACTGGTTCCCAGCCACTTGAACTGATTAACCAGCTGTTTTGTTTATTTGGGTCCCCGTTAAGCGATGCTGCAGAGTCTATATTGCCCACACAGCACCTATATTCTGGGAAGGAACAGGGTTTAAATGGAGATTTCTAGGAGATGCCAAGGGAAGAACATCAGTTCAGGACAGCGGACTCAGCACCATGCATTTCATCCCAAAAGAGGATGGTGCAGAGAGACAGCAAAGGGTATTTCAGGCATAATTCAAATTTGGTACCTGGAGTCACTCGACATTTTGCAGGTCTTGTTTTATTTAACCAGCTCCGGTGATAAAGATAGAAACCATGACAGGGAGGAAATAACTTGGATCACTGCAGAAGAAATCCTCCCATCTTTTAATACTGACGGAAATAAAGGACCTACAAAAACCCACTGGCAATAGAAGATCAGCTCAAAGCATAAGGAAGGACCAGCAAAACCTCCCTGTGTATCTACTTAGCGCTAGCAGGCTGCTTTGGCATAAAATAAAGTGCTTTCTGGTTCTGCATTCACCTTAGCTTGGACAGAAAGTACAAGCATGAGAGGTTCCCTGAGGAAAAGCACCTTCAGACCTGGCCACACACTTTCTGCCCCAGATATGGAAATACCCAGGGATGCATCAGGTCTCCCAGCTTCAGCAGAGCTCTTTGTCTTTCCTCCTCCCAGGTGGACTCAGGACCAGAAATAGGGGATCGGTGGGGTCGTTCTGGTCCAGAGGGGGAAGGAAACAGCCTCGCGCAGCACCCAGCTCCCCCATCACAGCATTTCTTTTGACACAAGGCTCTCACCCCACCAACCCTGAAGGCTGGCAACATCCCTCCCACCCGAATCACACACAACCACTAGGATGGCTGCAGAGCAGAGGTACCCACACACGACAGACCATCACATCCTTCTGAACACCGATGCTAGACCAGCCGGGCTGTGCAACAGCCCCACATCCCATGCAAAAGAGCGGGGAGTCCCTTTTCCAGCTGCGGAGGGAAAGATGCTACAGCTGTCTGCAGGCCTGGCGGTGACACCAGTCGAGATAAAGGAGAATTTAAGGTGCAGAGGAGAACTAAGCAGATCCTTGTAGATTGGAGCCGAACAAGATAAGGGAGCAATGATGAATATAGATGCATTACGCTAGGACAATTCAAAGCACATGCAATTTTGGCGGATCGGAAAAAGCGATAGCGCAATGTACTTACAGTCCCCCAGCGATTTGCGAAGGCAGCGGGCAAGGTTTCCCCGTGTCAGCCTCAACCAGGCTCGGGCAGCCACGCTCTAGAGGGCAAAGAAAACAGACTTTTAAAAATCATCAGCACCTAACCTCAGGAAAGAAAGCCTACGCTTGACCAACAAGGGCATTCCTCAAAGCTTGGGCAATAATATTTTTACTTGCTGCTTATTTTACAAGACATCGGCACAGCACAATTATCAAAGCCTTCAGCTCCCCCGGCTCCTAAATGGAACAGTCAAGGAAAATAGTCTAATTTGACAATTTTCAGTCGGTTGAAATGATACGTGGAAGAGACGTGGAAGAAAGAAAGCATATTATACACTATTTGATAAATTATCCCCATTATACGGATGGCAAATCCAAGCCCAGGAGATGTGCAGGGCTGCTGAGGACAGAACACATGTTTCTGGCAGCCACTGAAGGGCACCGCCGCCGTGCCAGGTGGAGTAGCCCTCCTTTTCCACTCAGCCCTTGCCCACAAAGCCGCAGGACAAACCTAAAGGAACAGGGGGCAAATGGTTGGCAGAGTCAGGTCCAAAATTTTTTCCCCCTCCTGCCACCTGCAGGAACCCCACTGCTCCTGGGAACGGTCTCATCTTGACCACGCTTTTCCCTGTTTTCCTCCTACTTCCCCCGTGTTCACCAATTCTCATCCCAGTATGTTGTAACAGCCCCATGCAAACACCGCTCCAGGTATGGATGCCCAGCTCCTCCCAGCCCCACATGATGCTGCAGAAAGGCAGGGGATGGCACGCACGCCCCAAGGGGATGCCCATCCCATCAACACTCCAGAGAAGGGGTCTGGGAGCCATGCAAACACCCCCTCCCCGTGGTCCTGCACACCGAACCGCCATCCCCATCGCTCCCGTTCTACATAAATGTATTCATGAATTCGTTCAGAAAGTTCTCCCTGTGCTCGAGCGGGTGCTGCTTGTAATTGCTGGCGGCCAAAATCTGTTCTGTTTTTTCTGGCTGAGGTACCAGGCAATCATCAGCTGTAATTATTTCGAGTCTTGTTACAGATGGATCTCCAAGCTTTCAGTCTTAAACAGAATTCATTATTCAAATGGCAGCTCCAGCCTTCTGCAGCAGGGTGGGCACGGGCGCTGCTGGCCCCCCGCAGCCGTCACCAGCAACAAATGGTTGCAGGAAGGCGAGGATGGTGGTGGGATCTGCTTGTCAAAGCCACCCCACTGCAGTTCCCCACCGGTCCCACCTGGCATGTGGTTTGGCTCAGGTTTGGCCCCAGGGGGAACATGGGCATCCGAGGGGAGTGGCGCTGGTGCTGGCTGGGGATGCGGTCAGCATCATCCATGCCAGCTCCAGAAAACCTCCTAACACTGGCTCTGCCTGTTTCCAAGCTCACTTTGGGTATGTGACAGCATGAGAGAGGAGCCCTGCGGGCTCAGGAGCAGCTGAACGCACCAGGGCAAGGTGTTACCAGACCAAATGGCAAAAGTGAAATTGAAAAGCAAATCAATTTGAGCTTTTTTTTTAGCCAAACTATCCATTTCAGCATTGTTTTCAACAAAAAAAAAAAAAAAAGGAAGTCCAGCTTTATGTACTGTACAATGACTTTCTGCTTTCAAAACAGATGTCACTTATTATTTTAAAATGCAATAAAACACTTTCGAAACTTCAAAAGTAAAACATCCAGAGATCCTAAAAATATACCAGAAAACATTCCCCGACCAAGGGGAAGCACTTGCAAGGACAGCGGCAAGCTCAGGGCGGGGGGGGGGGGGGGGGCACAGCTCGCTGCCAACGATGCTCAGGCACAAACTACCTGGGGACCTGGCACCAAAAAGCCCCACGCTCACGCTCCAGGAATCCCAATTTACAGCCTGACTTGGCAGGATTTCGGCACAGCACACAGACCATCCCCACGGGAATCCATGTCCTCCTGATGCTGAGCACCCAGGGCATGCAATGCACCACCGGCAGCCCAAAACCCACCACCCGGGAGCATCGTTTCATTTTGCTGATTGAGGCCGCTGAAATTTTGGCTTCTTGTATTAATGCCACAGAAAAACCCTCACGCTCGTCAGACTCAACTGGCTCCACTTGGCGAGGGTTTGCAGCTCCCGGACATGCCTCCCTCTCCTCCCCTGGAGCTGGCAGCATCTGCAGCCCCCCCATCCTTCCCCAGCACCCTTAAACACACACAGTGCATTCGTCGCCTTACAGGCAAGCGAATGCACACCTCCTGGCCTTTGCCTATGCTCTTTGCATATTTGCTCACTGAAATATTCACTGAAAAAACACTGCAAGCGTTTTACGACATTTTGGGGTTCGGATCCTGAGCATGCACAAAGGAAAGGAGGGGTTTGGGTTGCAATTCCCAGCTCCTCTGCTGAGTCTCTGGGGCATTAAAGCCAAGCTCTCCTTCCCCCACCTCCAAAGAGGTGCTGCTCTGTTTTTGCGGGTACAATCTGGCTAAACCCACAGCACATCCCCAGGCTACGGCAGCAAGCAGCGCAGAGCCCTGGCTCCAAGCTGTTGGCAGCCAGCACGGGAGCAGAAATCCACCTGGGAATGTGGGGGCTTGCAAATCTCTTCCTGCACGCGGCCCTTCGTGCACGCCAGCAAACCGTGCCGTGGGTTTGCTTGCAGGCACAAGCAGAGCCCGAGCCGCCGTAGAAAACGCTCAGCAAAACTTTTGCAAGCAAGAGCAAAGCCTTGCAGGGCAAAAGAACAAATCCTAACGTATGGGTCACACCAGGAAAAGCCAAGGGTCTGTGGCCACCCCCTGACCCTACACCCGATGCGCAGGGGGAAGGCGTGAAGCCCAGCAGCAGCGTCTGCAGCGGCCGCATGGCATCAGTCCAGCCGCACGCTTTGCTCTCCTCCGGCTTGACATTCCCTTTCACGGAGCCAGGCCATCCCTCTCCTCCCTCCACAGCCATGTGGGTATCGGGTTTGTGATGACATCTAGATTTGCAGGGAAAGCATCTCATTTCCTTTCAAATTTTCAATTTTTCTCTGGGAAAAGTAAAAAGCGTTGTTTCCTGGCTGCCTTCCAGGCCAGAGCGGGGGCAGTTTTCAATTTAAAAAGTCAATATTTTCTGCAGGAAATTTCAGTCTTGGGCTTTTTTTTTTTTTTTTCCTTTAAAAAAGATCATTTTTTGACAAAGTTTTCCAGGGGGAGGGGGACACTCGTAGCAGGCAGCAAAGTGTTGCTAATCTTATGCACATACAAAATGGAAACACTGCTTCCTGGTGGGATTTCTGGTACTTTGTTTTTATAAAAATTTTAATCTCTGTATCCCTCCTGCTACTGTTTGTATTTTTTGTGTGTCTATTTGAAAAGCAAACAATATTGCCTGCTCCTGCGGCGCTCTGGGTTTGGTTTTGCTTTACACTTATTTATTTTGCTCAGCAGTTTAAATTATTAGTCCCTGACCCTGCAAATATCTTATTGCACATGGATCTCTGTGCATGCAAGCAAGACGTGCCATGGGTTTGTTTGCAGGTGCAAGCAGGGCTCTTGACCCTGGTGGAGCTAAATGCATTTGAACCCAAGAGAAACAGATTCTGCTGGTACCCTCCCAGCACAAAGGCCAATTTCAGCTTTATTTGCACCAGCCCACCAGGTATCAGCTCCCCTCCACTTTGGTGGACAGGCTGGAAATGGGATGGGGAAGGATGGGGCTGAGGGCTGTTTCTGTGGCCTGGGAGAGCGGGGAAGGCAAGCACAGGGGATGCTGACACCAAGGAAAGAAGAAGGAAAAATCCCCTCCCGCTCCATCCCCCTGTTCCAGCAGGTGCTGGCTCAGGGACCAGACAGAGAAAATGGCAAAAAGTGCTGGTTTGTGTCAACATTAAAAAAAAAAAAAAAAAAAGTGTCTCATTTTCTTTCCTGAAATGAAAACCTAAATGAAACACGACATTCCAGGAGTGCTGGAGCTAATGAAGCAGCTTCCCTCTAGATTTCCGCCTGGTGGGTAAATGGCTCTGGTGCCTTGGGGTCCAGGGGGAGCTGAGCCCGTGGGGCTGGCTGGGGGGGGGGGGGGGGGCGGGGGGCAGTGGCAGCGCTTTTGGGATACCCCAAGCCTGGTTAAGTCAGGGTTGGTCCACAAATACACAGCATCAGGGTTCAAACGACACCGCTCACTTCCACCCCCCTTTCCTTTCTCCTTTTTGAACCTTCCCCCCTGAAGCAGATGGCCCCAGCTCTCTCCTACCCCCCTAAACCCAGCGTGACACCCCACACGCACACACAGCCCCACTCTCTCCTTCACCTGCAGTTTGGGGGTACGCAGGCAAGGGGGGTCCCTCTCTCCCCCAGGACACAGCCCTGCAGCCTCCATCCCTGGCTCCCCCAAGCTGGGCTCATTAGCAGCTTCAGGGGCAGCGCAGGGGTTGGGGGGGGGGGGGTGGAGGCGGGGGACACAGAGCCCACCAACCCAAACCCTGCTGGCACCAAACTCTGATTTTCTTCCTCTGGGAATCTGGGATTAATTTGTTATTCCTGCAGCCCCCAGGCTGGGACACATCGGGAGCTCGGCAATGCCTGGGCACACTTGGGGACATTGAGTGACACCAAACACAAGCCCTACGCTGGCAATGTACGGGGGGGGGGGGGGGGGGGGGGGGGGCGTATTTTGTGGAACACTTCGCGGTAACCCCAAAGCCCAGCCAGTTTCTTTTTTGCATGGGGCGCACACAGAGGGGTCCCAAGGTACAGGGTGAATATCAGCTTTTTATTTCCCTGGAGCCTTGCAGCCGCTCTGGGGCACCCCACAGCAGTTTGGGGAGCGATTTGCACATTGCGGCTCTCTCCCGGAGGGAAAAAAAAAAAAAAAACCAGAGGGAAAAAACCACCAAAATCCTCTTTGCTGGCACAGCACAGCCAAGCAAAGGCGGCTGCACGCAGCAACAGTTGCACGTGCCTATTTAAAAAACTAACACACACCTTTACAATTGTAGCTAAAAAAATGTAGAAAACGAAACGAGAAAGAAAAACACCACTCACCCCCCGGCTCCTCCACATCCTCAGGCTCTCCCAGCGTGCAGCAAACACCCCCCCATCCCCCCAGGGGCTACTGGGAGCCCCCAGCCAGGGGCAGAGGGCAGGGCTGTGGTAACGACCCCAGATTGCCTGCAGCTGGGCAGCCCCAGCTGAGCCCCTGCTGCCTTTGCTAGCAAGTAAAAAAAAAAAAAAAAAAACCGCATCTGCAGCCCTGGAAGGGGTTTTGGGGGGGGGTGATATTTCCATGGTTTTTTTCCACGGTGCAAAGAGCTGCTCCCTGATTTTAGCATGCATTTGTTAGTGAGAGGCTCAGTTTTCCACAAGCAAAGTGATAGGGCTGGGGGTTGGGTGGGTGTGTGTGTGTGCGCGGCTTGCACTTGGCCCTGAAAATGGGCTGACCCCCCCGGTGCACCCCCTGCTAGCAAGAAAAAATTGCATTACAACAAAAATCGTGGGTGTAGCAACCCAAAGGGACCCTGAAAACCCCTAGTAAGGCCGAAAATGCAAAGAGCTTATCCTCAAGTTTATCACGCATCGATTAGTGAGAGGCTGTTTTTCAGAAGCAAAGTGATAAGGCTGGGGGGAGGGGGCACACAGGGCTGGTCCCTGAAAAGGGGCTGCCCTCCTGCAATCCCCCAGGCATAGCCCCCCTGAAAGCAAGAAAAAACTGCATCACAGTAAAAAGCATGGGAGTGTCACCCCAAGGGGACTCCAAGAGCTGCAAATGCAAAGAGCTGACCCCCCACTTTATCACCCATTTATTAGTTGGAGGCGGGTTTTTTACAAGAAAATAGGGTTGGGGGGGGGGGGGGGGGGGGGCTTCGATTTTGCCTGCAGCAATTCCCTGCCAGGCAGCTGACAAAGGGTGCAAGCCCACAGTCCTTGCCCAGACCTGGAGATTTGAGGTGCTGGGGGGGACCCCAAAGCCACAGGCTCCCCTATTACAAAGATGCTGTAAAATGACAACAGGAGAAGCACAGAGAAATGGGGGGAACCCTGCAACCAAAAGCCCTTTGGGAGGGAGGGGGGCTAGGGAGCACATCCCCCCTGCACAGTGGGTGCTGGAGCCGGGGGGGTGCACACCCCACCGGGGTCAGAGCTGGCCCCAAGGGGTGCTGCAGCCCCTGGGGAGCCCATGCAGGGCCCCCCCACAGCCACCCTACTCAAAAGCTCACCCGAAACCACACCAGCAGGGATATTTTCCTGCCAGTTTGCAATGCAGCCTTTGTGTCTCTCAGAAAAACAAAAGCCCCGAAGAAACGCAATTAAAATATTATAATTATTGGTGGTGGAGTATTTGCTTTTATCGGCTCCTATTTAAAAAGATGCAAATAGAGGTGGTTTTAGCATTCCAGTCAGCCTGGCTCCCTCCTACAGGGATGGAAATACTTGGTTTACTCAACTTTGTTGTGTTGATTTTCTAGTTTCCCTTTTATTTTTCTTTTCTTTTTTTTTTTTTTTTTCAGTACTCACACTCCTTCCTTGACAGCCTTCCATTTGCTGGCTCTCCTCCCCATGCTCACCCAGAACAGAGTCCTGGGGGGGGGGAGGGGGCTGCACCGAGCGGACCCCTCCCCCTTGCCCAAAACAGCTGGGCTGGCACTGGTGGGTGCAGGGCTCAGATGGGGAGCAGAGTGCTGGGCTGGGGGAGACAGCCTTGGACATAGGGAGTTGGATGGCGATGGGATGGGATGGAGATAAGGATGGGGATGGGGTTAGGGGGTGTTTGCAGGTGAAGCAAGGCAAGGGCTCAGCTGGGGCAATTGCAAGCCAAAAGCACCCTCCTCTGGCCAAAGCCCCCCCACCTACAGGGTGCTCGACAGCCCCAGGCCCCTCCCCAGAGCCCCTCCAGAGCCCAGCACCACAGACCCCACACAGGACTGGACACCCCAGTGCAGTGTACAGTGTGCTGCGTACAGCGTGTGGTGCTGGGCTCACATGCACCAAGCATCCTCCTGCTTCTTTGCTTTTCATCAGTGTTAGAGATGACAAAGCAGGTGACTAAGAGGCCACTAAGAGCCCATGTCCCCGTGTGTCACCCCAGCTCCCCAGCAGTTCCATATTTGTGGCTGGCTAGCATGGAGCCATGCCAGGCTAGTGATGCCCAGACCATGAAGCAAATCTCCCCCCACCGGGGAGCAGAGAGCTGGCTTTATGCTGGGAGCCGTCCCTGGGGACAGGACAAGTTGCAGAGAAGAAGGGACCAGGGGACAGGACAGATAAGCACCCCTCAGCTGCCGGCCCCCAGTCCAGCCAGCGATGCTGCCCACCACGCTGCGCTGGGGGTCCGGCTGCACTGTACAGTGGCCAGCTGTGATCAAACTGGATTATTTTGGCCGTAGGAGGGCAAGGAGCGATGGCATGCTGCTGTACACCCCCGCCAGGGGTGGGATGGGTGCTCGGAGCTGGTGGACACTGGGGGAGGCTCATTGCTGTTATTGCCATGTCTTTCAAAACTCAAATTATCGTGCTTTGTGGTAGGACCTTTGAGGTGCAGGCTGCATAGCCTCAAAGTGGGGCAATGTACATGCTGGTTTTGTCATTGTTGGAGCTTGCTGTGGAGCCTAAACTTCTCCTGCTGCACCTCAGTGTGATTGCTCTAGTATTTTCTTTTCCCTCTCCTCTCCCAGCACCTCCTAACCCAGGTGGGACAAGTTCCCCCCCATCCCCGCAGGAACACAGACCCACGCTGCCCACCTCCCTTCCCTACCCAGCATTAAAAGAAGGGCCCTGGGAGATCCCACACTGGATACTCACAACCCCTCACCAGCACCACCCATTATAAAAAAGCAAATTTCTGCAGGATTCTGGTTTTTAGAGCTCAAGAAGAAGAAGAAAAAATAAAAGCCAACATCAGCAAAAAGAAAGGTCTTTGCCCTTCATTACACTCACAAAGCAGCTTCATCCATGTCCAACCACCCCCTCACAATGCAGTACATAGCTACTGAGGCTAATTAACTCACTAATTAAAGATTAGAGCACTGTTGTTGTTTTTTCCCCACAGGGACAGTCTTAAATGCAATCCTGCTAAGTATTATACAACGTGGTAGTGGTGGCTGTGGCCATCGGGTTGGGTTTGGAAAGGGCGTTGCAACCTACAGAGGGTGGGCAGAGCTCGGCAGGACACACAGCTTCCAATTCCTTGTCCTTTGCACTTATTTTGGGAAAACAGAGAGCAAAAGGCAGGGAAAATGGTCGTGCGGGTCGCTGGGGGTACACCCTGGCTGCATCGTTCCCACCCTCTAGCTCTGGGTGCTGGTGTTAAGGCAGAACAGTTGAGTAAGGAGACGATACCACAGGGGGAATGTGATTAGAAATAACAGGTGAAACCAATTCCCTCCCCTTCTCCCCCCGCCCCTCCTCCCTCCAAGACCAGAAAATTGTGAAAAAAACCCAGTGTTTTGTGAAGTTTCAGACAGGCAGGGGGAACCAGTGTGGGTAAAACCCTGCAGGAGAGCGGTGGGGGCAAAAGGGGGAGCACAGCCGGGCTCCGGCTGCTCACCCCAGCTCGGGGGGTCCCAGCAGCATCCCCCCTATGCCCGAGTACTCCCCCCAGCCCCTTTCCCCTTGCTCTCACTCCCTGCATAACCTCAGGGCAGCGCTGAGTAAGGCTCTTGTCCTGTGTTATTAAGTTTACCTCGACCGTAAAACCCACAAGATTATAAAAATGCAGAAAAGGCCATTTGCTCCTCACCTCCTTCGCCCTTTATTTTGCACTTTCGATCAGATTCCGGAACAGCTGATTCATTTCCTTGGTTCTCACCCATTTTGGTGCTGGGCTCTCCTGCCAGAGGGGGCTCCCCCAGCCCTGACCCCTGAGGTGGGGGAGCCCACCCAAACCCCGCTTGTCTCCTAAAACTAGCCCCTCTCTGGGAGCAGAAACACTGGCACTTTTTCCTGGCAGCAGCAGTCCGGCTCAAAGCCCCTAACAACCATCCTGAGCCTCAAAGCAACAGGCTGACATAAATGAATCATACCAAGTCTTTCTTCTTTTTATTTCTCTATTGTTTGCCCTTGTTGTGGAGAAATCTATATTTTAACCCTAATTGTCTCCCGGTGGTAATGATTAAGGCATGGCTGGGTGATTTGCATTACAAATGCCACAGGGCTTTTGGTCCAGCCCTGATGAATCCCAGGCTGGGTGTCCAAAGCCCATTAACATATTCTTGTAAATGCCTCGCTGGAGAAGAAAGCTTCTCGCTCCTCCAGTGGTCACCACTTCTTGTTCCCCACCAAACAGCACCAAAGAGGGGCAAGGCAGAGACTCTCAGAGTTTTGTTTTTCCCTTGGGGCAAGGGAATCAGCCTGGAGCTGCTTTCCTGTCTCCTCTCATTGTTGCAGCAGGAGAGCTTGGTGCTGGAAAAGGTGCTGGCCCAGACCACCCTCGCTTGGCTTTGGTCACAGTTTCAAGTATTTTCGCAGGCTGGAATTAGCTGTAGTAATTCAGGAGCAAAATCTCTACTGGGGGAACAAACACAGCTAACCCAGGGCGAGGCGATGTGCTTTCAAGTCATCCCTCTGAGTCATCTCTCACACATCTGAGGGGATGCTCTGCCAGACACACACACACCAAGCCTGTCTGTCTTACACGTTTCCTTCCCCTGACAGCTGCGAGCACATCGCTCCAGCACCGCTCTGCTATCTGCAGTTACTACATGAAGGGGCAAGCAGTTCTGCTGCAGGCAACAGCCCCAGGGGTTTAATGCAACTTCTCCTAATACATTAGGGATGGCTTTTGCTGTGCAAATCTTCCCAGCAGCTCTACGTGGAGCAGGAGGGCTGTTCTTCCCGCAGCTCACCTCCCGCTGAAACGAGATGTTTGCCCTGCCTGGGGATGTGGGGATGCTTTCCCCAACAACTTTCTCGCTGGTCCCCAAAAACATCAGTCATGAAGGAGCAGAGCAATACCAGCTAGCCAAGAGCCCTCCATCCACCACCCCAAGAAGCCATCGGCTCTCACCTCCGGCTTCCCAGGGGCTGTAAGCACATATACACACGGTGGTGGTTAATACAGCCTCCCAAGCAGGGGAAAACCCAAAATAGATTTTGTTGGGGGAATTTAAAAGTTATATTTGGAATTAAACGCAATAGAACAAGATCATTACATAGCCAAAATACCTATCTAAAAAAATATTATATATGAAAACGGCATATTAAAATAATTCCCATGAGGAATCGCACAAAGCAGCAAAAAATTTGAGAGTGGAAACAAGTTTGTAAATAATGAATATGTATTAGGGGAAAAAAATGAAATATATTCACTTAGAAAGTAGAGTAGTTGCTAGGCTGGTAAGTATCAGTCTATAAAGATCAAATTGCAGCAGAGCCCTAGTTTATTTAGTCTTATGTGAGGTTTTGTAAAGGCTCCGTCCAACTCACTCAGCAGCTCCATAGATGGAGTTTTCCATTATTGTTTTGCAGATTAAAAAACACAGGCTGCTAGTTGAGGAAGGACATTAACCTTCTTTTTTATTACTTTTGATAAAATTACATAACCAGTTTCATTATATTTTCACATCTCAATGAAACGAGCAGTTCTGCTGGGCTTTACACATTCCCCTGCAGCATGTGAAACTTAGCAGTGTTGTTACAGGTTATGAGACCCCAGAAAGAAAAATAAAAAAGAAAAAAAAGTCAAAGCATGTGTATCTTTATTCACATTTCTCAACAAATGCAAAGAGCCACACAAAAAGGATAGAAAACCAGTGCGCACATACAAGAAAACAAGTCTTGTGAGTTGGAATAAATTAAAGAGGGTGATGCAAATCCTGGTAGAAATCACCATTTGGAAAAGGAAAGGAAAAAAAATCATGTCTCTTGACATTAAAAGCTAAAAACACACCCCCACCTCAAATTAGTTTTGGATCCACCGCCTTCCCAGCAGGCAGGGCGGCTCATAGCCCGTACCAGAGTCACGCTGCATCCCTAGCTGCATTGCCTACTGCAGCCCCAGGGCTGCCCTGACACCCCCACTCCCACCGCCACCCCCAGGGAAACAAAACCCAGCTTCCACCAACACCACCCAGTCCCACCCCATTCCCAGTACCACCAGCAAACAACTGAAGAAAACCTTCAGGTTTGCTAAAAACAAGGAGGAAAACCAAATACATACATCTATTTTAAAATTACATGAGTTTGGGGCTGTTTCATCACGCAGCACAGAGCAGCCTCCCCAGCACAGGACACACCGCATCCCTCCAGCTCCCCGCCCCCCCCCCAGCAGCCCCACCTGAGCCAAGCTCTGCCTGGAAAAGAAACTTCCCAAAAGCTCTTTCCTTGCCCAATGTGAGCCAAAGCACCACAGAGCCAAGCCAAAGCACTGCAGCAGCAAGAAGCAGGACCCCCACACAGCACCATCACTGAGAGCATCCCTCGGAGTGTGGCTAATGAAGGCGAGGAGGAATTTCCCCCCTGTTCCTCATCGAAGCTGATTAGCATGAACCACTAACTAGCCTCAGTCAGCTGTGGGATTGGGTCTCTGCCTTTTGCTGCAATGGGAATGTTGCTGATTCAGCTCCCCCCACCCCGCCCCCCAAAATCCTAGCTGGGGAGAGGGCAGTGAAAAAGGCAGCGCCTCACCCCAAAAGCTGGAGGAGAGCAGTGGGGTGCAGCATCTGGGGAGATTTGCCCCCCCCCTCCATCAGCTCACCTCACCTCCCGCACTGCAAAGTTTGCCCAAGCCCCAATCCCACTCTATATTATCCCAAAATACGGAGCTTTTGGGGTCACAGAGAACAAAGGGACATGGTGTGGGGCATCTCCCAAGGGTTTCACGAGGGGACAGAGAACCCGTATCTGTTTCCACAGGAGGAGGACACACACGAGTGCCACCAGCCCTGAGCGATCCCAGTGCTGCTCTCAGGTCCAAGTTGGATGCATCCCACCAGGTCCCCTTGGCTGCAGGGACGGCACCGCGTCTGCCGCAGGGATCTGGGGCTGCGAGCTGGTGCTCTGACCTCAGGGCTCCAGAACAGCCCAGCGCTTGGTTTCATCATAGCAGAGAGGTCTGAGCATCCAAAGCCCTGAAGCAGGGAGGGGATGGGAATAAAGAGGGCTTAATAAGGCTGGCACATATTTATTGATTGCATTAGAAACGAAACATTACAGTTCGCATGGAAATGAACTTCAGTCCTATCCGAGCCTGTGGAGAGGGGCCAGCTCCTCCTGCTGCTGGTAGCACCACACAGAAGTGACAGCTCTGCGTACAAGTAGCCACGCAAACACAGGCACATCTGGAAATTCAGCGTTGCTGGAGGAAGCGGGAGGCCGAGCCAAGCCCGTCTCGTGCCGCAGCGTTAGGAAACAGCCCGTCCTTGCTAGCTCTGCGAAACGGGCGCTGCTGCGCGGGCTTCGCCTGTTGCTGTTGGTGAACGTAAGGGCAGATCTGATATCCATAAATCAACATATTACTCATTTTCAAGCATTGCAGCCTGACAGCTGTTACATGAGCACATTGTTAGGAACTGTCAGGGAGTGATACATAGTGCCTTTTACAACATATGTTGACTTTTATCTAATGTTGTTCCATAATTAGCCCCAGGGAGCAGGAATCTGGGCAGCCGGCTGGCTGTGTGATCTCGGCTAACCTTTCCTGCCGGGGAGAGAAGGGCAGAGCTGGGAGAGCTGCGAGCCAGGGATGGTTCGATGGATGCAGGAGAAGGCAGGTGGAGTGCCGAGGTGAGTGGTATGCACTGCCCATCACCCAGGGATGGAGGGGGTCCTGTTCCCTTCCCAGGTCCCTAAGTGTTTTGGAGCCATCATAAGAGGTAAAATAAAGCCTCAAGGACTTGGGAGCTTTTCTCCTGGGTGGAGCCCTGAACTTCAAGCTCAAAACAGATTGGTGGCCCTGGGGGTTTGGGGTGAGGAGGGGACCCAGGGATACTTCTCCCATGCATGGAGGGAGAGGGAAGGCAGGGATGATTTACTGACTGGGATAGTAGATAAATGAAGGAGCAGATGGTGGAGTTAATGAGTGGAAAGGGTAGATGGATGGACAAAGAGATAACAGAAAATATGATAACGGATGGTTGTGCTTCCACCCGGCTGAGGACGAACGTGCTGATGTGTCCTCCCAGCCTGGATCCTCTTTAGGAGCTGGTGATGCTACCCATGGAGGACAGGCTCTCACAACAAGCTACTGGAAAAGCTGGGAGCAGGACCCTGTCCAGCCAAGCAGGAGAGGGCTCTGGTTCCTCTGCAGCAGCACAGCCACACCCAGCGTCTCCCCTCAGTCCAAACACGATGTGATGATCCTGCCTGAGCTGGGCAAACCAGGGCAGGACCCAGCTCCCCAGACCATGCAGATGACTCTCTGGCATGCCAGGGCTGTGTTGCTCTCAGGCACATGAACACCCAGCAGCCCACAGCCACCTGGACCAGCCATCCCTGTCACCCTTCGTAAGCATCTTTGCTGTCACCAAAAATTATTGCCCCTTCTCTTTGAAATATTCCCAGGCTCCTGCTCCAGTAAAACAAGCATCAGAGTACTCAGAAGATGTTGGTCTTTATAAAGCAGCACTCAGCTCTGTGGTTTCATCCCAGAGGACTGCTGGGCTATGGGAGGGGGACCCTGTCCGACTGCAGCAGCCTCCCGGCCCCCTGTGCTGTTTTCCCTTCCTAGCCGCAGCTGCCCGAGCTTGAAAAACAGGAGAGGAAAATAAATCAATAAGACATAAAGATAAATATGCTTTTCAGCACTTGCATGTTGCAGCCGATTCCTCTGGACGTGCCGTGGTGGCTGCATAATTCATAAACTCGCCAGTAATATGCAAATGGTGCAGCTCCCGCCAGGCTGGCCCAGGCGGGCCAAGCTCTCCTCGCCAGCAGCCGCCACCTCGGGGGGCAGGCAGCAGCAAACACACCGAAAGGATGAGAGGTGCTGAGCCCCCCGGTGCGCAGCGCTGGGGTGCAGAGCTGCCGCTGGGGTAATGGGCTGGTTGGCAGGTTGGGCTCCAGTGGGTGCGTGGATGCCATCCATCGCTTCCTGCTGAGCTGCAACGCACATTGTTGGGGGGGGGTGTGTGTGTGGAGAAAATATTCCCTCCCCCTTTTTGTTTGCAGCCCGCCCTGCTGCAGCGCCCCGTGTCACCCCACGGGGCTCCCCAGGGTTTCAGGGCTGGATCCGCACGCTGACATGTCGGTGGGGGTATGTCCAGCGTGATGCTCATTCCCACGCAGGCTGGGTGCCTGAGGAAATCCTCCTTTTGGGGCATGAAGCACTCATGGACTGCGGGACCCTGCTGGAGAGTGAGCCAGCAGCAGCCCCAGGTCTGGAAGATGCTGGAGACAGAGGCATAGCTCAATCCACAAAAATCACCCTGGCCAGCCCCACAGCCAAGCACAGACCTGCTCAGCCACTATCCATTTCCAAATCTTCAAGGCAGCGCTTTATCTCCACCCTACAACAGCCATTTCCATTGACGTCTCCTAGGATAAACCCCAGCCAGCACGTGAGAAGCTCTTACAAAGCAGTTGATAAAACCCTACACACTTGCCTAACGCCAGGCAGTCCATCAGCCAACTCCCCCGCAGCACAGCACGGGCACCAAGCGGGGATGGGCAGAGATGAGCAGAGCAGAGCAGCCCCCCAGGCCCTCTCACTGCCGGATTGCTGCTCTTTTACTGGCCAAATAATTTTTTTTCTCCAGATTTTTACATGGTTCCCCTCACACTGGATGAATGGAAGGTGCAGGGATGAGCCAGCAAAACAGCTCCTCGGAGGAGCTGCACGCCCGTGAAACCAGGGGGGTCGTGCCACCACGTCAGGGACTGGATGACATCCCCCATCAGACATCAACCCTGTCCCAGGGAGCCCATCTTCACCCCACAGCCACCACCGATGGGTCTGATCTGGGGATCTGGGTGTTTTTAAGAAGAGGATTCGCGAGGCATCTCCTCCCAATCTTTCAGACAAACACAGCCAAGAAGGAAAGTGCCGGGCTAAGACCTTGATGCAGCAGAAGGGCAAGAAAACCTACCAGCTTTCATGAGAGATTAGGGCAAACGTAGTTGTGTCTTAAGTTACTAAAGGCTTATAAAAGCCCTGAAGAATATACTGCACACCTTGGAAAAACCTTCCAGGGCTTCACTAAGAAAAGTCAATTTAAAGTTAGAGTGCAGCCTGCTTCGGTAGAGAGCCGTTCCCTGCAAACAGCAAGCCTGGCCTGCCGGAGAGGAGAGCTTTTCAGGGAAAAAAGGGCTCTGGGTCCTCTGCACCAAGCCACGGTCCAGCTCTGCTCACCCAGGAGCAAGTGCCAGTCTTCGTTACAGCCAGGAGCAACGGGTGTTAATATAAAACAACACCGGCTTCGCAGATGACAAAATATTAAGTCATCTTAACAGCATAGCATCGAGCTGCCAATGTGGGGGGGATGAAAAAGGTCTGTGCCTCATCTAACCCCATGGAATCGCTGGCCAGATGAGAAGGGCAGATCCAGCCCTTAAAAGGGTTTGTGGTCCTTGCACGAGCATCCACTCCAGCATCCCTCAAGCAAATTCCACTGTGTATTCCCTAGGAGAAATACACAGAGGATGAGACCGTGGCAAGAGGGCAAATCCAGGGTCAGGGAAATAAAAATATAATAATAATTAAAAAAAAAAAAAATCAAGCATCTGCTGGACAGCAAGGCTGGAAACCAAAGCACAAACACCAAATACGTCTGCAAGATGCAGGCAAAATTTTTAATTTTGGAAACTGGCAAAAGATTTGAGATGGCTGGAGAACAGTCAGCACTTCCTTCCATGCCTGGAGGAACTAACAAACTTTGCATAAACAATTTTCCTTCCCCCTGATCTGGAAAGGCTGCCACCAAGCATCAGAAGAGGCCAGCACCAGTGCCTTGCCCAGCAGCTGACTTGGAGAAAGCCAAACACAGCAGGATCCCTGGAGAAATGACATTAATGGCCCAAGAGCAGCGGGAAGCGGGTCATGCAATGGGAGAGGGCTCAGCAGCATCTGCCCCAAGCGCAGCTTCTGCTTTCTGGTCCGGGGACCCTGTGCTGCCTCCTAACCAGCAGCCCTCAACCCAGCCATCCTGAGCCCCACAGGCAAACGTATTTCCCTGCCAGGTTAAATGCCATCCACGGGAAACAAGGCGGAGGAATTAAAAATAATAGCCTGCCACAGGCAAGCCCCCACGGACTGTGCCAACCCCAGACATGCGCTGGCACCAGCTTGTTAACGGGATGCCTTTGCCTCAGCCAGGCACCAGCTCCGGCATGAGAGAGGGATACCAGAAACTCGGTTTGTGTTTGCCTAAGCCAAGCAAAAAATCTAACCAAACATGGCATCAGGGCTTGGAGGAGCTGGGGATGGGGCTGGAATATAAAGCACGGCTGCTTCCCACAGATCAGAGGGCAATATTAATAAACCTGTGGACAGGAACTAGAGGATCAGCTGGTAATATTGATAAATGTAAAGCAAAGACAAAGCAGCCAGGGAATATTGGACAGTAATGTTGATAAAAATGCAACGGGGACCTCCTTGACACCAGGCTGCAGGCAGCCCTGCCATCGCAAGCACCACAGCCACCAGCCTGCTTCCCAGGCGAGGGATGGCACAGGGCATCCCAAAATGCCTCACAGCTCAGCATGGGGTGAATTTTGGCCTGACAGGCTGTTACCCCCAGACCTGCCATCCTGCATGTCACAGAAGCGAGGAGGCACGGGCACAGCACCTGGCATCAAGCCTGAGCTAGGAGCTCAGGGGGGACAGGGAGCAGGGACAGCAGCAGCCAGGGGCTGTGTGTGGCAGCAGAACGGGGTGAGCTGGGGGCACACTGCACTGGAGATGCTCACTTCTTGCTCCATCGGCTGCAAGGATGTGTGCAGGTGCAGCAGAGCTGGGGCTGAGGGTGGAGCGCAGGGCAAGAGCAGCACGGAGGGGATGGCACAGCCTCCGCAGCTCTTCGCCTTCCCCAGTTACCTGCAGTCCTTCACCACATCTCGAGCTTGAGAGATGGAAAATTTTCTCCCACCCTTGTACAGTCTCTTTTGGAGCAAAGGAGCTGGTGGCAAAGGCACAGCTGGGACTCAGTGCGGAAATCCAGCACAAAGCCACCTCTCCATCTGCAAGGGACCTCCCGCAGCCGCTACCCAGCCTTGCCCTGGGCACCACACAACTCCCATTTTCCAGCAGGAGAAGGTACGGGGAGCAGGACAGGGGTCCCTTGGAGCCTGCCTGGGTGCTTGGCTCAGAGCCACCCCCCACCAAACACAGCGCAGCCCCCTCAGCACCCAGCCCTGCCTGTCTGCACAGCTCCCAGGGGAGGGACATCGGCCACCAGTGACCTTGGGTGTCCCTGAAGCCCCTCTTGCAGGGATCAAGCTCCCATGGCTGCGCACCCACTGCTCTGTCCCCTCACAGCACTGCTTCCAGCCACCCCTCCACAGCCCCCCTGCCAGCGGCATATCTGAGCCAGGGGATCAGAAAGAGCCACGGAGTGCATTTTAAATAAAAGATCGCATCTTTCAGAGCTATTGGAGTGATGATTTAAACATGAAGTCAAAGCCAGTAACGGTGTTGTCAGAGCCATAGAGGTAACGCCAATCCCTAATTCACTGATGGGCAGTAACTGTGCCCCCAGCCAGACCTACCTGCGGTGGGCACGGTGCTCTCCCCTGGGGTGGCAGGTACATCCCCTCACCTTGGTGCAACCTCCCTTCTCCCTGCCAGCATCACCCCCCACCAGGGGAGCAGAGGTTTGGCCACCACCAGGGCTGGGAAAGAGGCAGGGGCCAGATCCAGAGCCCCACTGGAGCAGAATGCTGCTGGGCTCTGGGAGCCAAAACACGATTGTTAACCTGGGGAGCGCTGGAAATGCCTTGGCTTGTCGGTGACTGCAGCCCAAGTCATCTTCTCAGCTCCCGCACCCTTGGAAAGAGCCCAACCCACTCCAAGAAGTCCTAGCTCTCCCTGTGGGGCTTAAAAGCCCTGCCAAGGGACACCTGTGTGACTGCCCCCCCAGCCCCCTCAGCACAGCTGAGCCACCCACCTGTGGCGGCTGTAGTGGGGGTTCACAGCTGCCATGCATTCCAGCACTCCCCCACCCCAGCAAGCACCCTGCATCCCTGCAACACCCAGCCCCTCCAGGCCGTGACCCGCACACCCCTTCATCAGCTCCTGCAGCATCACTGAGCGACACGAACGCGGGGGTCACAGCTCAGCAACCTCCTATCTGCCTGCTCATTTAATGCAGCACGGATCAGTTCCCCCTGCAACATAGGATCCAGAGGCCGGGGGGGGCTGGCTCCCCGTCTCACACCTTCTCCTCCCGGCAGGGCTTCATCAAGCCTGGAGCAGAGCCGGATTTGAGCACCTTAATGGCCGTAATGAGTCCTGAGCAGCCCGGCTGGGCAGGTTCATGAGGGGCAGCATCCAGGCTCTGCTCACCCTTGCCGGGGTGCAGGGTGTTGCGGCACGAGGGTCTGCAGTCCCTGTGCCCACAGAGCAGAGGTACGTGGGGTCCGTGTGGGAATGCCCGGGGTAAGCCGGGAGAGGCAAGGGGCTGCCCTTGGCAGTTTTGGGGAGTGGTGTGTGGAGAAAGGTGGCCGGTGAGGGATGTGCAAGTGGCCTTTCCCTGCATCCCTGCTCACTGAGGGCATTTAACTGGGAAGCCCCAGAACTGGTACCCAGAGATGCTGCAGTGCCCCGAGCTGCATCCCCAGCACGCAGAGGGGTGCGAGGGCAGCCCACCTTCCTGCAGATCATCATTGCAGGGAGGCTGGGGGGGGGGGGGACTCCTTGGGGATGCCAGTGCCAGGGGGGGCAGCAGGGATGACCCAAGGGAAAGCAGGCAGACAGGCAGAAAGGTGCAGCCCCTCCATCCCGCCCCGCCAGGGGATTCCCGGAGGGCAGAGATCTGGAGGCGGTCGAAGTGGCCTCTTCTCCCTGCCTCCTCGCCACCTCGCCTCTGCCGGCGCTGGGAGCTGCCGAGCCGGCACCGCCACCTCGTGGCACAGCCACCGGCAAGGCCAGGGACAGTGCGGCACCGCGCACCGCGCACTGTGCACCACGCACCGCCCACTGCACACCATGTACTGTGCACCGCACACTGCACCGCACACCATACACCGTGCACCGCACACCATGTACTGTGCACCGCACACTGCACCGCACACCATGTACTGTGCACCGCACACCATACACTGTGCACCGCACACTGCACCGCACACCATACACCATGCACAGCACACTATACACCGCACACTGCACACCATACACTGTGCACAGCACACCGCGCACCACGTACTGTGCATCATACACTGCACACCACACCATACACTGCGCACCACACACTGCACACCACACACTGTGCACCGCACACCGCACACCGCACACTGTGCACAGCACACCATGCACTGTGCACCACACACCATGCACGGTGCATCGCACACTGCACACCACACCATACACCATACACTGTGCACTGCACACCATGCACCGTGCACCGCATACCACACACTGTGCGCTGTGCACCACACACCATACACTGTGCACAGCACACCGCATACCGCACACTGTGCATCGCACTGCACCCACACTATACACCATACATTGTGCACCACGCACCGCACACCACGCACTGTACATGACACACCATGCACTGTGCACAGCACACCGCACACCATGCAATCCTGGACAAGGCACGCACTCCATCGGTGTACAAAGACTTTATTAGCAGTGGAGCTGCCTCCGGATGAATCAGCGCCGAAAAGGTGGCAAAAAACTTCAAAAGTAAAGAGGAGCGGAGAGTGGGTCAGCCTGGGTAGAAGAACAGGGAGAGAAAGGGGAGCTGCAGCAGCAGGTGGGGTGGGCTCCCTGGTCTCAGGGGAGACAGTGAGGGACCCAGCTTGCTGCCCAGCCTCACCCTGTCAGGTGGGTTGGGGGTCTCTTACCTCCGAGTCATCACTTGAAGCAGGACCTCGGCATTGGTGGTGGGCATTGGCATTGGGCACGGTGTCCAGCTTGGCTTGGAGCGACAGCTGGGACATGCTGCAGCAAGCCAGGGTTAGGGGGGTGCGTGGGACCCCCTGCCCCCGGCAGGCAGCCGGGACCAACCGGCCCTTTCCCCTTGCAGGGGATGGGGGTTTGATGCCCGTGGGCTTTACTTCCCAGGAGCGGGGTGAATGAGAGCCCGGGCTTCACCTCGCCAAGGGCCAGCAAGCCAGAGCACACACCGTCTCTGGGTGAGGGGAGCCCCAGGGAACGTGGCAGCCCCCCCCGCGGCTGTGTTTGGGGATACTCACAGGTTTTCCATTTGCTCCAGCCCTGCCTGCACTGCCTCGTCCCCTGGCACGCTCAGCATGCAGCAGACCTGGGTCTGGCTGCAAGAAACACACGGGTCCCCTCAGGTGCTGCAGCCGCCACTGCTGAGCTCCCCAGCCCGGGGCAGTGGCATGTCCCACCCTGTCCCCAGCAAGTCCCAGTGGGCACCACCAGGCTTTACCTCTGCCTCAAGAGCTGGATCATGGTCCTGTCCTCCAGGAAGGAGTGGCTAAGTGACCGTCTCAGTCCGCACGCAGTGAGAGCTGCATTATCCTGCCGAAAGGAGAGGGGGGGTGAGGTGTTCGGGGCCTTGGCACAGGGAGCCACAGGGCGCAGAGACCCTGGGCATGGCACTGACACAGGGTGGCTGAATCCTGCTGCCTCCAAGGGTGCAAATGGGAAGGTTTCTCAGCCAGGGGTGTGTTTAATCCCAAAGAATCCCCTAGGACCCCCTCCAGGCCCTCCCAGCTGCACCTCCCTGAGCCCCCGGACACTGCCGTGGGGCATGGCCACGCTCAGCCCACAGACCCCAACCTGTGGGTCCAGCCCGCTCGCCGCTAAGCATGCTGGAGGAGCCGATGAGGATTCTGCCCGCTGTGCCACCGCACCAGCTGCCATCCACCTGAAGAAGCTGGAGGTCCCGTTTTCAACCTGCAAAGGCAGAAAAGCCGCCATCAACGTCAGGCACCTCAGCTGGCTCCCCGGGGACCAGGCATTGCCTCCTGAGCACCAGCCCTGCCTGGTGTGAAATCCTGGGAAAACCTCGCTGGATTTAAATCCCAGGCTCCCCTGGGTTGGCATCGGCATTCGCACGCCTCAGCCTCACCTCGTGCAGCAACTGCTCCATCGGTGAGACTGTTCCCACGTCCACCGCAGGGATACCCTGGAGGAGATGCAGCCACTGAGCGCCCCAGCCACTGCCTGGGGCGGGGGGGGTGGAACAAACCTGCTGCAAAGTCCCCAGCACCCCCAGCAAAGCCCCTTCCCCGCCCCAGCGCTTACTGGAGCACTGGCAGAGGGGGAGGCAGCACCCAGCCCTGTCCGTGCTGTGCTGCACACCAGCCAAGTGGAAATGATGGCCCTGGGTGCACAGCGGCCCCAGCACCGGGCGCCTGGCACATTATGAGGTCAGAGGCAGAACCCTCACCATGGCACCCGCATTCTGGCACGGGGCTCTCAGACACACGGGGCCAAAGGAGGGCTGTGGAGAGCAAATCCCAAGGGTGCAAATCCCAATTCAGGGCACCCACAGGAGCCAAGAGCATGGCACTAGGCTATGGGGCAGGGGGACGTGGGGCGCAACCCTCCTAGGCTTTTTCGTAACTCACCCTGTGAGCGTGGCTGAATGGGACAGCAGAGAAGCATTGCTGAAGGCTGGGGAGACCCTGCAAGAAGCCCTGTGTGGCTGTGTAGCTCAAAGAGCCAGCAGGAGGACATACCTTAGGGTACCCCAAGACAGGGGAGGGTCCCCCTTACATCCCATGGGATGCTCAGGGCAAAGAAAAGCCCAGCATCCTCCCACATCCCAAGGGAGAAGCATCCTCTCCACAAAAGCAGCCCACCTCCTCCCCACAGCCCTTCAAGCCAGATCAATAACATCTACAAGACAATTTTTTTTAATTTTTTTTTTTTTAGGAAATGTTTATTTATATCAAAATACAAAACATTTCTGAAGCAGGGTAATGTTACATGAGGAGCAAGTTAATCGATTCCAAAACCCATCATTCTCCTACAGCATGGCTAGTTGTAACATTGCAACACTGCCAGAATTTCTTATAGTGGGTACATCGAAATAATAAAAAACAAAACCCAAAAAGTCAATCTATGAACATGCAATGTTACCGGCGATAAATTGTTCAGTACTCAGCAGGCCTTAAAATCCCAACAGGCAGAGACCGAGGGACCAGCTACTCCCAGTAAGGCAGGGCTTCAAACTCGTGTCTTCCAATTTTTGTTGGCTTATTTAGCGTTTACTCGTTAACTGACAACAGTCCAAGAGCCAAAGGGACCCAACTTTCTTGGCAGAGTGGGATTATTGCTTAGCGCTATCAAAGCGGACCCAGCTCCCGGCCATCCCCAGGGAGGATGAATGGGGAAGGGCAGGGACCAGGCTCGCAGGGTGAGAGCTGCGGAGGTCCGGCTGAGCTGGAAGATGTGGAATCCCCCCGGCTGAGAGGGCTCATCGGGTTGTTATCCCCTTAGAATTAAGCTCTGAGTTTGCTGCCTGCGGTGGGGGGCGGGAGGCGTCTCATCAGCACCCAGTTGGAAGGAGAGTTTGGGGTGAGGGACCCCCCACTCACGCCCCTCATCACACACCTGGGGAATGATGCTGAAATTTGGCTTCCCCTCCCCATGGTCCCACACCAGCTTGGGGCAGGGCTGCTGATGCTGAGCATGCTGCCATCGGTCCCTCCTGCTGGCATTTGAGTGGCCTCGGCGAGCACAGAGGCCGAGAGCAACAATACAGATACAGAGAGATTATATAGAGTGCGGAATAAGTTTCGTATAAGGCTTTGGTACAGCACCATCATGTCAGATTTATTTGTAAATCGTTTACAGAAAAAAAAAGCTTACTGAAAAAATAGTGTTTTGTTTCTCTTTTTTTTTTTTTTTCTTATTTTTTTTTTTGTTTTCTTCTTTTGAGGAACATACCTGAAGTTCAAAAATTAACCCTCTAGTTGCCGTCTGGGCTCCCATCCCATGCTATTTTTGCTGTGTGCCATTTGTAAAACGAAGCAACTCGAACCCAACTCCCACTAACCTGTTACACAGCCCGCCCAGCTCGCAGCGGCCAACGCTACGCAGTGCACGAGTCAGTAATATCAACACCACAGAGAATCGGCAGCTGATTGCTACTCACTGTTTAGTAAAAATTAAAATCATCGTAATAATAAAAAGAAAAAAAAAGTCACGACGACAAACATTATGGAACCAGTGGTACTAAAGTTTCCTTTATTGTTATTGTTATTAAAAAAAGTCAGTTCCACTGGTTACCATTGAAACAGCACCAAAGAGCACCCTAACGTGTGTTATACATCATAATACTAGACATTCAAGAAATGGAAACGAGGTTGGATGGTCTAGTCTTTATATCCGTAGGCAAGAAGTTCTTCTTAAAAAGAGGAAAAAGTTGTCTCATGCAACCAGAGACCTGTTGGGTCCGGAAGAAAATCCTGCCTTCAGGAAAAACACTATGGAGTTAGGAGGGAATTGAATCAAGAGCTACCTATGGAGGTCTATGAGGGTTCGGAGACTCTACAAACCTATCAAAGGGGATTAAAAAGTCAGAGCTTCCCAGGAGAGCCAGGGATGCTCCTCTGGGAGAGCTGGAGATGCTCCCTGGGGGATCCAGGGATGCTCCCGTAGGAGCTGGCACACGGGTGCGATCTCCAAAGGCCCAAAGGATAGCTCGAGTAACGTACGGCAACATAGGTGTGCCCACAAGGATTTAAGGGCTTTCCCCACGTGGGAAATGCAAAGGGACCAGAGCGCACACAGCCGTATGAAGGTCCTGCAGCACCCCCGGGGCCATGCGAGCATCCCCTGTCTGCTCTTGCCAGCCCCATGGTGGGGGAGGGGGAGAAAAAAAAAAAAAAAAGGCTTTAAAGTGCATCTGGGAGGGCAGGGAGCAAGTGCCGGCATCTCCCACCAAGCCGAAAGCTCCCCGAGCAGAGACGGGCGCTTTCCCATGGAACTCTTCCCCCCGCTCCCAACAGCCAAGTGGGAAGAGCCTGGGATGCGGGGCAGGAAGCAAAGACCCCCCAAAAAGCAAGCTCCCGTCAGATGCGCGCGGCTGCGGTGGATGGAGGAAGCAGCGTTGCATGTACAAAAGAAAAACCTAAATAAAACCAAGGGAAGCAGGACGATGCTGTCGGCGCGGCCGCCCCTTCATCCCACGGCGCCCGGGGAGGAGCGGCTCTTTTTGTGTCTGTTTGGCATCCAGAGGGTTAACGGTACTGTGGGAAGTGTGCTTTGTAAACATTTATTTCTTTTTTTTTTCCTGTTTTTTTTCTGTAAGTGATTCTAGGGGAGATGGGGAAAGGAGAAAGCTGCCTGCCCCCCAGCCCACCCCTAGCAATACCCCAAAGCCCCACCGGCTGGGGGGCAATGCAGCCCCCAACCCGGACACCAACTGGCGAGAAACCTCATCCCTTCTCTTTCTCCTCACATCCTTTTTTTTTTTTTTTTTTTTTTTAAACATATAAAATACTCACTTATGTATTTACCGCTAATAAATGCAAGTTAGTCCCATCAAACATGCTTTGCTTCGATATCAAGAATTGGTGCTGAACAAATCTTGGCTTGATATTAGAAACATCCCCCCCCCCACCACCCTCCCTCCTCCCCCCCCCCTCGACGAAGAAGACAGAAATATCATGGAAAATACAGGTGACACCTACGGAGGACACGGTGCCGCTGCGAGGGGGCCAGCTCCCGGGCATTACATTCGTGCCTCAGCCCACCAGGGACGTGGCATGACAACGGTGGGGGACCCCTGCCCAGCCCCAGAGGGATGGAAGCACCCAGGGGCTGTGCCACCATCCCCCACCTCGCTGCAGGGACATCTGAGCCCCAAAACCAGCATCTGGGTTCCCCACAGGGCCAAGGACTGCAGGACCCAGCCTGAGGGGAGCAGGAGCACCCCTCGCTAATGCCCAAAGGCAATCCTCAAATCCCACCACAAGGAAGGCGGAGGGGATGGTTTGCCACTCCCAGGCATCACTAGGTACCAAAACTGGCTCTTCTTCCACCGACTGTTTGTGGGGAAGGGGGCAAGGGGGGCCGGCGGGTCCGTACTGCTTTGCAGAAGAAGCCCCAAGCATCCCCGACCCCTTCCCCACCATGCCGGGGCTCGATGCGGTTTCACCCATGGGGGCAGGGAGAGCCCCGCATCCCACCGTGGTACCCAGCCGGGTACCGGCAGCCTCCACACCCCCACTAAAACCCTGACGGTCAGAGACCTTTTCCTTGCTGTAGAGGTATTGACGTGCCTACAGAGAAGGTGTCCCGCTCCGGCTGGGTGCGAGGACCCCACCGTGGCCACCCAGGTGGCTCCGCAGGGCTCCACAAGCCATAGGAGGTTTTCATAAACCCGAAGGATTTATGACGGTGGCGAGGACAAGTGGCCGATGGCACCTGGCGAGGTAGCAGCGTGGGGAGCCCGTCCCCGCAGCGTGTCCCCCCGTTCCGTGCCACCCCCAGCCGGGTTGCAACCAGCCTTATCCTTCCCACTGAAAATTGCACCCTTGGAGTTGAAATTCATCTTATTTCTCTGAAAAAAAAAAATATAATAATAACCCCAAGCAAGACACAGCCCACAGCGGAACCACCACCACCTCGCCGCAGCACCGGGCAAGCCAGCAGCAAACGGGGCACCTGGGCTCCCCCCATCCCTGGGCTTTTCTCCCTTTTCCATTTTATTTATTTTTTTTTTCCCCGCTATTGAAACAGCAACACGACAGCAAACAGCAGCGATGCCGAGCCGGTGGTGGGACGGCAGCCAGAGCTGGCGGACACCCCCGGAGCCCTGCGAGCCCCCCAGCCTTGCCCAGCCCTCCTCTCCCTCGCCACCGTATTGCTCAAACAGCACTAGGCATGGATACAAAAATAAAACAGCTATGTGACTTAGATATATATAATTTTTTTTATATATATATATATTTGTATATATATTTTTGTCTATTTATAGGTGGATGGAGAAGCAGAGAAGCCGAAGCGCAATATAATGTAAAAATACTCGCTCTGCTCCCACTGTTCAGACTCTCCCCACCTCTGACAGCCTCTCTCATGCTGCACAGAAGTTTCTGACACCTATTACTAAGGAATTATTTTAAATATTTATTCTCCCCCCCTTCTAAAATAGAAAGTAAATATATATTTGTTTAATTTTATATACAATGCAGTTTCAATACACCAATATCATTTCTTTAGAGATACTGGGGCTCACTTCTCAAGTATTTTTTTTTTTTTTTTTTCAAATGTAAGTGCTGGGGGGGAGGGGGTGGACATCAGAGGAGCTTTCAGACCACAGGACTGCCTTGTCCCCCTGGGAAGATGGGCACCCCCCCTTTGCAGCCCTCTTGGTCCCCTGTAACCTCAGGAGAACAAGAACAAAAGCCCCCCTGGGAGAGAAATTGTCATTTTGATGGTAAAGCAAAAATGTGAGCAAACTCTCCTCCCCAGGGGATGCCAGCCCCTCTGTACCACATGTCCCACCCCACTGCAACCAGTATAAAAGTCCTTAGCTACCCACTACAGTGCATGCTTTCGACATCTGAACCCCCTAAGCCTGGACCAGCCTGTCTGCCCCCCGCTTCTCTTGCCCACCCCCTCCCCAGGTACGGTCCTTCATCCATCCATGCACGTATCAAAAGACACCCAGAGCCCTGGGGATGGGGGATGCTCATCCGCACGTGTCCTGAGGTCACCCAGCGCCGCCGGGCAAGTCACCTACTGCCACACGAATGAGGAGGAACAGACAGCTTAGACGGCACAAACCTGCTGGGCCAAAACACATATAAACATGGAAAACCGGGAAAACACAGCACCGGGTGGCTCCCGCTCATCCCAGTCACCCACGGGAACAGGCTCCTGTCGCCAGTGCCGTTCCAGAAACTTCCACGCACCAGCCCTCGCCACGCGGGGATGTACAGACTGATGGAAATGAAGGTCATGGCTGAGTTTCTCCAGGCACCTGAGTGTCTCCAGCAGGTGATAGAGCTCAGCCGTCACCTCCAACAGGAACAACTCGCGCTCCCCAGCAAACACCGGGAGAGAGGAGTAAAGATACTCAGCAAAATTACAAATAAAACCCCAAACTAAGCCAAAGGGGGGAAATGGGAGTAAACAGCCTGTTTTCTTCGGGGGTTGCCCCATGCCCGGACAGCATGGGGATGGGCTCCTGGGGAGCGGCGGGCATCCAGCAAGGAATCTGGCCGCCCCCATGCCCAGCACCAGTACACATTGCCAGTACCAGCTCTGGCATCAATGGGGAATGAATCCCCTCTATGCTTCGGATCCTAAAAGTCCTGCTAATGAGGGTTAAAAAAAAAAAAAAAAAAAAAGCACAACCCAAGGACGTTGTGAATAACATCTCGCCCCACCGAGGAGCCACTGCTGGGACCGGCTGGCACAGCCGGCGCCGTGTTCCTCAGCCCAAGGGACAAATTTAGCCGTATCCCTCTCATCCCTTCTGACTCATGCTTTTCTGGGAAGAACAGATGCAAAGCAAAATGCTTTCACATGAGTAACCGGAGAGCAGCATCTAGAGGGACTTCAAGGGAAGGGTTTCTGCGTGGAGGTGCTTTTTCTTTAACTGATCGCACCAGAGATGAGGCAACGTGACATCTCTTCCCCATGTCATGCCCCATCGGACACTCAAAGGAGAGGACCTGTCACTCCTGCTCCTCAATATCACAGCTCGGGGTGAGTCATAGACAATGAACAAAAAAAAAAAAAAAAAAAAGAGGGGATAATAAAAAAATAAGTGATCTGGTTGTGTGCAGCGGGGATGCAGCGCCTGTCGTGCCTGCCGTGGGGCAGCTGTGCCTTTCCATTCCCCAGTCCCCCCAGGCTCCAGCTGCTCCCAGCCCCCTGCCCGGCTTCATCCATCCCAACCCCCCCCTCCACCGCAGCTCTAAACACTCTCCCCTAGAGACAAACATAACCCCCGACATGCAAATCTACTGGACTTCTGCATAGCTATCTATCTTTGTCCTACACTTCTCTATGTATTTATATCTCATATATACAGTGCGTTTTACTCCGGTTCCTTGAAAAGATTTCCTTCCACAAAAAGCATTGACTCGGGCAGCCTGGGGCCACGGCGAGCCCACGCGGGACATGTGGAAATCCCTAAAGCTGGCAGCCGGTCCAGCCTCACCGAAAAATACCCCCAGCCAAGAACTACAGCTGAAATCAACCCCAAACTCAGCAAACTCCCCAACCGACATCGCTGCCTGAGGCAGGAGGAGAAACCACAGCCCCAGGCAGATTTCATCCTAGCACAAACGGCAAGGTAAGGAGCAGCGAGAAGTCTCAAATACGTGCGCTGTGCCCGGGTGCCACGAGACATGACAAAGCCCTGCCGAGCACAAACCCTGAGCCCTCACAGCCCTGCAGGTAGGTGCAGCAAAGCCGTTATTCTCTCTATATTCCCTTTATTTATTTATATATCCGAACACCATCACCTCCAGCCTTCCTCCAAAGCGGCTGGTCCTGAACCCGCTGACAAGGAGACAAACCCCAGACCAACCGCCTGGAAGCCACCAGTGACCAAAACCAGCCTCCAAGTCGCAAGTGACCGACGCACAACAGCAGCGGCGAGCATCCCACCGCATCCCACCCTGGGAAAGCCATCGCCCGCTCGCACCAGCGCTCCCCACCACCCCCAGGAGCCTGCGGGGACAGTTCCCTGCTTGGGGGGCACCCGGCAAGCCCACCAACTGTGCCAGTGTGTCCCAGCCCCGGTTCATACTGGTCTGTGGCACAGCTGGGAAGAGACCACGGGACCCTCCAGCTCCCCCCATCCTACAAAACCATCGCTCCAAGTGCCTGTGGGTGCAGTCAGTGGCTGGCACCGAAGCGGGGCCCCCAGGAGCCAGCCCTAAATGCTCCTCTCTCCCCACTTACACCAACTTGCATTTTCCTTCACGTCAACATTGCAAAACCAAAACATCAGTGGGCTTGCACAGCAAAGTCACCTTACAAATACGTGGCCGACTGCTCAGCAGCTGCAGCTGGGAAAGCAGGCAAAGCCTTTCCCTGCCCCGCCGCCTGCCTGCAAGGAGGCAGCACGGGGCTGATGGAGAGCATGCGAGGCATGGCTCCCCACGACCACCCCCTCTCTCTGAGGGACCTCAGCGATGTGATGTCCCCGTACCTACCTCTCCGCGTCCCCTCCCCTGGCTCGGGGCGGCTGGCTCCTGTAACCCCCACAGTGGTGCGAAAGCGGCGCTGGAGCATCCCCACTGCAGCCACCTCGCAGGCAGAGGCACCTGCAAGGACCACTCAAAGCTGGGATGGTGCCCGCTGCGCTGACACCTCGGGGGAGCCCAGGGACAAATATTCTTGTGATTCAGAGGCATTTTGTCACCATGGCCGGGGATTTGCCAAGGGACCTAATGAAACACGTCACGTTCACAATGCGCAAGGAGGAATCATACGCTTACTGATAAAGCAAGAGCCGTCTACCTCAGACAAGCTTACAAAATAAGAGAGTTTGGCCCAGGAAGATAAAAATCAAGATATATTTTGCAGCATGAAAGAAAAAAAAATAATAATGAAGCAGCAGCAGCAGCAGCTGTGTTTGCAAACCACCAAAGCGAAACGAAGTTCAAACAGGGATGAAATGGGGGAAGCGTTTGGCATCGTCTGACACAGCTTCGATGTCCCAGGTCCGCGGGAGGAGAGAGGAGCGACCCCCTGAAGGGCATGGAAACCAGAGGGTTGGGAGAAGCGAGGAGGTTGCCAAAGCAAGAGGCGAGCCCGTCTGCCAAAGCACAGCCCGAGTCTATCAGAAGGTAACTCGGTCTAGCGGGGAAAGGAGTTAAGGATGGTTTTAGGGAAGAGCCGCTTCCATGAGGCGCCCGGGCGGGATTTCCCACTCCAGCAGCGTGGCAGGTACACGGCTGAAAGAGAGAGGGCTGCCGCTCCAGCCTCTAAAGGGCGAAGACCATGAAAAGCAGGGGGCCCAGCGGCTCAAAACACCTGCAAAAGGAAAACAACTCTCAAAAGACTGACCCAGCAAGCCAGCGCGCTCCGTCAACCTTCCCTGCACTCCGAGTCCTCTAGAGCTCCTTAAGATGGGACAGGGGCACAGTCCTGAGGTAGCGACCTCAAGAGCCTGAAGACAGCGCCTTGCCCATACAAACGGGCATCGTAAATAGTTTGGAAAGCACTCAAACGAGAAAACAACCTTCTGTGAGAGAGGTTGAGGCAACGAGAGCGAAAGGAAGAGCAAGTCAGCCGTGGCACGGCCAGCACAAAGCCTCCACGCCTCCCCCCAGCCGGGGCGTCCCCCAGCCCCGATTGTCACCTGTCCGTCGGGGCAGCCCGGCTCGCCACACCGCTGACGTTACCGGCGAGCTGAAGTGAGCCAGGCAGAGTTTTCCCCGCTGCCGAGCGGGCGAATGGCATTAAATCAATTCAGATCCGAGCAGATTCTAGGGAAATCCCTAAAACACACTCAAACAAAAGAAATTCGCAGTCATACTGTTAGCGAAGTTGAATTCTCACTTCGATAGTTGAGGTTCTTACATCAGGTCTCTCGTCACGTACTCAATAAAAAGCCCTGGTGCAGGCTGGAAAGAGAGGGGCGCTTCTACAAGACACCCCCCCCCCCCTTCCCGAGACAAACCTGCTCACGGTTTGAAGACCACCTACACGAAGTTGTTAAAGCTCGGAAATATCTCGTTCACGATTTAGAGGATTCATTGTCAAGTGGTTCAAACCAAAGTCAGGGCTTTGAGATTGGAAAAGACGCGGTGCTCTGCTTTTCGTGGTTGCAGGTTTCCAAGCATCCCGCTGGAAAAGGAAGCACGACCTCTAAAACCAGATGCTTCTGGGCAGAGGGATAAATGGGCTCCGACCTAAAAACTGCCCGGGAGCGTGGCGTGGTCGGGGTGCCGCATCCCGACCGGCCGGCTGAGAGCTCACGTCTTTCTCCAAACATCTAAGCCCTTTGAGGTTCAACCAGCAGCAAGAGCAATAACCAAGGCAAAGCAGAATTAAAGGCGAGATTACAGAGAATCTCTTGGCAATTCTACCTGGGAATAAACAAAAGTTTAGTATGCAAATGGAGAGCCTGGGGCAAAAAACATGCCTACAGGCTCTTCAATTCTCCTGACGCTTCTTCTACAGCCTGAATCCACTCAAAGCAAGAATATCCACGTGAAACACTCAGAATTTTATTCCCAGGCAGGCTGGAGGGTTTAGCACTTTACCGCAGAGGAAGAAGTGTGCAAACCTGGATGCAGTGGTTGATTTTACCACTTAAAAAAAAAAAAAAAAAAAGAAATCTCTAAATATTTTAAAGGTAGGAATCACTTGGTATTAGCACTCAGCATTTACATAGCACTTGCAGTCTGTATGTGACCAAGTGCTTGTCCAAAGTGCTCAAATATGACTTTATCCCCATTTTACAGATGGGAGAACTGAGGCACAGAGAGGTTGAGTGACTTGCCCAAGGCCACGCAGTCAGAGAGTGGAGGCAGAGCAGGAAAGCAAGCCCAGCTGTTCTCGGAGCAGGCTACACCTTTCCTGCTAAAAACCAACAACCACAAAAAAACCAAACAAACAACAAAAAAAAAGGCCTATGCAATCCAGAAAACCACCGGCCGCTAAACCTACCCTAAGCATTTTGAAGAGGAAATACATTCTGGTGAAGAGTTAGAACAGCATTACCGGGAGGGGAACAGCAGGTCTCCTCGGATGGGGCAAAGGGAGGGACACGACCCCGGCGGGTGTCACAGCCTACACGGCTGGGCTGGAGCAAGAGAAAGAAGGGGAAAACAGTGAAACCAGCAGCAACGCATTTTAAGGTGACACGAAACGCTGGGCTTAGCTTTGCACAGTCGCTCCGAGGAGCCATCCATCTCCATCCGCAGAGCTGGGGATTTTTCCAGCCCCTCTTGCCCGGGCTCAGCATCTGCCGACGGAGGCTTTGGGGACCACGCAGCCAAACCCCCTTTGCTCACACACCTGTGGCAGCATCTCCCCGTTTTGCAGTTACGAATAAAGATGACAAACGTTACCGTAGTAAGAAATCACATTACTACACAGCACTGAAGAACATTTGCCAGCGATATACGGAGCGTCAGGCAGAATTAATCAAAACCACCCTCAGCAAAGCTGACACACACCGTATCTGGGGGGAAAACACCCTCAGATGAAAACAGTCCCGCACCTGCGTGCTCACACGGAGTTGAGCACGCACTAGGTTCAAATGCATTTGCAAAGATTTCTCACATCTCGGACTGATTTGAAGGCTCGGGGTCTTTCTGGGTTTCCCTTTCAGAGACAGGTAAGGAAAGATGCCACGGATGGTTTTGTTGCTGTTATCTTCACATAAAAGGAGGCTGGGAAGGGGGACGCAGGGAGGTTTTCACAATTACAGCTTTCCTGGGATTATTTGGTCATGTTTTTATCATAATCAGATTCATGGGATTACCAGTTCCCGTCTGGGCTGTTAGTTTCTTGTCAATTAATTACACCCTGTGTCATTTAATTTCTTCCGGCGATTGAGGGCCAGCTGCTCAATTCCACACTTTCTCCCTACTCGCGTGCTACGGAAGCAGATGTTATCAGCTCCACCTATGCCTTTTAAGCCTAGAGATCTTTCCCGAAACCGAGGTGCAAAACGCCACCCTTCCCACCCCACCGAAGCCACCTGGGTTGGGGGCGGGGGGAGAAGCAGATCCAAGGAGCATCCAGCCCCAGGCATCCTCCCCGTCCCCCACAACCTGCCCCAGGGTCCCCCCCAGCTCATCCTCACCACGAGCCCCGAACCCCCCAGCGGAGGCAGCAGTGTGGGGGTGCCCCCCCCCCTCTTCCCCGTAGCCTCCGTCCCCCGGCGGCACGATGTCGGCTCCCTCCACCCCCTCCTGTTTAACCTTCTCGAGCTGGCGCTAGGCTAAAGCAACGTGGCGTGCCCGCCGGTGTCGTCGTGGTCCACGCTGTTGAGAATGGCCGTCTGGTCTTCGGGGAGCTGCCGGTGGCAGAGGTCGTCCTTCAGCGCCGAGAGGCGGGCAAAGGGGTCCTGACGAGGGTGTCTCTTCTTCTTGCGGAGGCAGACAGCTTCGTCAGGCCACAGTACCTGAGAGCTGGGAAGTTGCTGAACCTGGGAGGCAGAGCCGTCTGCAGGGGGAGAGAAGGCAGATGGGGCCGCTTGGCGAGAAGGGAGAGCACTGCGCATCGCGGGAGGTCAAATTAACGCTCAAAAATCAAATCCGAAACAGATCACTAGAGATGGGAGAGGCACGCAAGGGGATAACTCCCTTTGGAGCAGGGGAGGGACAGCCATCCCTTCGGGGGGACAAGGGGCGAGGGCAGCATCCCGCCACAGGCTTGGAGACCCCCCCGGTGCTGAGGCTGGCAGGGACGTGCCCGAGCTCGGCCCACGGTGGGACAGAGGGGATGCTCTTGGGGACCACAGGGTCCTCACACTCACTGGGTTGTTTTCTGGATTTCGAGGAGCCCTTGGATGACTTTTTGGGCTTCTTTATCCGCTGGTATTTCAGTGCTTCGAGCCTCTCAGGTGCAGCAGCATCCTCGGACGGAGATGGACGTTTTCTAGGAAGGAAAAGCAGACAGGTGCCATCAGTGGCTCTCAGCCACACTTGGGACTCTGGACGTCCCCAGTGAGGGATTGGTCGACCCCAGCCAGCTCTGCCATGGAAAAGGAAAAGGTGAGAAACCCAGGGCCGAGGGATCGGGGCCAGCCAGGCATGCCGGAGCGCGGGGTGGAGGAAGCGAGGCGCCCGCACGTGCTGCTCTGCGGGGTCCCCGCCGTCCCCCTGCGCCTCCTCCACATCGCCGAGCAGTGCCACGGGTCCCGCCGGCCACGTCCAACGCCCACCCGGCAAGAGAGCCGCCGGCACCCCAGCTCACCTGCCTGCCATGCCAGCACCGCTAAACAAAAAAAGGACGGGGCAGATCCTATGTCCGATAAGGCTTTTCTGGGAAGTGGTGGGAAACCCCTTGGGATGGAAAGAGAGGAAGAGACAGGCAGAAGCGGCACAGCAGCATCGACATGGGCACCATGAGCCACCTGGGGTGGACAACACCGGCACCACAAGCACCAGGGAGGCAGGATCCTGCCCACCCTGCTCCCGCAGCCAAAAAAACCAGGGGCCACACGACAGACAGGGACACGAAGGGCACACGCCGACACAGCCAGGAGCAGTACCTCGTACCCAGGTCCCTGCTATAGGCGACAATAGAAACGCAACAGCATGGGAGCATCTACTCCGCTCACACCGAGCGGCTGGGAGCTGGGTTTTCCTGCCCTGTGGTACAGGACATTGAGATGAAAACACTGACAAGGTTGGATTGTGAGGGACAAGGAGGGGGTTTGCAATGGGGTCTTTCCTGCAGGACAGCCAGCAGTTGTAAGCACTACTTTTCCAGCTTTAGCCCCTGAGTAACTCTTCTACAAGAATCAGCTCATGGTTAAGTGGTGTCCCCTTTGCAAAGGGATTTTTTTAGTTGGGTTTTTTTTTTTTTTTTTCTTCACTGTACCTGTTTTTCCAATCCAAGGGCTGGAAAGCATGACTGCTGTAGGGAACAGAGGAAAACCTTTTCCTTAGGACAGCGGTCATCCAGCTCTCATCTATAACACATCACAGCATCCCCCCCTCTTGCTGCTTTCTCATTTCCTTCCCTCTCTCCATTTTACATTCACAACCCTCCAAGCTGCACCAACGCTTAATGCCACAGAAGGCTGAGGCTGCAGGTAACGACCTGGGATCAAGCCAAGTCGCCATCGAGCAACCTGCATACGAGGCATCCAGAGGCGACAGGAGAAGCACCCACAAAGCACCTTTCATTGCAATAAAGCCAACGCTCGAAGCCAGGCTCCAGAGAGGATGGATTTAAACCAGCACACCTCTAACAGGCCTGTCCTACCCTTCAAAGGAGGAGATGACGCTCTTCTGCTCTCACAACTTGGTCACCAAAGGTCAGCGACCCAACCTTTTCAAAACAGCCACGGAGGGAACAGCGCTGATGGCAGCTCCTGCATCTTCAGGCGTCTGTGACTGGGGCAGGGATCAGCCACGGGCTCCTCACAAGGCACCAGGATGGGCAGGCAGAGGAGCCGCCTCAGCTGGCTGCAAGGAGGCAGCACCAGTGCATTCAGACCCCTGCTTTCACCCAAGAGCCGTGGATGAAGTCAGCCTGGTCTGTCAGTAAGCTGCAACCCCCCGAGCACTGCAAAACCGCCGAGGGTGCTGGCAGGAGCAGCAGTGAACGGGCGAGCACACGGGCACAGAGCCCCAGCATATCCACCGAGGGTCAGTTTGGAGCTTCTCATCTCCCCTGGGTTTCAGGTGGAGCCTCACCGGCCCTGAAGACACCCCGCAGGCTTTCCCCTGCAAGTCCCCACGCCTGCCACCGCTGCGGAGCGCGGCATGACAGCAACGCTCCACTCTGCGATCCCAAGCGGCTGCTGGAGCAGCGATACTTCAGCTGGAGTGGCACAGGCGAAGAGCTCCCGAGGGATTCTTCCCCTTGGGAAGCAGAAAGGGATGTTTTTGAAGACGTCTGTGATTGCGAAGCTTCTCAGTTCTGCTAGCAGCGTTGGAGAGCACCATGAAAAGCGCAATGTGAATTGATGAAGCAGCTGGGGCACAGCAGATGCAACAGAAGCCCAAACACTGGGTATAGAAAAGCCCCTTTTCATGTTTCCCATCGCAACAGAGACATCAAGGCGCGGATGCTCCTGGAGAGGCTCTGTTCCAGCTCTCAGCAGAGCAGCACATCAGCTGAAGATGAAGCAACTCGTTAGACAAGCTGATAGTCCTGCTGGCTGGATCCAAGCGAGAGCTTTCCCCGTAGGAAAGATGACATTTACACACCCATACGGTCGCAGTGCTTAAACGCCTTCTTTCCCAGTACAACCAGCCTCTCATGAGAAATGCTGCGAGCGGCAGCTCCCAGTTCTGTTGGGGCGCTGCCCACTGAGCTCCACCACCTCCACCACGCTGCACCCTGTGCACACAGCGGCTCAGAGAATGACCCCAGCGACCCAGAGGGGCCAGCAGCATGGCACCTCCCTGCAGTCATTCCCACTTGAAGGGTCAATAGCAGACTTTTCCCCATTTACATCCACCATTCTGTGATTTGTGCAACAGTTACATCCATGCAGGTGCTTGGCTAACGGTGACCTCAGCTGCTCCAGCCCCAGTCCATCTCCCACAGAGCTCACGTGTGCCAAGCCCTGGACATCAGCAAGCTCTGTGATCCTGCCACCGTCCTGCCCGTCGGCATCTGCCTTCCACCGCCTGTTTCCACCACCCGGATGACTTCGCTAATATTATTAAAGTTCAACTTGTAGAAGGCTCTTACTCTTTCCATATTTTTTTTTTCTTCTAAGACGATGCTACTGTGGCATGTTGACAAAATTAGACAGATTTACACAAGGGATTATGAGGAAATTGCCTGAAGCTCATTTCCACGAGTTCTCCGTAATTGGACTTGTATTTATACACACATACATAAACAGCAAGCGCACTGAACCCATGTGTCACCATAAATACTGTCTGACCTCTGGCAAGGAAGAGATACAGAGGAGGATGAAACGATGCTACTCACCAGCCAAATTTTATCTGCTCTACCCACCCTTTATTTCTTCACAGGATTCCAATTCTTTCAAATTAATTTTCATTTTAAGCTCAGCCAAAAGCCTCTTCCTGCCCCCAGAGTTAGCATTTTGGGCAGCTGCCCGTACATGACAGAGAGCTTGAACACCAACAGACGAGAGGTTCAGGGAGGTGGGTGAACTTCTAGAGACTTCAGTGTAGAGCCAAGCAAAGGAGCTTCAAGAAGCGCACATGAATTCCTGACGCAAGCCTCCTGCAAGCTGCCACAAACACCCAGAGCAGTAGTTTTCCTCAAGTCTTCAAAGGACAACCCTTCCGAACGAGCAAGGCTCTGAGCTGCGCAGAGAGAGGTGTACTGGAAAGGATGCCAGGGTACTGGGGGACCTCAGAGAGTCCCAGGATAGGAGGTAAGCAGGAGGGGAGAAGAGCTACGCAACCCAACAGGCATCTCAGCTGCTCTTCTTCAAACGTCTTCCCATGTACAAAGCAAAGATGTAAGGGAGAAGGCCCATGAGATCATCACTAACCTCTTCCCACCCAAAAGGGGGAATCCACATAAAGGAAAGGTCCAGGAGATTCAAGGGCACAATACACGTCTTTCACCTCGTGGAGGTCTCAACACACATTCCCTGCCTCCTCCCCTCCTTGAGTCAAGCCACACTGACATCCAGGAGTAGTCTGGACATGTCAGAGCATCCACTTGGACCAGTCAGAGCATCCACTTGGACCAGTCAGAGCATCCACTTGGACCAGTGCCCCCCATGTCTCAGCCACCGTGCCCTTCAGCCCTTCATCTTCCTCAGATGAAGAACTCAATTTGCCTACACGAGGCTCCATCCCAGGCTCAAGTCCTGTGTGGTCCCATGAGATGTCCTCCAAGTTGGAATTCCCCCTCCGCTCTGAGACAGCGCTGGCTGCTGCCTCCATCCCGGCATGCCATCGCGCATCACTTGAGATCCTTCGGCGCGAGAGGTGCTAGAGAAACACAGCGGTGACGGCCCCTTGCCCCAGAGCCGCTGCTGCTGCCAAGGCACCGTAACGAGGGAGGCAGGGGCTGGTCACAGCAGGAGCACACCAGAGAAGGGGGTCCCTTCTACAGGTCTGCAGACACCACAACTCATCTACACAACGGACTTCACCATGCTGACGAGAGAGGAGCGGGGCGGAGAGAGGGCGAGGGAAAAGGGGCCGGACTGGAGAGGAAGAGGGGGATACAGTCACGGGGAAGGGGAAGGGGAAAGAGGAAGAGAAATGAAAACCAGGAGTAAGAAAATATATAAGTAAATTAAAGAGACTGAAAAGAAAAAAATAATAATAATTAAGAAAGAAAAGAAAAACGCACTCAGACAAGCGAACTCACAACTTCTCCAAGCGGGAGGAGGCATGAAACACATGCAGAGGATCAGCACATGGACAGTCTTTAAAGGGGAACCTGTTTTCTTTCAAGCGGGGAGCGAGGGGTGCTCCTCCTCCCGCACGCCTGGCGCCGACATCCCTTCGTCACCCAACGCTACGCCGCAGCCAAGCCCCCGACCTCCCGGCGTCGGCAGCGCTGCCCCAGCAAGGGGGGGCCGGGGGGGGCCGCGCAGGGCAGGCTGCGGTGCCAAGGGACGGGGGAGCTTGGTGCCTTGTCTGTGGTTTTTGGGTTTCCCTCTGTAGGGAGACGACAGCCTCCTCTTCCCCGTGAGGAAACGCATCGCTGCGCGCCGCATCCAAAGAGAAGGAGATGGGAAAACTGCTCGTGCCGGCTCAGGAACGGCACTGTTTATCCCTGCCCGTCGGTAAAAGCTCCCTGACCTTCAGCCAGCAAAAGCCACCGTGCTGCAACCGCCACCGAGCCCCGCAAACTGCCTCTCCCTCTCCTCCTCTCAGTTTTTATTACTGCAGCACAGAAATCTGGCTGGCCTGGTATAAAATCCCTGTGCTCTGCACGCACTGACAATTTTATGACCCCGCATCATCAAGAAATTACTTGGCTGGGCTCTTTACAGGATTTCTCGCTTATTAAAGTGAGATTTATTCTTCTAGCTTCCCCTTTTTGGGGATGACGACTCTGGAGTCGCTTGGGCAACTCCCACCCCAAGCAGCATCTCTGAGTAGGGCGCACGGCTGCTCCTCAGCAAGCGTTCTGCTGGGCAACGTGATCCTGCTCCTGAAGCCCCCATCAGCACCCGACGCCCAGCACCGGATCAGGAGCCAGCCAGGATCTGTGCAAGAGCCACACCGAACTCAGGTGTGAGCCTGGACTCGCCTCTGCTGTTCTAAAGCCACGTTCACTCGTGTCCCTGAACACTCCCAGAGCAGGGAAGCGCCACAGAAAAAGAATAAAGAGCCACATCCTCAGTGAGGCTTCCCTGTTTCTCCAGAAGTCCGGCACAGCCCAGACCTCCCCTAGGCTTGGTGCTAGCTTTGCTCCTCGTGGGACGCTTTGCTCCTCGTGGGACACCCTGCCCTGGGATCAGCAGGGAAAACCAGAAGGTGATGGCCAAGCACCCAAGAGCTTTGGAGGCTGCAAGGCTTGAACCGGAGGGGTTTTGCCATGCCAAGAGGATGGCTCCTCCGTGGAGCACGCATCCTGCACCTGCTCCCAGCACGGGGACCCAACACTCCTTCCTCGCCTCTCCTGCTCTCCCCACCCCAGAACAACCCTCCAGGTCAGGTGGAGGAATTCGCTTTCTCCTGGAAATATCCACCTGGTTTCTCTAGGCATCCTATCCCTCTCTCGTGAGGCTCTTTTCCAGTCCAGCAAGGCTCCTCGGGCTGCTAGGAAAGCATCAGCCAGGACTTCAACTCTTCCCGTCCAAGGCAGCAAAGCTTCAGTTTTTGTAAGACCTGTCCTAAGGAAGCTTGGGCATGGCCAGGCCCTGGAACAGTCGCATCTGCAATCCCACCTCTCCCTTCATAACCAGCCTGGCTGACATTCCCTGGGGTTGGGAATGATTTATCCCGTTAGGCTTTAGCAGTTTTAGTGAGATTCTCTGCTTCTAAGGTCTGAAAACCATCTCCCGATGACCTCACCTCAGCTGTAGGGATGCCTATGGCTCCATCTAGGAAACCAGCCCCGTGAAGGCAGCTCAACAGGTATTTTCTTGGGAGACTCTTCCAAGATCTGCTTAGGGCTGTTTAATTACAGCTGGGTCAGAAGAAGTCTTAAAAGATTTCTCCAAGGAGTATTTCAGAGGCGGGGCGGCACGGTTTGCTATGACTACACTTGTGATGGGAATGATAAAACATCTCACCGGCAGCCTGGAACCGTAGTTACGCTGCCGCCAGCCATGGCATCCCACCCTGAGAGACAGACTTCTCCTGTTTTCCGTGATTGAGGAGAGTTGGGAAAAAGAAAACAGATCCAGGTACTGATGGGAACAAAATTCTCCACGGCCCGGACTGCATTCGGGGACTGACTTTCAGAGCCCCACTCCAAGCTGGTCGCTCCAGATGTGGCTGTTCTACCTGGCTCCAGGAGGTGGCCATGAGCTCCTCCTGGTTCAGATCATCTGGGACAACCCCACCTCCACACATACCTCCCTAACACCACGCAAGCCCTGCCAGGGCCGAGGCTGCCACGTGTCACCATCCCCCCAGGGAAGGGTGGCCACGGGGAGACCGCAGCTTGGCTCATCCCAAATCCCAACGCGAAGGCACGGCTGCCACCACCAGGCTTCTCCAGCCCCACCGCCTCCCCGAAGGCAAGGGAGCAGCGGCGTGCTGCTGGGAGGGGAAACCCAAAAGCCACAGAGACTGTGCGTCCAGAGGTGTTTCCTAGTGTTTTCGGATTCCTTATTCCCCTTTAAAGGAAGAGATGGTATTGGAAAAGCCCCTTCCATGTCCCCTCTCATGCCCCGCTCCCGGCCACCCTCCACAGCGCCCACACCATCCTTTCGGACATGGATCACCCTTACCTATTGAGCTGAGGAGAAGCTTGTCTCGACAACACTGCCCAGATAGCTGAGATTAATCAAAAACAAAGCAGTTATCAACACCCGCAAGGAGCCGAGCTCCGCAACACATCAGCACGTCAACAACTCCAAAGGAAAAAGGAGGGAAAGAAACCAAACCAAAACACAAACGAAACGAGGCTGGAGAAGAAAGGGGGAAAGAAACAGAAGAGAAAGGAAAAGAAGAAACGAAAACAATAATCAACAAAGCAAATGGAGACACTGCGTAAAAGCACGGACAACAGTGCTGCTCTAACACAAATCTCTCCTGGAGCTGCGTCTCCTCGGGGTGCCCCAGCTAGGAGACATGGACCTACGTCTACGTGCTTAATTGCCTCGCTCCGTAGCTGTGTTTTCCAGAGGCACACACACGTCCTTTCAGGCTCATCCAGCTCCTCTCCCTCCCCATCCTCTCCCCTGAGCCCTCCTTCCTTGCCCCTGCGCGCCCCAGCCGTGCCGTGCCGGAGGGGTTTTCTATGGCCATAACGCTTCCAGGTACCAGAGGGAGGGAGTGAAATGCGGAGGGCACTGCGGGGTGAAACGCTGCCTCCCCCCTCCCCGAAACACACGCCTCTTCTCCGTACGCCTCCGACCGCGCCGGCTCCACGGGGCCGGGAGCCCTGGCCCCCCGACTCCTCTCTGCCGCAAGCCGGAGAGGGGGGGTTCGACCCCGCCAGACAACAAGCCGAAATGAAGCGAGACGAAAGGATGGGACGAAAGCACGGCTACGGGGTCTGAGGTGCTGTGAAAGACTGAGAGAAAGAGGAGAAATACAGAGATAGAGAGAGAGAGAGAGAGAAGGAAAGAAAGAAAGAAAGAAAGAAAGAAAGAGGAAGAGAAAGAAAGAGAGACGCTTTTTGCCTGGAGCAACCCTGGTACCTGGAAAACCAGCCGCTACTGTCTAGTGCAGCCACATCCCTCTTTAGGGCAGGATCTGAGCGTGCCGGCAGCCTCCCGATCTCCGCTGGGGTTAGTTTATTTTTATTTTTCCTCCTCTCCTGACATGCTGCTGGTGTGGCTAAGTCCTTGATCTCTCCCTGCCCGCGTCCTGGGGCTGCAGCATCCCTTTTGCAGGTGGGGCGGTGACCATGATAGCTGTTTCTGTCATGCATTAAAGCTCTCTAGACTCCGCGGGAAGGAAGAGGAGGAAGACAGAGGCGCGGCGGCGGCGGCCCTAACGTTCGAAGAAAGCCAAGAGCCAGCAGCTAGAAGAGGAAACAACTGCCAGTGACACCAGGACACTTACCTACGCGAGCCGGGAGCCAGGCCTTTGCACGCCTGGTAGACGGCCCATAGCCCGAGTCACGGCGCTCTCAGGCTCCCAAGGGAGCAGCCGGGGAGGAGGCAAGCGTGCCGCCGGCACCGGGATGATCGCCTGCCTAAAACCCAGCTCTCCAGGGCAGCGGCCATGCAACCCGCGCCCGCGGCACCAGCCTCTTCCTAGCAAAGCCCGCGGGATTCCGTCTCCAAAAGGGATGCTGCAGCGTGCCCAGAGAGACCCTAAGAGTTGGGATGGCGATGGCGGGGAGGGAGTCAGAGGGAGCAGGTGAGGCAGGGCGGGGGAAGCCGGGGAGGGGGCCGGGGGGGCACCATGGGGCTCACGCACTTACCCCGTGGCGGCTACCGTGGTGGATGTCGGCTCTGGTTGGAGAATCTCCTCGCCGGCCCTCCTTGGAGAAGGGATGTCTCCGAAAACATCCATGGTGTCCACGGGCAGGGAGGAGCCCTGGGAGCCGGAGAAGCCGGTGGCCAGGGAGGCGAAGGTGGCGGTAGGTCGGTAGCTGGGGCTGCCCCCCTGGCTGCTCGGCGCGGGGGATCCCGTCGACGGCGTGGACTTGCGGGAGAAGCTGACCGCCGCGGGGGGCTGCAGGGTGATCTCCGACACCTCCGCCTGCTGGATGATGCCCGGCCGGGGCCGGGCACGGGCGGTCAGCTCCGGGGAGCTGTTGCGGGAGCTGAGGGGGCTTTGGGTCAGAGGAGAAAGCCTCGAAGGTTGTAGCACCACCTGATGTAAACTGGGCTCAGCCCTCCTGACCTGCCGAGGGCTGGGCCGAGGTCGGGGTTGGGGCTCGTACCACCTGGTGTCCAGGCTGAATGTGCTTGTGCCGCTGGGGCCGACGGGCTCGGACGGTTCGTGGTAAGGCAACACGGGTATGCCCATACCTTGGCTGGTATGTCTTAGCTGCCCTTGACATCCCATGGGTTGCATAGGTTTGTCCTGCCACTTGGTGGTGGTGGGCACAGAGGGTTGGCCCCTGCCGGGTGACTTGCCGGTCCAGCTCTTTGGTGCCTCCAGGGGCAAGATGCCCGGGTAGGACGCGGGGACCACCTGGAGGGAGGTGGGGGGTGGCCCTCGAGGAAGGCAGCCGGTGGGCTGGGTGCCCTCGGCCGCCTCGCAGGGCTGGAGCTGGTGGGGGAACGGCGCGGGGGCCAGCTCCAGGCTGCCGAAGGGGAACTCGGCCCTGCCCCAGGGCTCGGGGGACCGGCCCCCCGTGGGGGTCTGGGCCAGGGGCAGCGTGCTGTTGGAGGCGTTCTCCCCATTCTCCTCGGGGATGGTGGGGTGTCCAAAGGGCCCCTCGGGGGGCAGCGGTGGGGAGGACATGACTGAGCTCAGCGGGCTGACTTCTGGCATGTAGAAGGGCGGTGGGTCCACCTCCCCGGGGCTGCTGCTGCTGAGGTAACCGTAAAACTGGTGGTGGAAAGCCCGGGGGGCCGGCGGGCGGGCCTGGCCAGTGGCCTGCAGGGCGCCGGGACCCTCCAGCGCCCGGTGGAACCGGGGGCTGTATGCTGGTGGCTGAAGGTAGGACTCCTGGCTGGAGGAGAGAGGGGTGAGCTGGGCTTTCAGGGCGGTGACGGAGGTGGGGACGACGGGGTCGTCATTCTCCTCGTCCGACTGCCTGAACTCGGGGTACATGTCCGTCTCCTCCACGAAGGGGAAGCCCTCGATCCGCCGCGTCTTCAGGGAGGGCTCCATCTCCGCCGGGTCCATGACGAAGCGGCCATCCGGCCCGCGGCTGATGAGCTCGATGGGGGTGGTGGCCTCAGCTTCGGCCTCCGCCTTGGAGACGCTGTACTTCTTGCTGCTGATGGCTCGCTTGGTCTTCTTGTAAAGGGAGAGTTCCTTCTCCTTGGTGGGGCTCAGCATCCGCTTGGCCTGCGGGCCCTGGTCGTCAGAGGACTCCGAGGGCGGACGGAGCGTGCGGATGCTCTCAGGACTCACCTTGCCGGAAGACAACCTAGACCACAGGGGAGAAAAACCGAGAGAGGGGACAGTCACCCAGGGGAGGAAAGGAAATCTCGCCCAGAAGAACCACCGGCCGGATCCGGAAAACAAAGCACTACCAGCTCTCAAAAGAAGAACCACCGGGAGAAATTTGCGGAGGCGAACCAGGACAGCAGAGCCTTGCCCAGCCGCGGCACAGGCCAGAGGACCAGCAGCAGCGCACATCGTCCCCACTCCTCGGAAGCGGAGCTTGGCACACTTGGCATCCCCCCCGGGGCAGGCAGCTCACGCCAACACCTTGGAACAAGCTCCACCAACGCCTCACAACAAGCTCCGCAGCCCCAGCGGGACAAAAGACAGATCCAGAGCTCACTTCCAACTCCTTCAAAAGGTTTCCTACGTTCACCTGAGCTATCCAGACCCAGGAAAGCCCCCGAGAGGAGGGATGTCAGGCAAACGTCCCCTCCTGCAGAACTCAACATCTCACTTGGAGACACTGACAGATTCATTCCAGACCAACTTTTTCCCCCATTCTCAACACTCAAGGCTGACAGCCTCAAAAGGCAGACAGCATCGAAAAGTTCACTCATCCCTATCCAGAAAGCTTCGGACAGACAGCACCGAAAAGGAAAAAGTAGCAGATCCAACAGAGACAGCGCAGGCATGGTTATCTCAGTGCAACGGACGAACCGAAAAAATAGCAAAGATTAAAGATCCACCAGCACTGGGACATTTTACGACAGTCGAGGAGCCAAAGCACGAGGCATCCGCATGTCAGACCCTCACGCTCACATCGGGAAGGTGCCCCGCTGTAGCAGCTACACATGGTTTTGATGGGCTCTGCAAGGAGCTGCGGCTACTCCAGCACCACGAGCCACTACCTTTGGGCACATGTGGAAAGAGGCTTCAGCGGGGCACTCTCCGTGGGGAAAGAAAAGATACAGGTGTAAGATTCTCTGAATTTCCCCAAGAAAAGAGCCAGAGAACGACTCAAAAACTACACCGAGCTTGCACACAGGACTCCACAGGCAGCAGGCTAGCCCTTCTCCTAAGGAGCCCCTTCAAGCTGGGGGTGTAATTGAGTTCCAACAGTCAACTCCAGCTTTGGTCAACGTTCACAGATCCAGCGGGGTCATCTCTTAGCTTACGGTCTGCTGTGTTTTTTCCCTGCTGCTTTCTGCTCCAAAGCCCATTGGCCTCTTGTGAACTGTTGTGTTCCCTCAGGTTCAGGGAACGCCCCAAACAACTCATCAGAAGCAACCAAACAAGGTCAGACTTTTCCATTTGAGTCTTGCAACAACTGTAAGGAAGGTGGCACCTTGAAGACCCACAGCTTGGTGCTGCATCTAAGACAGATACTTACGGGGACTCCAAACTCTTCCTGCAGTGGGTTATCGAGAGAGGAGGGTCTGGAAGAGAATAAAAAGGGGAAAGAAGAGAAAACGCTAAGGAGGCGCAACACGACAGAGACAAGACAAACAACATCAAGACCACAAAAGACACTCAACAAGAAGCCAAGGTTTCATTGCTCCAGTGCTTTAATGGTTGCTGACAACAAACAGCTCCCGTCACAGGGTCCTGCCCATCCTGCTGCCGCAGCCTCGCAGGCTGGAGGAGAAGGAGCCGATTCCCCTGCCCTCTCCGGCTCCCCGGCCGCCCTTCTCCCTACCGGCCGCTCCGGCACGGCGGCCGCAGTCCCAGCTTTCAGCGAGCAGAGCGGCAGGGTCTCCTTTGCGGGGCTCTTCTCTAGCCTAGGGCGGCCGTCGGGCACTGCCCGCCGCGGGCTGGGCGGAAAGCAGCTGGAGAGCCCAGCTCCGGGGGGACCTCGAGGAGACAAGCGGTCCCCCCCATCTCTGGCCCAGAGGACACCCCAGCCCTAAGCCCCCAGCTCTAGGAGTTATCACCACGCCAGAGCGCTCCCTCGGAAATCCCAGGCTAGTTTCTCTGTCGCCTCGTCACCCACCCTGCCTCTCCCGCTCCCGACCACGGGCGCTTTCAGGCACAGCCGAGGGATGAAGTCAGGGCTTCACCTGAGGACGCGCACGGACGGAAGAAGAGACAGACAGGGAAGAAGGTTACCACCACAACACAACCAGGGGAGAGAAACGAGGAGGAAGCGGGAGGGAGGAAGGAAGCACACGGGGGATGGGCTCACCTTTCTTGCGCTTGAGCTTGCGTTTGCGTTGCTTGTTGACGAAGCAGGCGGCGAGTGTGCTGAAGAGGATGGCGGCAGCCAGGAAGCAGATGGTGGCAACGATGCCAGCCAGCACTGGGCGGGCTAGACCCTCGTCCGTCAGGTCAGGCTGAGGGAATACGTCTGGGGAGGGGGGGAAAAGCCCAACAATTAGGTGTTACGAATATACTCCTGCCTGCTGCCACCCCCAGGGACCTACGACAGTGTGCAGGCCACTGGTACTAGGAACAATAATCGCTAAGTAAAGGGTCTGCCTTCAGCCCAGCCCACCTAGGGAGAGCAGTCAGCGCAGCTGCAGGCCACTGCCAAGGGATTTAGCGACATCACACCACATAAACCTTTTGGCCTTCGCTGCTGGACACCCAGGGAAGAAGCTCCCAAGCCACAGGAATACACATTTATGTCTACGTGCACACAACTGCACCAAACCTGCAGTTATCTCCTGGCCAAACAACCCCCTGCAGCAGCACAAGGTATTTTGCCCTGTTTGTCCACGCTTCCTTCCAGCTTTGCAATGAAAAGTGGGCTCCAGACCCTCACAACACCTAACCACGAGCCCATCTGAACCGCCAGCAGAATTCTGCTGCGGCCATTTGCAGATGCCAACCCTGCCCACCGCAGGGCTCCTGCCCTGCATCCGCACGCGGCGTCAGCACCCATTCACCTGCCGGGATCCCCAGCCTTCAGCCTGCGAGGGCACAGCTGCCCGGGGTAGGGGCACGTGCCCTGTGGGTGCTGCCAAACCCCATCAGAAAAATGGTGCGAGACGAGCAAGGGCAGGCAAGCAGGCAGGCAAGCAGGCAGGCAAGCAGGCAGGCAAGCAGGCAGGCTCTCAGCACCGTGCTGGCACCACGTGGGGGCAGAGAGAGACCGCTGCATTCCTGCGCACAGCAGCGCTGGGTGGCTCCTCAGCTCTTCCACGAGAGCATCAACGCGAGCATCAACGCAAGGTTCCCCGCATCCCCATCTCCTCCTGCCACCCTCGCCTTCCCCATCGCAATCACCTCCCCTCCCCTGTCCCTTCCCCAAGGAGCATCCCTCCAAGCACCCAGGGTGCAGGGTACTGCAGCGTGTTGCAGTCTCCTGTTGCAAAGCTTTTTTTTTTTTCCTCCTTAGACTCTGCACTGCAGTGCTACGTTTCCCTCTCTGCACCTTTCATTCCCATTTGCCTGGTCCGAGCTTTGCTCTCCGGGCACCCTGCAGAGCCAAGATCCGCTGCCACTCTGCACCAGCAGACGCCCGACAAAACTGCGCTCGGCAGGAAGGACTAAATAGGACGGTTTGTCCTCGCCGGCTCCGAGTGCTGCTGGTCTGTTTGCATGGGGAGGCAGCACAGGGTTAGCAACGTGGCCAGGACACTGATCACAACTGCGCACCCATCAGCCCAGACCACAATCCGAGCGTTTCGGGCAAAAGCACAAAACCAGCCACCACTGCCATAAGCAAGCACTGATGCATGACTCCAGCACCAGCTCAAGCACCTGCAGAAGCAGAGATGCTCCCACAGCTGGGAGTAGAAGGAGCCACCCCTTACCTGTACTGGACACGCCAGCAACGTTGCTGGGTTCGCTGATGAGATCCTGCATGACTGCCAGGACCCGGAACTCATACCAGGTGTCCTGAAACACCAAGCACACCAGTCAGGACCCTCACTGCAGCCCAGCATCCTGAAGACCCCAGCACGGGGACTGAGCCACCCCAAAAGCTTCCCCAGAGCTGCAGCAGATGCCGCAACACCAGAGGTATGGCATGGGCAGGCCCTGCTTACCTGGGACAAGTCCTTGGCAAAAAACTCGCTCTCAGTCCCCAGGATGCCATCGTCCAAGATCTCCCACCTCTCCGCGACGCGGAACTCCATGATGTAGCGGTCGATGGGGAAGCTGTGGTTAGCGGGAGGAAGCCACGACAAGAGGACGCCTTGCTGTGTCCGGTTGGCTGTTAGGCACCTCGGTGGGGTAACCAACACCAGAGGCTCTGGAGTTGTTACAGGGAATGCTGGAGACAAAGCAGATGGGACAGGGACACCTTTGAGACGCAGCAGGGGGGAGCGCAGAGGACGCTCTCCCCATGTGTGCCCCATCAGCGGCAGATGGACCACCGCAGCAACGGCGGATCCCACCTTCCAGGAGTTTAGAGGACATCTCGGGCACGTGCTTTCTTATCTCAGAGATATGAAAGTGGCCTTCCAAAAAGCAGGGGACTAACGATGGCGTGGCTCCAGGAAAAGGGGCACAGCGTTACAAAACCTCCTGCTTCCTCCCACCTCCGCCTGAGACAGCTCCCAGGCAGGCACCAGCGCAAGGCCCTTTGTGATAGCTCCCACTCGGAGCTGCACGCAACTGATTTTGTGCTCTATTAATACCTCCTGACCCCAGCTGAACTTAAGGAAGATCTGAAAGGTGACTGGTACAGTACAGCTCTCCCACGCTGCCTCTGAGGACAAGCTTTCAGGAGCTTCATGCATCCAGCAAAGTCTACGCACTTCATCCAGGACCCTCCACAAACTACCTCCAGAAACTACTGCTGCTGATCACCATCCCTGTCCCCAGCAGACAGGGCACACGGACCAAGGCAAAGGGCCATCCTCTCCCCAGACCTCCTGAATCCCTTCCCACTCCTCCTCTCGTGCCCGTGGAGGACCCACCTAGAGTGTTCACAGTGACCACCTCACTGAAGGAGCTGGTACCCAGCTTGTTTTGAGCCAAGACACTGAACTGGTATGCAGTCTCCGGTTCCAAGGTATCCACCAGTAGCCAACTGGAACCAGCTGGCACAGGGAGAGACAGCCAGTCGTGGGGGCCAAACTGGGCTCTCTTCATCCTGCCAAGAGAGAAGGGAGCGCCCTCAGGGAAGGTGCTTTTGACAGGGAGGACAGAGAGGCAGCATTAACTTCTCAAGTGAAAATGGAGCTTTCCTGAGCAATGGTTTGGTTTGAGAGCAGCGATGTGTATGGACGTGGGGCAGCCACTCGCCACCCAAGAGCTGACTCGGGGACGGCGCGCACGAGGACTGCCAGGCACGGGGCAACATCCCGTTGTGCCGCACCAGCATCCCGCGGCTCGTACCGACGCTGCCACCAGCCCTCTCCCTCCGCCGTGCACCACCGGCACCGTCCGAGCAGGGTCAGGGACGAAAGCAGTGCCAACAGCCCCACTCTGAGGTTATCTCCAACAAATTTCCACGGGCAAAAGTGGAAGCCGGTGCGTTTTTACTCTAGTGAGTGCTGAAAAGGGGATGGCTGGAGCAGGAGATGGCCCCGTTCCCATTCATACCTCGACAGCTCCCGAGCCAGAGCCAAGTTCTCCCTCAGCCGTAGCCCTGTGCATGCAATCCCACAAGAGACATTTAACTAAATCACCATTTTTGCCATATTTGCAGAAGTCAGGGGCCGACAGCACAGCCCAGGGCAGAACTCGGAGTTTGGCAGCACAGCAGAGGCACTGGCAGGGAGCACAGGACAAGCGTCCTTGCGGGGGTCTAACCCACCAACCCAGGGCAAAAAAAACACTCCCAGTGCCATCCCAGCATGATCCCAGCACACGCGAGCGTGCAGCCACCTCCACCGGCCATAACCCCACCCAGAAGCAAGAGCCCCACACCCCGAAGTAGCATCACCACGCTGCAATGATACTGCAAGTATCTGCACTCGTGTTAGAGAGATGCTCTCGGGAGTCCCAGCCCTTGGCTGCAGGTTTCAGCAGTGTCCGCGGAGGATTTGGGAAGGATTACTGCAGACGGTCTGTTCTGCATAGGTAAGTGGGCATATCTATAGCCACCGGCATCCAGCCAGGTAAATCCACCGAGTAGGAAGTAAAAGATGGAGCGAAGACAAATAATGCCGCTGTAAAGGGAGCAAAATGTGAGGCAGGAGAAGCAGCAGCAAGCTATGGAAAGGAGCGAGTTGGTGGAGAGCCATGTGCGTGCAGCGTGCCTCCACCAAACGAGCGGCTGAGGGCAGGAAAGCCAGTGTCGCCCAGCTCTGGCTGGGACTACAGCTCCCAGGATCCCCCGCCAATGCAGCAGAGGCATGGAGGGGAGCAGCTCATTGCCCCTGAGCAGGTTTCCCTGCAGCATTTAACACCATCGCCTTTGCATCCCTTCTCCCCAGTGCTGCAGCGGGCAGGCACACACGGCAAGGGGCTGAGGGTGGGGAGAGCAGAGGGGAAATGCAACCCTAAATCGCTGCCGGAGATGGGAGACCATGTAGGCAGGCAGGATGCTGTGGTGGCCCTGGCCATCCCTGGGGAGTGGGGTTTGCATTTCCAGCATAAACAACCACGGAAGCGGGAGGAGAGCGTGATCTCCACAGGAGGTGAAGCCATGTTTTGCTTCAGCATCCCATAGCCACAGCAGGGAGGAAAACGCACAGCTGGCCAGCTCTCCGGGTGGTACTAGGTGACCCAGCATCGTCCCAGGGAGCAGCACAGCCAACAATCAGGGCAAGATGGGTCTCTCCCTATGCCAGGTCCCCACAGCACCCTGCAAATTCCCTGCGGCAAGCGTGGTGCAATCCCCGTGCTGGCTGCTCTCCCCAGTGCGGGCTCTGGAAGAGCCTCGAGGAGGCAGGAACCTGGCAGCAGGTTGCAGAGCAAGAGCTGCAGCAGCTGCCACCTCTCTCCAAGGTGAGCCACATCCCCGGAGAGGTTTAACCACTCCCTCCCAAGGATGAGGATGCTTTCATCAGAGCAAGGTCTGCACTGCTCCGCACTCCCTCCATCCCTCCTCCTTTCCATCTCTCAGCACAGCAGAAATCATTACAGGCAGCATCTACCCTATCTCCATTCTATCAGCAGTCCCCATCAGGGCAAAGCGAGGCAAGGAAGGAAAGGGAGAGCGAGAAGAAAGGCTGAAGAACACCAGCCCAGGTCTGGGAAGGGGAGGCAGCGTCCCCTCCACGTTTCCAAGGGCTCTTCAGAAGACAAAGCAAGTGCAGAGCACAGAGCAAACCCCAACCTCGCTGCAGTGATGTTTCACCCTCCCGTGCCCGGGGAAAGCCAGCAGGGCCCAGCCCAGCCCCGTGATGGGAGGGCAGGATGCACCCACTGGCTTTGGGTACCGGGTAGCATGGGCTGGCAGAGGAGCGACGATGGGAACAGCCTCACGAGGCTCAGACCCAGCCAGCATCTCACAGTGGCTGGCTGAGAACTCAGCTGGGATTTAACCTCCTCCAGGGAGCCACAGAGCAAGGAGAGATCATTTCTGCTTAGTCACAGCTCTTCCAGGACGCACTCTACAAAGGTTGCATTTTCCAGCCTCTCCCTGGCTGTTAAGCTCCATAAACAGTTTATCTTGAAATTAGATGCCAGAGGCAAAGTTACATGAATGCAAAGTATCTCCCTTGTACCATAAGCAGCATAAAACCTGCTGGGGCAGACAGAGGTACTGGCTAGCAAGGAAGGGAGAGGAGACACAGGAACTACGCGATCCCACCACCACCCACCTCTCCAAAGCACCAAAGAGGAGCTCAGCCCTGTGACGCCCAGGGACACAGAGCCGGGCACGCCACCCTCCCCCCCCCTCCTCCCCCCCCCCCCAGCTGCTCGAAGCTCGGATCGGCTAGGAAGGAAAAGAAGCAGAGAGCAAAGCATGCCGGGATGACTCACAGAGGGCCGTACCAAACTGAGAAAGTCTGCTCGTATCCACCGTCGTAGCCGGGCTCCCAGGAGACGTTGGCTGAGGTCATGGCGACCACAACGTGCACGCTGGTCGGAGCGTGAGGGCTCGTGCCTGCAGGGACAGAGGGGACAGGTTAAAGGAGAGCGAGACCACATGGCTGGCCAGCACAAGCGAGGGGGCTGGAAGGGGGCTGCTCCCAGCCAGGAGTCATGGGGACCAGCCAAAGGCCACTGGGAATTTCTGCTGGGAACAGCTGTGCCCACGGGGGGCCAGAACAACAGCGCAGAAAAAGGCAGCTCCACCTGTAAATAATACTTAAAGCAGACATTGCTCTTGACGCGAAGCATCCCCACCTCCTGCCTCGCCTGGGGGACTTCGACCCAGACCCCCACCACCGGCCGTCCCCCAGGACCCGTCCCCTGCCCGTACCTACGACGGTAAGGTGGGTGCTGGCAGTAATGCTTGCGACAACGTTGGTGGCGACGCACTCCCACTCGCCGTGGTCGTCCTTGCCGAGGGAGCGGATCTGCAAGGTGCCGCCGGGCAGCGTGTTGTGCTTGCTCCTGCTGGGCTTCCCTACCTTGGGCAAGGAACAGGGGGAGCCGGGCAAAGAGAGAAAAAAACACGACTCAGAAGCAGTTTGCGGGGCAGGGCGAGGCGGCAGTGGGGTCACTAAGCTACCTGCGCGGGCCAGGGGACACCGCCGGCCACCGGCAAGGGGTCTGGTCTCTCCGGTCGCGGCAAGGCAGCCGGTTCCCCCATTTTCGAGAGGACCTGGCAGGGCAACGCGAGAGGCATGCGTCAGGGAGGCTGGCGCTCAGCACTCACACCCAAGCGGCAAACCCCACGGCACTCGCACGGACACCGAGCCCTGCTCAACCTCCAGCATCCAAAGCTGAAACCGCTGCAGAGGAAGGTGCTCACCGGCCGTCCCCAGCACCCTCCCAGGCACTGCCTGCCCCAGGAGATGCCCAAACTGCCCCTCAGCCAGAGGCAGAGGAAAGGCAGGACCCTCCATGTCAGTGGTTTGGGCAGCAAGGGCCCCACAGGGATGCGGGAGGATGGCGTGTGTGGAGGTGTCCGGGAGCTCTCAAGCCAAGTGGAAAGATGGATCTTGTAACAACTCATGTCTACACCCATCGGCCAAAGTTGCGCAAATCCCACGTTGTCCCAAGTCCTCTCCAGCTGTTCTTCACACAGGGGTCTCCGGTGATCAACACCGGGACCCACCGTTCGATGTCATGCAGGACGAGCAGAGGAGCGGACAGGCACAGAGGGTTAACCGTGCCAAGCCCAAGTCTTCAGGAGTCCTTCAAGAGACTGGTCAGCACTGGTGGGCCAACGGGGAGCGAGGGACCTTGCTTCTGCCACTGGGAAACTGAGCCCAGCCCAAGCCATCCCTGACTAGTCAGGGTGGGGATAAGCCCAGAGTCACGACATGACGAGGATCGCCAGAAGGCACAAGAGGAGTTGAAAAGAAACCTGAATAGGAATGGTGAAGGGTGGGGGAAGAAAAATAAGATGGAGAAAAAGACTAAACAGCCAACAGGTTTTAGGTAGGTCACCTGCAATCTAGGCGAGTCATGGTCCTCCCCGTGCTGGTAAAAGGAACTCAAAGAGATCCAGCATCTCACACCACAAAGACTGAGGACGGTGCCCACCGGGCAGCACAGGGACCCTGCTCACCCTCAGGAGCCCTAAGAAGGGGATGGGGGGCGCGGGGAGAAGATCCTGACAGGGGGACAAAAAGCCCAGGAGGTCCCCTGCGCAGTGGCTTTCCTATGGGAGCAGTGAAGGTGGGAAGCCAAGGGAAGGCTGCAGGAAGACTGGAAAGCCCTTACTGCTCCCAGGCTGCGCCACCACGCCGGGTCCTACCCCGCTCTACAGAGGGACAGCCTGAAGTCACCATGTCCAGTCCAGCATCATTAAAACAGCTTCTTCCCAGGGTCTTCAAAGCCACGGGGCAGCAAAGCAGCTGCTGACTAGTCCAGCCCCTCGCTGAAACACAGCCAGGAGACCCCCCGACACACTCTGGTGGCACGTCCATTCCCACCGCGGGAGGTCCGCGGCACCAGAATGGCATCGCCGGGGCTGCCGTGTCCTGCCAGTGACCACCTCGCAGGCAGGCAAGGAGGGAGGGTGTCCTGTGGGCAGCGCTGGCAAGGAAGAGGTGGGGGGCCAGGGCAGGGGCAGCGCTCAGCTTTGCGGATGCTGCCGTGACGGTTTCACGGGATTAAAGTAGTCAGTGGCCACAAGCCGGGTTTCCCCCACCCACCTGCGGGACAGGACGGCAGTGGCTCAGCCCAAAGCGAAGCAGCTGTACCTGCAGTTTGTTCTTACCGGGACAGAGTGTGGCTTCTCTGTCTGCAATATTCACCAAAAGCCAAAGGCACTGCAGATTTGTCTGGCAGGCCGGGTACCTTTCTCCAGGCGATGATGGGAAAGGGGTCTCCGGCAGCAGCGCAAGGAATCAACAGCTCCCTCCCTGCCTCCTGTCTGTACTCCCAGCCTGGTAGCACCGTGAAATAGGGGGGGTCCTGCAGCCAAGGGAAAAGGCAAGGAGCGTCAACCCGTGCCAAGTCTCCCCGCGCGCAAGCGGCAGCCCCACCACCCAAAGCAGCCCCTCTCCAAAACAAATCACCGGTCGGGGTAAGGTTGAGGCATGGCAAGGAAAGCCGTGGCGGAAAGCGTGCACTAAGGAGGCTCTACAGCACACCAGACCACACCATACAGCCAGAGGGAAGTGTTCTCCAAAGAGCCACTACACTAGAGCATCTTACTTCAGTTTTAAGGAGGTGAACAGGAAAAAAACCCACCCACGTGACACCAGACATCAACCTGATTTCATTGACTCCGCAGCCGCCTTAGCAGATACGTGTGTCTACGATATACAAAGCGTTATCATGTAAACCTCAGCCAGACACCATGAATCACCGCCGCTCACAAGCACAGGACTTTTTGTTCCGGGAAGGGAGAGGCAGCAGCTCCCACCACAGCCACACTGGGAACTGCACTGGGAGCCCAGCGTGCCTCGGGCTCCGCACACTGCAAGAGCACACGGAGCATCTCTAGAGCTCACATCATCCATTTATTAAAACCCTCTGTGAACCCAAGCCCAGGCCAGCAGGGCTAAGCCTTTCGACGGCAAAAACGCCATCCCAGGGACATGTTTCCTCAGACTGCCCTGGTCCAGCGCTACCATAGCCTTATACTCATCATACACTGGCTGCGGGCCCAGCCTGTGCCAAAACCCGTGCCGCTGCTCCGGCAGGATCCTTCCACCTGTGCCGGGCAGGGTGCACTCGGGGTTTGCCTGTCCTGGTGGGAAGCACACCGCTGACCACAGCCCAGATGCACCTTCACACTCAACCTCTGCGTTCAAGGATGCTCACGAGGGCCCGCGTTCACTTTGCTCAGCACAAGCAAGAGAGATGAGGCTCAGAGCAAAAGGTGACAGGTCCTTACTAAGGTCAGTAACGTTGGTGGGAAACTGGACAACTCTGGGGGCACGGAGCCCTTCCTGAGCTCTTTGCATAGAAAGCGCTCAGAAAAGCAAAGTAAAACCTGAATTTCTGCACAGAGTTAACCACCAAATAAGCAGCACGGGGAAAAAGAAGAAAAAAAAAAACATCACTTCATCCACCCCTGCAGCGCTGCGCTGAACAGGCAGGCAGGGTGAGCGACATGCACGCTGCAAAATCCGTGTTCAAAAAAGCCCATCTACAGCGCGAGATACCTCTGCAAAGCGCACACGGATTCACACCGCCTGGCCTGGGACTCCAGCACCCCGCACAGCCCCGGGAGCTCCTCCTGGCACCAGAGGACACTACTCACTGCAAACATGCCGGCTGCAGAGCAAGGATTTTAGCAGGCAAGTTACCTTCAGTACCAGTCGGGCAGGGGGAGACTGGCCCATCGTACCCAGGGCGTTATAAGGCACACAGGTGTAAGTGCCGAGAGCATCTTCAGTTGCCTCCTCTATCCGGATCGACCCGTCTTCCAGCAGGTTCCAGCCAGAATACTGCGGCAGCGAGAACGAGAGAGCTGACTTATCCTACACCCACCACAGCTTATTATTTCCCCTTCAGCCCAGCCCCCCACCTACGCCCAGGGCGGCTGTCACATCCCCGGGAGGATGCCCAAGTCGATTCCCATCCAAGCCACCTCCTCAGCTGCAGGGAGAGGAAACATGGGCAGGACCAGCCCTCCCGGGAAGGGTTACCCTACCCTGCACGCACCCGGCGACGTCCAGGTTTATCTGGCTGCTGCTCTCCTCCCTGCACGCTGCCAGCCTTCCTCAAGTAGCCCAAAATATTTAACATCAGATTCTATCACACTCCCAGTAAAACTCACCCTGGTGGCACCAGGAGACAACCTCACCCAAGGGGCTGAGGGCACCAAGGGCCAGGAACCCCCAGCAGCAACAAGTTTTAGTTCCATTTAAACCTTGGATCGTTAATATTTAAGCAAAAAAAAATTCAAATACTGAGCGTTTGCTTTAAATATTTAATGGCTAATATCCTTGCTCAGACTATCAAACCGTGATTACAGGAAGACAAGAGACTTGTTAGAAGACCCTTTTAACCATCAGGTGCCATTGGAAAAAAAACCACCAGGTCCATCAGGAGGTGACTTTAGGGGGAAGCAGGCATTAGGTCTGAGAGATGCAGACAGCGTGTCTACACGCACCCTGGGCTCCGCGCAAGAACCCGAAGCGACTGTCCACAGCCGATAAGGAAAAGCATCCTCCCGCCCATGGGACTTGGCCACTGACGGGCAGGCTGGACCTGCAGGCTGCCCGGTGATGCTCGCTGGTGTTTGCAGAGGATGTGAGGGTCCAAACCCCCTCCGTGCCCCCACACATCCCTCTCCAGGGGCTTCGTTACCTTCTCGATTCGCAGGGGACGTCCATCTTTGTTCCACTTGACCAGCGTGACTGGGGGCTCTGCCTCGACCGGGCAGCGGATGTATCCGTGTATCCCGATGGGAACGTAGATGACAGGGGGCATGTTCACCACGCGGGCAGGATCTGGGAGAGCAGCAGCAGCGCATTAGCACGGGGACAGAGCCTACCTCTCCCCCCCCACCTGGCTTCAGAGGACCTACATTGCTTTTCTAACGAATTCCAAACCCAGCCCCCACCCTGGCTCCCGCAGGCTGTTATCTCCAGGCTTGCTACACACAAATCCGCTGTAATACCTGGCATTTCTGGGAGGCTTTACTCATGCCCAGGGTGTTCCTACCTGGGGCTCATTAGGAGTTGCATTTAAGAAGAAACATCAAATACAGCTGCTCCCACATCCATACCGACCTGCACCCTGCTGAAGCCCAAGCTGCTCCACCACGCTCAGCCTGCAGGACACGTGCAAGGCACCTGCCCTGGTGGCTTTTGCACACCAGCAACGAAAACTACTTTGACTCCTCAGCTTTAAAACCGACTGAACGCAGCAACTGAGATGGGAGAATGGATCCATGGCCGAGCTGCTGCGAACCCTTTACCTCCTGTCTGTTTGTATTCGTAGCCTCATCGAGGCTGGGTCGCGTTGAGCATCAGCCACCTCCACCCTTTCCAACAGGATGCAAAAAGCTTAAAATATGTACCTAACCCCCCCCCTGCGCTGCACCACCCACGCAGAGAGGCGTCTCGCAATCCTCCAGTCTAGAATGTGTCATTAACAGTGCTTCTAAGAGCTTTTTAATTAAGTGCGAGTGGGTTGGAGAGAATCTAGACTTTCTTTAATAAGCAGCTTTTTAAAAAAAAGTTACTTTTAATAAGAAGAGCGAGTATTTCTACAATCTCGTCTAGACGCCGGCAGCGCGAGGTTATGGGAAAATCCTGACAGGGCTTACGCTGCATTAAGGGATGAAGGCAATTTTTTGGGGGTGCAGCATCCCTGCACTGCTGATGCAAAAGCACAAAGCCGGGCATAAAGGTAAGGTGTTTGGGAGGAAGGGATGGAGGATGCAGAGGTGCCCTCTCCTTATTGCTTTCTGGGAGCAAAAGCAACCAAGTTTGGGAGCTCGGCTCCCTCCCTGCTGAAACGCATCAGCTCAGCCACTCCCCAAAACCGTGCGCCCCCGGCAATGGCACCGTAACCCAGATTGCCAAGTGCCGCATATGGAGCGGGCTTTGCCCCCCTCTGCTTAACTCCACCTCTTAGGAAATGTAATCAAGGGCTCTGGCAGCGCCAGGGAGGGTAATGGGATCGAGCCTTTCACTACTAGGTCACTGGCTGGGGGCCAGCCCGGCTCACTAATGACCCAGAGCCACATTCCCGTCCGCCAGCTGCTTCAGTGGGTGGGCAGCCTCCCCCCCACCCAGGTGTCAGTTTTGAGAAGGTTTGCTCCAGAGGAACAGGGTTTGGCAGCACAAAAGGCCAAGCACATCTCCTTCCACTGAAGCCTTGTGGGGCCAGCTGAACAGCAGATTGTCCAAACACGGGTTTTTCCTGCCGTTAGAGCTATTTTTAACAGCTATCAGCCTTGACAAGTGGTCCTGGATTAGCGGCAGGGCAGATGTAACGGCCTGAGGCTGCAGCTTTCCCAAGCCAGGCACATCCAAGCCCTGCATCACGCCTCTGCCTGGGCACAGCCACACCGTCCCCCTGCCCTTTCATCCAGCCCCAACAGGGAAGCGATCGGACCCACCAGCCCTTCCCATCGGGGCTCCCCGCCGCCCCGGGACTTCCCACTTCCCAGCACCGGCTCTACAGGCAGCAGCTCTAAGGCAGCCTTCAAAACCCAAGTTGCGAGCCCACTCTCTTCAAGCCTGTCTTTCATTATAAAATAAAACCACCGCAGTCTTTTACAGCGGAGCAATATTGCAATTGCGAGCAGCAGCAATTGAGGCCATTACTGTCGAATGCCACACTACCCATTACCGCCTGGGGAGCCCAAGAGAACAAGCGTGGGAAGCGACACTCCTGCTACAGCCCCTTCTCCTCCGCTTGTTTAGATCAGTTACCGCCTGAAAAATTGACACGCAAAGCTACCCAGCTCACAGAAAAACCGTGCTGCGGGAACAAGCCCCCACAATAAATACCAAAAAACACAAGCAGGTAGTAGAGATGGAGAGCCCCGATCTGGTGTTTCCCTGCCCAATGCGACACAGCTGATGAGGACAGCGTGTCGGCAGCAGGGCTGGGAAGATGTCCACTTAGTCAAAACCCACTTGGACCCAAGGTGGACGCTGGTCCTGCTGGAGCGGTGCTGCCCAGGATGCTCAGGCTGTTTTGCTTTCTTGCTGCCTGCACCCTACAGGCACACGTAGGATGCTCTCAGCCCTTTGCTGAGGATGACCACATGCTCACCCAACGGCTGCTGTCCCATCAACCCGAGCCTCCCAGTATTCTAAGGGGAGCACAGAGCCTCTGGGGCTGCCTCAGAGCCAGGTATCATCAATCCCAGCCCCATCCCTCAGGATCGGGCCCCGCTGCCCACACTCACACTGCACTGTCAGGTAGGCAGAGGCAGATGGCGAGCGGCCCAGGCTGTTGCTGGGGATACAGGTGTATTTTCCAGCATCTTCTGGCTTGACACGGAAAATGATCAGCGTCCCGTCAATCAGGATTCGCACCCTCAACTTCAGGTCGCTGTGGGAGAAGAGGGGATGAGGATGGCGGGGAGACGGGGGGCAATGCCCACCCTGCTGGGAGCAGGAGGAAGAGGAGGACATGCTGCCTCGTCAGCTGCAAACTCACTTCTTGAAGTAGACGTTCTCCTCCTCCCAGTACCACAGGTAGGTGAGGTTCCCGGGGTATGCCTCAGCTTGGCAGGTGAAGAGCGCATCCTGGGAGATGTTGACCGTGATGTTCTCCGGAGGGGAAACAATAAAGGGAGGTCCTGGAGGGAGGAGAGGAAAGCGTCACCCCCACCGACCAGTGCAGCTGTCCCCACAAAGGTCGCTCAGGTTCAGCTCCATCACAGCATCGTTGGCTGGGAGCTGCTGGTGGGCTCCAGGGCAGAGCTGCCCCCAGTCCCCCGGGACCACAGGGCACAGGGGCTGACCTCGAGGAGCACGGTGGGCCCCATTCTTCCCAACCCCCTCCCCTGATCTCCGCGGCTTTGGAGAGGGGGCCCCGCACCCACATCGCACAGCTCTGCTGCTCCCAGGGCACGTGATCTCATGCCTCCCTTCATCCCGAGCACTTTTCCAGGATCGCATCACCCGCGGGAAAAATCCAGGGGGAAAAGCAGCAAACTGCCGGGAGCCAGCAGCGAGCGTCCGCAGCTCGCCACAGCGGCAAAAGCAGAGCAGAGGACACCCCGTGTTCCTCTCTCCACCGGTAGCTGTTGACCTAATTAAAGATTTATTTAATAAAAGAGGGAGCAAGGAGCGGGAGGCCTGCCACGCATCACTGCGATCTGACAAGGCACTTTGTGACAGCCTCAATCTTTTGCCCGCTTCCTGAAAAAAAAAAAAAAAAAAAAAAAAAAAGAGCTGCCGTCGGGGCCTGGCTGTTCATCTGCACGGCCGCTTCACCACGGTGCCCCAATTAAGTGGATTCCTCTGGCACGGGATGTGGAGCCACGGGGCAGCCGGCACGATGCTGAGCCCGCAAGGCTTGCGGGTCACTGTGGGGGTGGCACTGTGGGGAGCCCTGCGCTCCGCGGAGTCACCCCCTCGGAGTCCCCTCGGGATGCCAGTGGCCAAGGAGGAGCCGGGCTGGAAGAGCTCACCTTGAACGAGCAGGCGCGTGGTGTGCACAGCCTCCCCCTGGATGCTGTACGCCCGGCAGGTGTAGGCACCCCTGTCCTCCCGGCTGACGGAGAGCACCGTAAGGCTCCCGTCGCTCACCTGGGGATGACAAGGGAAGACCCTGGAGCGTGGGCAGGGACCCCCAGGAGGGCTGCGCCCTAGCTCCAGCTCAGCATCCTCCCTCCCTCCCTGCTTCCCACAACGGAGAGCTGCCAGCGCTTTTAGGGCCAGATGAGAAACGGGTTTCCCCGCTCTGCAAGACTTCAGATATTAATAAACCAACACACGCGTTGCTGCTTGACGCCAAGGGGAAGGGAAAAAAATAAAATAAAATAAATAAATAACCCTCGCAATGTATTCATCTCCCGCAGAAGTGACTGGCAGGCAGCAGACTCCAAACTGCTCCTACCAAGCACCCCGGCATCATCAGCGTTTCACAAGGAGCAGGATGCCTCGCCAGAGCATCCCCTGCTCCCAAGGGACCAGCTTCGCTGCTGGGGTAGGGTACGAGGGAAGGGGAGAGCCCAGCTCCGCCACCGCCCTCCCTTGCAGGGCCACCACAAAGCTGCCGGAGCGGCTCGGGGATGCAGCAGAGGAAGGATGGGCAAGGGAGAGTCACCCTCGGGGTAGCAGCACCCCCACACACAGGGAGCCCTGCTCCCAGCCAGGCTTTCCCCCCCACCTCATTCTGCCTCATCCTTCTATTTCAATTAGTAACAAATGATTCCTAATTACTCTCATTAGTGCCTGCGCCGATTCCAATGCCTGATTTACCAATTACAGCTCAGGGGGGAATCTCTGCCCAGGAGCCTCTGGGATACAAAGAGGGTCCTGGAGGCTGGGGGAGGGGAGGGGTGGGAAATCCTCCCTACCTAAACCCCCACCCCCTGCATCCGTCCCTGCCCGGGGACACCGCATCCCCCGGTTCCAGCCCCCACCCCATCTCCAGGAGCCAGCACAGCAGCTGGCCCCCAGGACAAGAGTCCCCAGGGAGCAGCTCGGGTGCGGGAACAGGGCTGCCCTGAACGCCCGGGGGGGTCTGTACCCCGCGCCCAAGGGTGGGCAGCGTTAGAAGCTGCTGCTCAGAAGAGATGCGGTGGGGAACGGGCATCTCAGCGAGAAGTGCTGAGAAAGCACCCCCGGCTCCAGGCACGGCAGAGCTGCGCCGCCGTGGTCCCATCAGTACCATCCCCGCCGGCCGGGTGACCGGGAGCCCCCGGGCAGCCTCTGCCAGCCCCCCCCACCCACCCACCTACCTACCTGGTACTTGCCATTGGCACCCAAAAGGTCTCCCTCTTTCAGCCAGGTGACGATGGGTTTGGGGTTCCCGAACGCCATGCAGGTCAAGGTGACGCTGCTGCCCTCCTTCGCCTCTACGTACTGCGGCGGCGTCTCCGTGAAGGTGGGGGGAGCTGCGGGACAGGGGACGCCACTGTGACCCCCCGTTTCACCCCTGGCCACTGTGTGTGTGGGGGGGGGGGGGCTGCCCTACAAACAGGGGACACGCTGCACATCCCCACGGTGGGGCTGGGATCACCCCAAAGGCGCAGGGGGATGAGAGGGGAGATGGTGGGTGTCCCTGGGGATACCCACCAAAGGCAGCCCCTCCCTGCCACATCACACCCTGGTCCTGTCCCCTCTCCCCCCCAAAGCTCCAGGGCACGGCACCACGGCACCACATCCCCCATCCCCCCCCCCCCCCACCCGCACATTAACTTGCTATTGTCAAAACATGGGAAAACACCGCAGTGCAGATCGAAAGGCTCCTTCCTGATTAAAGAGGCTGGCAGGATTACAGCCCGCCCCTAATTACCAGCAGTTGTTAAAGCCCACTTTAGAGGAAGACAGGTTGGCAATTTAATCTGCTCGGGGGAAAAAAAAATAAATATATTTTGTTGCTCCCCGAATTATTTCTATTTTCCCCTAAGAAAAATGAAGCGTTGTAATGCACCGGGGGAAAGCCACAGCCTTCCCCCTGAAAGCAGTTCCTCGTGGTGGGAGGATTATGGTTATTATTTTGTTATTAAGCCCCTGCATGCCCCGTGCTGCATAAACCCCCAAAAGCGCCCCATTTTGCAAAGAGGGTTGAGCCCAGGTAGGGACCGGGCACCTGGGGCACCGACAGCCACTTCCAGCCCCTTGGGCTGGCATTTTGCAGGATCTGGGCACGTGGTGGAGGCGAAGCAGGCACCATCCTCCTCCTCTCGCTTCCCCCTTGCCCTCCTCCCCAAGCCCTTCGAGCTCATTAGCAGCCAGGAGGAAGGCAGGCAGGTAGGGACAGGGCTGCTGTGCTGCACGGCCCCGCTTGCAAAGCTCCCGCTCGCTAATTGGGCTCAATTAGGTGGCTCTGCTCCCCGCGCAGCCCAGCCTTCCCCCCCGAAAGGTTAAATTAATTGCTCAAGGTCAGGCAAGACCAGCAAGGAGCTGCCGGTGCCCACAGCTCCTCTCCAGCCACCCCACTGCAGCAGGAGAGGCACAGCCCTGCTGCTGGGCTAAAAATAAAGACCTCTCCTGATGTGGAGAATGACAATTTGCTAATTAGTTTAATATGCAGCCTTAATAAAATGAAGAAGTAATTTGAGTAAATCTCAATTTCTGGAAAACAAAGATTTGATTTTCTGATCTGTTTGTTAAGAGGAGATGCGTTCCCAACCCCGTTTCTTGATGTCTCTCCTTTAAACAAGCTCCCCGTAATTAAAACTGCAGAATCCCTAATAAAAGTTTGTCCCTTTCCAAGTCACGCCCAGCTGGAGCACAGTCAGCCTGGATGGCTTCGGGCTTGCTTGTCTGCGAGGCGCAGATAGCATCGAGGTCCTGCACCCACCAGAAATCAAAAGGGAAACCCGTTTCGGCACAGCAGGTGACCCCCCGGCGATGCCACAGCCCCCCGCCCGCCCTGCCCAGCTCACCGTTGACCGTGAGATGGACCCAGCTGCCGTTGTGGAAGGTGTCGTACTGCTGGTCCAGCATGAGCACTTTGCACTCGTACCAGCCCTGGTCCTCAGAGCGGACCTGCTCAATGCGCAGGGAGGCTTTGTCGTGCAGGCTGGCCCGGCCTGGGGGGAGAGCACAGCCGTCAGCGCCGTGGCCCCCCAGCGCTGCACCGGCCCCCCCAGCGCATCGCTGCGAGGGATGCTCCAGCCTGCTGCGGGTACCAAGCAGCTGCAGCAGCGCTGGGACGGGACAGTCTCCCATTTTTCCCAGATTTGGGTCCGGTGCGGCCGGTTGTAGCCAGCCAGCCATGCGCTCGCCCGTCTCAGGAGGGCAGAGCAAGCTGCCGCAGCCAGGCAAGGTGCCTCGAGCGGTGTCTGCCCACAGCGACACCGGCCTTCTGCTCCCAGCCAGGGGCTGGCGGCGGTACAGCCGGCAAGCAAGCGTGCCCCAAAGCTTTTCCTGGCCTGGGAACCTCCCAAAACGCAGGATGGCCCTGAGCTGACCCTGTGCACAGCCCAGGAAACTGGACCAGCATCAAAGCATCCCCAATCTCTGCCCCAGCGCAGTGGCCACCAGGATCTGGCATCTCTCATTCATGAGCTGAGTTTAGCAAGGCTCAGCCCAGGCTCGGCTGCTGCCATCCTCCCCGCCACAGCACTCCTCAGGGGAAGAATCTGGGCAGAGGAAGCCCCGCAGACCCTGGAAGCAGGGCAAGACCCAGGGAAGGTCCCCACGACAGGGAATGGCATATTGAAACGGGTCTGTTCCACCACACCAACCTCCTCAGGGCTGGTCCCCAGCTCAGAGACCTCACCAGAGGTCACTGGCCACATGGGACAGGTGGCATGCTGGCCACCAGCCACACGGGCTCTGCAGCTCCAACCTGCCACCTCTACCCAGCACGTGGCCCTGGCTCCATCCCCACCATCCCTCCAGAAGCTCACAGCTGCTCCAGAGCGCAGCAGCGGCAGCAGCCACCGCCGCCACCACGCATCACCCTGGGTTTCTCTGCCTCGCTTGCTCCCGTCCCACGCAGCCCAGCTGGCTTCCTAGCACTGCTGCTTAATTAAAACCAACTGGTTGGAAAGCGAGCAACGAGAGGCAAAGCCTGCGTGGTTTCCGACGGAGGAGCGGATGGAGCAGAACCATGCATCCCAGGCTGTGCCAGCAGCTGGGACCCGACATGCACCCCCCCTCGTACACCCGCACCCCCCGGACTCACCGGCATACTCTGGGTCGACATGGGGAGGGTAAAACCCAAACTTGATGAAGATGGGGATGGGGACGCCAAACTTGAACCACTCCACGACATAGGGAGGGGGCTGCCCTGTGAGCGGGTGGATCACGTCGCATCCCAGGATCACGCTCTCGCCAGCGCGAGCGGTCACAAACTCGGGCTCCTCCCTCGAGCCGAGGGCACCTGCAAGGAGGCGAAGGAAGAAACCGTGGCTGATCCCGCCACCGGACCCCGGTGTTAGTCGGAGGACCAGGACCCCTGGGAGACCCACAGCAGAGGTGATGCCTGCCCCCACCCAGGACAGCCCCAGGGTCTCCCCTGCCCCAAAACCAAGGGGAAATCCTCAAGCCCCTCCACTCAGCTCCAGGGCCACCCCAAGACTCAGGACAGCGGCCACCAGCCCCCACTGCTTGGGGATGGCCGCTGCCCTCCACACCAGGACAAGGGTGGTGCCCAGAGCCCCTGTAGGGGTCTTGGAGAGCCCCTGCTCTCAGTGCAGCATGCCCAGTGTGGCTCCCCACCTAGCAGTGCCATCAGGGCTGCCCAGCATCCCTGGCACAGGGAGAAGGCTGCTTTTACAGCCCTGCTTGTGCCCCCACAGTCTCTGGCGAGCACGACCACCAGCCCCCAGCTCTGGTGTGCCAGCCTGGGGATCTGGCTTTCCCACAGGAGCCGTCCCACCCAAGGGCAGCCCATCCTCATCCTCAGGCATCCCTGAGAGCCCCAGGCCTGAAACCCGGCTGCGACCTGTGCATCAAGTCTGGCACCCTGCTCCTCCCGCCCGGCCCTGGCTGGGGTAATTAAACAGGGCTTTGGTCTCAGACGAAGGCGCTGCTCCACCCTGGCTGCGCCTCCCTGCTCAGCTGCAGCCTGGCGTCATCCTGCTCTCGCCATCAGCAGCAAAGCTGCATCCTCAGCACAGCTTTCAGAAAGGGAGAGGGAAACCCAGGGTGGGGGGGAAGACAAGGTTGGGCGGGGGGGGGGGGGGGGGATGTCCCCAAAACCGCAGGCGCAGGCTTCAGCCTCACATCTCCCATCCCATCAAAAAGCCCCTCTTTTCCTGGCACACGCAGCCACCGCCTGCTCCGGGGGGATGCTGGGAGAGGGATGCTCGGGGAGGGATGCTGGGAGAGGGATGCTCGGGGAAGCACGTTCCCACTCCTCCGCGCTGCTCTTCGGGGCCGCCGGTGATTGGCGGCGGGTGACATCACCGCTTCCCCGCCGCGAGCCCAGCATCACCGGCTATTTTTGGCTCCGGCACAAGTGTGTACCGGCAAGAGGCCCGCGCTGTGACACCCCAACGGGCTCGCCAGCCCAGTGACCCCATAGGAAGGGGCCAGCAGCCCTGGCCGTAGCCAAACCCCCCTCCCCTGACACTGTAGAGAAGCACAGCCAGATGACCAGCCAGGCATCCTCGGGCTCCACACGGCCAGAGAGGCAGGCACCAGGCACGGGGCTGGCTGGTGGCTGCTTGAGGGGAGGGCTGGAGGGCTGCCTGGGGGCAAGGGGGAAGGGCGATGCTGGGGTGCAAAGCTGCGAACCATCTGCAAGGAGCAGACGCTGCATTGCACGCCCGCTGCAGGCACCCGGCCCCGCTATGGGGGTCCTGCATGGCCACGTACCTGCCTGGACCCCATCCAGGCAGGGGGAATTGCTGCGCACACACGTGCCATCTGCACACACGTGCAATGTGCATGCACACACACCCCCAGCTCCTACCCCCCCACTTTGCACCGCCCTGACAACACACTTGCACCTCTCCATCCCTCGTTATCGCTGCATCGCCAATGAGCTCAGGCGTTCGCACCCTGTCAGCAGGGATGGTGTGTCACCCCTCCCCTGCCACCCCGGCAAAAAACCGCGAGGACCTGTCCCAACCCCGCTGCGCTCATCCAGTGGGGCTGTGCTGCGGGGCTGGGAACCCCCCTCCCTGCCCACAGCCCTCCTGCGCCGATCAGGGACAGCAGCTGTCACGTGCTGCTCAAGAGCATCCAAGGACGCGCGCTTCCCCACCCGCCTTGCCCGAGCGAGTGTGTCCCCAGCACCTCACCGCCTTCAAAGGATGTTCTTGCTTCCCACCAGCAGCAGAGGATGGAGGGGGCAGCACCCAGCCCCTCCCCGAGCCCCCTGCCTGCCCCAGCCCACCAGCTCCTGGGGTACTAAGGCGGGTCTTGGTTTTCAGCTCCTCAATGCCAAACGGAGCCTGGGATGCTGACGCTTGCCCAGCTGGAGAAGCACACCCAGATGTCCCAGGGACGGGTGCTGGGGAGTCACACTCGCAGACCTACACCCCGCCTGGCTCCCCAGCAAACCAGTGGGTGACGTCCCCATGGTGGTGACGAGCCAGCCACTCTGCCGGACCCACGCCTGGCCAGGGCTGCCCGGGTGTAGGAAAATAGGTCAGCCCCGGCAGCTCGCAGCGCCGGTGTCTGATCGCAAGGCCGGTGGGGAATTGTACGCACGGCTGAGCATCACCTCCCCACGCGCATGGCCGACTGGCAGCCACGGCGGCTAACCGGCCCCCGGCTCTCCCCAGCTGCCACCCACCCTGCCACCGGCCCCCATGCCCTCCTGTCCTGGCTTCCACAGGCGGCAGGAAAGCAGTGGGGAGATGTTTTGGAGACCCCACCTTCGCTCTCCCCAACTTCCCAGCCCCAACCAGGTTTTCCTTCCCAGTCCTGGCCGCTGAAGGCATGCAAGCAACGGAGACCGCAGCTCTCCATTTAAAGAAGCATTTCTCACCCCCACATTTGTGGGGAAACGCTTGAAAACAACCCGCAGACGCCAGAAGAAACAGAGCACAAACAGACAGGGTATTTTTAAACCCACTTGATTTTCCCAGCCAAGTTCAGAGGGGTTTCAAGGCTTAACCTGCAGGTTGGAAATAGGGTCAACATCAGCGATGCGAACCCCAAATCCCCCTTGGTGCGGGAGCTCGCACAAAGCTGGGGGATGCCTCGTAAAGAAAAACAAGTAATCAACAGGCTTCATCATCCAAGCAGATCCAGGAAAAATAAAAGCACGCTGTGTGCCAGGAGGCAAGAATACAAGATGCGGAGGTGGAGTTGAACAGCATCCCAAAGGGAGAGGAGGGAAGGCTGCTGCTGCGTAGAGACTGTGCCAACGCCGGGCTCCCCGCGACGGCAATGACAAGGCTGGGAAGACCCTCGCCCGGCTGCGGGCATCCAGTTCCTCCCATCCCAAGAGGGGAGACGTAAAGCAACACAGGACTCAGTGAAGCTGGTGGTATCCAGCACCTCGGGTGCACTCGCTGAAGCGGGACCCTTCCCCGCAGATGCTTCGTGGTCTGGACGTGGCCGGAGCAGAGCAGGTTCCAAATGATGTAACGCCCAGGAAAGCTGTCCTGCCCGGCACAGCGGGCACCCATGCCCCAGGGTCAGAAGGGGGATCCCATCCTGACCCACCATCACCCTGCAGCCTGCTAACAGGCACAGAGGCACCACTGTCTGCCTGCAAGGCTCCCCCCAAGCCCCCGCGCTCCCCCATCCCCGTCCCCCCATGGGGAGGGCTGAGGAAGCGGGTGCAAGGCCCTGAGCTTGTGGACCTCTCCTCCCTGCTGAGTGGAGACGAGATCTGCTCTGACACATCCCACTCACATCGGCGGAGGCAGGATACGGCTGGGATCTCCGAGGACAAGGCCACCAGCATGGCATATGGAGGCCAGCAGGGAAGGGGAGCAGGCAGCCACAGCCACAAAACAAGGTGGGCAGCGATCGCAGCCCAGGGTGGGGGACGGGGGACTACTTGCTGCAGGGACCTGGGCTGCTAAAGGGGTACCCGCAGCCCCCCGAGAGCATCTGCCTGTCCCCTGGCAGAGGGGAAGCCCCTGGGACCGGGAGAACAGTCCTCACCCCCTCCCCCAGCTGGAAAGCAGCATCTGGGCTTTCAGCGCAATTCCTGCGTTTTAAACCCGATTTTCCAGATGGATGGAGGGCAACGCGCAGGTCAAGTGACATGCCTCAAGGTCATGCAGGGCCAGCGGAGGAGCAGGATTAGCTGCGAGGGGTGGCTCGGCGCCTTGTTCACGGCGAGATGGTGACTTTGAAACCCATCCCTGGGGACAAGGGGTGTCCTGGGGACCTCCACCACCCCCCACCACCCCACAGGCAGGCAGCTGCCCTGGCACCCCCAGGAGAGCAAGCCTGGCTGGGCTGCTGCCCCACAGCATCCCCCTGCCCACCACGGTGGGTCCCCACTCCCCAAAATGACACAGGTGGGACCATGCCCGACTGGGTGGCAGCTCAGCAAGCATGTGTGCTAGCACAGGTCAGTGCTCACAGGGGCACAGACATGAAGCATGCCAGAAAACTACTTCCCCACAGTCACCCCACTCCCATCAGGGTGTCCCTGGTGCCCCACTCCCTCTAAATGCCACCGGCCTGGCGTAGAGCATCTCCATGTGCCACACAGCAGACACCTCACAGGAGCCATCATCTCCCAGCAACAACCAGCAGCTCCCTGCACGCTCCCCATGAGCCCCCTCCATGCTCCCCACGAGCCCCCTCCATGCACCACGGGGCCGAGTGAGCAGCTGTAGTGGGGGGAAGCTGGAGCCAAAACGGCTCCGGGGGAGGGGGGGGGGGGGTCCTGGACCTGGAGAGCACTACCAGGATGCTGTGCCCCCCAGCCCAGCGCATCCAGACCCACATGGCACCAGCAGCCAGGAGCAGGCTGCCCGCATCGCCTTCCCCAAGAAGTGGCATGTACCACCCCGATGCCTTCACAGCCTTCCGACTGGCAACTGGGATGCAGGCAGCACTCCGAGCTGCCCGCCAGCAGCTCCTGAATCACGCTGTTCCTGGCTCAGGCAGCCCTCCCACCAACGCCAGCCTCTCCATCGTGAAGCAGGAGGAAGGGAGTCGTTTTCCCGAAGGCCAGCTGGTCGCTCAGGGCCCCCAGCTCCGGAGATGCCTACCGCAGGGGAAGGGAGAGGGAAGGACTTCTCCATCGGCACGGCACAGAGCTGGACCTGCTGCTCACCCATCTGCAGGGCTGCTCTTCCAGCCTGAAGCCGTGACCTCCAAGACAGAGGATGGGAGGCGAATGGGAGCTAGCCCATCCTGCCACAGCTCCGCGGAGAGGAACTTGCAGGGTCCACCCATCACCACCGAAGCATCTTCCAAGTCGAAAGACAACCGAGGCAGGAAAGCATCACCGCAAAAGCCCTCCGGCAAGCCAAGTCAATGACTGGGACACACGCATCCCTCCCTGCCATGCGCGCTCCCAACAGGTCCGGAGGAGCAGAAATCCTCCAGGGAAGGATGGAAAAGGGAGTTGGGCCAACTCTTTGGCTGCTCCCAATGCCAAACCATCCCCTTGCCAGAGGAGAGCGGGGCCAAAGCCGCATGTGCCAAAGCCGGGCGGCTGCTGGTCCAAACCCCTCCACCGCCGAAGAGGCACCGGCTCTTGCATGCAACAGCTCCATGCTGGGAGTGAGTAGGGAACGCAGCACCAGCACAGCGAGCTGCTCCGACCGGCCAAGGTCAACACCGCCAGCGTCACCTGCCGCGGTGTCGGGGCAAACCGCTTCGATGGGAGCCCTCGCCCAGGGCTGGCAAAACCAAGTCCTCCCTCTGCAAACCGCGCCTGCTGGATCCACAACCATCCCCGGTCGCCGTGTGATGCCACGTCACGCTCGTGGGAGAGGGAGGAAAAGCCCCTCAGCGTCACCGGGAACGCCAGGAGGCCGGATCCCTCCTCCAACACCCACTCCCGTCGCGGTCACGTCCCGGGCTCTACTCCCCCACACCGTAAGAGGGATAACGCACCCTCCTTCCCTCTCTGAGCCGATTAACGCCTGGAAAGCCCTCAGAGAGCCAGGCCAGGCCAGAGGCTGCCCAGGGCCTGCGCCGTGGCATCGGAGCCCAGCTCGGCAAGGAAGAAGGAGGTGGGAGGAAGGCCACGGCAAGGGGAAAATCCCCGGCGAGGCCATCACACATGGCGAGCCCCTGCCCCGCTCCAAAGCCCTGTCCCCAAGCGATGTGGGGTGACACCACCCTCCCCCCCCCCACCAGGGGAGGCCAGCGCTGTGACCGAGGGGCTGCAGCAGCCGGGGCTCCCCATCCCCACGCAGCATCACACACCACACCACCCCCCACCCCCCCCCGCGGGCCGCAGCGCCCCCTCGCCCGGCGCCCACCCACGCATTACTCACGGCGCACTCATTCATCACGTACGCGCTGCTCCGTACGCGCAGCACCCCCGCGCCTGGGCTTCCCGGCACCCACCCACCCTGGCATCAATTCCGGAGCCCCATCCCAGGGGCTCTAGGGTATTTCCAAGTTCCCAAGACGCTGAGCTTGCTGCTCTGCTCCCCTCCCGGGCAGAAGACCCCTCTACAAACCGCTGCTGCAAACCACCGCCTCGCCACGCCGCAGGATGCATTTCAGGCAGGCAGCGGTCAGCTGCGGCTGAGCAGCAAGAGGGGGGCCCCCCCCCTCAAAAAAAAGCAGCCTCATCCTGGCCCCCCTCACCTCTGAGGAGCCAGCTACCAGGCAGGGATGCCAAGGGACCATAGCAGGGTGCAGATGTGACCCCACACACTTGAGAAACGCTGTGATGGGGGGGGGGGGGGGGCTGCCGAGGTGCCCCCTCCCTCTGAGGCGGTGCTCCCCCACGCCCCGGGGAGGGGAGCGGTGGTGGCTGCCAGCCAGGCATCGCTCGCTGTCGGCAGCCACCGTACCACCGTATCCCCACGGGTAGGGCTCGGGGACACCCAGGGAGCAGCTCCTGGGAAGGGACCACCCTGTGCCCGGCGAGGTACCAGCAGCAGAGATGGGAGCGGGTGCTGCAGCAGCGGCAGGCAGCCCCCCCCCTACCTGCAGGGATGGCTGGGGGGGAGGGAGGGGACTGGCAGCTGAAGGAAAAGAAGCCAGAATAGGAAAATCAGGGTTATTCCCTGCTGCTGTCTCCCTCCTGACCTTGGACAACCCTGTGCCTCAGTTTACCCCGGCACAGCAGCCAGCCTGCAGTGGCGAGGGGCAGGAGGGTAGCCCCCCATCCAGGCAGCAGGAAGGGGGTGGAGGGGGGCAAAGTCACCCCCAAACCCACAGCCAGGAGGACACGGGCACAGCCGGGGAGCTGCAGGGAAGGCACCGAATCCCTCCTGCAGTTCTCCTTGCCCAGCCGGGCTACCCTTGCAGGGAAGGGCAAACGCCGCCTGCATCCCTCGCTGCTTCCCCCAGCCCGGAGGGTGACATCGGGGAGCAAGGGACACCTGGCCACCCTCAGGCCCCAGGCGTGCCCCCCGCCAGGGCCGGCACGGGCTGCCTGTTCCCGAGGGAATTGCCCAGCCTCCCGCACCAGCTCCTGCCTCCCCAACTTCCCGAGTCGCAGCCGCTGCCCTTTGGGAGGTCACTGCAAAAACCGCTGCGCGCCTGGGGAAGATGCGGCTTTTTAGTATTATTATTTATTAGCCTAATTTATTATTATTATTATTTATTACCTTATCTTTTTATTAGCATGTATTTCCCTTTGGGTTTTTTTTCTATTCCCCCTGCAGCAGGGAATAAAGACACAGCGGGCGCCTGGCTGCAGCCCCCCCGGGGCCACGGGCAGCGCTCAGCCCCCCCCCCCCCCCCCCCCCAGCCCCGGCACAAGCCCCTCCGGAGCCGCAGCGCACCGCCCCCCCCCCAGCCCCCTCCCGCCGCCAGCCCCGCGCCGCACGCCCCCCGCCCGCGGCATGCACGTCCCGGACACCGGCAGCGGGGGGGGGGGGGATGCTCTGCACGCAGGGGAGCCCCGCCGCCGCCCCGCCGAGCCCGGAGGACCCCCCCCCCCCAACCCCGTTGCGACCCCCGCGGCCCCCCACTCACCTTGCACGGGCAGCCCGCGGGCACCGAGCACACTTGCTACCAAAGCGGCCACATACCAAATCATAGTACTACCGGCCTCCGGTGCGCAGCATCTTCCGCCCGCCGGGCGGCCCGGCCGGGGCGGGGCAGGGCTGGCCGGGCCGGGGCACGGCTCCCCGGGCCGTCGCGGGGCTGGCCGGGCCGGAGGGGCGGCTCAGGGCCGGCCGCCGCCCGCCGCCGCTGCGCCCATGCCCGCGCCCATGCCGCCGCCGCGCCGCACCTGCCCTCCGCCGCACGGTGCGGGGTGCAGCCTAGCCTGCGCCCTTTAGCGGCTCGGTGCCGCCCCCGCCCGCCGCCCATTGGCCGCGCCCCGGCGGAGTGGGCGGTGATTGGCCGGCGGAGCGGCCCGGGCCCGTTTCAAGGTGGGTTGGCGCGCACGGGGCCCCTGCGCCGCAGTATCATGCGCACTGCCGGGAGCGGCGGGCGGTGCGCCGGATCGGCGCGGCGCGGCTCGGCTCGGCGCGGCGCGGCTTGGGGTCACCTCCGCCGGCCGGTCACCTCCCGGCCGGCTCTGCCACCCGCCCTGCTGCAGCGGCTCCACCCGGCCTCCAGATGTGCCCCTGCGCCGGCTCAGCGTCACCTTCCCGTCCCCAGATGTGCCCCTGCACCTGTGCAGCGTCACCTCCCTGTCCCCAGATGTGCTGCCCCTGCGCCGGCTAAGTGTCACCTTCCTGTCCCCAGATGTGCCCCTGCACCTGCGCAGCGTCACCTTCCCGTCCCCAGATGTGCCCCTGCGCCGGCTAAGTGTCACCTCCCTGTCCCCAGATGTGCCCTGCACCTGCGCAGCGTCACCTCCCTGTCCCCAGATGTGCCCCTGCACCTGTGCAGCGTCACCTCCCTGTCCCCAGATGTTCCTCTGCGCCGGCTAAGTGTCACCTCCCTGTCCCCAGATGTGCCCCTGCGCCGGCTCAGTGTCACCTCCCTGTCCCCAGATGTGACCCTGCACCTGCGCAGCGTCACCTTCCTGTCCCCAGATGTGCCCCTGCACCTGTGCAGCATCACCTCCCTGTCCCCAGACGTGTCCCCGGCACCGGCTCAGCGTCACCTCCCTGTCCCCAGATGTGCCCCTGCGCCGGCTCAGCGTCACCTTCCTGTCCCCAGATGTGCCACCTGCCTGGCACAGTGGATGGGAGGTCCCAGTCCCCACCTCTACCACCTGTCCCTGCTGCCACATGCCACCCCTCTGACATGCCAATTCCACTTTGCACCCTCGCAGGGTCACCCACCTCCCTACCATGGGCTGACCCACCCGCCCCCGGCACCAGCTCCGCACCACCCCAACCAACATCAGCTGTGCCATCTGTCCCTGCCACCCTGCACCACCTTGGGGTGACATGCTTGTCACCTGCTTGGTGACACTGTGACCTTGTACATCAAAGTTTCACTCAGGCATCAGCTCGGGGTAGCATCCCCGCCACCATCCGTGCCCCCAGCAGAGGTTCAGGACCATCACCCCACCACCCTGCATCAGCCGTGCCACCTGCCCCCTGCACCAGCTTGCTTTCATCTCTGCCAGGACCATGCACCTCTCAGTCACCTCCTCACCACCTGCCACAGCCTGGTGTCATACTCACCTGCCACCTCACATCCAGCGCTGGCTTGGTGCCACTGCCACCCTTTGCACCAGCTGTACCACCCCCTCCTGCCTCCCTGCACCACCTGTGTCACCTCCCCCTGCTCCCACTCCACTCTGCTTGCCCCCGTCCCTGCACCCTGTGACAGTTCCCCGTCACCCTGTCCCTGCTGCGTGCCCTGCTGGGCACACCCCTCCATTTGAAGAGAGAATTGGGGTCACTCCAATGGAGAAGAGGTGGAAAACAGAGAGTCCCCCTGTGCTCTCCCATCCCAGCCCACCTCTCCTCCCTGCAAACACCTCCGGTGATGCCAGATGGGGAAACAGCTGGGCTCGCTCCCCGAGGAGCATGCCAGCAGGAGAAATGGGCCACTGCACTTCCCCCGAGATGACAGGCAGCCCGGGAGGGGACAGGCTTGCGCGGAGAGAGTGGCACACCATTTTGTCCCCAGCGCTCACTATCTTCCCCTTGCCCGCACCGTTGGGTGAGCTCCCCACTGCGAGGTCTGAGCAGCTGCAGACCTCCCCACCTCCGCCCACGCGCCTCCCAGGAAGAGGCAAACCCCCAACCCTTGCAGAGGGTGTTTGAGGAGCATCCCGCACCTTCTGCCCGCTATTACGCTTCTTGGGGGTCAGGCATTGGCACAGCCCCGGGCATGAGGTGAGAGCCGGTGGGCAGCACGGGGATGAAGGAGAGCATCCCCCTGCCCAGCCCCAGCTCACGCCAGCTCCCGGGCAGTTTGCTTCCCTAGCAGAATCCAAGACCTCATAAAAGTCTGACTCAGCGCTCGGTCCTGAGGCCCAAAGTGAAAGCTCGCAAATCTGCGAGGTGGGTTGGCGGGGCTGGCAGAGCCAAGGATGGCCCCTGCGCCGGGGTTTAAGCTGCTTTCCGCATCGGGGCGGTCCAGCCTGTTTCCTGAAAGTCAGGTTTGCAGTAGCCTGGGAGGGCAGAACCCTTTGGCCAGCACCCTCCCTGCTCCGGTCCTGCTGGCTTCAAAGCACCCAAAAGATCCCAGCCATCACCTACTGCCCGCGAGGGAGCAAGCCCAGGGCTGGCAGAGCTCCATCCATCCTCGCCCATCTGGGCAGAGGCAATATATCCTGGTCCATGTTACCAGCCAGATCATCTTCATGTCTTTAGCGGGCTCTTCCACAAGTTCAGAGGGAAAAAAAAAAAAAAAAAAAAAAAAGAAGGGTGTTGATGCCACCTACACCAACACAAGCCAAGCCAGGAGGCACTGGGAGCCCATGGTAGATGGGGAGGACCCAGCCCCGCTCCCGGCGCATTCATCCCAAGCCAAGCACAGCACAGGGCCCCCCCAGCATCCCTCCAGAAACTGGAAATCTGGGCTCAAGTTGGAGCAAGGCTGCTGGTTCACACCCTTGTTTCTCCAGACTAATTTGCTGGTTTTATGAAATCCATTCCCCACTGTTTTCACACTTCTCTCCCTCTCTATTTATAGCTGGGTTTATTTACATGAACAGGGCACTCCGTGTACTTTCACGTCAGTCTGCGGTGGCAGAGCCGGGAGCGGGTGAAGGCAGCAGGCGGCACGGCAAGGCGAGGAGCACCCAGGTCCTCGGCCACGGCCACCTCCTGCCCATCACGTGGGAGGCAGGCAGGCAGCCTTCCATGCTGAAACAGGAGCTGCCAGGGAATGGGCCAGAGCTGGATAAGCCACGCACGCCCCAGACACACACAACCCCCCGACCCATCCCTGTCCCCGCAGGGCACAGCGATGCAGCTCCCATGGGATGCAGGCAGCCCTGGAGCCGGCACCTTCCCACCCCGCAGGTCAATCCTTCCACTTTCCAAGGAGGAGCAGTGTTTCGCTGGCCTGAGCTGTATCCATCTTTCGTGATGCTGATCCGGGGATCCCTGTGGCACCCCTAGCTCAAAAAGGGACAGAAAGGGGGTGGGGTGGGTGGGGTGGGAATCATTGCAGACCATGGCTCGGTGCAACTACCCTTGCCCTCTGCCCCATGGTGCAGCCATAGAGAGCACAGCCTTCCAGGCACAGCTGAGTCACTTAACAACTGCCCAGCAATAAATTTACCACTCTGCCTAACAAGAAGGATAAAAATGCCATTGCTTTTTGGTTTGATTTTTTTTTTTTTTAAACTCTGACAGATGAGGCAGGAGTCCTCAGATTAGCACAGGAGCAAGAGGCTCAGGGGATGCGGCTCTCCCCATCCTTCGTGTGGTTGTTTGGGAGAGATGCTGCCCCAGTCAAGCTGCTGCCAGCTCCCTGGGACTTGGCTCTTGGAAGCAGGGACAGAGGTTTAAGTCTGGATATCGGCACAACAGAAGCAGGAATGAGCTACAAGTACAGGCTGGGAATTCGGGGATTTTCAGCACTCAGAGCTGCAGCGTTCTGATTCAGCCTTCACACAGGGCAGCAAAAATACTTGCTGCTGGAAAGGGGTTGACCCAAAAACGGGTCTTCCTGGGGTGCTGCTCTCCTCCTAGCTCCTCGCTGCCGGTGACCCGGCCAGGAGAGCAGGAGATCCGGACTCGGCTGCCTGCTGCCCGGCCGCGGGACGCTCCAACCCACACGGGGCTGAGTCTCCCTGCACAAGTACATGATTATTCACAGCCTCCAGCATTTGCATGGTGGAGTCACGAGTCTCACAACACCTGATCTCCTGGGAGAGCTGCCTCCTGCACTTCGGGAGGCAACGGCCCACATTCAGAAAGTGGGACTCGGTGTCTCACGGCATCCCACATCACCCAGCTGTCACCTCCTCCCCGCTCCGCGAAGGGACCGGGAGAAGGGAGCCCTCCCCATCCCTGCCACCGTGGTGAGGAAGATGGCTTTGGGGCAGGGACACACAGGAACCCTGAAAACGCGGGAGCTGAGCATGGGAATGCTGAGCCAGCCTGCAGTGTCGCTGTGTGCGCAGCCAGCCTGCCACAGGAGCGACCGTAAAAACCCCTCGACGGAGTCACTGAAGGATGAGCAGGCAGATGGGCTCGGCTCACGCCAAGCTGGGGTTAGACTCATTCCCTCCCTGTCCCCTCTCCCATCATCGGTGGCTCATCACCGGCGCGTGACTCCGGCTGGCAAGCAAGGAGGAATATAGTGCCATGCCTTCCCGGCTCCACATCCAAGTCGTGGAACAATCCACCTGTGGTATTTCAGAAAAGACACACTAACTTCTGCTGAGAGGGGTCAGTTGAGTCACATTAACAACTTTTTCCTCCTGTTAGCAGGTCTCCAACGTAGCTGATTACTCATCAGCCCACTAATAGACTCACTCACACAGCACTCCCTGGATCAAGCAGCAGCAATTGTCTGTCTTGTCTTATTAACCTCAAAGAAGCATCCGACTCGGTAACGCGATACCCCATCCTTATCTCGTCAACTACTTCTCCAGCCAAAATACATCTCTCAGAGGTGCAGGGCATCCCAATCCCGGCACCGGCTCTGTGGGGCTCAGCCTCATGGCACTGCTCCACGGCACCTTGGCTGGGGCAGATGCAGCCCAGGTGCTGTGGGAGACCCCAGACTCACAGCAGCCACCTCCAGACACCATGGGCCGGGGTTTGCTCCCCCAAGAAAGGGGCAGCAAGGCACCACCAGCCTCTCCTGGGACCCGTTTCATCCTTAGCACGAGGCGGACTGTCCCGACGCTGGTGCTGTAACCCCTCATTCTATTGCCCAACGGTGGGGCACGTCCCCCCCCTGGCAGCAGTCGTCCCCCCCCAGCCCTAAAAGGATGCCAGAGAGTGCTCTGCTCGGTGCCACCGACTGCAGCCCAGCAGCACCGTGCTGCTGCTCCCACCCCCCCACGGCACCCTGGCACTGCCGCCCACCCCATTACTCACTGGGCCTCTCTGGCACTGGGAACACACCTCCCCGTGCAGGGAACATGGGCACAGCACGTGCTCCTGGGGGCTGGGGGACTTGTCATCGGCGCTGTCATCCCCATGAGTAACGACACTTTGCCTTGGCTTCCCCTCACACATCCCCAAAAAGCCCGGAGAATGCATCTCTCCTGGGGGGGGGAGGGGGGGGGGGCACAGCCCCACGGCAGCTGCTCACCTACCGCCTCCCCTGCACCGTGGGGAAACTGAGGCACGGGGCTTGGGCAGCAGCCAGAGAGCTGAGCCCCCGGAGGGAGAGGGGTGGGATGGGCCACTTCAACCGTGCTGTGGCAGCCCCGGGGAGGAGAGGTGACTCACTGAAGGTCGGGCAGTGAGGCTGGCTCAGCACCGTGAGGCAGACGCTGCTGTCCCGGTGCTCCAACCTCTCGCCCTGGCATCCTTTCCAGCCCCTGCACATGCAGCGTGTCATCAGCTGTGACACACTCTGCTGACGTCCCTGCATCATGTGGCATCAACCTTGCCGGTAATTACCAGTGGCAGGAGCTCTTCCCCCTTCCCTGTTCCCTGCTGCAGCTGGGTGTGCTGGGCTCCCCGGTGCCCACGGCCGGAGCCCACCGCAGCCCTGCATGGCTGCTGCCAGGCCAGCAGGCACCCCTAATTGTGGGGGCTGACTAGCATGCTGAGCCCCCCCACGCACACAGTGTATCCCCAAGAACCCTTGCCGGAGCCAGGCAGGGAGCACCGGGCTGCAGGACCCTCTGCCATGCAAGCGTTGCCCCCCAACAAATCCAAGCAACAAGGGCATGTGCTGGTCTACGAGGGGACAAGCATGCTGGGGACCCCAGCACAGCTGGAGCCCGCAGCACCCCGGGAAGGGGACGGGCAGGCAGGTGCCAGGCTGGGCTCCAGCCACCCAGGCAGGGCTGGCGGAGGACAGCGAAGGAGACTGCAGCCCGCCCGGGGAAGTGGGGGCCAGGCTTGGAAAGGGCTTTTGCTGCCGGAGAGAAGGGCTCTCTTGTAACGTGCCAAGAGGCAAGGGAGGCTCAGAGCCGCCTTTGTTCGGAGGGGAGCAGACGGCGGCTGTGGGGGGCCGCAGCCACGCACCTCCCTGCCCAAGCTGCGCCAGCCACTGTGCTTCCCCTCCCTCAAACCGAGCATCCCAGGTGGGGGCTCAGCCGGGTCTCAGGGCAGCCCCCGAGGACCAGGTAGCTGGAGACCATCCCCACTTTCCCCACGGCCATGCCAAGCAGCCCCCAGAAACCGAGCTGTGGGGAACAAGTGAGGGGGCTACATGGAGCGGGCAGAGCTAGGGGGGGACCAGCCGTGCCCCTCCAGCCAAGCCCCTGCCGTCACCTCCCACAAAAAACAACCACCTGAGGAGCAGAGAACCTGTAACAGGGATGCTGGAGGCCACAGCCCCCCGAGCTCTCTGCTCCTGCACACGCACCTGAGCCCAGGCAGAGCGAAAAGAGGCCACAGCTCTTGCATGGGTCCCCTCCAGCCTCAGCCCAGACGCCACAATGAAGGGCTCAGGAAACACGGTGTGCCTGTTTCCCCTGCTGCCCCACAGCATGCAGCCCAGGGCTGGTGGCTCAGTCCTACTGGAAGCTCCGGGCTCAGCACCTTGTGCCCCCACAGCTCAGGGCATCGCCCCAACAGCCTGAAGCCTTCCATAGGTCAGGAGAGACCTGGGGGGCGAAGGTGCAATGACCAGGTGACACTGCAGCCGTGGGGAGCAAGTCACCGGCCAGAAATCACGAACGCAGTGAATGAGTCTGCAGACCCAGGGACCCCCCAGGTCACCCTTTACAGCCCTGCCATGGCACTCCCAGGGACCAGGAGGCAGTCACCACCACAGGGAGAAGTGACAGCCCCCCAGGGCCCTGCTGGGGGCATGAGGACCCTGCTCCAATGGGACACACCACTCCTGAGACCATTCCTTCAACCCAGACTGGCACAAACTAGAGAGACGAGTTGGCTAGTCCTCAGCTCGTTGCTGACCCCGCCCCCCCCCAGTGAGCCAGCCTGGACGGGGAGCAGCACGGCGGCTGCTGCCATCACTTCCCTGCAGCTGTGCTTGGCCCCAGTCGGCTCCCCCCTCTCCCCAGCTCCCTCCCCGCCAGGCAGCAATCAGCCCTGCATTCAGAGGGCTGCCGGGGAAGATGATTAGGCAGCGAGTCAGACCACTTTGGGGACAAATGTGCAATCAGTCCCGGGGAGCACGTCTTACTCCCCTGGAAAGGTGGCACAGTTCCAGGGGATTGCTGACTCTCCCCCATCCCCAAAAGCAAGCCCCCCGGGATGCTCACCCACTCCTGCATCATTCTCCTGAGCCACCAGCTCCCAGCTCGGGCAGGAGGACCATGAAGGCCCCTCCATCTACTCATCTTCATGGAGGAAAGGGCTGAGGATGGTCCCGGGAGCGGAGCAGCTGGAAATCCTCAGCTCCAGCCTGTTTTCACCCCATCAGAGAGCAGCAGGACAACTTTCGGTGCCCCGAGAGCCTGGGCGACTTGCGACTGCTGCGTGCCCTCAACCCCTCTCAGCTGCAATAGCACCCCCAATAACAACCCCAGCAACACAACAGCCACGCTTTGACACACCAGACTCAGGGAGAGCCCCCTCCGCTGTTGTCCTGGCCCCGATTCCCGTGGATTTGATCCCCCAGATAACAATCATTTCTCTCTCCATCTCAGACACTGGTGTGTTGCTACTGCCGCACACTGACATTTCTTTCCCCGGATGCCACATATTTATAGCATGCCTGACCTTTTCCCCAAGTTTACATCCTCCTTTCCCTTCCCTTCCACCCACCCAGTGCTGAAAACCACCCCCGGCTTTCTCCCAAGCCCGGATGCATGCAGACATCCCCCGAGGCCCAGCCGGGATGCAGTTCTCCAGCATCCCCATGGACAGCACGGGAGGACAGAGCTGGGGGAGTCCATCAGGCACGAGCCCCCTCCTTCCTTCTGCAAGGAACAGCTTCCAATTAAACCAGCTGCCCGGCTGCTCTTTGAAATCCAGATGGCCCCGTAATTCTTGCTGGGGAAGAGCAGAAAGGCCATTTCACCGCAGCCCCCTGCGAAGGCAGAGCTGGGGGAAGCAGCAGGCTTGCTCTGTGTGGGTGGGATGTGCCAGCGAGTTGCAGGCAGGCTGGAAGGGCAAGGGAGAGCCAGAAAACCTTCAGCACACGAGCGTTGCAGCCCAGCTCACGGCTTTTTGGTGTCATTTCCGTGAGCTGCAGGGAAATGTTTCCCGTTCCCCCTGCCTGTATCAAGATGTGAAACCCGCCGGGGTCCCCCATCACTTGCTCCTTGGGGAGCGCAGTGGGACCCTGAGGTCCCTCCCTTGCAGGCACCTCCCAGCACCCAGCCTCTGCCCCACCTGGCGCTGGAGGTGCTGCTCCAGTGGCAAGGGGGAGGGAAAGCACGCTAGGAAAACGCCTGCCTTCCAGAGCCAGCTCTTAGCAGGGCAAACCACCTTGTTCCTGCCAGCCTTGGTGGGGGTTTGGATGCCGAAGGGCATCCCAGCTGCCGGGGAAGCAGGAGCCAGCCCCTCGCCCTCCGTGCCATCCCTCCGCCCCTCCCCAGGCAATGGGCTCCAGTGGCCCCCCCAGCACCTCGACCTTGTGGCAGCTGGCCCACGCCGCCTCTGCTGCTCTAATTACTCCTCCCGCACCCAACGCTGAGCCCTCCAACCAAATTACCATCGATTCTTCACTCCAGCCCAATCGATGCCATTCACTGAGGCATCAGAAAGACAAATCTGGGCTCCCCCCCCCCCCCCAGGAAGGCAGTAGCTGCCTCGCAGCGGGGGATGCCACTGCGGACGGTGAGATGTGGGATACACAGGGTTGCCTTCACTTGATGCTCTCCATCCCTAGAGCCATATGGATAGAGCAAACACCTTTGAGGACCTGAAAGCACCAGCTCACTTGTTTTCTGGCTGCTGGATACAAGACAACCAGCAGCAAGGATCAAGCTCCTGGACCACACAGCCCTGATCAGCCAGAAATCCCCAGTGCTGAAGGACTTCTCTCCCAAAACCTCCTCCCCCTCTGCCCAGCACCCACTCCCATCCGTAAGGGAAAGGATTTTCTCTCAACCTGCTGAATCAGCAAATCCAGCCTGTAACCAGGGCTGCATCCCAGCCACCTAAATTAAGCGGCGGTGATATTTAATAGTGCAGGCAGCTGATGAACCAGCTAACCTGGGAAAGGAGAGAGCTCATCCAGGGAGCACTCAGCCCTGCATAGGATGGGGAGGCCATGGTCCTCCCCTGCCCTGGCACAGGGATGAGCTGTCCTTCTCCATCACACCACGCCAGGAGCCAAACCCCAGCCCAGGGCTGCGCTCCCCGGTAGCCGCAGGCAAGGCTGCAGCAGGGAATAATTGAATCAGAGCCCTGACAAGGGATCACTGGCTAAACCTCCCCCTGGCCCAGCATTACACAGATGGGAAAGGGCGGGGAGGGGGGGGTGCTGCCCCTGAGCACCCTCCTCCCGCACCTCCCAGGAGCAGATAATAGACCCCACATGAGGAAATTACAAGGAATTTGCAGCCATCCCATCTAATCCACAGGGGAGACATCTGAATCCTACAAGGAGCATTTGGCTTCTGGGTACAGAAGAGCTTAGAGACATGCAGAGGCATTAAAAACACACATGGGGATTAAGCCGGCAACTGGGAAGGGAGAGCACAGCTGGAGACCATGGGTGGCTGTGGGAGAAGACGGCTGGGACTACCCAAGGGCTGTGGGTAAACAGGCTTTAGGCAACGTCGGAGTGTCCCGGTGCCCTGATCCAGCCTGGCGGCCCGAGGCAGCAGGGACGGAGGTTGGAACTCACGGGATGCTGCAAAAATAGGTGGGATGTGACCATGGTGTGCAAAAGCGAGGTGTCATGGGGTGTGGGGCTCCAACACCCAAGCAGGTGCCGAGCACTACAGCCCATGTCCAAACTCACAGCCAGGTCGGAGCACCCAGCTCCAGGGTAGGGCAGAGTGAGCCCCGAGCATCCCCCATGGGCAGGTCCATGCTGGTGGGGTCTTCCAAGGATAGACTTTGGCAACGTCCCTCATCATTTGGGATTTATTGTGATCAACTCTAATCCTTCGCCTTGATTGCTGAGGCTCCCAATCTCATTAGCTGAGCTACGCTGGGTCATTTTTTATGTTGGGGCGAGGGGGGGCATGCTTAAAATTGATATTAATCCCATCTCGATAATCTGGCATTTATTGATTTTTATTTTTAACCTCTCATTTCATTAAGATGAGCCGAGGCAGCTCGCTTCTTGTGGGGGCAGCCCCAGCCCTGTGCCCCCAGCAAACCCTTGGAGGTGCAGCGTGCGCTGCCCTGGTGATGCCAAATGCTCCCAAGAAGCTGGTTGACCCCAACCCATGGAGGAGATGCTACCTCTGGCCTTTGCAGGCTGTGAGCATCACCGGGGACACGTGAGCTGCCAACGTACCCAGCGGCACCGAGCCCCGGTTGCTCTCCTTTAAGCCTGTTATTATCATTTTTCTTAATTATCACAGAAAGAAGCAGCTTCCGCTCGGCGCGTTTGGGGACATCGGCGCCCGCGATTGCCTGATGAGGAAGGAGCCATTAGCACCCCGTCACAACAGCTTCTCAAAAACGAGCTTTGACAAAATTGTCACAGGAGACGCAGGGGGAGCGAGGGAGCCCAGCGCAATTGTACATCATTTTGACAGCTCACATTAAGGCAACTTCAGGCACCTCTGGGAAATTACCTCCCCGTTACACAGAGCTCGCAGCAAGTGCAGTGCTTGGGGGGCCACCTCAGCAGCCCAGCTCCCCCGGCAAAGCCACCACCGGGCAGGATTTGGCCTTGCCAGGGCAAACCAGGGCACGAGGGTGCCCAGTGTGCACGTCTGTGCATGGAAACCAAGGGCCCATCCTTCGGTTTCCCCAAGCACAACGTCCCCTTGGCTCCGAGGGCAAACAAGCAGCAACGGCTGCTGCTGCTGCTGCAACCTGGTTGCTCGGAGGGGGATTTTCTCCAGCCTCCAGCTCCCCTTTTCTAACTCACCTTTTTGCTGCAGCTCAGAGTTGATGGCTGTTTACCCGCCTCCTCTCTAGACCCTTGGCAAAAAGCAAAATGCCAACAACTTCAGGAACAGCTCATGTTTAGCTTGGCAGGACGGCTATTGTTCCTATATTGCAAATGCATGTATCACACAGAAATGTTTTGAGTGAAAGAAAACTGTTCCCCCTAGTCCTGCTACAGCAATGGCAAGCATCATCTTACAGCTGGAGACATGTCAAAGTGGGATTTTCAGGGTGAAGCCACCTCCAAAGGCTCCCCAAAATATGAGGTGGGAGAAAACCAGCTGCAACATCACAGCCCAGCCCCATAGTAAACCCATCCCTCCATCCCAATCCAGCTGCTCGGGGCACGTTTGCACTCAAAGCCGGCAGACTTTTTGCACGAGGTAGGAGAAAGCTCAATGGAGCAAAGCCAGAGAGTCAAGCACCAGGATTGCACCAGCTCAACCAAGTGCCTCGAGAAGCTCATGGGGAGAAAACCAATGCAGAGGCGACGGTCCAAGGGAGAGGTGTGGGGACAGGGAGGGCAGCTCGGTGGCCTTGCTGTATTTTTAGCTTCTGGTTTTATTCAAGAGCCAACGATTTAATAAGGAGGTTGTTTTAATTGGAACCCCAGTCCCTAAGAAAAACACAAGGGGAGTAAATATATAAAAATAGTCAGGTTTCTAAAGGTTCTGTCATACTCGCCTAATTAAATGGAGTGTTTTAATTACAAATCAAAGTTAGTGCCATTTTAAAAAAATAACCCGCAGGCATTTGCCTTGATTTGAAGAGCAGCTGACACCAACTTGGAAAAACAAGCTTGGACCCACTTGTTTGCAATGGCATCACAGCAGATTTGGAAAGAGCCTGGGATGGGCCACAAGGACAGTGGGAACTGGGAGAGACAGGCAGGCACTGGCACGGAAAGGTGATGCAGAAAATCAGCTCCATAAAGAAAACCAAGAGCTGAAAGGCAGAAGTGATGCCAGCCTCTCCTCAACACCCAGTACTGAGGAAGCCAGGAGGAGATGCACCGTTTGGAAGAGGTGGGTGTTTGATGGCTGTGCCTGGTTACCCTCGTGGGGTGGCTTTCCATCAAGCGGCAATGCTGCCCATGCCAGCGTTGAAAGAGGGAGGGTGGAATGTACCAATTCCCAAAATGTTGGGGGAAAAGTAGCTCCAGAGCCCCAGCAGCCCCTCTTGCCAGGTGGGTGGTTAGAGGAGACTGATGGAGACTGGGAGGTTTGGGGTCAAAACCCACCTGCAGCTCCCAGGGGTCCCTCACGCGCCGTTCCTACCAGGGAAACCCAGCTGGAGGTCCTGATTGTCATCCAGGCCCGAGGCAGGAGGTCACTGTCACCTGGTCCAGTGGCAAAGGAAGCTGGTGGTGCCCATAGGATGCTCCTCAAAGCTCATGCTGCAGGATCTGGGGAAGAGCTAAGAAGCACTCAGTAAAATACTAGAGAACATCAAGACACGTGCATCAAGATGTCAACCACGTGGGCACCCATGATGAGCAAAAAGCCACTTCCCTGTGTTCCAGACATTCTAGTTCCTGCACTGCTGGTGTTGGGCATCACCTCTCCAGGCCCCAGGTCTGGATCCTTTTGGAGGCTAGACAGACCCTCAAGAGCTTTTCATCCCTTTTCCCCCCACACCTGAGTGATGCACAGCTGTCACTGGTGGCCATGTGACCAACAGCTCCCTGTCTAGTGCTTTGAAACCTCACTCCCAGCAATTACCTCTACAAAAAGTCATTAAGAAACATCTTTGTCTGGAAGGGATTAGAATGGCACTCATTAAAAAAAAAAAATTGGCATGAAGAACTATGTATATTGCAAAACAAAATGTGTTGCTTTCTAATATGTTTTTATAACCCAAACAAATTTGTTTCTCACACTCCCAGGCTGGAAAAAGGAGCCGTCCGACAGTTTAGGATTGCAGTTTGCAGTCAGCTCCGCCAAAGAATCTGTTGCAAAGCTGTCGCAGCAAATAAATGCTGTTTCCCTGCTGTGCTGCAGCTCCGCCGGCGCTCTGCTCGCTGCTCCATGGCTTGCACGGCAGCCACAGCTCCCAGCACTGCTGTAGGGCAGCGGGGAAGGCGAGCAGGAGCTCTGAGCCACAGGGAAAACATCCCTGCAGCAGCAGCCACACGTACCTGCGTCACCCCCAGCTGACAAGGACGCGGTGGCCTTGCACAAGGCTTTGTGCGGACAGCACAGCCTCTGCAGGGCACCGCTCCATCCCCTGGTCCCGCTCGCTCCTGCTGCATGGGCTGCACCCAGCTCCACGTGCCGTGGCCTCGCCGGGGCAGCTGGGTGCTGCTGTGCCAGGATTGGGAGGACAGAAACCCCGGGCTGATCTCCCCATCCCCACCCCCACCCCCATCCCCATCCCCATCCCCATCCCCATGTGCTCCTTCCCCCACCAGCACCTGCATTTCCCTCCTGCCCCCTGGGCCTGATTCCTCATCAGCAAAAAAGGGAGGCAAGAATTGCAGCAGCTGATTTTACTGATTTTTTCAATGGAAACAAATGTGCAGCCCCAGCTCCTTGAACCCTTGCAGGGATGCAAAGGTATTTGTATATCCCAACATCTCCCCTCGGTGCTGCAAAGCCAGAGGCTGGCTGGGGGGACATGGTGCAAGGCACGGCCAGAGCAGCCTTGCAACATAAAGCCAAGGCAGGCTGGCCTGCAGGAGAACACCCGTGGGGACCTACCAGTGCCCTTTGGGTCCCCACCAGTGCCCTTCGGGTCCCCAGGGCCAGTCCCACCAGAGAGCAAGCCATGGCAGGGGAATGACCCCCATATCCTCAGGCAGCTGGGGAATCCCCCCAGAACTGAGCATCCTTCAGGAACAGGGGGAGGCAGGGAAAACCCCCAGAACTGAGCATCCCTTGGGAGCAGGGGAAGGCAGAGAACCACCCCACCCCAGAATGGAGCATCCTTCAGGAACAGGGAAAGGCAGAGAAACCCCCCCCAAGAACCGAGCATCCTTCAGGAACAGGGGGAGGCAGGGAACCCCGCTGCCTGCAGCAGCAATGCTCTACACATCTTGCCCCAGCAAAAAAGTTACCTGCATTTTATTATCTGAGCAGTACGATATGGCATGAGATGCTGCTCCCAAATTACCTGCACAGGCATCGCAAGTGCAGGACCCAGAGATTCCCGGCTGGTTGCCTGAGGGGGTCCAAAGGATTTACACCCCCCCACTGCCGCAGGAAAGCTGCCTGCAGCAGGCAGGGAGCCATGCCAGCCAGCCAGCCCCCGGGGGGGGACGATGCCGGGAGCTCCCTCCGCATTGTGTGCAGAGAATGACTGATTCACGCTTTTTCCAGGCATCCCCTGCAAAACCTTGGATGAAGACAAAACTCAAAGCTGAGAGGGTGTCTCCCACAGTGCGCCATGCTGGGCTTCCCTTTGGGAGGGACGCTGTGAGCCAAAACCATGTACTTTTTTGTAAAAACACAAGAGAAGGCCTTACAATTTAATCCAAGAGGACCGAGCGCCCTTGCGATAAATCAGCCCAGCCCCAGCCACCTGCTGCTCCCCCCAGCTGTGGCTCCAGCCCTCAGAGCCTGCTTATTTTTAGGCAGCACCAAAAAAGTCAAGTTTATTTTAACAATATATTTTTGCGCTTCATTTTAAGTCCTTAAATGATGGAAAGCACCAGATCGAGAGTGGTGCAGACTCAGAAAAGGAGCAGGGATCCCCTAACAGGAGCCAGGTTAAATGCTAGGGGACAGGGAATAAAGACAGTAAAAAAAAATTCCGATGTCCTGAAGAGAGGAAAAAGCCAGGACAGTTTTCAGAGCACTTTCTGCCTTAATAGGGCACGCTGGGCAAGGAGCGGGCAGAGCAGCCAGGTACCCATGGGCCATCGGCGGGGACTGCGCACCCACACGGAGGATGCTGAAATGGGGGAGGGGGGGGGAGCTCAGCCAGGAGGGGATGCCCCCAGGGGACCGGCAGGGCAGGACAGACCAAACCAAACCAGGGCAACCAGCACCTCATCCTGCCTCCAGCTGCGGCCAAGCCTGGGAAAACCACCTCCTCGTGCTGCCTGTTCTCTGAGCACAGCCGGGGAGACGGGGACCTCAGGTGGCATCACACCTTGCTGGGAAACCCTTGGGACTGGGACACAGAGCCACTTCCTTTATTTATTTGTTTTATTTTATTTTCTATTTAATAGCTGTTGTTAGGTACTAACGTGTGCCTGCACCTTGCTTCATAAGCATGTAGGGCCATGTTCTCAGCACGGCCACCCTTGGAAAGCAGCCGGAGCCTTGGCGCGGGACACGGCGCAGCGCTCCAGGGCTCCTTCCTGGGCGATGGCAATCGCACCTCGAGGCTGCCGGGTGGGAGCGGGAGCAAGGAACCAAGGCAAAGCATGCATAATTTCAACCCCATTTGGCAGAGCTCAAAGAAGAAAATAATTCAAGCCCTCCAAAGCTTGCCGCGAGCTGAGCAGCCGAGCACAGGAGGGGCGGGGGGGGCTGCAGCCTGCTGCGGGGCACAGCTGTGACCTACCAGAACCCCCCCAGGGAAGCTTTCCTGCACCCTGCAGACCCCCTGTGCATGCAGATCAGCTCCGGGGACAGCCTGTGCTCTTTGCTCCACATTTCACATAGGGGTGGCCCAGCCCCCTCCCCATCACCCCTGCAACCTTCCCATTGCCCAGGCCTCCTCAGATGCTCCCAGGCTGCACCTGAAGTCACGCACATGCGGAGTTAAACAATAGCGCCGATGCTATGCTTTATTAATTTGCAAGGATAGAGGCAATTAACAGCACTTGGCTTTGAAAAATCCTAATTGGTTTTCTGCTGAATCTCTTATGGACACGGGTCTCTGCTCGGGTAACTCTTCACACGAGCAGCACCGTGAGAGGATTAGAGCAGTGGGACACGCAGATGCCAGCAGATATTTATGACCGCTGCAAGATAAATAGCAAGGTGACGTGGGTGATGCTTATCCCCCAGCAGCGCTCCATCACCTCAGCCTCGCTGTACTGAAGGCATGATAATGGCTCCGAAACGTTTGGTGTGATGGATGCGGCGGGAGAGTGACAGTTGCTGGGGCAACCGGCTGTGGAGGTACCCAGCCCTCCGCTCGGACAGGCTCCAAAACAGACCAGGTCCCCTCACCCGGGCCAGGCGGGGACGGGCTCATCACCCAGAGCGCAGCGTCGCACGGCACACGGAATTTTTATGAGTGACTGCAGGTTTAATGGCTTTGGTGGGGCTTACGGGTGCATTAGCAGGAGCGATATTAGGGATGCACTGAGGGTGGTAAGGACCCCCCGTTGGTGCTGGGACTGGAGTCACCCAAATTCACCACTTCTCAGTGAAAGCAGCTCCCCAGCCACCGCCGTAACCCCCGGGCACCGCAGCCAGGAGCCCAGACCCAGTGCCTGGCTCTGCCATGTGGCATCTGGGAACAAGCCACCGCATCTCTCTGGACGATGAGGTTTTCTTCCCCAGGAGGAGGGAGCACAGCATGGGTACGTGTGATAGCGCCTGCAAAGCCACGTGGAACAGCACAGCTGCAAGGGAAGGACCTTCTCTGCCAACTCTCCCCACCCCAAAGCACACCCCAAGGCCTCTTTCCCAGGGGAGGGGACCCCCTCCCGCACCCAGCACTGCACAAAGCCAGGGAGCGCACCCCCCAGAGCACAGCCTGGCGTGTGCCGGTGCCTGGCCAGGAGAGCCTGGGGTCATGGAGCCCGGCAGGAGCCGGGGCAGAGCAGCCCAGGGGCTGGAAGAGGTCCTGCTCGTCTATTCAAAGCTTCATGCTCCACAGCTGTGGCCCCCCCAGGTTTGGCAGGCCCCAGGTGCTCCCCCTCAGGGCTGCTGTCACTCCTGCATCCCTCCCCACCCTGCATCCCGCTCCTGCTGGCAGGCGTTCTCTCGGGAATGCTGTCTGCCTTCATCCCCCTCATCCATGGGAGCACCCGTGCTCCCAGCTCCTGGCAGTGATGTGCTCCCCCACTTAAAATCCCTTTCTCCACTTGAACCCACATGAATTATTTTCCTCCATTAAGAAGCAGCATCCGTGGCTGCCAATCCACTGGTGGCTCATCCCTCACCCCTGCCTCCCCTCTCCTGCACCCTTCCACGAGTGCTCCATCCATCCCAGCATCAGCTTCACCAAGAGTTCCTTCAAAGCCCTCTAAGCCGGGAGTGAGCCTCGCTGGGGGGATGCCTGCACCTGGCCCACCAGAAAATCCAGCCCCGGTGTGATGCTGGCGCCTACACAGAGGTGTGCCTGTGCCCACCGACTCCAGCAAATCCCACCACCCAAGTTGTGCCCTAAGCACTGCCACACTGCCTCGGGCACACTGCAGGGGTGGGGGCTTGGGGACGTCCTTTGGGGAGCTGCCTGGAGGTCCCTGGGGCAGAGGAGAGCAGTGCGGGAGTCCCGAGAGCAGGCTGTCCATGGGCAGCAGTGTGGTGGCCCAGCAGACCATCAGCATCACTGAAATCCCTCCTGGGCTTGCTGGGAACGTACCCACTGGCAGCACTGGGAGCAGACAGGGACAAAAGTCAGGGCCTGGCACTCGTTGTGTCATCCCCCCCAGCACAGCCTTCCAGCCCCAAGGGACAGTGCTGCGGAGCTGGGGGCCATGATTAGCCCCAGCGATGTGGCATGGGGAGAACCGGAGACACCAGCATCCTCCCCAGCACTGGTAGAGCCCCCTGCCCCAGCATCCCCCCCCAAGCTGGTATCCCCCCCTGGGTAGCAGTGATGCAGGGGGGAGGAGGAGGGGGCTGGAGAGGGGGGGCGGGCTGTCACCACTCGATGGGAAAAATAACCCCCCCATCCCCCTGCCCTCCTCCTCCCCGGTCCCCCAGGTTGATGTGCGAAGAATAGACCCGTTTGCTGGCGGGGCTGAGTAATGTGCTGAGCAGCTCCTCCCCGGCAGTGAGTAATCACACTTTTGTCTCCCTCGCTGGCACGGTGTTAGCCAGGGACACAGTGCTCCCAGTGTGGCCCCACGGCTGCATCAGCCCCCTGCCCCACGCAGGACCCAGGGCAGCATCTCGGAGGTGACACCTCAGGGGTGACACGTGGCGGTTTCATGTCATGTGGTGCCACCTCTGCCCCTGGTGTCGTGACAAGCTGTGCCCTTCTGGGGACATCTGGGGGACATTTGGGCAGCATCTTTTGACCGAGCTCCCTCTCACCGTGGGTGGCCTGGGTTGGCATGCCCATGGTGGAGGGGCACCCTGGGGTCCCCTTGCCGGGCTGCTGGACCCCACGAAGCATCAGGTCCGTGAAGAAGCACCTCCCTGCTGGGTACCATGGAAACGCGGCTCCTGTGGAAGAAAAAAGTCTCCGCTTCCACCTGGTTTTTCCTCCTTCCCGAGGAAACACTGGAGGTGTGAAGGCTTTGACCCCAGCCTCGATGGGCTGCCCACAGCTCCCACCCACAGCTGGCCCCGGGCAAGGGGTTGTCCCCCAGCTGTCCCTCCCGGGGCACCTCTCGGGGAGTGCTGGGCAAGCACCGAGAGATCCCAGAGCACCTCTCCCTCGCCGGTGCTGAGTCACTTGGTGCCGGCGGTACCCAGGCTGCAGCGGCAGCGCGGGGCTGGCGGGCGGCTCCTGCTCCGGCACCCACGCGGCAGATGGCAAGCCTCTCGCCTTGTGATTTTTTATTTTTTTGTTCTTAATTTTTGGCTGTTATTTCAGTCCACGTCCCCCTCTCCCTCCCTTCCCCCTGCCGTGTCCTCTTGCCACCTCCTCGCGGGAGGAGAGGAGAGGATGGCCGTGGTGAGCACCAGGATTTTGCGCAAGGGAGCGGAGCCCGGCTTTCGGTTCCTCTCTGCAGCCCTTGGTGGCTCCCTGTGGGACATCATCAGCTGGCAGCGTCCCATGTGGGACAGCACTGGCCCAGCCAGCCCCCAAGATTGCCATGGCACCCACACCACCGCCAGCCGGGGGGGGTGATGCCCGCGTACCCCGGCTGAGGGCTGCATGCTCCCCCTCTGCACATCTGACAGTGGCCCTGGGCACAGGGACATCCTGCGGTGCCCCAGGGAGGGGACAGGAGTCACGAGCGCTGACAAAGAGACAAACTCCTGTCCCATCGCTGCCCAGCACCAAGCATGTCCCTGAAGGGCCACCAGCGGCACGAGTTTGCTGGGTCTCAGTCCGGTTCCCAGCAGGCAAGTGACTGGTGTCACCAAACCGATGTGACAAGCAGCACAGCCAGCCGGAGGGACATGCCTCCTCAGGGCCCAAGCTGTCCTTTGCAGAGTCCCTGAGACCCCGGTGTCACCGCGAGGACTGATGCCCCTCACGCTGACAGCACCTAACGAGGTCCCAAATGTGGGTCATGTCCGCCAGCAGCGACCTGATGCGCACCCCCCACAGCCACCCGCCGGGGGTGATCAGCACTAACGAAGAGCACGCTGACGAGGCTCTGGGCTGCTCCGGTGGGGATATGATTTCTCTTCCACTCCCTTTGCCATGGCTGTGTGCAGCCGAGCTGAGGGAGAAGCCTCTCCGCGGCGTTCCGAGTTCAGCAGCTCAGCTGTGCCGGGGAAAGAAAAAGAGAAAAAAAACCAAAAACCAGCGCGAGCAAGACAGACTATAAATAAAAGCTGGAGAAGTGGGAGGCAGCAGCTACAAGGGCTTTCTGAAGCAGCAAGGAAAGCAGGTGCATGTTGGCTCCGGCACTCGATGCCTTTGTGTTTCCCGAAGAAGCCCGGGTATCCCTAATAGCCAGGCTCGGGGTGGGAGCTGCAGTGGGGAGCGGGGCCGGGCTTCCCTCCCGCCAGCCAGGAAGGCACAGATGTCTGAGGAGAGAATACTCGGCAGAATGGATGGGAGCATCGCTGAGCTTGGGGAGCGGAGGGAGCCGAGGAAGAGGAGGGGAGGGAATCAAAGGTTGCAAAGGGGCTGCTGGCACCAGCACAGCCCCCACGGCTTCAGGTGTAATGGGAGAGGGGGGATCCTCCGGCCAAAATTTGCTGCTGGAGTTCATGGTGGATGGAGGGGGCTGCCGGAGGTCAACGCATCTCAGCCTTACGTGCATCCGCACCAGAGTCCCCCCAAAAGTGCCCCCACAAGCACGCGGCCATGTGGGGGTGGTGGGGGGAGGCAAAACGCCTGCCACCCTCCAGGGTCACCTGGAGACAGGACCCCGTGCTCCGCCGGTGCCTGCCAGCATGCAAGGAAAGGAGGGAAGAGAGGAAGAGAAGGAGACAGATGGGCAGCGATGGAAACATAAGTTAACTTGAAGGAAGCGGATAAACAGCAGGCAGGGAGCAGATCCCAGCACATATGCTGCTCCGCAGCCAGCCAGGCGCAGGGACGTTCCTTGCCATCCCCGTCCCCATGAAGGGACCCAAGACACACAGGGAGGTTGGCGGTGGGAGGGGGGCGAAGGCTTGGGGCTCGGGGTGAAAACCCTGGGGGTGTTGAAGCCAGGGCTCACGGGAGTGCAGCCTGGAGCGGCCGAGATGAGGAACTCGGGTGTAACTCATGGCCATGGGGCGTTGAAGCCAAAAGCAAAAACCAGTCAGACCCACGGAAGAACCATCCATGAGATGGACATGAGTCCTGGCAGAGGAATCACAGACCAGTTCCCTACGGCAGCTGGGGTGGCTTTGGCCAGGGGGAGACGGTTTCTTCCCTGCTGGCAGGAGCAGGGCAGGGTGGGCAGTGGTGCCGGGGCCAGGCAAGGTCTCCTGCCTTGGGTTCCCCAGCCCGGAGGATGCTCATGCCAACGGCAGGCAGGGCCCTGGCCATGCAGCCCCAACACCACTCCCGGTGCTGGTGCAGCGGCAGCCGCAGGTTGCTGCTGAGGACTCGAGCAGCTGATGGGAAATGGAACAAAGTCGAGCTGAAGCTGAAGCAGGGAGGCTGAGACCCTCAAAAGTCCTTGAGCCCTGCAGCACAGCGCTGCCTGCTGATTCCCGGGTACCCCAATGCCAACACAGCATCGCTGGCTGCTCCGGCCGTGCCACCGCGGCAGGAGGGAGACCCCAGCCACCCTGCACTGCCTCTGCTGCCCACAGCAGTGCGGTGGGGTCTCCACCGAGGGGACTTTCCCGCTGCCGCAGCCCCCGACTCGCCTGGAATAACAAGCAGGCAGAGGCACGGAGCTGCCGAGAGCATCTCTCCAGCAACATTCGGCCAGGTGCTAATGAGCCCTGGGCTCTCCGATCTGCTCGGCGAATGTCACAACCCAGATTAATTGCTCAAAAAGGCACCCAAAGGTGGCTAATAAAAGAAAAAAAGGAGGAAAAAAACCCCAACAACCAAAACACAACAAGCCCCCCCTCCCCGCAATAGCCAGCACATCCCCCCTTGCATCCCAGCCCGGAAAGCCCTGCCTGTTGCAGGAATGCGTGTCGGGGCGGTGGGCCAGGGAGTGCGATGGGTGCACACAGCTGCCCTTGTTCCCTGCTCCCCGGCAGAGGGTCAGAGCTGCCGGCCGTCCTCGCTGCACAAGGGGAAGCCTGTTCGGAGGGATGCTAATGCCTTCCCAGCGGTTGCCAGCACGACCAGATGCTGCTGCGGGACCCCTGTGTCCCGGTGCAGCCCCGTGCCTCTCACTGCCAGGGGGCTGCACCTTTCAGGGGTACTGCTATCCCCTTGCGAGGGAAACCGAGGCATCGGGGAGCCAGATGCTTCAAGGGATGTGGCTGCTTCACCGAGAGCTTTTTCAATGTCACCCTGAGTCCTTGCTGGCACGGGGTACTGCAAGCAGGTGGCTTTTGCATCTCCATCCAAGACCTCCCTCCCGAGAGCAGCCTTTCTCCTCTGAGCCTGCAGACATAAGCATCCTCCAAGGCTTTTTGGTTTCCAGGCCCTTCAGCAGCGTGCAGCTGGCCCTCAGGCACTCCTGTAGCTGTTGCTCAGCCACTCACTACCTCCACGCCGATTCAGCACTCCCCACGCTGCTCCCGACGCTTTGTTTGCAGCATCCTCCAGCTTGTGATGTGCTTCACAGGCCACTGCCACCGCTGCCTTTGCATGCCCAACGGTGTCCCAGCAGATCCTCCCAGTTCCACATCAGTGCTGGGGTCGGGGAACCTCCGCTGGGGAGGCTGAACCCAAGGGATGCTCACACCGGGACAGACTCCCAACAGCCGCTGGCTCAACCACATGCCACGGCTACAGCCCCCCTACATCACCAGCCCTGGCTGGCGGGGCCATAATCCATTTACCGCAGGAAAATACCTCCCGTACGGAAAGCAGGTCCTGATCATCCCGTGGGCACAGCAGCTCCTGCTCCTCCGCAGCCCTGAGGAAGAGGAGGGGGCTGGAGGGTGTCCCTGCCCCCTCAGCCAAAAAAGCAGGAGGAAAAGGAGAAAAGGGAGTGAAAGCAGATGGGAGATGGCCACCCACCCGGCTGCTGCTCTCCGTTCTCCAGGAGTCCTGACCTGGCTGTTAGCCAGGGAGGTGAAGCACAAAGCGGAGAGGGATGGGGGCAGAGCCCAGGCCCAGGTCTGCAGAAATAAATGGGTGATGGACAAGTTAAGCGACGGCCGGGGAGCTTCCCAAAGAGTCCGCCAGACGGACCCTGGCTCCGAGCCACCGCAGCTCGTCCTGCTGTCGGTCATGCCGAGCCGGCGAAGAGCCACAGCGATGTTTCAAGAGTCGGGAGAAAACACCTTCTGACAAGAGACTTAAACTGCTGCACCCACACAGCCGAGCGGAGATGTGGGGGCTGCGATACCCCCGGGAGCAGCGCTGCCCGCTGCGGGCGCTTCAGTCTGCCGGGAAAAGGCAGCATGAGGAGCAATGGCTGGGAGAGAAAACCAGGCTAGCTCAAATTAGAGTTAATAAGGCACAAATTGTTAGTGGCAAGAGGGATTAACGCTGGGAAGAGGCTGCCAAGGGGCACGGGGAGAGAGAGGCACCTCCTCCGGTTTCCGCTTCAGCAAAGAGCCGCATCTCCCATCCCAGCAGCAAAACAGGAGCCAGCCCTGGCCTGGGCGCATCCCAGCACCTTCAGAGGGGAAGACTCAGCAGCATCCCCCAGGCTCTCCAGGAGGGACAGCCATGCCCTGGGACCCGCTGCAGCCTGCACATGCCAAACCCAGGATCTGCACCGTGCCAACATGTGTTTAGCGACGCCAGCAGCCGGATCCTGACCTATTTGGGGAGCAGCTCATTCGCAGCAAGCAGACCAGCTCTGTCCCTGGCTCCTGCCCGGTGCCAGGCTTGGAAAGCAGCTTGCAGCTTTGTCTGACAGGCTGAAGCCTGATTCCCAGCCCAAGAGCATCGCTGCAAGACAAGCACCCAGGATCTCACGGATGCCCACGGATCTCTCCCTGCCGGGCAGCTGCAGCCGCAATTCCCAACGTCCATCTGGGCGTCCAGTAGCGTGTGTCGGGAAGATGCTCTGCAGCACTGCCCACGTCACCGAGCCACCTTTGGAGACCGAGAGGTCGCACTCAAGTGCCCGCCGGCTTCCCTCGCCTTTCTGGCAGCCCCCAGCCCCCAGCCCGGTAGCAGCCCCTGTGCAGTGCGGGCTGCGGGCGGCTGTGGCTGCAGCGGAGGTGGGAGCGATGACTCAGGAGATAATGAGGCAGATCAGAAGGAGGAGAGGAGCAGCGAGCGGACTTGGTGGGGAGGCAGCTGCGTCCTTCGGGCCTACACCCGCTCCCCCGAGCAGCACTGCAGCTGGGGTGCGGGCACACGTGCCCCCGGCCCCTCTGACTCACCCAGAGGGCACAGAAGCACCGGAGTTGGGGGGGTAATTTTAGCCCCAACCCTCGGTACAGCCATCCCCCCTCCTGCCAGGGGTGGGGGTCCCCAGGCGAGGGGGTGAGGCGGAGGTGGGGCTGCATTTAGGACACCATCAGGGTGATCCCTCTGGGGTCCCTCCAGCCACTGCCCACCTCTCTTGCTTCTGCGCTGCCCCGCAGGAGCCCACGGGCCAGCAACCCTCGCTCTGAGCAGTGCCTTTCATCTGCAGCACTCATCCTGCTGCCGAACCTGCTGGTTCCCCAGCTCCCGACGGGTAAACAGCCTCCCCTGCCTGGGAAACTGAGGCAGAGAGACACCAGACTTGCCCAAGGCTGCTGTTTGCAACAGAGACAGTGAAGGAAGCCAGGAGTCCCGGCTCCTGTGTTCATTTTCAACCCAAGCTCATTTACAAAGCCATTTGCCCCTGCATGCCAGTAGCAGAGCAGTGCTAGCAACCCGCGGGGTGGCCAGCGTCCCTGGATCACCCTTTGCTGGCCCAGCTCATGGGTGGCTTTGCCCCCACCCAGCACCAGAAGGCAGCAGCCTCTGCAGCTGAGAGCTGCCCCCACCTCGCCGTGTGTCCTGGGGCATGGCACACCACGTTTCCCAGCCTCAGTTTCCCTTCTTGTCCAAAGGCATCCACCTGCCGCAGAGGCAGACCTGGCGCTGTCGGGTGCCTCGGTTTCCCCCAAGCTGGGGTTCAGCCTTGGGCCTCAGCAGTGCTGGGAACACCAGGGACCCTCCCCAGCACAGCCCAGCTGGTCTCCATCAGCTCACAGCATCTTACTTCCCCAGAAGCTGAGCCTTGGCAAAGGGAAGGAGCTGCTTATGCAGAACAAATGGAATCAATCAAAACAAAAGGCAGCGGGCCTGCTTCTATTTATTACCCATCCAAGGGTTTCAAACACATCCACAGCCATATGGAGAAGGGGAACCCACCGAGGCCATGCCAGCGGGCAGGGCAAGGCAGGGCCAGCCATGCCCACGGTGCTCGGCCACAGGCTCGCACCCGCTGGCCAGCTGTGCGCCCTGCCCTGCCCTGGGCTGCTCCACCGAGCCCTTGCCCAGGGTCTCCTTCCAATCCCTCACAGCTTTTCACCCCTCTGCATCGCACCCCCAGCCCGTTCCTGGGGTCTGCACCGCTTCCCAGCCCCCTGCCGCTTAGGGATGATGCCACCGAGCAGCTGGGACATGCGGAGCAGAGGGAGGATGAGGAGTGGGATGCTGGCGCCTGCCCGAAATAGCTGGTGCTGGGTGCAGCGCAGCCCCTGCAGCACCACCTCCACGGACACTGTAGGCACTCAGGATCCATGGTGGAGGCTCCAGCAGCAGGATCCAGCCCACACTGCTGAGTGAATTGAATCTATGCCTGCTTTTTTAGGGCTGCCGCTCCTGCTGACAAACCCCCTGAGCTCCAGGTAGCTTCATGCCTCAGCAGCTCATGGAAGAGGTGATGCTGGAGGTACGTCTGCTCCCTTCCCGGCTGGAGCAGCGCTGGCCCTCTGGCATCGAAACAGCAGTTGGCAGTGGTGTGGAAAGCTGGTGAGAGATGGTTTATTAATGTGCTGATGAGGCGGCAGCCAGGCAGGGGCTGCACACCAGGGGGACAAGCCATGGCCAAGAGGACCTGCAAGGCGAAGGTGCTTTTGTGGCCGGGGCTGCTGTAAAACACCACAGGCTCTCGTCCCAGGGGCATGGCCAGCTCCCAGCTAACAGTAGACCTGGGCATAGTTGCCTCAGGGTCCTGCTCCTCAGGCTGGCACCTACGGGTGAGCCATGTTGGGGTGCAACCTGCTCCTCTCTCCTATGCATGCGCTGGGATGTGCTTCAGTTTCCCCTTGCTATCAGACATTGCCTACCCTCCGCTGAGAGCCAGCCCCAGTGCAGCAGCAGGATCTGACCCATCTGCAGATCCCAGGACCTGGTTGTTGCAGAGGCGGGGAGAGCGGGCTCCTGGGGGTCTTGGCTCCAGCTCACAGCCCCCCGGTAAACCCCAACCCGGCGTTCAGCCAGGCCGTGCATCGAAAGCAAAATGACGCCACACCGCTGCTCACTGCCAGCACGTGGGGCGCAGCCATGTGCGTGCAGCCATTATCCAGGCAATTAGGAGATGCCAGCTGGGCTTTGTGGCGATCAGAGAACAAACCAGGCCACGCAGCTCCCCTCGGGCTCCTCCTTGGCTGAAGCTCCGTCCTTCCCACCTACCTGGCATCACCATCGCATCCCTCCGGTGCCCCGCTGCTGGACCTGCACTGTTTCTGGGCTGACAAGGGATCCCGAGGAGGGATATCTGGGGCAGGGTGGGACCCTTATATAGTGCTGAGGGTGCTGAGGGCTCAGCTGGAGCTGGTGGCTGAGCATTCCTGTGGGAGCCCGACAGCTGCAGGTGGGGACAGCTCGCTAGCTGCTCCGCCCTGCGACCGGCAGCGTGGCCCAGCTCAGGGCGGTGATCCACGGGGATGCTGCTCCACGGGGATGCTGCTCCCCGAAGGATGCTGCTCCACGGGGATGCTGCTCCCCGGGGGATGCCGCTCCTGCGCAGCCGAGGTCGCCCCCTGGCGGCCCCTCCCGGAGCCCCCGGGCAGGGCTGGCACCCCCCACCGGCAGCCCCCCCGCCCGCCCCCGCCGCCCAAAGCCCCCAGGCCCCCGGCGAGGTGCAGGCCGGCGGCACCACCCCACCCCCCAAAACTCCACCCAGCAAAGACTCACCTTAAGCACATTCAAATCATATTTCAGAGAGGCTTAATTAAAGGCTTTGGCACCCAGGTGCTTCCCAGCACCCTAACGGACCTGCTGCACCAAGCACGAGAGGCTGGGACCCCACCTGCTGCACCCCATGTCAGTGTGCACCCCTGCTTTGGGCTGCGAAGCCCCCACCACCCCAAGCGGGAGGGCAGCCCCCTGTGTTGCAGCACCTGCTGCAAAGCTGCCGAGCCCCCTGTGTTGCAGCACCTGCTGCAAAGCTGCCGAGCACAGAGCACACTGCTTTTATAGCCCTCGGGTTTGCTGCCATCCCCTATAGACACCCCTGGGACCACCCAGCACCCAGCCCAGGCCCCCGCTCAGCACCGGTGTGCCAAGGGTCACCACCAGTTGGCAAGGATTTTTGCCTCCAGAAGACTAAATCTGATAGGAATTGAGGGGGGAATGGGGAGGAGGGGGCAGGAGGGGAGGGAGAAGAGTTACTATTTTCTTTTTCCAATTTGATCTTATTAAAACTTCATTTAAAGAAAACGACTTTTCATCTCAAACCTCATGCAAGTTTCATGGCGCTGCAGATGGTGGAGTGGGAAAACGCCTGTTGGAGAGTTTCAGGGTTCCTCGCTGGGGAGGGCTGTGCCGGCCAAGCAGAGGCCCTGCTGTGCACCCAGAGCACCCCCACCCCCACCCAGCACTTTAAGGGCCGTCCCCCCATCCTCTAATCGCTTTGCTCTCATTCTTCCTAGTTAAATCTGCAGCACTCTCGCATTAATAAATCCCCCTCGATGTGGGAGATGCAGCAGCGAGCGCAGCCTGCTGCAGCACCAGCCATTAGACAATCAGCACGGCTGGACCGTGTCCTGCTGTCACCCCTCGCCACGCACCGTGCCTCAGTTTCCCCTTCCCTCAAACAGAGATCGCCCTGTGGTTCTGCTGGGAGGGGAGGCAGCGAGCGATGGGAGGTGGCATCACTGAAGCCTCTCGTGGGACCTGGGTGCTAAGCGGTGTGGGTGCCTGGGTGCCTCAGACATCTCCGGAGCCCAGCGGAGGAGCATCCCACCCCCCGGCAGGAGGGGAGGCTGCCTCTGGCTCCGTGGGAGCGGTGACTAAATAGCATCCCCAATACAGTCATTAATAAACATCGATGCCGCCCGGGTGCTGCTCGCCTCCGCGCGGCGCGGAGCCCTGCTCAGCACTGCAGCGAGGTGCTGACTCACCACAGCTCGCAGGGAACCGGCTCCCTTCGGCTCCAGCCTCTCCTCACAGCAGCCGGGCAAGGATGGGGCTCAGCCGGGCTGTGCACCGCTCCGGCCTGGCGCAGAGGAGCCCGCAGAGGCCTTCGCTTCACGCCTGGATGCTGCAGCAGCCACAAACATCATTAGGCAGCTGCAAAGCATCTGGTTTCCTACGTAAGAGGGAAGCCCAGGCTGCCTCCCCCGGCTCAGCCGCCCCGAGGTGGGTACGGAGGAGCCGGGGTCTCAGGCGGCAGGCGCTGGCGGTGCTTGGCTGCAAATATTGGGGTTACCCACCGTAAACTGCCCCCCCCCGTAGCTCCTCTGTGCTGTGGGGCAGGTCTGCACCCTGGCCTCCCCGTACTGCCACGAATGCAGCAACAGGGGACATGGGGTGTTTGGAGGGAGCCAGCCCCCAGGGATGGGTGCTGAGGTCCCCAGTGCTGGGCACCCGCATCCCTCGGTGCCAGGCAGGTGGCAAGTGGGGCGAGATGCTGAGCTCCGAGCTCCGCCGAGCCGCACATCCCCGCGGCCGCACCACCAGCGAGCCCAGAGTCAGGCGCTGCGCTGCAGCCTGGCAGGTAACTGCACACCCACACCCGCTGCGTGGGGGCTGGGGGCACCCTGGACCCCCCACCCCAACACCCAGGGGTGCTGCCCCTCAGCCGGCGGCACGCAGGATGCCTACGAGGCACCAGCGAGCTGCGGCTGCGCACCCACCCCAGCGCCCGGGGGGAGTGGGGGTCTCAGCCCTCCTCCAGCTCCGGGCCGGGGTCCCCCGGCACCCCCAGCCTGCTGGGGGGAGGGGAGGGGGCAGCTGCCAGCAGGGCAGCCGAGCCAGGAGCATCTTGCCACAAGAGGGAACCCCCGGGCTGGAGAAATTAGTCCTAGAGCCGCTTCAGGGCTTTGCGCCCACAGCCCCGGGATCCAGGGAGGGGGCTTTGGCCAGGAAAGGATGCTCTCCCCTCCCTCCGCTCCCCAGCGAGGGGTCTCGGACCCCCTCTCTTGCCTCAAACTACCTGCAAGCACCGCCCGGCACCCTGTCCAGGGGAGATGTGGTCCCATGGATGCACGCTCTGACCCAGGTTTTGTTTTCCTGGGATTCTGCCTGGGATCTCGTTCCCGGCTGACCTGATCCAAAGGATGAGGGTCAGGCAGGACACGCAACTCACGCTCGAGATGCGGGAGAGAGCTCAGCCCAACCAGGCTGCGCAGCAGGGCAAGGTCTCTGAGGGATCTGACAGTACCACAAGAAAAAGCCACGTATTCTGTGGGGGTGGATCAGCTAAGTGAGGACAGCTGGGACACTCCTAGCATCACTGTGAAGGAAAGCTGGCAGGATTTCCAGGAAAAATGTAGCTGACCTGGCTCCAGGTGCCGTCCTGTAGCACCCACACAGGCATATCGGGAGCAGGCTTTGCATCCCGGTGGGATGTGCAGCACTCCGGAGGAGCCCAGGGTCCTTCAGTGCAGCAGAGATAAGAGCCACCGGAGCCCAGCACCAGCCCCTAGTCCTGCCGGTGCCATTCAGCTTTATATCCCCAATGGTGCTGGGAAGACAGGCCAAGCTTTGTGGACATTGCTCTCACACGTGGACACACATCTCCCCCCTCCCCAACTCCCCGAAGGCTCTGACCACACACACACACCCCCACACCCTGAGAAGAGCAAGGTATTTAGGTTGGCTACATGGCTCTCCAAACAACGGGGCAGTTGCAGGCTCAGGCTCCCTGTGCTGCTCTTAGCAAGGAGCCCACGGGAGTGTCTGTTTAGGTAAAAGTATTGAATAAACTCCAGGCTGGGCAGGCTCCAGCGCTGAGCACGGCTGACCAGAACCGGAGCCAGCAGCTCAGCGCCTGCATGGTCCCCTCGTTTGTGGGCTGCTGCCTGAGCCCCCCAACCCCACATCTGGGGCCCTGGCAGAAGCATCACCGACACGTTGGTGGCAGGGCACCAGACAAGCCTGGAAGGGACCTGGGCAATGCTTCATCACATGGAACAGGAGCACCAAGGGGGGAAGACAGGCAAACAGAGGTGATGAGAGCTACAACAGGGTTGGGAAGTTGTCTGTCTGAACCCCTAGGGTGACAAAACTCTCCTGTAGCTTTAATCTGCACATGGACACTTTCAGGAGAAGAAAAAACTTGGAAGACAAACTAAAACTTGGAAAAGAAACTAACACTAACGTACTGGGAGAAGGGTGGGGGATGCTGGGGAATTTGCCTGCCCCACAAGGCCAGAGATGCTAGTACCAGGAGCAAGGGAAAGAAAAGCAAAGCAGGAAAAGAGGAAGAAAAATGCCAGGAGGATGGAGAACAGAGGCATGGACCAGCAGGATTAGCATCGATAAACTACAGCTAAACTGGACTTATGTCAGGGTGTATTACCCGAGAGTGACAGGAGTGATGAGTTTGCTCATCTGCCATTTATAAGTGGCAAATTCTCGCTCCATCCTGTTTACTATGAATTAGCTGGCATATGTCTAATCGTCTTTGCAAACGCAACTCAACTGGCAGAGATTAAAGCCCTGCTCCTCCTCCAAACCAAGCACTGCGCTTCACTGCAAGGCAGGAGGACAGTGCTTTTACCTGGCTGCTCAAGGACTGTGGGCCGGGGAGGTACGAAGGTGGCACCCAGCTATGCAGAGCAATTTCCCCCTGTTCTCACAGGCCTCCAGAAGCCCAAAGCTCTAACGCAGCCAGGCCTCAGACCAAGAAATCCCTGCTCTGACCAGCTGCCAAGGGAACCTCGGCAGCTCACACCAGGAGGCAAGCCCTCCTCTCCGCCTGCTCCAGATCTCAAGGCATGGGATGCTCGTCACCTGGTTAACTCCTCAGGTAGATGGGGGTAAGGAAACAGCACTAGCAGGTACCTGGGAGATCAAGAGGAACCAAATTCTTGACTCTTTTCCAAGCAACCTACTGCACTTGAGCACAGTTGCTGATCCAGAACCCGACGCAGTGCTGATTTCCATGGGAGTCATTAAGAGCCGTTAAAACTGGCTTCAGCTGGGGAGCCTTGTGCCGTCTGCTGGAGACACGGAGAGGAGAGCCGGGCTGGTGAAACCCAAGGCACTTATTAAACAATAAAGCAGTGCAACAGGCGTGTGCGTGCGTGGGGGGTGTTTGCATGGCTAACTGCTTGCCCCAAGGCGCGTGTTGGCTGGCGAGCGAGGTGCTGCTTGGGTGGTGGGAGACCCTTGGCTGACACGTCAGCTGCTAGTCAAGCATGTCCAAACAGCCTTGGAGAGTGTGGAAAATTCAGCTCGCGGACAAGGCTGCTCCACCACCTCAGCATGAGCCCTCGGAGCCAGAATAAACAGCGACTCAGGAAGCGAACGAGCAAAGGTGGTTACAGGGGGATAGGTCTGCTGGGAGGCAGCGAGGGGGGCTGCAGAAGCAGCCCATCCTTACCTGCATGCTGTGGGTCTGAAGACCCCACTGCCACGATGCTGAGGAACCAAGCAGCATCTTCAGCCCCAGAGTATGAGCAGCCTGAGTGTAGTATCAGGACTGTGGGAGCCCCGAGCTTTGCAGGACAACCTCACTCCCCTTAAGCCAATGCTTTTTCCTCTATATCACTTGTCTTCTTGCAAGAACAGAGGTAAATGCAACAGAGCGTTAGCATGTCATCAGCATGCTTGTGAACCGATGTCTGGGCGGGATCAGGAGAGAGAGGAAGCATCCCCTTCCCTCTGACCATTGAACCTTGCTCCCACACCCCAGGCAGAGGAAAAAGGAGTAGTATTCCTCTCCTCCACCCAGTCCCGGCCTGGGGGAAGCGGTGTTTGCTATTGCCAGCGAGGTCGCCGATAGCATTAAGACCTGAGCTGGGTCACGAGCCCGAGCGCTCAACCTGCCACTCTGCAAGCTGATGCCATCTCCCGGGCTCGCCTTGGCAAGGGAAGAGAGCAGTGTAACGTGATAATGACCAGCTGGCCTCCTAATCTGCAGCTCCAGTTTGCTGGGGGAAGGGGCAGGAGAGAGAGGACTTGGCTGTGAACAGAGCTAAAGGAAATCTGCAGCATGATGCAGGCAGCCCGAGGGGTGCTTGCTGCCTAATGGGGCAGCCAGCTGCTGTTTGTTCATCAAGGAGAGAAAAGGACCGCGCACACCAACCAACGCGACGGCTGCCTCGTGCCTCTGTGCTGCACTGGGGCTGCTGGGGGGATCACAGCTTCCTTCCCAATCTGCACCTCAGGAGGATGCTGAGAGCCAGGTAGACAGTGGTGCTCGGGCAGCGAGGTGCTGGGAAGCCAGGGAGAGCAGGTTCCTAATGGGGAAGATGGTTCAAGGCCGTGTCTAACTAGTATCGCTCTCTCCTCCACCCCTGGACCAGCACAGGGTAAGTGAGCTCAGCTCGGGGATCCTCGGGGATGTGGGCTCCTCCAGGTCACAGTACTAACTACAGCTTGGAGGCAGCTGCAGGGAGCTCTGAGCAGCCCTAGGCAGTGGGCTGCAGGACAAGAAGGCAGCTGTGGCCATCTCTCGGGGGGGTTAGCTGTCAGCCCACCCTGCTGCTGCACACAGACACCCCAGGAACGCAAGCCTTCGCCCCCCATCCCGGTCTCTCTGAAACGTGCTGCTGGGAGGTGAAGGGCAGCGTATTTATTTAGCAGGAAGGTTTCTATGCACAGCCATTTACTGCTTGCCCTGCTGGCCACAGACGTGAGAGCTCTTGTGCACAAAATATCCAGAGAAAACTACCTCTAATTAGAGGGTAGGGTTAAAAATATCCATAGTCCATAAACAGAGGGAGGCAGACAGGGAAAAGGCACATGCCAGTGTGACTGACGCCCCAGGAGGGAGACGAGATTAGGAGCGACTCAGCCTCACACATACAAATGATTCAAAATAGACGAGCATATGCCTGAGCAATGAACTAGGGAAAAATGATGGGACTGGTGTAGGAGTGGGGTCATGGTCTGTGACACCAGAGAATCAACAACTTGTCTAGACTACAGCAGACAAAAAAAGAGATGCTGTAGGAGCGAGAGGCACTGCAGCACGAGTGCATCCATAGAAAGCTGCCCTAGCAGCAGAAGTGGCGTGGAAGAGAGAGGGACGCGGGCCAGGTACCTGCATCTATTCCCAGAGCTGCTGAGAATGATCTTGGGTAAATGCCATATCTGCAAAGTGCTTTGAGATCCTCAGATCGGAAGTGGTATATGTACACATGGGCGTCTTTTTATCTGCAGAACCTAAAGTTGCTCTAAGAACAACCCAAGACAAGGCAGGATTTCGCTTCCAAACGTCCTGCCCAGTTAGACCGAGGGGTCCTGTCCAGCCCCCACGAAGGCGATCAGCCTCGTTCAGCCAGGGGTACGATACGGCTCCACTTGGATGCGGTAGCATCCTGCTCACCCGACTGCAGCTCTGGGGAGAGTTTCCCTCTCTGATGGCTGATTCTGTCCCCTACACCACCTATGACCTTCCCTCTGTCGCACACAAATCTGGCTCTAGAGATGCTTCAGATTGTCTGAGGAAATCCTGCCTGCTGGCATTTGCCCCCTGAGCAAACGCGGTGGCCAGGCCCCCCTCCTCTTGCGTGTCAAGAAGTTTTTCTTTAATGCTGGACCAAGCAGGTGGTCTCCAGAGCTGCTGTCCTCCCCGAGAGGCTGCACAAGCAGCTCCCACCTGGGAGAGCAGCCGAACCCTTGCACCGAGGCGGTGTGTGCCAGGACCTCCTCCTTCACAGGGCGGCGGAGCAGCCTGCCGCCGGCACGGCTTCAGAGCCCAAGGGGGCTGGAGCGAACCCGGGGAAGGTCCAGATGGGCAGCCCTGCGGCCTCAGACACGCAAGGTGTGTCACAGCTCGTTGGCAGAGTCCTTGGAGCCCCAGTGCCTCAGATAATAACATTCCTGTCTGCCATGTGTGTTGCTATTGAAAACTCATCGTGACAGGCACAGCCTGTTATTACAGGTTTGAGCAGCTTCTTCCCAGCAGGGCTTGAACCTCAGTTTGGGCCTCCGGGCACTACAAGCATCAAAAGGATATCCATTTTTTCTGAGTTGCCTTCAGAGCCCACTCAGTGTACAACACGCTCCGTACAACTTTTCAAAATCCCTAAGGTGTTTTTTTCCAGTTTAGCCCTCGGTCATTGTAAGAAACTATGGACTAGGATATTGTTTATTAAGATTTATGTTAAGCATAATGTAAGAAACTATGGACTAGGATATTAAGATTTATGTTAAGCATAATGTAAAGACTAGGCGCCAGATATCCAGGATGCCTCTTGTGAAAAATAAGATAACCGCCAGATGTCCAGGATGCTGCTTGTAAAAGAGAAGATAACAGCCAGACAGAAACAAGACAGACGACCCCATATAAAGATATATGAGTAAGGGGTTAACACCTCCACTACTTCATAAACACGAAAGTAAAGAGTATAAAAAAGGACTGTTTAAACTGCTCAGGGCGGCAGTTGGCGGAGCGCAGACTCCCCTGCCGTCCAGCGCTGTCTTTGCTCATATTCTACTTGCTATAATTAATAAAATTTTAATTGGATTATGATCAATTGTGGTCTCAATTTATAACAATTTCTGGTGCCGTGACTCGGATAAGGAACAGTGGGCTTTGGTCCTCCGGGGAGGCGCCCCGCGACATTTCGCGGCCCCGCGACCAACAGCTTACTCCAACCTTACCGACGATCCTAAATTCTAGAATAATGAGCAAAGGAGAAACCGGTAAAATCCCATAAAAATTCTGTGCACGGGAGTCCGGACGAAGACGCAGGACGCGTAAGTATATTGCGAAGTTGTTCGCAAGGTTTGCCGTTCGGGCGGGATTGGGTTTCCTGGAATATAACGAGTGAGAGGTTCGATATACTGAACCAAGCGAGTGCGGACTCTTAAGTACTGCGTCTCCCATCTCCCGCGAGGGACTGGGCCAGGAACAAGGGGAGCGAGTGAGTGTATGTTTGTGGATGTTCCAGAAGATGGGGGCGAAGGGCAGCAAGCCTTCGAATCCCATGGGAAGGGTACCCACTGTACCTAAGAATACCCCTCTGGCATATATCTTGGACAATTGGAGATATTTCCCTGGAACCCTAGGGAAAGATAAGCAGAAAGTGATAGAATATTGTACTAAGATATGGGGAGGGAAGAAGATTTCTAAAAATGTCTTTTGGCCAGTCTATGGGTCAGAAGAAGATTGGGTAAGACAGCAATTAAACCTCTGGGTTAATAATAAAAAAACCCCTTAACCCGGAGGAGAATCAATATGCGGAGGTGTGGCTAAAAAAAACGGGAGCTAGACTTTACCCGCTGAATGAAATAAAAAACTAAACAAAAGAAAAAGAAGGGAGAGTTAGACGAAACCCTTCTAACCCCCCCTCCTTACATTTCTCCTCCTGCTCCTGCAGAGGTCCCCAGAGCGCCCACTCCCCCACCAGAGTCGGAACAAGGGTCTCCCCCTCTTCCTAAACGCGTAACTAGAAGTCAAAAAGGGGCAGCTCAAATATACCCCCTAAGGGAAATGCCCATGGGGGGACCTCAACCTGTGATCGGATATATTTCTGTGCCTCTAAATTCGGCTGACCTACGAGATTTTAAAAGGACCGAGATGGGAAACTTAATTGAGGACCCACTCGGAGTGGCAGAAAGATTAGATCAATTTCTGGGACCAAACCTTTATACTTGGGATAAGATGCGATCTATCCTTTGTCAATTATTTACTACCGAGGAAACCCAGGGACCCCAAGCAGATATTAAATGGCCACTCCAAAGACCTAATTGGGATAATCAGGATCCGGTGCATAGAACTCATATGCAGGACCTGAGAACTATAGTAATTCAGGGGATTAGAGAAGCAGTACCCCGTGGCCAGAATATCAATAAAGCATTTGATGAAATGCAAAAAAAAAAAAAAAAAAAAAAAAAAAAATGAGAGCCCCACTGAGTGGCTGGAACGACTGAGGAAAGCCCTTCAGCTGTACTCTGGGGTAAATCCAGACAACCTTTAGGGCAAGCGCTCCTCAAAACTCAGTTTGTGGCAAAATAATGGGAAAAACTTTAGCGGAACACTTCAGCAGGAGAGAACAGATAAGGGTAAAAGAAATAATTAAGCAAGAAAAGCAGATGGCCAGCAAGGGCATAAATTACCTTAGACTGATAAGAACACTGCAAATGAGCAAAAGGTGAAAAGTACACCATGAGGAAGACCTACAGCCTTCCTCCCATAGACCACGGCCCACATTCTAAAGACCCCGGCCCACAATTTTTGGAAGAATCTGCACAAGCGTGAAAGACTGATAAGCTAATTAGCATACGAAGAGAGGGTAGGCGGGTTCAGGTAATGAATATGTATAGGCGTTAATGGAATATTCATTGTTTTCAAGCTGCAGTGTTGCTTATTTTGGTTACCGGATTTATGGAATGTGGAATTTGACTTTGATAATTGTTACTGTGATTTCGGCTATATTTTTGAAAATAATAGTGAGCTCTTGGTGTTGCTGTAAAAAGATACCTGTGTGTTGCATTTTGTAAGTAGTAATTCTGTAAGTGATAAGTGTGTTCTGTGAGTGTAAGCTGGAAAAATGGGAAGAAAACAGAGTGGTGGGATTTTAAAGAAAAGCCCGTTAGGATGTGTTTTGAGTCACTGGAGGGATATTGGAGGATCCGCTGGTGGAAATGTGAATAGGAAAACATTGATAAAATATTGTAAAATGGTGGCCGCTTTATAAGTTGGAATGTGGAGAAAAGTGGCCTTTTAATTAATAATTACAAGGTTATTAATAATTGTTATACTCATTTATGCTGGAAATGTGAGAACATTTCTGTATTCAGTATATTACAAATGTTGGTATGTGGTTATTGTCTTGAACATCCGAGGGGTGAATGTGAACCTCTGTATGTTTTAAAGTGTATATGGTGTAAAGAATTATTATATGTATGGTGGCGACAAGAAATTGAATGCCCTGACTGTAAGGTTTGGACGCCTTGGGATAAGAGAGAGAGCTGTAAGTGAAATTAGAGTCTCTGTGGCTGGGATAGCGATTGAGATAATAGTAAGAAAGGTCACTGGAAGGAAATGGGGGGGGCAGCTGGGGAAGCGTGAATAAGAGAACTTTGGCTAAGTACTGCAATCAGTGGTGGCCCCTGTATAAGTTAGGGGACAGAGAAAATGGCCCTTTAAACGGCACACTGAATTATAATGTTTTGCTAAAATTAATGTTATTTTTAAGGCGAGAGGAAAAATGGGATGAAGTAATGTATGCTGGTATGTTTTTCACTCTGAGGAATCACCCAGAGTGGCAAAAGAGTGTGGTATTAACCTAGCTCCACAAGATCCCTTAATATTAGCAATGGAAAAGGATCAGAGGGGAGGTTGTGGTTCCTTCTATGGAGCAACCAGAATGAAACACGTTGTAAGATAAAAAAAAACTTGTGCTAATGTATGTAAGATCTGAAGCCGGGGGGGGGTGGAGAGTAAAAAAACAAAACCCTGTGAAAGTGTTAAAGTATTGGGGTGAGTTTGTACAAAGCCCCGTATCCCCTCGAAGGTGCGGCTGAGTCACGCTGAATGCATGGCAGGGTGTTTGCTATTTGCCTGCGAAGGCTGATATGTAATAACACAGACTTAAAGCAACAAGCAACAAGTAGCAGATTTGCATTCAGGGTAAGAAAGAGTTAAAATAGAAGTGCTGCTGCAGAGGCAGGCTTGTGTAACCTGCAGAGCAGGAAGAGCATCTCCTGCCCCGAATCCTCCTGATGGTGGGGAGGAGGGGGTTGCTGTTGCTGACGATTTTGCAGAAGGACCTGACAATGTCACCCCGATTGCTGCAGCATTTGCAGCACAACAGGACCGGTAACGGCCCCTCTAGGGCAGGCAGCGGGTCTGAGGAGAGTAAAGGTGAATCTCTGATGGGGAAATTTAGATGTTTGAAAGTTAGTTGTGAATAGGACTGGATAAAGGTTCGAGTTGATTTTTACTAAGGTAATCGTGATGTAGAAAAGTTGGTGAATATAAAACCAACTTATTTGGTGTTAAACTTCAGTGAAAAGAATTTGTTACAGTTGTGGGAGCTGCTGGCCGCCAGGAAAATAACCTGAAACCTTTAAAGTACAAACTAAGAAAACAAATAAGAATGCCAAAATCTCCAAAATCTTTGTTAGGAAGAGATTTATTAAAACATCTAGACGTTTAAAGAAGGGGAAATGAAACCAAAAGTTAAAAATGATCAATTAACTAAAATGTTGAGCTTATCTTTAATTCAACAGAAAAGTGGAAGAGAGGACCTCCCTGAAGTAAAAGAAATCTTTAACCAGGTATATCTGGAAGTAAATTCCAGGTAAGGAAAAAATGCTTTACCTGTTACAGTAGAAATGATAAACGGGAGGCCTGCCTAGTTCAGGTAAAACAATATCCCTTGGTCAGCAAGGCTGTGGGGAATATTGCATAAAAAAAAAAACTAAAATAAAATACACTCTGTAGTAGTTCTACTAATGTAAATCTGTGTTTTACCATGACTGTGACTTGTTATGGGATGTGCAGATGAAACTCTGCATTGACAACAAAGTACAAGGAATAAGGTTGGTCAAGTGCCTCCTACCACAATCAAGGGCAAGACTGGGTTGGCCTCTGTGTTTGCCACCAAGAAAGATCTTGAGCTCTGCTGCTGGCTGCAACCCAGTAGGCGTTGAGCGGTGGGGACATATGCCATGCCAGACCTTGATGTGAGGAAGGGCCCCCTCTGTTATAAGAGGGTCGTCCAGGAAGGAAGAACATAAGAGGGCCCATTAAGGCACTGATTTGGAAACTGGAAACCGCCTGGCCGACCATGAAGCCATACAAGTAGTAGAGGAGGTAGGAAAAAAGGAATTATCCTTAATACCAGACGGTAAAATCCAAACTGTAAGTACGGATCAGGAGCCAAATTATTCTAAAGAAAACTTAAAGGTCATTCAGGACATGAATGATAAAATAAATAAGTGGACTTATTTGAGGGATGGTCGTATAGTGGTACCATCCAATTTAATATGGACCACAGCCGTAATAAAACATAATAAGATGCATTGGGGAGCTGATAATTTATATAAAAGTCTAAATCAGAAATTGATAGGGCAGAACTTGTATACTGTAATAAAACAGGTGACTCAGCGATGTGAAATGTGTTTGAAAATTAGCCAGGGCAACAGTGGCAAGTTGATTTTTCCAGACTCCCAAGAATTGAGGGGGTACCAATATTTATTAAATGAATGGACACCCCAACGTATCATACAGTATTATAAACCTGCAACTTGGAATCCTAATGAACTTATTAACGGCGCTCGAGAACCTATCTACAATCTGAATCGTATCATTCGTCTACAGGCTGTCTTGGAAATTATTACTAATCAAACAGCTAAAGCTTTTGATGTTAAATGCAATTTATCAACACAGGCTGGTTCTGGACTACCTGCTAGCCAAAGAAAGAGGTGTTTGTGGTAAAGTAAATGTTTCCAATTGTTGTTTGAAAATTGATGACAATGGTGAGGTAGTTAAACAAATCACATCAGAGACAGGGAAGTTAGCCCATGTTCCCGTCTGAACTTGGAAAGACGAATATTGACTTGTTTTCCTGGCTTCTCGGGAGCCCCTGGGTAAAACGAATCCTATTTTATTTGTTATGTGGATTAGCCACATTATTGTTTTTGCCATGTGTTGTTCCATGTTTATAAGATTAATTCAACACGTTATAACTAACATGCAATTTGCTATTATGGTTTCACCCGATGGCGTTAAACAAATGCGAGTAGTATGACAAAATGTACACACAAAATAACATTTTAATAGCCAACAAGAAATTGGAAACAATTGACTCTTAACAATTCAGATAATAATGTAGGCTGAGTAAAAAAAAGGATAGAATGGCAATAAAAACAAGCGCCAGGAACGCAAAGACGACGATATGGAAACGCCTTTTGTACTTTTTCACCTCCGCCATAAGTTCTTGACGTGAGACAACAGAAAAACGCACCCTCTGCCTAAACAGCAACAGGAAAAAGAAAAAGAAAAAAAAAAAAAAAAAAAAAAAAAAAAAAAAAAAAAAAAAAAAAAAAGAAGATATATATATAAAATTTTGATCTTCTTTCTAATGAACCATATAGGTTAAACGTTTTGAGAACACTCACCTTACAGAATGTTCAGAGGGCGAAATGTCCACTCTAGACCTTTCTTCTCTGGCAAGTGACGTGGTGGTCTGGTGGTAAAAAAAAAAAAAAAAAACCTTACATTGAAAACTGGGACCTGTCATTTGGCCATAGTGCCATGAATGTTACCATTAACAGACTTACCGGAGTGGTAAGCTCGGGAAAGGGGTTTGGGACTTCATCTGGGCACGCAGTAGCCATTGTTGATCACGCGAATGGTCCGTGTATACCTTTGAACATGCGCATGCGCGATTTTAAAGCCCCACAGAATGTGCTGGAAAAATCTGGAAAGACCACGCATGCGAAATCCCTATAGTCTAGCCATGATAGTGACGCATTAAAAAAAAAAAAAAAAAAGGAGAACGTGTTAAGAAAAAGTGTTATTTTTAAGTTTTGGTTTTGTATGTTATTATTATATGTATTACCCAACTACGCCTATTGCAATTGTGACGTATTACCTTGTGAGTGTTATGATAAATGTTGGGATTGTGGAAAAAGGTTTATTTGCAGTGCTGAGAATGAAAGTAGCATCTAATAAACAATAATAGGATAAAAAGAAAAAGGGGGGATTGTAAGAAACTATGGACTAGGATATTGTTTATTAAGATTTATGTTAAGCATAATGTAAGAAACTATGGACTAGGATATTAAGATTTATGTTAAGCATAATGTAAAGACTAGGCGCCAGATATCCAGGATGCCTCTTGTGAAAAATAAGATAACCGCCAGATGTCCAGGATGCTGCTTGTAAAAGAGAAGATAACAGCCAGACAGAAACAAGACAGACGACCCCATATAAAGATATATGAGTAAGGGGTTAACACCTCCACTACTTCATAAACACGAAAGTAAAGAGTATAAAAAAGGACTGTTTAAACTGCTCAGGGCGGCAGTTGGCGGAGCGCAGACTCCCCTGCCGTCCAGCGCTGTCTTTGCTCATATTCTACTTGCTATAATTAATAAAATTTTAATTGGATTATGATCAATTGTGGTCTCAATTTATAACAGTCACCTCCCCCCCGTTCTTACAAGCGCCAGGAGCGAGGCCCCGCTGCCTTCTCCTGCACATCTCCAGGGCCACCACTGCTGCTTGCGCTTGGGCTGGGTCGTGCAGCCCTTGCTTCTCCATCACTCCCACCACAGGCTTTTGCTGGAGCTCGGGAAGGCTCCTTGGCAGGACACATGCTCCCTCCCTCTCATCCTGCAGATTCCTCTCCTTGTTTTAAGCTCTTCAGAGAACAAAGAAATCAAAGAAGAGACAGGTTTATGCTGCCCCTCATCAGCTGCCTGAATACACCCCTGCACTACACAGGGCTGCCCTTAGTGCATGCTTTATTCTAGTTACTTGTTTCAACATTAAATAATGAAATGGGAGCTCCATTTGTGTGTGAAAATCAATGTTTTACACCACAGCGCTTTGCCGTTCTGGTTTGATGGGCGCTACAGTTCTTGTATAATATTTACTGCGACTCCTTTTGCTTGTTGAGTTTCCCATTTCAGATGGCTCCTCAGTGGCGATGGCAGATCAAAAGGCAGAACCTCGCTGTAATAAAACCATGGAGGCAGCATAAAGAGAAGCGCTGGTACTAGTCGTATCTGCCTGAGATGGGCAATCGGCATGTATGTCCTATGCGAGGACGTATATACAAGATGATGTTCAAGATTTCACGCCCTGGTGTGATATGACGGCGCTAAGGTCGTATCTGCTTTGCCAGTTGACTTCAAACCTGGCCTCTGCCTGCACTGATTATGCACAAACATCTCTCAGTGCACACCTAGGCTAAGCTCCAGCTGCCTCGGGAGGGAAACCAAGGCTGAGACGAGCCCCTTAGCACAGCTCCAGCTCCCCATCACGCGGGCCAGCTGGCCTGGGAACAGCAGCGCAGCACAGCCCGGCCGCCGCTCCCCCAGCGCGGCTCTTCCCCACTCCCGCACGGATGGGATGAGCCGGGTTTCCCATGTGGAAAGCCCAAGGTGCTGCAGGCTGTTCACAGGTCCACGTTTCACCTGGCCCTGTACCTACAGCTTGGAAGGCCAGAAGGAGCACAGGGGCTAGACCCCCCTGCCCCTCCCCCCCCATCCTTTCCTGTTCCCCCTTTCTCAGCTCCACTTCTTCCCTGATCAAGCTGCTGCTGGAAGTTGAAGAGGAAGCTGGCAGCTCAGTGATTACACTTTCTCACTGATTATACTCTATGTCATCATATTTTACACCTCCTGTCAGGCCAGTCTGAACGGACTGTGTTAAAATGACTCCTTGCTCAACAAAGACCCAACCCAAAGATTGGTAGAGTCAGATTTTAAGCCATATAGTGTTATTAGGCGATTCCTTCCCCTTCATCCCCAGTGAAATGTCCCATCTGGCCATTAGAATTGATGAGACTCTGTATTAATTTCACCAGGCTCAGATCAGCCCTTTAAATCTACTCATTAGCATCTTGAGTTGGATCTGCTACATTATCAAGTTAAATACATTTTTACATCCCTTAATTTCTACCAGCTCTGCCGAGCCGGTTTACGGAACAGAGAAGAGCTCGGCTTTCATTCCAGCTGCTTCATCTTCAGCAGCATCTTAATTACATCCCCATCACACGCTACTGACAGTGACGCAGGAATCAGCATTAACCCAGGCTGACTCGCTCCATTTGGGGTGAGTGGCCGGTGCTGATAATTTTTGTTTTTTCCTGTTAATCAAAGGAAAAAGGTTCTGGGACACTTGCGAGGGCTGCGCAGTGGCTCGGGATGCTCCCTGTGCAGAGCCCCTTGCCAGGGCAGGATCCCTATGGGAAACACGTGGCTGCGGCCGGAGGGTTGGGTACCGCTTGAGGACTCGGGGAAGCTCCTTGGGAAAAGCCTCTGCCCTGCTGGCTGTTGGTCAACTCAACTTCCTCTGAGTTGGTCAAAAGTTTATAGCGAAAGGCACAGCTCAGCGTGAGGCAGCATTTTAGGGGGTTTTCACCGAGAAATCCCTAGGTTTAGGGGCTCTTATTAAACCCAGGGGGAAGCACCCGCTCTAGAGCAAAACTTGGGTGGGTTTTGCTCAGCCAAACATTGCCTTCAAGCTCCTTTTCCAGCTTCTGCCGGCTCAGCACCACGCACAGCCCTCCCAGCGCTGTACTGGCGGCCAGTTTCCCCCGGCGGCGCCCAGCGAGCGCTGCCCCGGCGCCTCTTCCCACCCGCACGGGCCCGTTTTCCCGGGAGGCGGCGGGAGGACCAGCGGGATGCGCCCGCCTTCGGGGCTGCGGGATGGGGATGGGGGAGTACCCCCTCCCCGCTCCAGCCCTGCCCTCCGGGGCCTGCCCCCTCCGGCAAGACCTACTGCCGGCCCCCCGCCGGGATCCGCGCCCCCCCGCCTGGTTTCCGCGGCAACGGGCCCCGCGGTCCCCCCGCCCCCGCCGCCCCCCCCGCCCGGGCAGTGCGCAGGCTCGGCGCGGCGCGCTCGGCTCCGCACACCCCATCATGGCGCTGCGGCGGCCGGCGCTGCTCCTGCTCCTGCCCCTGCTCGGTGAGTCCCGGCCACCGCAGCAGGCGACAGCGGGGACACCCCGGGGACATCCCACTCCCCGGGGAACCGGGGAAGGGGGATGCGCTGTCCCTGGTCGGGGTCCCGGGGAAGGGGGATGCTGCGCTGTCCCCCGGTCGGGGTCCCGGGGAACCGGGGAAGGGGGATGTCCATCCCCCGGTTGGAGTCCCGGGGAGCCGGGGAAGGGGTATGCGCTGCCCGGGGTCCCGGGGAAGGGGGATGTTCTGCCCCCGGTCTGGGTCCTGGGGAACCGGGGAAGGGGGATGCGCTGGCCCGGTCGGGGTCCCGGCGAAGGGGGATGCGCTGTCCCCGGTCAGCGTCTTGGGGAACCGGGAAAGGGGGATGCGCTGCCCGGGGACCCAGGGAACAGGGGAAGGGGGATGCCCTGGCCCGATCGGGGTCCCGGGGAAGGGGGATGCGCTGGCCCGGTCGGGGTCCCGGGGAAGGGGGATGCTCTGCCCCCGGTCTGGGTCCTGGGGAAGAGGGATGCTGTGCTGCCCCCGGTCGGGGTCCCGGGGAACCGGGGAAGGGGGATGCGGTGCCCCGGCCCTTGTCCCGGCGCAGGGAGGGGGAGGATGCGCACCCCGGCCCGGGGGGATGCAGGGACGGGCTGTTCACCGCCGGGCCGGGGGTGGGGCCGTGCCGTGGGGTCCGGGGCAGCCCCGACCTCACCGGCTCCCCCGGCGGGAGCGTGGTGCTGCGGGGAGTGGTGGTGGGGGGGGGCGGGACGGGACGAGACGAGAGAGGGGGGAAACATCCCAAACCCCCAGCGCAGCGAGGAGCGGGCCCAGGGCTGAGGGTGCCAGGAATGTGCAGGCTCGGCAGGCAGGCAGGGCGGACACTAGTGCCTATTCAAGACCAGGCACAGGCGCCTATTGTTCCGGGGGCCCCGCATGAATGTTTGCAGTTTTAATTGCAAAAACATTTGCTAATTCCGCTCAGGAATGAATTTGGGCTCATTTGTTGTCTGGCTATTAATAGTGGGGGGACGAGGAGGGGGACAGCAGCCGGTGGGCTTGCATTGCCCTCCCCCCCCCTCCACGCCCAGATGGCAGGAGGAGAAAACGGGACAGAGTGGGGTTAGGGTGACAACCAGCAACTGATTACTAAAATGCACGGGGCTGTGCATGCATGCACGTGTGTTACACACCCCCCGATAACTGTTTCGGGTCGACTCAAGACTGAAGTGTATTGAAATATTTCCAACAGTTTACCTAAGGACAAAAAAATTCTCCAGTGAGTTGAAAAAAACTTGCGGAGCCTCTTGGGCCTCCAATAAAGTGAGATTTGGGCACTGCTTACCAAAAAAGTGAGTGGAGAGGTGAGAAGATGACTCTGACACACATTTGCGATGAGACGGGTGTCACGGGCTCCAGGGTCTGTTGTTCGCTTGCTTTGCTGTGGTCTGTAGCAGAAACAGTTTCAGCAGAAGAAACTGGGAGTTCCTGATCCTGGAGCACCGCATAGTCTTCCAGGTGCTAACTCTGGATTGGGATGCTCCTCTTGAAGGAGAAAAATGACCAGCTTAGCACAACTCTTCCTTACAGTGGGGCTGCAAGGTAGAAAGCCGCCCCGTTTCCCTCCTCTGTTACGTGAGCAGTGCCAAAGTGTCCTGTTGAATTTGGCCTAAAAGATAGCCAGGCTGGAAATGAACTACAGATACTTCTGCCTTTCTTTAGACACGCAAAAGTTGCTAAAAACAGCCAAAGACCACTCATTTCATACCTCTGCCTGAGAACATTTATCTGGTGAGCGAACCAAGTGGCAACAGGCTTTGCTCTCCATTTAAATACAAAGGATTAGGGCCAAATCAAAGTGCCTCGTCCTGTAGTGATTTCCAGCTGTTTTCAGATTTGTGGTCATAAGCCCAGAAGAGTGGGAAGAAGCGAGGTCGAGAATAAAAAAAAGTTTGTTCCACTATGCTTGACTTTACACACTGGGGAACATCCCCCTAAGTTAAGGTTACGCTGTCAGCAGTACATAAAATTAAACATGTACTGCAGGGTTGGTGATGGATAGTGGGATAGGAGCGTGACTGTAAGGATGTGTTTGATGCCAGCTGACTACTTGGTGCAAGAAAAGGCACAGAAGGAAGGTGACAAAGCTAAGGATGCTGAGATCCCAAGCTGCAAGACTGACCTGTATGCTTTAGGCAGTCGGTGCTGCTTAGGCTGTAAGTGCTGCAGGGCAGGGATTGCCCCCTCCTGCAGCACTGGTGCCAGAACAGACCCTGTTCTTCACCGTGGCCTGAACACTTTGCCACAAAGCAGTAACCCATGAAGCGTGGAGCATTCGGTGCATACCCAGCTCCGGGCACTGCAGGCATCTAAAGCTTCTGCACATCAGGGAGAATCCACGGTCATAATTAAACTAGTAGAAGTTACTGGCATCAGTGATGGAAAGTGGGGCTTACAGTTGATATCGATGTTACGTCCTACTTCGAGGTCTCTGTTGCAAGCTTCCCCGTGGAAACAAACATTTGGATTTTGAGGATTTCGCATGCTGTGCTGAAGGCAGAGCTGTAGAGACTTTCCTAAAACTCTCAAGTATTTTCTATTGAAAATAAAACATGTTGATACACTATAGTCCTTGATAGGGAGATAAGGCAGGTTCTTGGCACGTTTCAGTTTTAAAGCTCAGTATATTCAAATCTCCCTTTGATTTGAATCTGAGGTTTTGGTAATATGTTGGATTTTGCAAAAGGTTTCTCAAACTCTCTACAGAGTAGAAGTTCTCATTTCTTTTTTTTTTTTCTTTTCTTTTTAATATCCATCTGTCCCAGCCACCAACAACTGTTCCGAGTCAGCTGTCAGTGCCAAAAATCACTTGGTGGAAATGTTGTTAGCTCTATTGCAGTTATGATAAGTTGCTTGTTGGCATTTTCTGATGGGAAGTATTTGCAGTATTGCTTTCTTTTCAACAGGCAGTAAAAAGTAGGGACGAACGGCTTTGAGAGCCATGCCAAAATCAGACACTTAATAACATCTTCAAAAAAATTCTTGGGAAGGGCTTGGTGTTCCTATTTGGGTAAGCAATATCTGGCATCACCACCAAAGAGGAGTTGGATGCACATCTACTTTACAGCTGTTGACAAAGAACGTGACACCAGCACATTCCCTCTTGCTCTGAATACTTCTGGGAATTACTCGGTTACTGAAGCACAAGCAGATTCAAAGAGTAAAATGTGTTTTCTTTAGTGAGGAGAAAGAGCTCGGTGGACTGAGATGTTGCTCTGATCGTGAACTTAGGTTCTTTTCCTGACCTGTTTATTTTCCTTGTACGAGTTGAATCCTGGGTCTCTTGGCCTGCTGCAGCTGTTTTTCAATTATCTGTCCACACACTGAGGGTTTGCACCGGGAACACATGTTGAATCGCCAGAAATCACCTAAACAAGTAAATAAAGCGGAATGAGCTCCTGCATTTAGCTTCACACATAAGGACAAAAGCTGCTCTGCATAAGGGCTGTGGGTGGGCCAGATTTCTGAGCCTCCTGCCGGTATGCCCCTAACCTCAGTCCACCTCGAAGGAACCGTCAAGAGTGGTTCCAAAGAATGTTTATTGATATGGTGATAGGCGCTTTATACATATAAATATAAATATACTATACCGAGGGGTAAACCATTCCTTACCCCCACTTGCTCCTGCTTTCCTTGCGGCTTGGATTATTATTTAAGTTTCTCTTGCAAATTGCGCTTGCTGCTTTACCATCCTCTGCGATGAGTCTTTGTGTGTTGAAGCAGAATTGGCCTCCCAGTCGTATATTTAGAGCTAATGCTTCACAGTTGATTGCATCAAGCCCTGATGATCCGGAGAAGGTTCATGAACTCCTTACGGAGCAGGCCTGAAGTGGTGGGAGGGAGTTAGCAAGGGGAAAGATTTCCGGAGACCAACCAGGATCCCGAGTCCTCAAGAGTCCTTTCCTGCAAAACAAGAGCGTGCATTGCTAACATGCCCCTCAACAAGATAAAACAACTGCTCTCTGCGTAAAAGCTGGTGGCCTGCTTTGAAACTGCTGTTTATATAAGAAGAGATTAATTCGAGATATAAAATTAATTAGGATAATTACATTCTCAATCTGGTTTATCTATCAGTTGGAATATGAACTACACCATCTTTTTCCAATTGATAAGGGCTGTTTGCCTTCGCTCTGAGCCCCCAGGGAGTATCATGTTTTTACGATACACAGGATCAACCACTAAACATCAGTTGCACGTAGTGGAGGAGTAAGGGTGTGTGCAGCAAAAGCCATTCCTTCGCTGAGTCAGGACATGGCCTAAGAACCAGTTAATGGCTTTAATTGCAGTAATGAAAGTTCTGGACACGGTTTTAATTTTCACCCAAAGGGGCTGGATTGCTGTTTGGGTGCAGTTCTGTCCATAGCTGTTCTTGGAGCAGAGGAAATACCTGCTGGGCTGCAGTTCTCCAACTCCCATGCTGGCAAGGAGAATTTTCAGTTTCAGAAAAATAAACAGTAACATAAAAACTGCCCTTTCCCCCCCCCCCCCCCCACCCCCCCTTTTGGTTTTGTTTTTTTTTTTGGCTGGAAAGCTCAGGTCTCTGTTTGCTTATGACCCTTCAGAGTGCTAACATCCACAGTATTAACTTGAGATCAGAGGTATTGTTTAGAGAGTTTCATTCTTTTTTTTCTAGAGACTTAGCCAGCGAAAGAGTCCCATCTGTGGGGAACAGGACAGCAAGGTGCTCCATGGACTTCGCCAGAACGTGGGTCTCCAGGATAACCAGCTCCTCACAGATTTCTGCATCTCATTTTAGATAAGCGGAGGCTGAGCAGCCTTTCTCTGGGGATACACATTGAGGGAGCTATACGTTAAAGATGTTTCCTGCAGGAGAATGGTCAGCTGAGGTTCTGTTATCACTTCTTCCTCGGCAGTCACTAACTTTGACTGCTTTGCTGTGTTTCGTGCTGTAAGAAAGCTTTGTGTGGCTCCTGTGCAGAAGTTCAGCTGTTTAACACACAGCTTCAAAGTGCAAACCCAAGACAGCTGCGTAACTGAGCTGGTGCCCAGTGCTTGTTAGAGCAGCATCTTAAGCCAGGCCTTCAGATTTCTTAGAAAAAACAGGCAAGAAGCAAGGTCTAGAGGGGGTGTTCCTCTGCAGTTCTGCAGTGTTTTGTCAAAGCTCCTTCTCTGCTGCGTTGGGTATCAAAGGAAATTGCTTCTGGTACATGTTCCAAACCAGGCAACTGGCAGAGAAAAGAGCAGCAGATGCAGGAGCAAAATTTATACAGGGGATTTGGCAAAAAAAACCCCAACCACCACCCAGACCTCTGCAATTTTCCCTGTTCCTGAGAGCACAGTTGGGTAGGATTCCCATGAACTCACCTGCAAACTGCTGAGAGCTGTCAAATGGGAGTCCAGTCAACACTGGGCCGGCATTAACTAATTAAAAAGAAACCCAGCCACATACATGCTGTAACCTGACAGCCCACAGGTACTTCAGATAAGCTCAAAAAAAAAAAATAATAGTAATTGTTCTGTCATGCAAGCATCGCTTGTCAGTATAAATAATATAATGTATGGAGTTATGTAGTGTCCCTCGTGGAACAGAGCACAGGGCTTAACACAGAGTCGGTTACAAGGGGAAATGAAGGTTTCAGTGCAGCGATAGATGAAGTAGATGAAATTAAATTGTGTTCAGATAATGCTTAAGGTTTTCTTTTTTTTTTTTTAAAGTCATAAATCCCAGGGATTTCAGAGTTAAAGCCAGGACCTACTCCCATCAATGTACCTGATTATTACAACACAAATGTTAAGATCAGCAGGTTTTTAGGAGCCCTCTTAATTCATTTGGGTGCAGCTGGCTCATTTGAACACACTGGGCTTGAAAACTCCAGTGTGCCAGAGACTTACTCTAGCTTTGGCACGCGGCTAAAAGGTAGCAGTTGACAATGTTCAGCAGTATTTCAAGATTTGTAATCGCACCATTAAAAATTATTTTGGTGGCCTAGGTAAGATTTTCTGCTGAGCTGGAGAAACCCACTGAAATCCAAGGGGATTTGTTCCCGTTACTGGGCTGTATTTCTAATGCCTGTGGGCTCTTCTGAAAATTCCCACCTTAATAAACTTTGGGCCAGTTTCTTAGAGAAGTGGCTGGCATTTTACAGGTGGGATGTGAATTGGGGTATTTTGGTTTAGACTCTGTTCTGGAGGGTATAAGTATAATGCTTCTAAAAATTTAGCTCGTTGAAAGCATCCGACTTCCCTGCCTGCTCCACCTGAGATACCTCATTCACTTGCCGTTTTTGACAGTCTGGTCCAGTATGTCTCAAGATGTGTAACCATGAAGTCCTTCAATGGTTGCTGAAGGAGCCCATATTATCTTAAGTCAGAATTTTTGTTTCATTAGCAGTAAGGAATAAGCCTGGTAAGCAATGTCATGGCAGACAGCTGTTTTGGGAAACCCAGCTTACCTTTTGACAGAGCCAGCAGTGCTCTGCACAGCAGTCCTGCTTCTCATTCCCTGCTTTTCATTCCCTGCTTTTCATTCCCTGCAGAAAGGTTCCTGCCACTTCCCACCTCCCTGGGGTGGCTGCATGCTCTCTCAGACCCGCTCGAGCGGAGCCAGTTGCACAGCTGAGGACGTAATGATTTTGTCTGCACATAAACGTACAAGGCTTTGCTTGATCTTTTAGGCCAAGGTCTGCCATGGAGACAATATTTTCGTTTTGCTAGGATGTCATCCTTGGGAAAAAAAACGCCGTGACAGATGTTACTGCCTTTACCTGCATTACAGTAGCATGTACAGCTTCTGTTTGCAGATCAGTGTTTGTCTTTGCTAGGTGATGTCAGACAAAAAAACCCCAAAACCAAAAAACCCCTCGCCATACCAATTTGTGTCCTCCTCACTCAATGAAAGCCACCCAAAAGACTAATTCATCGCGCTGTTGGGCTGCCATAAAGATGAGGAGCATCCCTGAGAGTGCTGGATGCTAATGGCTGCGTGAGCAGCCCTTGGAAGCGCAGCAGTGGAAAGAAGCGGAGTGTCCGTAGGCAAGGTAGCTACCACATACCCCGAGGGTCCATTAAGGAGATTGCTGCCTGCTAATGGACTTCCTCCTGAGGGCTCTGGCTGCTAACACTCTCTTGAATGATTTCCGGGATTTTACACAGTTCACGGCAGGGAAGGTGTTGCAAAGTCCTGCAGTTCTCGCTGCCTTCTGTAAAACAGCTTTTATCCCCTTCAAAGGATCTTATCAACAGCTATTTTTAATACACACTTAAATCTTGGCTTTAATCTTTTCCTTCTGCATTGATCTCTGCAAAAGCCCGAAGATAAATATTTATTTATACCCACCATGTTGTTTGGAGTTAAGTTATTTTTAGAGCCTGGAAAACATCTGCTTCGTAGTAGCAAGGTCCTGTGCCTCAGTGACACGCATTAGAAAGGGAAGTCCCAGCTCCGTGCACAGCAGCGACTGGCACCTCTGGAGCAGCGCTGACCTCCCCGGCCACCAGCCCCCTGTCCTTGGGGGAGTGGGTTGGTTTGGTTGAGGTGTTTATAGATACCAGGGACCAAAGCAGAAAGAGTAACACCCAGCCCCTGGTTAGCATGAAGGATCTGTGCAAATGTCAGGACTGGATTCACATGCCACGGAACAGGTTAGCTTCAACCACCACGGATCTCCTGGTTGATCTAGTAGCTCCTGCAGTAGAGGAGGTGCTGGTTTCTTTCCCTCTTTGGTCTTAGCTACCCTGCTGAGATTGCACAGTGTATAAGGACGGGGCTGGTCTGATTTCTCAGGGAGCAAGGAGGCAATGACTTATCTCATTTCTTGTGCATGAGCAAACAGCTCTTAGTTAGCTACGGCTCGGTCGGTGCTGATGGAGCTCCCTTTGAACAGGCGATCTGGAGATGAAAGGCAGAGTGCCTTGTGATCGCCTCCCGAATCTCAGGGGCTCTCCCTCGAGCAGAACGGGCTACTTGGGTTGGTCAGCATCCTTATGTATCTGGAGTTCTCCCTTCATTTTGGCCGGTTTTCAACATCCCATAAATAACAGGGCAGCTCTGCCTGCCGGAGCTGCCTTGTGCGTGCTGGAGGGGAGGTTAAACCAGGTACCGACTTCTCTCTGCTTCCATCCAAACCCCTCTGGTGGGCCCGGCCAACACGCAGCTGTCCTCACCCACAGGCACCGCGTGCTCTCCCATGCAGCGGGGCAAGATGAGCCCTTTGAAGTCCACGGCTGGGCTGACAGCGGCTTCTAAGGCGCTCGGGTGCCCCCTCTCCCCATTGCCAGCTGTGCCTGGAGTTCTCCAGATGAACAGCTGAGCTACGGTGGGGTCTGACAAGTCTGCGATGCTGGGTGGCTGGGGCTGTGCCAGGGGATGGAGGGGACTCCACATCCCGGTTTATTCCCGGTGCCCTGCGAGCATGGGAGGACTTGGGGGGCTTTTTCCTGACGTTGTGCCAAGCCATGCCCGTTGCTCACTGGCAGCCCGCTGGTGGTCAACAACAGGGATTGTTCTCCTCGCCCGGGGAGGCTCCTGGGGTTCTGCTGCAGGCTCCTAGATCCTCTTCTTTCTGCAAATATTTGGAACAGATCCTGTTTGGCCGTTCTGAGGGTTTGACTCAGCTATTAAATGACAAAGGCAAGCTGGCCCCAGGTTCACCGGGATGGAGAGGAGATGAGGGTCAGGTTCGGCGATGAGGCAGCAGGCTCTGTCGGAGAAGCCCAGAGGATGTGCAGTGACCTGGTCTCATCTGTTAGAGCCAGGGCAGGGTTGCATGCAGCGGTTCTGTCTGCAGCATGGAAGGGGACCGCTAACCTTCTTGGCTGTAGCACCGCACGGTCTCGAGGAGAGCGTGTTTTTGGAGCTTCTTACGGTCTAGTGACAAACATGTCAAAACTCTGGCTGCTTCAGTATTTCCCAGGAGCTTTTAAATTCCTGGCTCATCCTCGGTCACTTCTGAGACACACATGCCATACGTCTCACATCTGTTGCTCAGCTCCACATTCTGGACGTGAGGCAAAGCCTCTCCTTGCTGCAAAGGCTTCCTGCTTTTCCTCCCTCCCTAGTTTTCTTTTCCTAATTGTGTCCCTCATTGAGAAGCAGTAGCTCCTTCAAAGAAATGCAAGGGAGCCCATTTGCAGAATTTACAGCTGCTTTCTGAGGCTTGAGTGTCCTCCTCTTTAACAGCAAGCCATTAAGGATGCTCTTAAGTGGGAAGATAAGTGGTGTTACGATCCTTTCATCTTCTGGCTCAGAGCAGGCTGGAGATAACTGGTAAGGGGATGACAGCAAGGAAGATGCATAGGCACCTTTGGATCTAATTCCTACTTTGCAAGGCAGTCTTTAAAGCACATCTCTGGTGGGAACACAGGCTGGTAAAATAAAGCTGGTCCTTCCTTTCTCAGCATATGTCTTTTCCTCATGTCTCTGAGGCAGATCCTCTGTCTGTGCCAGCAGAGCTGGTGCAGAGTGAGCTAGGTTCTCCACTTCAGAGCCTTCCTTCTGGTGCTGACATTCGAGGGACTTGGCTTGAGTTGTCTCTAGACACTGTTTTGGCTGGTGGTTTCATTTCCACATTTCTTTTTTTTACAGCAGTTCTTTGCAGGTTTGTGCTGTACTTTAAACAGGGCTGCATTTGCAGTGTGGGAGTAGCAGTTGTGCACATGATGGGCAAAGGTGGCTGCATCTGCAAGGATCGGTAAGAGAGCGCGCATCAGCGGCAGCTTCACGTGAGTGGCAGTCTTCAGACCATTTTTTTAACAGAGTGTGCATTGAGTTCCAGAATTCCTGGTTTAGTCCCTCATCTGCTGGCTGAAACAGGTGGCAAGCACATGCCTGTAAGGGTCTTTATTGGGGGTGGTCTCCAAGGTCAGCTGTATCCAGCCCACGTGCCAGCTGAGTCCCTCTGCCTCATCTTCCAACCTAGCTGGCTGCGGCCATCCAGCCCAGAGGTTCCCAGCTGTGGTACACATGCTGCTCGTTGAAAACAAACCACTTGAAAGTAGCGTGTCAGTGGCCCAAGCCTGGGCCAGCCTGCTGCCTTTTTCTCCAAGGAAACGGGGACAAGTGGTTGGGGCAGGACGTGTCAAAAGCTCAACAATGCCTCCAAGGCACGCAGGCTGCCTGGTGTGGCAGAGAGCCGCTGCTCATCCCACATTCAGGTGAGATGAGACAGGCACCCGTGCAATTCCAGGATGTGGCAGGGGAAACTGCCTGCACAGTCTCTGTTGGTAGCCACAGTAGCCGTGCAGGTGAAGTTGCCGAGCTGCTGGGCATGTCAGACCCAGGGGCGTAGGTAAATATTGAGCTGTTTGAGTCAGGGAGCTAAAAGCCTTTGGCAGGGTTTTAGCACAGTTTGCAAGCAGCGTGATCCAGAGGAGACAATGCCTACTGCTCTGAGAAGACCAGATCCAGGCGCTGCTGTTGAGGGGGCTCCAAAGGAGCTCTAGCTAGCACCAGGCTCTTTCCAAATGCCTCCTCTTCTCTCTACTGTTGTGTTAAACAGCAACTTCTGCCCCCAGCACTCTGCGTGCTCTGTGTGGTGGCAAGTCTTTTCCAGATGAGGCTACAAACCTTCCCAGAGCAAACCCCCGTCTGTCTGCCGGGCAAGCTTTATCTGGGGAGCTGCTGCAGAGCTGAGCGGCGTTGGCTTTTCCACCCTCGAGCTCTTGCATCACAGCCCAAAGTGTGAACAGAGGCTGCAGCCGCCCTCTCAAAGCAGCCTCCAGTGCCTCCACACCTCGCTGTTACTCAGCACTTTCCACTGACAGGGAATTAAGTAGGATTTCTAGGTCATTGTGGGCCTGTCAGGAGGAATCGTCTCCTGTAGACCTCATTATCAAGGCTTTCTCCAATGCCAGACTTCAGAACAATTGCAGCCTGGTTCCCTTAAACACTAACTAATGAGACAGAGCTGTTAGCAGCAGTTTGCTAAATAAAGGCTGTTTCTGCCTGAGACAGAATGAAGCCAGACTGGATTTTCTTAGCTGTCTCTCACACAGAAGGTATTTCAAAGGACCCTTATTAAAATAATGAGCTAGATGTTGCTCTTGTGGTGGCTGCATGGGGTCAGTGCTTGATGCTAGTGCCAGGTGCTTCCCCATCGCAGTGACTTCAAGCAACTTGTGCTCAAGTGACCTAAAAACCTCTCCAGCTCCCTTGGTTTCAAGGTATCTTGAGCATCGACCTGAGCTCTTGTGACATTGTCCTGCTCTGATAAGGACTTGCTCATGGCGGACAGGCTGCTTGTAGTTCTCTGTGACCTCCGTTTCCTTGGGTGCCATAGGAAGATATTCTCTGGTCCCTGGGTTGTAGCAAAGCTTGCTCGGCATTCACGCACGGGGCTTTGGAAAGGTAAGGGATCCAGCATCTGAGCAGGCGGGACAAGTGGGACTGCCAGGAGGACTGTCTTGTATAGCTGGTTTTGAAAGGAGATGGAGTTTTGCAGATTATGGGTAGGAGACAGGTGAGATTTCTGCTTGTACTGGATGCCGAGCAGAAAGAACACAACCCCCACTAGAGCAGGCTGAAGCCAGGTAACTTCTGTGGATGGTCCTGTAATAATATTTTTCATCCTGCCTCTCTTCCCCTTATCAGAAGGGCCTGGATTAAAGGTGACCTCTGAAGCATGACGGGATGGGTCTGACAGCCTCTGGCTGGAGCTGGCACAGGAGAGCTGGGTGGGGATTATTCCTTGGCCAGTTTGCAGGTTTGTTTGATGTGGTGCTTTGATGTGGCAATGGGAGCCCATGGAAGGTAAATGGTGTCTGGACAGGTTTTTCTCACTCTCTGTTGTCTCTGAAGCAGCAGAAGCGGTGCCAAACAGGCTGAACGGCTCCAGGATGCGAGAAGCAGGGCTATATCTAGAAAGATGGAACAGTGGTTCTTCAGGAGAATCCAAGCCAGCTCTCACCGAACCCTTGTCGAACCTCCTGCAGGTGGAACTGCTTCTCTCTGTGCCCCGTGCACGGCCTGGATCAGTTAATTGCAGCCAGGATCAGTTAATCGCAGCCAGATGCTGCTATTGAGAGCGAGCAAGGGGAAGTCCAGGAGGTGGCTGGTGTTTCGAGGTGAGCTGGCCTGGCAGAGCGGTACAGGAGGGGTCTGTTATCCCGTGCTCTGGTCGGCAGGGTGGGGAATCCAGGATGTCAGTCAATTTTGGCAGCATTCGGAAAGGGATCAGGCTGGCTCCCGCAGTACTGCGCTGAGAAATGACTTCCTCAGCTTGGCTAGCTGGGTGCTGCCAAGACCTGCCCAGCAGAGCTGGCCTGCATGCCCAGTATCAACTAGCCAGTGGTTCAGCTCTACTGGGAGGGGAAGAAAAGGCAGGGCATGATCCGGAGAGATTTGTCGCTGGCTGGCAAGCTGTGCTCAGCGCTGCCTTGGCTCTGATGTGCCATGTCCCCCAGGCTGTTCGAGAGGGGAACTGGAGACAGCATTCAAACGCCTATTGTCTGTCCTTCAGCTGGGAGCAGAGCCAGGAGAGAGAGAGGCTCTGGCAGCATCTGATACAGGGGGCAGATGTTAGGGGAAACATACTCATCTGTAAAACGCTGGCGCTGGCATTTTTAAAGGAGCCTCAAAGGTTAAGTGCCCATGTGGTGGAATGTGTATGTGAAGGTCAAGAGAGAAATCCGGGGCTCCTGGGATTCCTGCTGGGCCTGGGGAAGCTTTTTGAAGGTAGCTCTGGCCACTGGGACAAGCCCTTGTGCAGCATCTGTGGGTTGTCCAGGTGACTGCGGTTCTGGCCCCATTTGTTGAAGCAAACCAGGGGGAAGGGCCAAGCCGTGCCGTGCCAGACTGCATCTCTCGTGGGGACCTTCAGAGGTGCACGGCTCAGTTCAGCCTGGCTCCCCTCTCCTGCAGCCAGCCGCCAACTTTTGCAAGCACGAGCTGAAAGCAGAGTATTTCCTGACCCTGCCTGTCCTCTCCCTTCACCCCTGCCAAAGAAGGGCTCGGCCACAGGTTTCAAGCGGAGTTGGAAACTTGGCACTGAGGCGAGGAGCAGAAAAGAGCCCAGCTTGCTCTTCTGTGTCTGGGTTGGCTTCTGTACTGCTGTGGGGAGTACAAATATGTTCCCAATCTGTTTGCTTCACTGACGTGACTCCAAGACACACAGGCAACAGATACACTGACCAAGAAGGGGCCATTGTTAGAGGGACCTTCTTGACTGTGGCTCTGCTGTAACCAGCCGACTGCTGCTGCTCTCCAAGCGCAGGACTGCAGCCTCACGCGTGCTTCCTCCGCAGGATCTGAAGCGCTTGATCCTCCTGGGTCCCCCAGCTTTAGCTGCACATCAGCACAGACAAGTCAGGGGTTCACTCCCATTTTGCTCGATTTGTCCATCCATGCGCCCTGTCGTGGCCTTTTGATTGACATGCCCCTCTCTGGCAGGCGGCTATTAAATCAGGCTGTAGATAAAAGAAGTCACAAGCATCGCTCCCCTGCAAACCGCCCCACTGAGTGACACAGCGCTCACTGCACGTGGGCAGGCAGCCTGAGCAGACAGATAACTCGCTCTGTGCTGGAGGCTGAGCAGCGAGGAGCCAGGGGAAGGGAGTGATGGATGGACGGATGGACAGGTTAGCATTTTGGCTAAAGAGGAATAAAGGCCCCAAGAAAACCAGAGAAGAGGAAGGGAGTTACCTCGTTTGTTTCCAGCAGCCAAGGCAGGGTTCTCCTCTGAGAGGTATTTCCTTAAGCTGTATCCAGTCCGATTTTAGTTGCAACTTTTACGAACAATACCGGCTTCCCTTGGAGGAACTGGAACGAATCCAAACAGATTTTAGTGCCGAGAAGCAGATCCTGTTATTAATGTCAACCAAATAATTTCTTTCTATCTCCTTCCCACCTTTTTTGCCATTCATACTCCTAAAAAAGCCTGCAGGTGGTTCTCAAGTCCTGTCCACCCTCTTCTTTAGCTGCTTCTGAAACTGTGGACCAGAGCGCAGCCTCCCCTGGCTTTTGGGGTCTGTGAGGGCATTGAACGTTCCTGCCCCAGGCTGGGCAGGGGGACTGTCCCCCCCCCCCCCCCCTGCCTTGGGAGAGAGCTGGCAGCACAACAGGTAAACCCCAAAGCTGCCAGGACAGTGGAACAGAGCTCAGCTGAACTGGGGACCAGCACATGGTGCTGGGCCGGTATCTCTCTGGGAAAAGGGCCTCTGACCAGGACTCAACTGGGAGCATTCAGCTGAGAAAATTCTCTGCTAAAAATAGCAGCAGGAGATGTTTAAGGAGAAAAACAAGTCATGGTCTGGGAGAAGTTAGTTCCCAGATATGTGGCTAATTCAGCTCCCTGAGGACAAGTAATCTTTTAACCCCTCCATGCAAGGCTCCTTTCTGCTCTATTAAACAAGCTTGCCGTGGTCAGGAATCCAGGTTGGGACAAGCCAGAGTGGCTTTTGTCCTCACTCTTTGCTCTGACATGGCATTACTTTCCTCCCTTTTCCCCTGCTGATTTATGCCAGCATCTTCCTAATAGTGCGCATTGTCAAGCTTTTCATCTTTGTGACTTCATTTGGGCTCCCTTTAATTCCCCATGTACTTCCTAAGAAAATAATCTCTGTTGAACCCGGCAGTGCAACTGCCTCTGCAGGTTTGCAGCCTGTGCTCAGGCTGATGTTAACAAGGTAAGTCTTTGCAGATCTGTTTGCGTGACTCGGGGCTGCCCCTAGAACGAGATTCCCCCAACTCGCACGTCTGCGGGCGTGCACATGGCTCGCGCAGCTCTCCGCTGCGTGCCTCTTTCCCTCGTAGATCTGCATCCTTTGTTCTGACAGATTCACTGCAAAGCTTCAAAGCTGCCTTACAGAAGACGGCCCCACCTCTCCAGCATGGAATGACGGCAGTAGTTTCACAGGCTCTTGGTCGCACGCTCATAGGCAGATGTGAATGTTCCCCTGGCGCCTGCAGTCATTCTCTTGCAATATTCATTTGTACGTTTTGTGCAACGCCATTAACTAGACAATTGTGGTTTATACCCGAGGCTAGAATTATGCACACAAAAAAAGACAAAAATAATACTGTAAAATTGGAGAAAATGTTCTTAAAGAGAGAGCTGTTTTCAGTCATGTCATAAATGATTTCTCTGTGTGCTTGCTCACGCCTTCTCCTGTTCCCTTCTCTAGCCTACTCTCAGCTCTTGGCTCTGATGACTGCTACTCTCTTCCCAACTCCCATTTTCCACAGGAAGATGACATGGTCGGTGGCTGATAAGCAGAACTTCAGATCTGTGTTTTGCTGGTCAAGCTCTAGGCTGGAGGAGAACGGAGGATCAAGAGATTAGAGTCACAGACAGAGGAATAGAGGATTATAGGCTAAAACCCTGCGAGTCTCTGTATTGATGGCTGGGACACAGCCAGCCACTAAAGAGTATTGCAAAGCGCGGTGCTGATAGCATATCCGCTTATTTCCTGTCTTTGCATTTCAGGCAGCTTTTGAGATATGTGTCCTCATCAAAAGCCAGGGTCAGGCAGGTGCCGAGCATCCCAGCTCCTGTCGAAGTCAAATACCTGCTGAGATCAAGTCTGTGCGTTGGCTGGCGCTCAGCCTGGAAAACGTCACTTTGGCTTATGAGATTCACAGCAATCCTTGAGTCAAATTCCCACACAAGACAAAAATAAAGGAACTTGCCCCTTTTCCCGTTATGGATCATTCTGTCTCCCTGATCCTGGCCAGAGATCCCTGCCATGTCTCACTGGCCTGACTGCCCTGGAGACTTCCCTTAGCATCTGTCTGCTGCAACGAGAGCCCTGCCAGGAGGAAGGGAAAGGACAGGAGGAAGACCATTGCCCCTGGCTCTCATCACAGTTATCTGCTGGTTCCCTCCCACTTTGCACTAATTTGGTATCAGCATCTGCCACTTTGGGGAGGAAAGGGACTTGCTGAAGTGAGAAATAACGTAGGATGTGCCTGTGTGGCAATTCTTGGGGCTGGCTAGGGAAACAATGGAAGGCAAGTGGGAATAGGCAGGAAGGGTTGGTTTCAAATCTGCCCTGTGCAAATATTCCCACTTCTTTTCAGCGCTCACCATTTTTGTTCCTTGGCTTTGCTTTTGCTGTTGCAAGGCGCTCTCATCCAGTAGAGAGATCGCAGAATGTCACATCCACTGCTGGCTGAGAGAGCATGTTCCTTATTCTTCCTGTGACTTCCCATTCCTCAGTTTTTCCCTCCAGTGAACTGGAACCGTACATCTTTACTGAATTGCAGGGGACACTGAATTTGAAGGGACTGAGGCTTAAACTGGTAAATGTACAGCATTTTAACAGATAAAAACGATGACGGGGAAACACTGCATGCGAGAACCTCGGCAGACATCCAGGGCAGAATTCAGTTGCATCCCATGGGTTTTCCTGCCCTGAAGCAGAGGTGGGGATGCGCTGGCCTCCTGAGATCCCCTCATGTCCCATTTTCTGTGAACGCACTGATTTTCACGGTCTGTATTGGCTGCGAGCCAGACCAGTCTGAAGATGTAATTATGCTGTCCATTTGTTAATGAAAACGGCAAGAACGGCGCTTGGTACAACGTGACTGTTTTGATACCTTCCTAGCCAAGTGATCTGTAATTGTTTCCTTGTTGCCTTATTTCTCTTCTGGTTTTTGCCAGAATCTTGGTGCAGACGTAATTAGAAGCTCTCCTGCCTAATGACCTTCCCTCAAAGCCACACAGCAAGGCCACCTGCCCCTGTTTTTTCCTCCTGGAGAGTCAGCGTAACATTGCGAGCCCAGAGCATCTGTGTCAGGGGCTTGACCTCCGAGGCCAGTAGCAAGGCAAAATAAATTATCTGGGCAGGACTTAATCCCCCGGTTAGTGGTATCCAATGCAACGCAGGAGCTTCATGCCCTGTTCCGTGTTGCTTACCCAAGGAAAATGAGACTATCGGTTCAGCCTTGCGTTTCTTTCTTGGGAAGGGAGAAACTATTCAGGAATGCAAGGGCTGATAATAACAGCCTCTTCTATGCACAGCATTCCTTTTCACGTTTCCTTTCTGGTCCCTCTCCATTACCCTTCATCCCAGGTTTTAAGGGGCAAGTTTTAACTCTTTCCATCTTTTCTTTGAGCTGAAGATGGCCCGAAATACCTTACAGAAAGAGATGCAATCCGACGTGCTGGAAGCTCTCTGGCCTTGCTGCTTCCATCTTAATCTCTTCTAAGTATTAGGTATTAGTCATCCACCCAAGTATTGCTTCCTTCCCGTCTTGCACGTACATTCAGTCCTGTCCAGGAGAAAAGCCAGAAACCAGCGTACGAGTGTGGGAAAACAGGAGAGCTAGGACCAGATCGTGCACAGATTCAGATGTTGGGCAAGACACGTGCAGCCATATCTGCAAAGTATTAAATGCCCATCGATGTCAACAGCATTGAGATACCTTTGTGGAGCTGGCTCTTGGTCTCTTGAGCCATGTCTGTTCCAAAAAGCTATTTCAATCCAACGGGCTAAGTGTGCTAGGCCCTTCATCTGGGAGCTTTTCCCCCAGGTTGCCAGCTATCGGCTCAGCTCTGGCTCTCTCCTAAAGCATCTGTGCTCCCTTAGGGAGAGCAGAGCATGAGAACCTGCTGGTGGACTAGGTTCAAGCTCAACATGTCCAGCCAAGAGCTCAGACTTATGCTAAGACCATGAGTAAGCTTGGAGTCTTCCTGTTCAGACAGCTCTGCAGCATGGCTCATGGTGCCTCCTCCTAGTGTGGGCCTAAGGATTTGCAAAGTGGGTGGCGTGCACGTCTGATCCTGAGAACAGGCTGTCTCATTTTTGTGAAGGTGCAGATATGCAGGGCTGTAGTATCTCATCTCTAAACACGCTGCAACGCCGTGAGCAAAACAGCAACCAAAGATTGTGAAATCCTTACCTCCAGCAGCCCTTGTCAGATGGATGCGTGAGCCAGTGTGTCTGCAGCTGCATCCCAACGTGACGCGAGCAAACTTTGGGAAACCATCAGAAAGCGCCGTGTGGTCTTCACCAGGCAACGCCTACGCTGCCTTCCCTGCATGGGAGAGAGGAGGAACGTTTGTCTGCGGAAGGAGGCTGCTTTGCAAAGAGGCTTTTGACTTAAGAGGGCTCCGTATCTCCTTGCTAGCGACCTGTTTCACTACTGAGGGTGGGGGTGTAGGCTGTGTGTGTACCAGTGCCTTTGCTGGCTGATTAGGAGGTAGAACAGTAAAGCCTCCTGTCTGAAGGGAGTGGGGGAAATTAAAAAAACCTGTACAAATGGCCTGGATTTTAATGGACCTTCTCTGCAGCAAATACAATCAGGTCTTTAAGATCCCAGTTTAAATCAGTGCGGTCCACCTGCCTGCTGCTCCCTTCTATCAGCTTGAAGGGGCTTTTAACCTGCAACTTGGAGCAAACATACAGCCAGCTCCTTGGACTGGAGGCAAGGGCTGAAAGTTAGGACTGAGTTAAAATCAGGAGATTTAAATCAGGAGATGTAAACAGGTTAAGATTTCATTCCAGAACTGTACGTACTCTTATTTGCAGACAGGCATACCCGTGCCTTCTCTAGTGGTGAGCTGGAAGAGTGAATTAAGAGCAAAATCTGAAATTCTTGTATCTTCAGATGAACCTACACGCTCAATGGTCTTCCAGGCAACTTTGTCCTGTGGGGTCCTGGTACTGCTGAGACCGCCAGCGACTCCCTAATTATCAGCATTTCAGAAGAAATGAGGGCCATTGACTAGCTGTGGAAGAGAGGAGAAAAGCAAAAGCCAGAACTATGTGGAATGCCAAACACTGCTCTGTGATGTTGCGTTTGCCTTCTCTAGGTTAATTATGCTTCATGTTCCCGGCCCAGGCGGGCACATCTCCTCTGTTTGTAGGTGTCTATCAGAGAGCTGGCACCCTTTTAACTGAGCGGTACAAGCCATGCATCTAAAATAAGTCATGCTGTTTTATGATAGCTGGTAAAAATAAAGCCTTACTAGCGCAAGCAGCTATAACAGCACAGAGGATTTACAACTGAGTGGGTTTTTTCCAGGGTGGGCTGGCCACAGTCTGGTGATGGCCTTTTTATAACCGTTATCAGCTCCCACACAGACCAGGTCCATCTGTTACTTAATTTGAACGGAGACACTCCTAAGCTTTTGTTAACTAATCTCTCGCTGCACATCTACATTGTTCTCTAGCAGGGCAGCCCACCCGTGAGTCAGGCTTGGCTTGCTGACCTCGGCTGGGGAGGCGCCATGGAAAACTGGAATAAAAGAAAAGCACGCAGCTCGCTCTGGTCACTTGCCCAGCATGGTTCACCTGCCTTCTCCCTTCTATCAGCCTGAAGGGCTTTTCAACCTGCACCTTGGATGCCAGAGCAAACATACAGCCAGCTCCTTGGGCTGGAGGCAGGGGCTGAAAGTTAGAAGACTGAGTACTACAAAACATTTACACACCCATTACAAGTCCAGTCTTTATATCTCACAAGTACATTTAAGTCCCTTAAGCTATTCCCAAAACCCCAGCCAAAGGACAGTTAGACAACCCCCCAAAAAAACTTCCCACGGCGGGTTAGGCATTTTTTGGTATCTCATTCCTGTGCCATGCTGTGTTGCATATCCTACACCACCTTGTCTACACCGACATAAGTTACATTTTGGAATCACAATGGGATGCACTGGGGATAGAGAGGAGGAAGGATAAAGAGCCTGAAGTGCCAGGAGACAGGATGGATCCTTCAAGGTGCAGATGGTCGGATGTTCCTGGAAGTAAGGGTCTGTGATGATTTCCTCAAAATATGCTGAGGGCAGAAACCAGGTCTCCCTCTCCCTTGTCTTACCCAGTCCAGCACTGTGCTCTTTCCCTGGAGGTTTCTCACACATGTAACAGCTTCCTCCACACCGCGTACACACACCACTTCTAAAGCAGGGACAGTCCTGGGGTCAGCTGGGCTGCCCTTGACAGCAATGCTCGTCTCCTGCTGCTGCTCTGATCATCTCTGCTTTCCTGTCCTTGTCGCCGTTTCCTTCACTGCAGCTCACAGCACTGAGGGTGGATGCTCTAGGGGGCATCTCCAGACTGGCAGCCATCGACACGCTGACACACAGAGGGTTCATCTAACATGTTTCTAACACCTAACAATATATCAGTCGCACACTCAGTAGCAGTGCTACACAGAGTAACCATCCAGAAAGCAAAGATGCTTAACAAGGCGTGTGGTTTATAGCAGCATTCCCATGTGGCTTAGATGCATTTGGAATTGCAAATCAAGCAACGGCTTAGTGATGATGGACACCTCAAGCGAGGCATATTTTTGTTGCTTTAGTGGGCAGGTGTTTAAATACAGCTGCGTGTTTTTGTACTGCTTGTGCCTGACAGTGCATTAACTAAAATTACCGTATCAGATAACTGCAATATCGGCAAAGAAGCACTGAATGATACTGCGGCACGGACTGTTGGCACCAACTTATCTGATCTGTTTCCTGGTCATCTTTTTTTACCTTGCCTATAATACTTTAGGGATACTTCACCTCTTCTTCTGTTTCTGCCTAGACTTTTTAAACAGAGAAGAGATTGGAATGGAAGGAGATGGAAGGTCAGACTTGACTTTAACCCGGTACAGAGAGAAGATTTAACGCAGTATCGTTGTCTATAGAGCTGCTAGGGTTTTTTTTGAAACTACAGTTTCAGTTGTAGCATTTTAAAATGATTCAGATAACATGAGTCACAGAACAAGTACGGACTGGATCTCTTTAGCTGAAAGAAGTGCCATAAGAATATGATATAGACTTCACTGCCTTGTCCTGGATTCTATTTTGGAGAACTGATGGCATTTGGGATTCAACCGTATGTCTGGCTGAGTCTGTAGCACATACAGATCTGGTAGGTATTCAGGGACGTAGCACATACAGATCTGGTAGGTGCCTCTGTTGTGGCATGCATGCTGCTCTGCAGAGGAATGCATGTCCATGCCCGGCTGTTCTCCAGATCCTGGGTGCTGAGGCCTTTGAAGTGAGATTTACATAACACAAACCCTTTGCTGCTTATTTGCACTGGGCTGAAAGAAGCCTGAAGGAACATCTTTGGGATATTCTTTGTAAAAGGTGGCAGTTGGCCATTAATGATTCAACAGGCAAAACAAAGCAACCCTTGAGTGTGGTCACCCAAGAGCCAAGGCTTGCCAGCAGCAGGGAGATGGGACAGGCACGGATGCCCGGGCTCCTTGAACTGGAGAGTGCCAACAGCTGGGAAGCACTGGCTTGGGGCAGATTCCTCCAGCCCCAGGGAGACTGGTGAGCAAGGAATACCCCAAGGTAATGCTGAGAAGAGCTGGAAAGGCGTTCTGCTCCCATTCCACAATCCGGTGGTCACTTGAGGTTTTTGGTTTGCTTTGCTTCCTGCATGGCTGTGGCCTTCTTGTAACTCAGAACATGCTACTTGCAGTATTCTTCTGCCACACACAGAAGAATAAATCTGTCTTGGCAGTGATTTAAGGAGCCACATTGATCTCTGCCCACAGTCAATAGGTGTAATAATGTCAGAACCTCTCACACAGTCTCCAAGGACTCGGCTTCTGTCTAAAATTTGTTGCCATCCTGCTTTGTGCCTGAGGGAGAGATCTAAATCTCTTGTGTTTAGCGAGTGGGAAAAAGCCTGCTGTGAACAATTTCCGAGAAATGAGATGGGGCTGGAGTTTGATGGAGTCCCACTGTCTTGGAGTAAATACTTTTAGAATCATAACTCCTTCACAGAAACACAACACTGTGGTATTACGATCCCCACCTTCAACGGAACTTACATTGTAGTTACAGTAGGTGCACTTTGGTAGGACTCTTGATGTAACACAATTTTTCTGGAAAAAGATCATGTGTAAGCAAGGATCTATAACAAAACCCAAACCAGTACCTCAAGCTTCTTTTAAGGAATGAGGAGCCCTTTTCCCTCCCCATCTTTCTCTAGCTTTTCCAAAAGGAGGATTTATGGGATAGTACAGAGGGGGTGGACACTGGCAAGCTGCTTTCTGCGGCTCTCCAGGTGCAGTGCAGGTCCTGGAAGAAAGCGATCATTTGTAGATGCATCTTTGGTAATGCAGCTCTCTGATGAAGGAAGGTGCTGGTCCCTGAAAAAGACAGAACCTACAACTCTCCCCTGTTTGAAAATGGAGCCAAGTGTATTATCAGAGCCACCTGTCCCAAGGAAGCCAACCAGGATCTCCACAAGAAAAGCTTTTTTGGTTCCAGAAGCAGGAATCTGGCAGCAGAAGCAATCAAATGCCTTGTTTGATCAAGTGCCCTATGCTGTTGTTGAAAACGTGTCCAAAGATTTCAAAAAGATTTCCCCAAGGTTGTTTCTTGTCTTTTGGTGACTAGCTACTTCTGATGCTCTGGGGTTTTGCTGGGATCTGTGAAAACTGTTTACGCTCAGGAGGGAGCAAAGCAAGGATCACAACCCCAGATGAGCACCCGAGAGGATCAGAGGATGAGCAGAGGGAAAGGAATGTGTCAGCATCTTGTGGCATAATTACCTTTTTTCAAGGGGTAGGTCTGGAAGCACCAGGTCTGATGAAAACAGACTCTGCTTCGCAGCAGACTTGAACAAATAACTTGTGGTCGCTCAGACCACCTCCTGATGGAAAGAAACCAAGTCCAGAGCACCTGCTTCGACCTGCCGAGAGCCAGCTCTGGAAACGGCATCATCCCACTGGCTCTCTGAAGCGAAGCATAAGGCAAGACTGAAAGCAAAGTGCTCACTGCACTGCCCTGTTACTTATTTCAACTCTGATAGCCAAGACTTCACCCAAACAGCTACAGTCCAGAGCACTGTCATCTTAGTTCGATACTGGATTTCTCCCAAATGCTCCATGGAAGTCTCAAGTGCAGGAGGGGGGAAGGGTGGAAAGGTCTTGCTAAGAGCAGTTTTGGCTGGGCCAGCTATTAGTTTGCATCAGCTGGTGGCTTTTATGTGACTAACAATTATTTTGTACACAAAGGCAGCTTCTAAACCGTGCCAAACTTCAGCTCTCCCCAGTGGTCCTTGGGCTGTAAGGGCCGAGAGCAGAGGCACTGTGGAAAGTGTCAGCCTTGAACAATGAGGGATAAGAATCGGCAGGGAACATTGGAAAAATGCTGAAAGGATTTTAGGTGTTCAAGGGCCTGGAGATTTCAGTGGGAGTGATTTCACAGCTCTTGGGTATTTCTCAGGCTACTGCCTTGCTCTGTTACACGTATCTGATCCACTCCAGAGGAATTTTGCCCCTGCATGGTCAGATTCTCTCTGTCCAAAAAGCTTTCCACCCTGAAGGTCAGCACACAGGAATTTCCAACTGTGTGTCGTGATGCTGGAGATCCTTTCTTTCTCCACATCTCCCTTCAGCTGCCTTTTTTTTTGTTCTATTCAGGTTTGATTGGACGTTTTTAATCCAAGTAAGACTGTCTTAACCTTTAGATATATCTCTTTTCATGTCACTGAGGCACTGGTTTCCATCATCTTTAATTTGCTGTTTCATTGAATGCCCGGGGAAGTCAGTAGGCATCCTCCTTTAGATGTCCACAAACTTCTGATGGGATTTGTACCAGGGAAGCTGCACAGGGGGCCATGGAACGCCCCCGGAGCTGATTATTTGGCACTAATTAGAGTATGCATCCTCCTCCTGTAAGACAGGGCTTTGGAGCAGCCTGTGTTTTGTGAATACCATAGTTGGACTGAGAGGCAATAGGCTTTGCAACAACCAGAACACCTGGCTCCCAGATACCCTCTGCGATGAAGGCATGGCTTGCCTCTCCTCTCCGGGTCACTTTCTTCCCACTGTGCTGTGCTGGAAACTGCCTGCTTGTTTCCTTCTCCCTCCAGAGAGCTGTTGGCCTGTGGTACCTGAATGCCGTTGGTACCTGCTCTGATGAAATGCAGAGCAGAAAAGACATGGAAGGGGCAGATTTTTCAAAATAAGACGCGGAAAAGGGAAAATGACTGTATTAATTGGAAACATTTTGGTGCTCAGAGCAAAGACAGAAAACAGAAATAACTTGTGGCGTAAGGATGCCTTGCAGCACTGCGTGATTGAGCTTTTGTCCCAGAGTCAGTCTGGCTGGGACTCTTCCCAAAGACCTGAACTCCTCATTTTTCCTGAAGCACAGTCCTTTCATGATTCACTACCTCACATTTTACTTTACCACACTGAGTCTTAAAATAAGATTTAATTAGCAGATGTTAGAGGCCTGGCACATTTCATCTTCCAGGAACTGCCTGGAACTCTTGAGGTTGGTCTGCTTCCTGTCTTCTCCTGATCATCAAATTAATTTGCAAAATAATACCTTCAGCCTTGCATTACCCAAGTAAGAGTTCCTTTACCATCTAAATAAGCGTAAGGCACAAGGAAATGGCTTGTGCTGGCACTGCTTTTGTGCCACTATGTTAATCCTCCTCTGAAATTGCTACCTCTGACAATTAACATTTTCCTGTATTTACACCAGCTCTCCTAAATAAACTTCGGCCTGCTGGACTGGCATTAGTAGCCCGGTTTTATCTAGGGAAGTTAGTCCTGGTAGCTGGCTGAGAAGACTGCTCAGCAGGCAGTGTGTTCCTAGCTGGGTGGCTTATGAGCTGTGCTATTTCTTATTACCTTCTGTTTGTTTTTCCAGGCTGCAGACTCTTGGCTGTGGAACTGACATCCAGCAACACCAAGCCCGTGGTGCAGGAATTCCAGAGTGAGTGCTGCAGGGGTGCGCTGGCTGCCCGACACGGGGGCTGCAATGCCCTCTGCCTGGGGATCTGTTCAAAGAATTGAGAAAAATTTCAGTTCTTGCTCATGGTATCTCATTTCATGGGGGAAGCAGGATTACTGAGAGCCCGAGATTCAGAAAAGCACTTCAGAATATGTCTGTATCTCTCCCTGTTTAGCAGAGCACTTGATTGAAATGGTTTATTGAAGTCCCCTGCAAGCCACTGGCATCGTAGTGTCTGTCTTAAGTGCTTTTTTGAACTGGATCCCAAAAGGAGGAAATGCAGTTGCCTTGCAATTAATATGCTGAAAAGGGGGTCGGGAAATTTATATTTTATCTTGGCCGTCCGACAGACGTGCAATGCGATACTGGGTAAGCCATCTCTTCCCCCCTGCTGCGATGCCCTCTTCTGCAGAGGAGGTGGACATGACAGCGCCTGCTTCAAAGGGGAGAGGGTTTGCTGAATTTATCCCCAGGCATCATGGGCCTTGGTACATTACCAGACACCACCCAGGGAGATTCTGCATCCCTGACTCACATTGTAGGCTCTGATTAGCAGCAAGACACTGCTGTGGACTCACCCTGTCATAAGGTCTTGTTTGTCCTAAGTTAGAGCCTGTAGAGAACAGCGTGTTCATTTCTCTCCATAGTTGATATCTGTTCGACTATTATTTTTGCTGGCCAAAATCCACCTTCCCCAATAGCTCCTGGAACCCAGCGGTGTTTCTGTTTGTGAGGCAGATGAAAGAGAAGGGCTTTGCTTTGTGGGCAGCATCTCCTACTAAAACACTGCACAAGGCTGCTTAAAGCAGAGCAAAAATACAGCTGCTTCCTATTAATCTGTATTTCCTTTATTTCTCCTACTAGGTGTTGAGCTGTCCTGCATCATTAAATCCACCGTAACACCAGATCCCAGAATCGAGTGGAAGAAAATCCGAGATGGCGAAACCTCTTATGTATTTTTTGACAACAAAATGCAGGGTATGAACTCATTGTTCTTAAGACTTCCAAAACAGCCTCAGAAAAAATACAACTGAGAACAAACAGGTCTGTAAAAAGGCAGGACCTGTGGCTGTCTTGCTGCTTTCTTCTGGAACTAGAGTTCATCAGTCGAAATGTAGGATGGAGAGGGAGCAGGATGTTCTTTGCTCTCTGCCCTCGTTATTGATAGCTCACAGTAGTGAGCCACAAAGAGCTGGAGTAAGATCCTAGGTAGGAGATACTGCTTGTGTAAGAAAGTGAATGCCGCAGCTTCCCTCCTCCAGCACCTGTTGGTCCCACACGGTCACTGGGTGTCTGAGCTCTCAGGACCAGACACTCCCCCCTCCCGTCTTTCCATATGACACCTGAGGGCTCCACCTGAGCAGAAGGGATCTCTGGCTTGAGCTGTCGGTGCGTGCTGCTGAGGCAGAGCGGTGCTTTGCAGCATCCTGGGAGCGTGTGATTAGAGCAGACCCTTGGGCTTGATGGTGAAACTCAGACTGTCAGTAGGGCTTGACTCCATCTGGGATTACTGCAGCACTTTAGATGGGACCAACAGCCATATCCAAATGAATCTTTCAAAGGAGACAAGACCTGAGGCTGTCTTGGAAGTTTGGTTTTGCCACCATTTTTGAGATTTGGAGCGGCTCATCCTCTTACATGGTTAGCAGTATTTGTTTCCTTCGTGGTCACTGGTGAGAGGAAGGCTCTTGGCTTTCAAGCATCAAGTTCCTTTTAGGTGGTTCTCTGGACTCCAGAAAGAGTCCAAGATCAACCACTTAATTCAGGTGCCTAAAATTACTCTGTGACTACCCTGATTTTTTTTTTCTCTTTCTTTCCTCTGTATCAGGAGACTTCGCAACTCGTGCAGAAATTCTGAGCCGGACATCGCTGGTGATAAAAAACACCACCCGGATGGACACTGCCACATACCGCTGCGAAGTGGCAGCGCCTTCTGATACTAAAACCATAGATGAGATAAATATCCAGCTCACAGTCCAAGGTATTACTTTAAACCCAGATACTCCACAAGCACTGCTAACTAACAGGAGAGGCTGTGTCTCTCTCCAGCGTTGAAATAGTGGCACTCTAGAACCTGTTTAAAACCAGTTGGAAACAGCGGAAAGTTTTGATACCGTTGTAGCGCAGTCATCGTAGAAAGTATGTCAGAAATGATTTACTTCTACTCAGCAGGGCCTTTCACGTGGTTTACGTTTTTCCCGCAGTGAAACCTATGACTCCCAGATGCACCGTGCCTAAAGCTGTCCCTGTTGGGAAGACAGCCTCTCTCCACTGCCACGAGAACGAAGGTTACCCAAAGTCCACTTACAGCTGGTACCGCAACAGTGAACCTTTATCACCAGACACAAAATCGAATGCCAAATTCCAGAACTCCTCCTACACCTTGAATCCCACCACAGGCACTCTGGTAATGCCCATACAGATGTGTTCAAGACTTGTTTTGTTTTGCTGGACGGGTTATTTTTAAGGTTGCTTGTAAAAGAAAATAGCCATTGCGTGGCTTTCAAGGAAGGAATAATTTGAAGAAGATTAGGTGTTCTAGGAGCTGCGCGAGTTGGGAAGGGGAAGATCAATGATGAGAGAAGATTCTAGCTGTTTGGACTTGGTCACTGCCGACACCACTTGCCTTTTTAGAAAGAGGGAGGGAAGATGTCTCACAGCCAGACACTGTGAAGCCTGGAAGAATTGTTTACATGTGCTTATACAGTGCCCTCTGTTTCTCATGTCCTGCTCCCTCCCTTTTCTCCTCACCAGGTTTTCCACGCTGTGCACAAAGGCGACACAGGCCGTTATTCCTGCATAGCCACAAACGATGCTGGCTTTGCCAAGTGTGAGGAGCAGGAGATGGAAGTCTGTGAGTGGCTCCACCTGTTTTTCATCCATGCCGATTAACAGTTCACCATAAATAAATTGTTGTCACCATAGGGAAAGAAGGGGGACATCCTAGAGCATTAAATCTTTACTGCTTTCTCATGGCCCCAGACACAGGAAGAAAAAAAACAAAATTAAAATTTCAGGGAAACATTAAAACACTGTCAGATTCATGAACAGTTTTAGTCTGGGAATCAGGGACTCACTTATTCCCTAAGAATTACTGAGGTTTGTTTAAAATATTTGAGAGATGTCATTTTAGTGTGTGTAAAGCTAGAACATCGCTACTGTCTTAAAGAAATACTGGATGATGGCTTCTCTCTTTGCCAGATGACCTGAATATCGGTGGGATAATTGGTGGAGTCCTGGTGGTCGTAGCAGTTTTGGTGCTCATCACTCTCGGTATCTGCTGCGCCTACCGACGGGGTTACTTTGCCAACAGCAAAGAGAGCGCGGAAAGGTAAGCTGGGCTTCAGAGTGGTCTGACACCCCGCGCCCACCGCCAGCATGAAGTAGCCTGAAGAATGGCAGAAATTGGCGGCTAAAATGCATTTCAGTGCCTGACCGGCATATTTCTTCCTAGTTCCCTACTAAGGACGACAGGCCAACCCAGTTCTTGAAGTATCTGGTTCCCCACCGTAAACCCTGCACCATGCCCAAAGTTTATTTGCATAAGGGAGAATTTTGGTATGGTTCCTCTTGTGTTTGCTGCCAAGACCAGGCAAGAGGAGTGAAAGCTGTGCTCTAACACCCTCATACTTTGCACCAGAAGGCAGCACGAGCACAATTAAATGCCTATAGGCATATATAGGCAGTGTTTGTCCAATAGGTTATGTGCTGTTGGCATAATGAGGTCTACAGCGTAATGAACAGAGCTCACTGCAGAAGTAGTTCAAAGCAGCAGATTATGCACAGAAAATATATGCAGAAAAGTAGGCTCTCTACAGGAAATCTCACTAGTTGTGAGAACCTAAATTTGGGAATAAATCCAACCATTTTAGAATGCACATTAAAATGTTAAGAAAAACAGCATTAGCATCAGGAGCAAGCCTTGATGTCCTTACAGAATCCATAGAGGAGGTAATATATGTAAAACCAAGATTCTCATCAGATGGATGTGTTCCATGTTAAATGTTGATTTTCAGCAGAAGTCCTGTCTTTTTTGGTTTGCTTTTCAGAAAAAGCTCCAAATATCCTATTTAAATGCAGCTGAGGGTTGGCATACACTGAACTTGACAGTCGTATATAAATTCTGAATTCCTATGAGATTGCAAACAAGTGGCGCTTCCTTATAACTAAGGAAAACGCTGAAGGCATCTGGCAGTGCAGGTTTAAAATGAACTTTATAATTGCCACAGAAAACAATGCAGGAGGCACCTGGAGAGGTAGCGCACAGGGAGCAGAGCAGGAGAGCCCCGAAAAGAATCAGTTAATCTCTTTGCAGAGCTGGCCTCGTGGAAGCGTACAGCAATCTTTTTACCCTGTGCTGAAGGGGAATTTAGAAAAAATCCTGGTCATGACGGATGATGGAATAAGCACAGATCGATCATTTCAGCAACGAGCTGGGTTTCTCTGTGCTGTCTTTTCATTCAGCTGTTCCTCCTCCTCATTTTCATCTTTCTCAGCACCTCCCCTCCAAAATCCTGCAATCTTCTCGTCCCAGAAATGAGATCTTTTCCTTTATTTCAGCTACAAGACTCCAGCAAAACCTGATGGCGTTAACTATATCCGGACAGATGACGAGGTAATAAATGATTTGCATGTAACATCTCTCTGCCGAGGAGAGGAAGAGGGTGGGCAGAGGACTGCTGGCTTTTTTAGGGCACCGCTCAGAACCAAGGAGACAGAACAGAGATAAAACAGAAGGGTGAAGGCTGAGTCATTTCCCTAGAAATGATGAACAGTTTAAGTTGCCTTAAGCGACCGATGCCAAGAGCTATCAAACGCAGCTCTGTCTCAGTTATCTTCTGGCTTGACCCCCTTAGGATGAGTTTCATTGGATTAAGTGGGCAGGCCATGATGCTTTTATAAGAGAATTTGCGTTTTGGGATTTGAATAGATCACTAGGCTTAAGATCAGAAAAAAAGCCTCTCCCTGTTAGCAGAGACATGGAAGAGGGAATGAGAGAGTCCCCTGCCGTGCCTTGGTACGTGCGGAGGACAGGAGGAGCAGGAGCACCTGGCCAGTGTGGCTGGTGCCTCCTTCTCCTGACCAGCTGGAGGGGGGATGCTACCTACACAGAATGCCAGTAGTTCTACAGATTGGATCTGCCTTTTCACGGGGACAGCTGGGGACAGCAGCAGAGCTGCCCGGAAAGCCGCTAGATCCTCCCTACATCCAGAACTGTTTCATTGCAGGGTGACTTCAGACACAAGTCTTCATTTGTCATATAAGACGCCAAAAGAATACGGCAAACCAGCAAAAGCAAGTGTGAAAATACCTCCTCCAGGAACTCAAAGCAAGAGCAAAAGATTAATTAAGTGCGCTTGGAAGAGTTTGGAACACACAAGAACTTGATAGCTAGCTATCTGTATATCTCTTTTTTCTTTGCCAAAGTTTAAAGTAACTCCTCACTGCCCAACTTGCGTCTCCCCTGCCTCCGGAGATACCAACAGGATCGCCTAAACCTTTCCTTGGACTAAGGAAGCGTTTTAATACTTCCCAAGAGGCTGGGCTGTGGAAGTTTGTGGAATTGCCTTCTATTTGTGCTGCAGGGACACAGCCACAATGCGCAAACCAGGGGAACAGCGTTAGGGAAACGTGTAGTAGACATTACTAGTACGTACTACTAGTAGAGGAAAAAAAGGTGCTGGTACAGCAATAGACGGACTTCAAAGAGTAAGATTTATCCATGCAAGGGGGAGTCTTTTCCTCTCAGCAGCTTGTTGCCCAGGCCTGGCTGGTGACTTTTACATGTTTGTGATTGTCTTGCGCTTTTGACTCTGACTGCTCAGGTGCAGAATGGGGTATCTGAATAGCCTACAGTGCCAGATACCGATACGGTAAATGCTACTAATGTTCTCAGCCCTTTTGTAAACTTACTGAATTCTCGTTAACTCCATTTAACATGAAACAACGGGCAGCATCAGGCCAGAAGGACTGCTTCTGTTCACTGCTTTGTAGAAAACTCACTGCACGCAGGTAACCCCTCGTCCTAATCTGCACAAAGCAGGCTCGCCTCTTGCGTCTTTTGGTGTTTTAAAGAGGCTTAGAGTGGAGGCAGAGAACCTAGTGCTAAGACATCCCTTTCAGGAAAATTAAAGCCAAATACTTTCATGGGCTAAGACTGCCGTAAAAGGTACTGAGATATCTTCAAGCTTTTTTACCTTCTCCATTTATTTTGTAAAATCCCACATTCTAAATTTTTTGCAAAGATATATTTTGATTACTTCAGAAAAGGTAACGTTTCTATTTAAAGTGTAAATACGTGATGCCAGCAGTGTTTAAGTAACGTAGCTATTTTTTTACTTTTTAAGCTACAGAGAGGAGCTCAAACATTGCTAGAGTATGGCACTGTCAGAGCATATCAGTATTATTGCAAAGCGTGATAAAAAACTGCAGGTGGAACAGCATCTCTTTCCTCTTAAGCTAGCTTCAGCAATTTCCTTGCCACAAGAGGTCTTACCAGACACAGAACAGAGTCACTCAGGGATAGTTTTTTAAATTTATGGCAGGAGCTATCAACTTTTTTATATAGAAAACTTACTTTTCTTGCCAGTGACCAACACTTTGTTTTTGTTGTTGCAAGAAATATCCAGGGATGGCTTTTGGATTCAGTTCCAACAAGGTGACAGAGTGACTTCAACGTTTGCTACCCCTCTGCAAGTTCCCTAAAGCACTAACACAGCGTGACAGCTACGGCAACTTTACAGGCTTAAACTACATAGCCAAGGCAACTGTTTCTGGAGTTGGGAAAGCAAAAAGCTCGATACAAAAGCACTTCTGTAGTGTCAGTTGCAACTTTTCTCTAGATGGTAAAAGAAAAAAGAAAAAAAAATAAATATCCAGTTCTCTCTGCTTTAGAGGGAGTAATTGGAAACACGTGTTTCCCAGAAACATACATGTTGATCGTGTTGAAAAGCATTGGGTAATATAAGACTGCAAGATGTGGATGCAACACTAGAACTGTGCTGTGGTTTATGAATTATTTTTTTTTTTAAATGTAGCATAATTTAGTGTTCTTGTATTTCCAATATGAATTGAGTTGTCTTAACTTTTCCTGTATACAGTATTTTGGATACTTGACGATTTGGACTGTCGGTGTTATTTTTTAGTGTTCTGCATTAATCTGCTTTGTTTCCTAGGGGCCTCGCTGGACATGCCATTGCTGCATTTGTTTTGCCTAAACAAAGCATTACCACTTCTCCTTTTGCTAATGACAGTAAAAAGAAGGATGGGGCAGCAATAACCCGAGCGTAACTCGGACGTTACCACTGCTATCTTGCAACTACATTATGGTTACCTTTTAAGATGTGCTCTTCGGCCAAGCCGGGCAGTACTGCTCACTGGCTGCATGCTGCCTCTAATCGTTACGACAGTACTGAGCGTAACATTCCTTTGCACCTTCCGTACATCCACTACTCCTTTTCTATGCTGCTTGTAGGATACCTACAATAAGGGAGAGAAAGAAAAGGGTTGAATCAGGGTAGCTCTGGGCACTATGGGAGCACAATCTACAGTCTCACCATGAGCCAAAGGCGGCCTTCACGTGAAAAGCCAGCAAGCTAAGAATCGAGACTTATTTTTCAGTTCTAAAATGTGACAGTGGCATCTCTAACGAGAGAAGGGGCGATGATCCCCCTGATACAGCTCATGAGATCCGATTGATGGAATTCCTTGTATCGTTGTGAATAATATTCAGGTTTGTACTAATGTATTACGTTTAACTTTGCCAAGAATGTTTTACATAAATACCAAGCTATAAAGCATTCTTGTAGGGGTTTTTGTTTGGGTTTGGTTTTGTTTTTTCAACAGCCATAGTATTGGAGGCTTCTGTTTTCAGTTCAATGAAATAAGGAAAAGTCTTTTCTGTCAGAGCACTCACTTACTTGTATCGGGCTGAAAATTACAGCAAGTCTGTGGTAGGTTGCTATCAGTTTATTCCTGGGCGTTTGTGTATCCCTGGTTCTTCCCTAGAGAGGTCAGATTAATGCTCGCAGGGCTCATCTCAAATACTGCCGGAGGACAGAACAAAAACTAGAAAAGCACAAGTCAGGAAATAAACCCTTCCAGTTTACCATCTGAAGTGGTTAAATAGTATTTTAAGGCAGGAGAGAAGGTAGGAAATGAATGGACATGGCCATAACTGACCATCGCTTAAGCTGAAGGCATTCCCCATGTCCCCTGTTCCCAGGTTTAGACTTCGATTTTGAGAACGAAGCTTAACCGCACTTGAAGCTTCGTTTTTCTGATCTTCAAAACAGAGTAAACAGGGAAAAGAGAGGCCAAATTATGGGATTCCAGCATAAGAGGTAAGTGCCTCTGCAAGGGCTGTGGCAAAAGCTCCCTCAGCTTCTTTGGTTCCACTTGTGCAGAAAAGCCTACTCCGTTTCTGTTATTCATGCCTGATTAAGACAAAGCAGCATGAATAAAAGATTCCATTTTCAAGTTTCAATGAAATCTAGGGCAAGAGCTCTGTAATAGAAGTCAACAATGGAAAAACTTCAGTTAGTTTCACATGGCATCAGAGATACTCAGGAATGGTCAGATTCCAGCAGTTACACAGTGCATTTATGATGAACAAGTTATCTGCACAGAGAACAAAGCTATGCATATGACTTACCAACCTCAATTTTAGTGAGTTACTCATATCCTGCTTGCAGTCAAGTAAGTCTATATTTAAAAGCCCAACATTAATTGAACTCAGTGCTTAAGATACCAGCGACGTAGTAGAAGAGACTTAGAGGCTGTAGAAATCTATAGAAAAAAATTTCTCTCTCAGATCAAGAAGAGGGGAGAAGCTGTGGGTGGAATTAATTCTGTAACCATTTATTTTCATAAAATGTTAATAGTTGAAAATAACATAGTTCAAGAATGGAAATATTCCATATAAAAGAACATTAACGCTGTTCATACACACAGGAGTTTGCACAACAAATAAGAGGTGATGTAGCGTGCAATTACCAGATTTAGGGGTGTGGCAGTGACAAGCTGTTTCACCTTTGTTCAAATTAAAGCAACTCTAGTATATAACCAAGAGGGACAATGAGGGATCGAGGGAATAAAGCTGAGCCACTCACTTCCCTGCAAGCTGTGATAAATGAATTTAATGCTAAGCTTGTGGCAGCATTATGCTCTTACTTTTCCAGATGGACAAATTATACATCCTGCGAGTGAAGAGCAAGTCTCCCTTTATACCGCAGTGTTCTAGCACTCCAGTAAGCTTTGTCAACAGCGGCAGCTTATAAATACTTCTGTTAATGCAGGCTTTGTATAGGGCCGTATTCTAGACAGTTTCACGGAAAAACCAAATAAGAATAGATAAAGAAGGAATGACGTGCCCACAATGATTTATAATTGCAGAGGAAAAGGACAGATTCTAGGCAACATGGTGATTCTGTACAAAAAATGTTCAAGGAAAGCAACAGTTGTCTGGTTTCAGTGGAGTTCTCCGCCGGGACAGTCTTAGAGGGACTTGCTGGCTGCTTTTTTTCCTTGCTGGGGATTCTACTTTCCACTCCCGTGGCAGGGACGGGCTAGAAGGAGGAAGAAGAGTCACCATTTATTGTAAAGCACTTTACCAGTCTTTCTCACTGTGATTGCTGTTTCAGATCTACATTGAACTTACAGTTTATCTGGTGCTAGCAAACAGATGATACCTCTTGACTCACAGTCAGCCTCTTTATTCTCTGCAAATAATGCATACATTTTTATATGTCAAAAAATGCCACGGATTCGATCATTTGGACCACTCACCAACCCCACCCCCAACCCCTCAAGTTCGAATCACAGAGATAACTTGCCTAGAGCTGAACCAGGTGTCTCCATCAATCTGATGTTACTGAGCCCCGCACTAAAAGTGAAGTCATTAATGTTCTCTGAAAGAAAAAGCATGTATTAGCAGTCTGCTTGTGACACAGCCAGAGGGGCAAGACATGCTGTAAAAGAACACTTCAGTGTCACAGAGTAAGTATACCCAGTTAATTGCAAGCACATACACATCTCGCTTCACCAGCCTGGCAGCTCTCAGTGTTTCCCACCCAGCCTCAAAACGATGCGCTGAGTGCGATGGGTCAGCGGTGCACATCACCTTCACACTCCACACTCACAGCCTTCCTTGTACGAGGCGGAAATTCATGTAAATACGGGAGCTCGGCCATGCGCCTGGCTGTCCTGCCTAGGTGGGAGAGCCCCACCTCCCACGGAAGCTTGGCCATCTCTGACAACACGCCTGGTGCAGACCAGCTGCTTGGCCCAGTCAAGGCAGAACGTGGGGCCCCTGAAGCTGGACAGAGGACCTGAACAGCCGCTCCGTGAGGAACTGCCTGCAGCCAGACAAAAGGAATCTCTTGACAAGCGAGCTAGGTAGAGTTCAGCTTGCCTGAAGAGGCTGTAGTTGTCAGCTGTCTCTTTCCTGTCATTTATCTCAGGAGAGATGTCACAATATTCAGATTTTACTTTACTCAGCGCTCTGTTTTACGTTTATGTTTCCCAGAACCTTTCACAAGGAATTAAGGGAGAAAGTGCTTTATAGGGCAGGAGCTGGAAACTCTGCTACAAGGCCTTCCCTCTGCAGACTAACTGGGTTTGCTCTTGAACTGCTTCCCTGTCCTGGAAAGGAATTGCTGACGCTTGAAGTGGAAATCCAGCTTGATCTATCCGCCGTAGCTGGCCTCTGCACCTCGCCAGGCTGACCTGCAAGTGTCCTGACTGCACAGTGTGCGCCTTAACCTTGGTTAATGAGAGGTTTATGTGAAAGGATGAAAATGGTAAAGAACTGTCATCAAGAAGGGCTGCCCATGCAACCAAAGGTGGTGTCTTCACAACATGTCTTCCTGGACCACCACGAAGCAATCCACACTTGCCCAGACCCACTCGGCCATTCTCAAAGTAACAAGCAGGAGTTGAGGAGCCCCAAAGACAGCAGGAGAGCGTGACAGCCAGAACAGTCAAATAAAGAGACAGCTGTTCTTAACTTCTCAAGTACAAAGCGGTTTACAAAGAACTCCATCTCCAATAGTTTCAGAATGATACACCAGAGAAAGAAAAATGTTTTATTTTGATTGTCTATCAGCCTGCAAGACCTGGTGCCGCCATGCAGATGGCTCAGCACCCGCTAACTGAAGTGATGATACTGCTCTGTACAGTTTGTCTCCCTGCTGAAGGACACATGCTGCCTTGAAGCAAAGTAGAACTCAACCTCGGTACTGCTGCAGATTAACATTCTTCCTCCCTTTTCACCATATGGTGCTTAAGTGAAACAGCCATGCAAACTTCCAGACAGAGATATGGTGCTTAAAGATTTCTGCTCTCTAAAAAACATGCCCCCAATTTTTTTTTTTTTTTTTTTTTTTTTGCACAAAGATCACTGCTTGTTGCTCAGGCAGCAAAGAGAAACATTGAGGCAGACAAATCTAGCCCAACAGTGGAGCATACAGGAAGAGAAGGGTCAGATTTTCCAGTGGATGCACATCACTGCCGCTGGTTTGCTCCTGCCTGCTCGTGGATGTCAGGTATTTGCTGCCTGCCTTATGGGCTACGTGGCGTTTGCTCTCCTTTGTGTGCGCAGGTCAGGTGTTTGCACAGACACAGGCAGAGTGCAGCCAGATAGCTACGCTTCTGCAGTGCTGACCCTTCCCCCCAACAGCTCGCACCTGCCGAATGAGAGGTGGCCCGTCAGGCACTCACCCATACTCCCAACCGAACAGGAGCTCTCATCACACAATTCGCACCACAACAGAGATGCCCTAAAGGACTTTAGCAGCAAATTGACATAAAGGAAGGGAATCTACTGCTGGAACTTGGCTCCATTTGTGTTTTACTGTAGCTGCCTCTTATGCTCGCAGAAAGCGACACTGCAGAATGCTGCAGCGCCATCAGAAAGCATTCCAGTAAAACCTAACTTTTGAAGGTCAGGTTTTGTGGAATGGCAGTTCAGCTTCAATGGACATAAGCATAGCAGACTCACGATTTGTGTAGTAGAGATTCCTCTTTGTGTATTTTTACCTTAATTTCCACAGCAGAGTAAGAAAAACAAACCATTCTCCAACACTCAGTTCAGTTCTTTCTTAGGGCAGAACACCCCCCCTCAGACACGACCATGCAGGTTATTAATCCTACTCGAGCAGGTCTCTTGTCTCTTGCAGCTGCCACAGCTCACTGTCTGCTCTAGAAACAGGTTGTAGCTCACCCAAGATCTTTCGTTTGGACAACAGGAATCCCCTATCTTAGAGCTGAAAAGGACCAGACCTTGAATACTTCCCTCTGCAGCAGGGTTCTGTAATTCAGTCTAAAAATGCTGAGCTACTCTTCCAGAGCGCGGTGCCTTGGCGCAACAGAATCCTGCACACTGGGCCACGCAGGCTATTAAGGAGCCACGACAGCATGCCTCCTTGGCACCCCAGAGCTGAAGGAGGAAGAAAGGGCAGTAGCTCTGTTACTTCAGCAGCCCAAAAATCCCGTGACATGTAAACGGAGACCACATTGGACTGTCCTTTCCCATGTACATCATTCATCTGAGACCTTCAGTTTCAGAATAGTTCTTATTTACTACTACCATTTAGATAAACAAAGAATCTACAGCTAACAACGACTCATTTTCTCTGCTATTTAGGGGGGCCATGCGTTGCTACCTCTCTCAGAGAATGAGCACTCAGGCCCAGTTTAGGAAGGGTCCCTTTGGGTTATACTTACGTTTTGGTGTGCTTATTGCACGGCCCACCACAGAATCATTTATTCTGGTAGACTGTCGATTCAAGCTTTGAAAGGACACTGGAAATAACAAGGAAATAATTAAGGCTAGAAATGTATTCACTCAGAGACCTCGAGGGTCTAACAATCAGGCTGTGTCAACTAGGTCTTCTAGTCCAACACCAGATCAGTTTGCAGCCAGCTTCCTACCTTGCTTGCTGCCAGCAGTGCTTAATGGAAGTGATGAAGCCGTTCCTCCAACGCTCTTGCTGTGTTGCTTGCTTCTGGCTTCTGTTTCTTTCTTGGCAGAGTTCAGGATGGACAATGTGCTCAAGGATGCTGGCCTACAGGGCACAAAGCATGACAGAAACAGTGATTTCCTTCCGCAAGCCCTGATGAGACGCATGTAAAGAGGAGAGAGACCTGTCCCCTCCCGATCCTTATGATCTTAAACACCAAATGTAAGGGAGAAGATTATGCTGCAACACAGGTGACTTTCATACCACTAAGTACGGAGCGGATAAGCAAAGCAACAGCCCTGCAGAAACATCACCAGTAACGTAAAGGGAAACCCATACCTGCGACTCAGTAGTGGGTGTTTCGGAACACCAGGACTACGCTCAGTAAATTCGGAATGCACAGGGAAAGGACTTGATCTAGGTAGCGAGGACCGTTTCCCACTTGCATTACTACTGCAGCGACCAGGAGTTGCAGCTCTCTCCAAAGACGGAGGTTGCTACAGAAAACAGAAGAAAAGATCATCTGTCTAACAACGGATACAAGCGTAAAAAAACTCTAGATACTAGACACTTAGACACGCTGCGTGATTAAGAACGGCCCTTTCTGTAATGGATGTAAAGGTGTGCAAAGGAGAAAGAATTTATTGGCCAGAATTTTAACAAGAAACAAATAGGAAATTTTGATGGGACACACACGCCCTACTTTAGAGGTCTATATACAGGCGCTCTTTTAAAATCAGCAGAAAGGTACTTCCAGGGTAGAAGTCATCTCATCTTAAGGTAGGTATCTAAAATAGCTCAGGACAACTGACCCAAGCACATACTTGTGTCTTTACACTGACTTTGAAAAGGGGATCTGCATGACTAGGACAGATACGTTGCTACTTTGTATACACCTAAAGTCAGATAAAATGAAGCCTTTTTTGACCTGTTTGTCATATTTATCACTCTGGGAGCAACATGTAAGCAGAGCCAGTGGCAAATTAGACTTAGTTTTCCTTTTAAACTGAATTCTTTTTACATTAATTGTTTGCTGCTCCTCTTTGCCTAATGTGTGTCGTTTGTTGTCATTCTAAGCATATTAAAATGACTGAAATGAAAGCTTCTGTCAGCAAATGTGAAGAAGTATGAGAACATTACATAACCATTCTGTTAAACATGTAACAGGGTCCACAGACACACAGTCTGGGCGTCATGTGTACACAAACTTTAGCAGAGGAGGCAGTACGGGTACAGATTTAATGGCACCAACCACCTCAGGCTGCGCTGCCGAGTCCTGCTCTTGGTCTGCGTTCTTCTCCCTGGCCAGCTGCTCTTCATATTTCTTCATATCGTACTCCAGCTCGGCTGCCAGCTGCTTGTCCACAGCAAAGAAGTCTTTGATTTCATTTCGGTAATCTTGCATCATTTCCTGGAGCAATAAGGAATGTTTAAACTCTCAGAAATCTCTCCTGACTACTGATTCACTTCCCCATTCAGATCGCAGCTGCTTAAGCGCAAAAGGAAATACCAGTTGGTAGAGCAGAGGTGTTTTTAACAGACTAAGTGTTTCGATTCCAATTTGTACTTCAGAACATGAAAAAGCTTTCCAGCATTCAAGCTTTCTGCCCACGTTCCACTGAGGAGGCTCACACGTAACACACTGCGAGATCCTTATCTAAAATCCCTCCACCTCCTACATTATTTAACACAGTGGCAGTGTCACAACATCCTATGCCTTCCAAATTTCCTTCTAAGAAGGCTGTTCATTCCATTACTGGTTGCACATCTAACACTAACTGAAGAGAGGGAAAAAAAAAAAAAAATTCAAGAAGAAAACACTTCCCCTTACCCGCAGGTAATTCATAAGGTCCTTAAGAGCTGGGATCCTCTTCTGCTCCATCAAACACTTGAGTGACGTGATTACTGGGATGATGTTTTCGATAAAGTTCTTCTTTTGGACCTTGGTTTGAACAAAGCATGAACATTACATGATGCAGTAAAGGGGAAGCCACTCTGTGGTCAGATGAATGGCCTAAGCGAGAGGAGTCGCCACTCCACAGCAAGGGAATTGCCACAGCTAAGCCTGCTCTTATATCGCATGCACGCCCGTAGGCTTTTAACCTAAATGGAGTCTTTCAAGACATATCACTTAAGTCAAGTCAGTTCTCACATTGAAGGCAGATTGCTAAAAGGCGCAGCAAAACCCACGTTGTTATGCTCAAATGCTTTACCAATAAGAGATCTGTGGAATAAACTCACCCTAGCATAGCTTCACTGACTTCAGAGGAAAGACGTTTCTGATCGCTACGACCGACCCCTCAAGTACAAGCATCCTTCACAAATCTACCCTTCATGGTTTGTTTTTCCAACACAGGGCTTCCACAGGTGCCCTCAGATCACACTGGGCTGCAGACAGAGCCTGAATAACAGCCTGTAGGCACTCTATGCCGTGGCATTACTAGGTTACTCGGGTATTTTTTGCGCGTTTCTCCATCGCAGAAAGGTAAAATTCCCCGCAGTATGGTGGCCAGCTCTCTTCCCACACCACATCAAGCGCCATTCACCTGCGAGATGAGCTTTTTTTGTGCTGCCTGTATGACAGCATTGGCCATTGCCATTTCATCTTCATCAGGCGGAATGTCTTCATCGGGTTTTGATCTCATCGTTGATAGCTTGATTTCTTTGCAGCTAAGGACTTCAAACGTATCCGAGAGCAGCTCACTGGCTTCCAGGTCCAATGGAAGGACGTTATCCACAAAGTACGCTGGAACACACAGGGAAGAAATAAGAAGGATCTTACTGGGAACAGCAGTGCCAGTAAAGACAGGAAGATAACATGGTTGGAATGAGAGAGAGCCTAATAGTTTTATAGAGACAGCAGTTCTTTCTTTGCCAGATTTCTAAAGACAGAGCCTTACCTAGGACACTGTGGCTGATCTTCGTTGTAATGCTGAACCTCTGCTCATCCGTGAAGTGGTCTAGCAGGAACTTGTAGATATACATCCTTTTTTCTTTGTTATCTTTCCCCTTCAGAGAGAAGAGATTCTTTGCCCTGTGGCAGAACAAGACATTTTACAAGGGCCAAGTCACATTATGCAAACTCACAGAAATAATAAGACTTTAAATCAGCAAGGAATATTTGAATGTCACTTTCAAGACCCATAAACCTGTTAGGATACCACACACTCCCACAAATTACATGCAGAAGTCCTCCCAGAAGTGTCACAGGGAAGGCAGGACACTCTTAAATTAACACTGTTTCCCCTAGCTGTTTTCACCCTACTGCATACATAATTATCAAGTGCCACCAGCGCTTTGCTGCATGGCCAGACAGCCCATCATCTAGCAAAAAAGGAGATACAAATGTGCTCAACTGACCGCACACTCTGGGGGAACCTGTTGTACTTCTCATGTTTCTCATAGCTATTGAAATGGAAGATGCACTCAATGAAGTACTGGGAGAACATTACTGGATTCCTCTTCAGTAAGAGATGCACCAGGCAGAACTCAGCAAATCTGGAAAGGAGGAAAAGAAAGAACTTACCACCAGCTTCTAAAAGCCACCCCTAAAACACAGTGTAGGGTTCACAGGCCGTAAAGCAAGAGGATGGTTTTCCTCTGCTAAGTCTCCCACAATATCTCATTTAATTCTTGCCCAGCTCCATCTGGGCTTGAACAAAGATAGCAGCTCACTGACTTTGAGCTTTTTTCATCCGGAAAGAGACACGACCTTTTCAGCATCCAGAATAACTACTTGATTTCTTTGCCATTGAAGTAAACAGAAACAGGAATAAATTTGAACTTGAATCCAGACACAACAGTATTTAAATAACTTAACTTCCACTGTGGCTGAGACACGTACAGAACTTTGCAAAAAATTAATCACCAAATGTCCTGCAAGAGATGTAAGTCAATCCCAGACTTAAGAAAACGTTTTTGGTCTGGATGCAGCCGCTGAATGCAGATGCAAAGAAAAAGGCTCCCAAAGAAATAGCACCGTGTTCCTTAGCTCTAGGAACGTGATGTTGCAATGTCACCATCTACTGGAAAGACATTTTTACATACTAGAAAAAAAGAACATCACTGAAGAGAAAAGAAATGGTGGCTATGCTCTCGTAAGCAACGGTAGGTTGATGGCCCTGGACACACCACGCTTCAGATTGATTGTTCCAGGTAGAAACAAGCAGCAAAGGGGTGTCCAAGCCTCCTCGGCATCCAGCATCCCTGCACAATCTACCGCTCTTTGAGAAACTCGCCTCACTCTTGTTTCTCATCTAACAGAGCAGCTTTGAAATTTTGAAACCTACAAAACCATCATAAACATGCACTTAAAGCCAGTGTGCATAAATCCTCTTACGTGCCAGAGTATTACAAAGTGTGGTAGAAGGCTTAAAAATGCAAGGCATGCCATATAAGAAAAAAGAGAGTATTTAATCCTATTCCTAAAACAAAACCAGCACTCAAGACAGAGCCTATTAGAAAACCATGAGGAAGATTTCATAAAGGCTTGTTTCAAAAATTCCTCTTTTCTGGATAACTGAGAGTCAAAAGTAGAGCAGAGCTGAATGTTTTGAGGACAGCCAAGAACAGCAAGCCAAAGCTTGCTACTTTGGGACCTTCAAATGACTTGGAAAGAGGGTCACCGCTCCTTTGCTACCGTTGCAGACTCTAAAGCATGTACAACTATGGAAGCGAAGAGGTTTAACAGGATAATCATCTGCTCTCTCACTGAAACTTTTCTTCACACGCTGAAGGTGCAAGACTAAGACTGGTTTTGAGTACATATCTGATCTTCAACTCCTTCATTATTTTACAGATGAGTATTTTACCTGGCAATATCTGGATTTGGATCGACCAGGACACTGACAAAACGGAAGAAGAGACAGTCCTTCCATTTCACAAACTCCTCCTGTAAGAAACCAGCAGACAATAAATGATCAACCTGAATCACAACTAACGTGAACCTTCAGACTGTAGTCAGGACAAAGCCTGAGGGAGCCTAGCAGAATGTACACCAGGCAAGTGAGCAAGTCACAAAACTTCAGCTGAAGGTACACAAAATAACCCCCCCAAGATGACAGTGTTTTGGAGGATGCTTTAAACAGCATGAACGCCACAGCAGCAGATACCAGAAATATCAATAAAAATATAGAAACATGAAAAATCTGTTCTCTCATGCCAAAGCATACATGCCCTTCGATACTGTACTCGGCACCAAATGCACTCCAAATCTGCCTTGACTGGCTTTGTATGAACATTGAGAGGGTAAACACTTACATCTTTAGAACAACAAGCAGAGACAGCAGGAGAAAAAGGTGCTGTGATGCTTGTTATACTCATTCATTCATAGCAGGAGTGAAATTGTAAGGGAATTCAAAGAAACAAAGATAAGACAAGAAAAGAGGTAACCCCTGACTGAAAAGAATATCATTATCTAATTGTGTTAAGTGTCCTTGATATGATTTCTGCCTAGCTAGAAAAAAAAAAAAAAAAAAAAAGAAAAAAAAAAGCAGTAACAAAATATATAGTTTAAAGTCTTCTTGACAAGTGTAGATTAATCAAGGCATAAGCTATACAGCGACTGGACAGGCTGCCAGTAGTCAGCACGACAGAGGTACTGCAGCGGGCTGTCAGTGCGTGCTTAGCACCTCTGTTTACCTGCAGAAGGTTGGTAAGCAGGATCAGCGTCTGCTTACGGATGAAGGGGTTTGGGTCCTTCAAACACAGCGAAATGTTGGGAATGTATCTGTCCACCATGGATGCGTAGCGGATACAGAGATCACACATAACGATGACAACATTATTGCGAACGGCCACATCATGCGACACCTCCAGCTCTCGCGCTAGAGCTGCAATGCATTTCTTTGCCAGATCCTCGTGCTGTAAACACAATTTACCTGTGAATCAGGGACGAGACTGTCAGTGCTGTGAATATATTCTTCTTCCGAACCACCAGAGCCCAACTTACTGCCCCCCTTGAGGCCAATATGAGCATGAAAGGAATCAGGAAATAAACAAGAAACACATGCTGAAACTTGATGAGCAATCTGCACGATCTCTCAAAGAAATGATACTTCAAGGAGTTCTTCCAAACTCCTCTTAGACCTATAGTGTGGGTCTCCATGCCAAATTCCCTCCTTCACAGCAAACTATTTCTGTGTACAGGGTATTATTCAAAGCAGCTAAAAAGAACAGCCCCAGCTGTCATAGGCATAGCAGGGAGACACCCACCTCTAAGAGCATCACTAAGCCAACCTAAAATAAAATAGCCTGCATTCTAACATTACTTCTCCCTAACTGCTTCTAAGCTCTGTACAAAAGTATTAAGCTTCCCAAAGCAGTTAAGGAAAGAATCTTGTCTCTCTGGAAGAGAAGAGACTTGTTCCTAAGCACAGAGGTACTACAAAACCAGAACTTTCACCAAGTACTCTCCATAACACTGAGGCGCAGGCTAACCAGGCTTCTCGCAAAGCAGCTCTTGAATCACGCTGAGGAGAACAAGGCAGCATGCGCAGTCATTCTGCTCTAAACTGCATCAAAAGCACCAGGTTTTCTCCATCCTCTGTAGAGCACCTTACCACGTGTAAGATGACCCTCCAGCTAGCCAGCAACCAACTCCAAGTACAGAGACAGCACAATTCCGAAGGGCCTTGCTAATTATTGATCACCGTTAATGCACTGACCCCCTGGCAAAGCAGTCCACACAGATGGCAGTATTTTTATGGTGTGTGCAACTAGTTACCATGGATATTTGCATTGCTAAAAGCTATGAGCTGAGGCAATGCAAACATGGAGCGCTCTGGCTATCTGTTACAACTGACAGAACTTTTTTGAGCAGAACTTTAACCCCAAAAGGTTCAGAACTGGATACACAAGGGCACACTTCTACTGCAGGACGGCACTTACCTAGAGTAATGAATGCATGAGCTCTGACCACCGAAGGCATGACCGATCCTCTGAATTGGGACAGTGGCTGAGAAGCTGGAATTTCCTCACCATCTGGAGAAGCAGACACTAGGAAAGAACAAGTCAGGCATGAAAACATGCTTTTTCTGGTCACAGCGTTGTCTGTAAATGCAAAAGTAAAGGCAGTAAGGAGAGCGCCTCACCTTGGTCCTTACTGACAGGAGAGGCCAGAATGGACTGGATCAAAAGAAAGATGCGCTTCTCCACTTTGGCTGGACACAGCTGTGCAGCCTCTCCCAAGATGAAGAGGTGTCTCACCTACACAGATAAAACAACACCACAGTCAAAAGGCAACGGCTGAGCTGCAAATTCAGTCAGCAGGAGCTGGCATGGTAATTGTCCAAAATAGACTTGAAATTCCCTCAGTCCTTTCAAGATGACAGTGGCTGGAGAACAGAAGGTGAAGCTTTGAAACAGAAGTGGTGTGCGTGTTTCATACGCTGTAATTCCCACACATCTACTAATAATATTAAAATACTCCTCAAAGCATTCTATGTGCTTTACAGACTTATTTCTCAAACAGCTCATCGACAAGTGGAAAATCAAAGAAAAAACATGTCATTTTATTAAAAATACATGGGCTATCGTATCTGTAAAGCAATTGCTGATGTATAAAACCGTTCTATGCTCCCAGGCCCATAAATACCAGAATTCATTACAGCTTACACACAAGGCATGCACATCAGTATCTTCCTGGTGTGACCTCGAAGGAACACCAATTTCAAGTACACCTACATCCTTTGGTCAGTCTGTGAAGGGGAACCAAACTTACCAAGAGATCTTCTTGCAGGTTCTCTGCTCCACCCTCTTTGAAGACTATATTCGAAATATAGCTTTCACAGGTGGATACTAAATCTCCACACACCTGGTTGAGCAGCTCCTGTTCCATAATTAAACAAAATTAATTCAGCACTTAATTAAACAAAAACGTAGCTGTAATATCTGTCCACACATGAATCCCTAATCTTAAAGTCCTTCTACGCTTTTAATAATCTAGGTCCTATTGAAATCAATCAGACAGTGTGCCATAGAGCTTTAAAATTCTGCCTGCACATCAAAGGATGCATGCAAGTGTCAAAACACCTTGGAGAATCTGGCTTTTAATGATCCACAGGACTAAGTGTACTTCATTATAAAAATCACACAGATTTAAATAAAAAGGATTCAGGCAACTGTTTCATGTATATCCAACACATTTGAGGTTGTCTGTGTGGATTTTTAAATGTTGTTTGGAAAACGCAGTTCCATTCACATGAAAACACGATGCAAATTCCAAGAGAGGGAATGGAAACAAAAAAAGCTAATTGTCTACCAGACTGCGATGAAAATAAAGCATCATTTCTCTTTTTCTACCATCTAAAACTGGTTTACCTAATAAATCTAATACATCTATGTGTGGCAGGTAAGCTGTTAGATCTGATAAAGTGACCAGTGTACAGGAACACCTGCATTTGATTGTAAGCCAACATACTGCGATACAAGGGAGGATTTTCTGACTGTCAATTTATAAAATGAGAAAGCATCGATCCACCCTGGCTTCTGAAGCCCAGCATGTGCAGTTTTACACACGATTTACTAAACTTTATTGGGATGCCTATTATAAAATAGCTATGATCAATACTAAAAGAGAAATATAACACATGCAGAAAGAGATCATTAGCAAGAGAGACCTGCATCAGCTTTAGCTTCTTTGCAACTGTGCTCAGGCTGAGATGTCTATTTTACCAGCAAAAGATAGCTTACCTTCTCACTATGGGAGTGGAACAAAGCTATGGCATAAAACAAATGGGGGCAGAAAAGAGAAATGTGCAAATGATGTGTTATTAACTCCTTGTTTGGTCCCATGGAAAAGCTAGACCTAGATGTATATCTGCAAAGCTCTGGTATAGAATAATCAGAGTTTACAGTATAAACCTATAGCTTCAAACTGGACTGAGCCTGCGAAATAGCTGATACCACAAAGGTCTCTTTTAGGAATTATGTAAACTTTGACAGAAGGTAAATGCAAGGTATTTCAGGGTGGGAAAGAAATCCTTCTGAAGAAAGAAGATTTCTTACAAGTCCATCCTTAGCTACAGGATGCTCTCCAGCACAACAGCAGTAAAGCAAGTCAGAGAGCTGAGCAGAATAGACTCAAGATGCTGGAGTCAGATCCCCTTTGTTTAGAGAGCTGATCAAGCTACAGACTGGAGACAGAAGCTGCTTTCAAAAGACAGCCCTCCTAAGTCTGAACCAAGAGTATTTTAAGTCACACCTGTGCCTCCTCCAGCACATCTGCACACACATGGCAGAGCTTCTGCAGAGTTTCTACAGCTGGGCTAATCACCTCCAAGGGACACTGAAATTCCCACAGCCAGCACTTGATATTATCTGAAAAGGAGATCACACGTACAAAATGAGCATTTTCTAAGCTTGTCAACTGCTTATAGAGAAGAAATGACTGTTACGATGGGAGGTGTGAACCCTGCCTTCCCTCTGCAGTTTTTCTCAGGGCCACTCACCAATCAGCCTCTCACAGGTGCTTTTAGGGAGGTGCTTTGCAACATGACCGATGACACACAGTATATGTCCTGTAGTATCAGCGCTCATGCCCTGCTGCCTGAAAAACAGTGGAGCAGATAAACTAACGTTAAGACTAAGGAACAACACCAAATCACAGCAGAAAAATCCTTTCATCTGGGATATGCATTATTGAGGCAGACTTCTCAACCCAAATGAAAACTCAGGTTAGAGTTGGTTACTGCATATACAAATCTGCAGGCCATTGCTTGCCTCCTAGCTGCAGAACTTCAATAAAGAGCTGCGATCTAAGCAGCTGAACAGCAATCTGCCTGTGGAAGGACAGAAAGTGCTCACTCCTCCTCTTCATCTTCATCTCCTTCCTGCAGGATGGAAGGTGTTCAAAGCACACATATACCTGCTGACATTGTCCCAGGATTCAATGATCTTGGAATAATTCAGCTGGGGTGAGGAAGCTGCCACCTTCGCAAGCAACATCCAAGCCGATACAGCATGCTCCGTTTGCACATGAGACATGACATTATTAACAAAAGTGGTGGTGAACTTCTTCTGTTGGGACCATATATGAAAAGCTTTGTTCAAGTAACGGCTACAAGGAAGAAAGAAGAAAAGAGAAGTTAAAGGGGGGTTAAACGAAACACTTGATCTTAGACACTGGCAGTAAAACCCAACATCCCTGTCCAGGATGCACTGGGCAACACAACAAAGCTGCTGTTCCTTGGCATTCCCACTACTCAGAATACGTAGAGATTTGTACTATGTATTTTACTACCAACATTTTCAGTCTCTCAGTTCATAACCTGGACGCACTACAGACCTGGCCTACATGCATGGATGTAGTACTCCGTGTCAGTAAGATCTAAGGCCCAACTGATACCATGATGCATCAAGAAAATATAATCTCAGCAATCTGTAATAAAGACTTTCTGGTAGTTGTTATTTATCATCCATAATGGGACAGGATACATTAATGTTAAGGCATCATACCTTGCTCATTTTTCTATTTAACCCTAATTACCGACTTCATGTTGGAAGAGTTCTGAGATTTATCAAGCTGCAAGGTACTCTAAGGTCCTGAAGAAGAAGGTGCCATGAATCTGCAAACTATGTTATAAAATAGTCCAAATTAGAACATTGTCAGTTTCACAGATTGGCAAGGCAGCACAACCAGTATCTCATTTGCTATTTCTGAGCTATTATGCCCTGTTGACTAATAAACATACAGCTGCCTTTAATCAATGTTGTGTCCTTGTCATACTGTGTGTCATCCCATTTCTTCTGCTTCTTCCCACAGCATTCTGCAAAAGGCAGAATAATTCTATTTGTCATAAGACAAGTAACATATTGTACATCACAATTAATAAAAGGCGATGTTCTCCTTTCTTTATATATCCTCTCTTACTTCTGTCATAAGAACACCTCCATTTGACTTAAATATTCATGCTGCTACCAACACATCACTACCACTCCTATAAAGACAGGGTGATGAGAGAGTTGGGGTTGTTCAGCCTGGAGAAGGTTCCAGAAAGACCTTAGAGTGTGGCCTTCCAGTACCTGAAAAGGCCTACAGGAAAGCTGGAGAGGGACTTTTTACATGGTCATGCAGTGATAGGACAAGGGGTAACACCTTTAAACTGAGTGAGTAGATTTACACTAGATATTAGGAAGAAATTCCTCACTATGAGGGTGGTGAGGCACTGGAATTTGTTGCCTGGAGAAGCTGTGGATGCCCCATCCCTGGAAGTGTTCAAGGATGGAGCTTGGAGCAACCTGCTCTAGTGGGAGGTGTCTCTGCCCATGGCAGGGAGTTTGGAACTAGATGGTCTTTAAGGTCCCTTCCAACCCAAACCATTCTATGGTTCTATAACAGTCTGTGGCTGCACAGTGAATGAGAGCACTGAGAGTACAAACTCATGCTCTTAGTCCTCCAGTCAATAGACAATTTCCTTCTGTAAGGGAAGAACCGTGTATTCTAATGGGATTAAAAGTAAAAAAAAACCTCTGGGTTTTGTCCCTGAATGCTAACATAGTAAAGGCAATAAAAAAATCTGATGCAGCAGACAAAGGGTTATTATGGAAAAGCCATCAGAGCCACAATGAAGGGAAAAACGCACTTACTTTATCTCCTGGCTTTCTGAAGTCAAGAGGGTAAGGAGATCCCACGCTAAAGCCTGCTTTGCATCTTTACTGCTGAATTTATTGTAATTTTTTATATGTTGCAACAAGAGCTGATCAAGGCAATCCAAGGCCTTTTCTTGGACAGAACTTTCAGTGTCCATCACAACAGGCACCACCCCATTTAACCAGGCCTTCTGCACCAGAACATTGTTGGGCTGAACCTGAGAGAGACACACGCATTAGAAACTTTTTAAAATCATTAAGGGGGATCCTACGTGCATGGGTAAGATCAGCAAAGGCCTAGAAAGCTCCAGATTCAGCTACCAACTATGAAAATACATTTTAATAAACCTCAGCATACTGCTCAACTGCAAGGTGGCAGCATATGGGACAAGGGAACTCATATCTCCTTGACACCACAAGGTATTTGATCACATCTATGATCAAGCTACCTGCTGCTTCTGTTGAAGTACTGTAATACTTTGTTTTGAAACCCTATAAATAATTATGACAGTATCGCAATAAAGCTGTACAGCAGATAATTTAAACAAAAAAAACCCCAAACCAAAAAAAAAGAGCTTTGCTTAATATAAACCCTATGCTCCAAGCCTAAGTTACTAACCCTTTGTGAATAAATAGAGAAGAAAGAAAAAATTGCAGCGCTATCATCTCCACATTACACCTTCATAAAGTGATTCAGATTTTTTTTTTTAACTTGAGAAGGCCAGCAACATAAACATTTTCTCCATGACACATAAATCAACAGCCAGGAAAATAAATGTTTCCAACAGTTAGAAGTATTCTACATAAATCACAAGTATGTATAAGAATGAGTCATGACTTCCGAGTCAAAAGGTAATAAAAAAAATTAAAACACAGTCATAAAATGAAATGCGCTGAATGAATAACTAACTGATGGTATACCAGATTTGTCTGTTTCCTCCTCCTTTTAACCCACAGTTCACTCATCTCAGCTCTGCACAAGAATTCATGATATTTTTGTCTCACCACAAGGAGCTCTGTTATAGAATGCAAGGCCTGCTTCCGCACAGAAACAGCAGGGTCCCGGCAACGATCCTGAAGAATAGACAGATCTTCTGCAGTAAAAGGGATCACTTTGTGCTTCATGATGTTCATAAAAACCTGGATGTCAAACAGCAGCACGACTTTGTTGAGAATACAGGCCATGCGCACCAAGTAGCAAATAAAAAATACAATCTACCCCCTACCAACTTTAACTAGAGATTAATGTATCTCACAGAGAGCGAAGCATCACATTAACAATTTATGAGTACTGGGCACCACCAGAGGTGTGGAATGAAACAGGAAGCATCTTTTCAGTCATTTCATTTTTATAACAGCATTTGGATCGAATGAATGTCACAATTTCCCCTAGAAAATAACGTGTGTCTTGTACAAACCATGTTTTTTACCTGGTAATAAGGAAGAGGAGATTATTTATTTATTAATTAGTCAAAAAGCATTAAACCAAAATGATTGTAAAACATTATCTGGAGAGCTCAAATCAGGACATGAACGGAGGGGGCAGAGCTGGGGTGAAGACAACTAGCAGAGGCAGGCAGTCAACAGCAGACGCGTATTTTTTAAAATGATGACATTGTCATTGAAGCGTATCTCTTTAAAAGTTAATGATTTCATTAAAAAAATGAAGCAACAAGCAAAGCAACACATACCGCAAAAAGAGGCTGGATATAACCTAATTGCTTTGTTAACAAGGTCAAAACAAACTAAGCAGCTAATATGCTTCAGTTTATAAGGAAGCTGCTTAATTGAAATGCCTATTGACATTTGAAAAGAGCCTCTCTTTCTAAATGACAGAATAAGAGAATGCCAGCAAGAGTACTAGAAAAATTTTCCATCATCATGCTTGCATTATTTACCTATCAGGAGCTAGTAAACAAGATCTTTTTAAGGCCTGTAGGCATTCCGCAGGAATAGCAGGAAGCTACGGGTGGGCGAAGTTACACAGAGTTTGCTACAGTGCTATGGCCTAATTATTTATGTAACGGCATTCTGGGTAACCACCGAGAACAGGGAAGCATACAAACCCCGCCGTACCTGGAGAGCAGATTTCCTCACGTTGGTTTTCTCATCTTTGGCTCTCAGTCTCAGCATGGCCATGAATTCTTTTCCTATCCAAAACAGTGATAAAAAGAAATAACCCCCACCATCGTTTAGCAGCACTAAGACACTGAATGTGGTGCAGCAGCAAGAACACAGCTCTGAACTCAAATGAGCAACAATTTATTGCCTGAGACTTTCAGAGGGCAAGAGGAGGACTGAACAAAGCACAATAAACCACACCCTCCCCCCAGAATAATCCAGAATGAAGTAAAAGCCAGGAAAAAAAAAACAACAACCCACTCAAACAACACTCAAGCATTTTTCCAAGTTCTTTCACTTGAAAATGTATGTTAGGACATCCTGCAAAAGTAAATGACACACCAAATAATTTGATACACGCAGCAGAAAGAAAAAAAAATATTAAAAAATCCGTAATTTCAGACCTATTTATTTGCCTCCATAAAAGACGTTAGGCTACCTTCCCAGCTGGAAAGCTCCTCAGGTGAACCACGCACAGCTCTCGCAGGTCTAGCGCGGGTCACCCTGCCGTCGCTGTGAGAAGCGTGCTGAGGGCAGACAGGTCAGCACAGACTCAAGGGAGGTTCACAGACTTGTATGCCGAGAGCTTAGGATGCCTACAACCTCTTGTGAGTTACGCCTCCGAGCTCCACGCAGTATAAAGTGTTACTGTATGAACTGCTGTGGTTCAGAGAGGGGAAATTACTCCATTTATGAATTGACTGAATTTCTTGAGGCTGCAGAATGGCAGCTGCGAAGAAGAACGCAAGAGTCTACAAGGAAACGAGAACACATCTCCCCTACAAGGAAACCAGAACTCATCTCCCCTCCCCAAATGGCAAGTTAGGCCTCTAATTGTACTTTCCGTGGCCATATTCCTACTTATTTCTGCATATTCTCAGGAAAATACATAATTGAGACAGCAGTTTATTAAATGACACAACTGAATACACAGAGCCACAATCAATTATTTCTGACCTTTTGAATCATTCAGATGGACTACTGACAACCTGACAATGACTGAAAATGACTTCAAGCATTTTACCGTTACTTTTCAGGTTTCTATTTATTGCTGTTTACTTTTTGCTGTAAAACTTTTTAGAGCATTAAGATTTCTCAAATATATGTCAAATTCAGAGATGTGTTACTTAAAGAGAGATTCAAATGGAGATTCACTCTGTTGCCATTCATAGGGTTAGTCACAAGGATCTAATAAAAAGTAGTTTGAAAATAAATCTTTCCCAAAGGAAGCAAAGAGACTTTGATCTGTGCTTTCTTAATGGGCACCTAACTGCAGTCACATCCTGCTGCTGAGAACAGCTTGACAGAAAAAGCACAGATCCTTTTTATTGCAATATTTTGCCATTAAAATAGTCTAGCTCTGGTGAAGGTGACCAAATTTGCTAAAATCATCAATGTTAATTGGCAAAGTGTGATTATACTCACAGAGATATAGAAGAGAGGATAAAAAAACCTCAAGGCAAACCACCAACCAACAAAAAAAAAAAGAGTTCTAAATGGGAGAGAACCATCAAGGGAACACAGCGTTGGTATCCTGGGCAGTGGTAATTCTGCAGTGCATACCTCACCCTGCAGATAATCCCCATCCTTCTTATCTTCACCCACAATTTATTCTGCTTCTAAAATATGAGCTGTTTGGTCTTCACAGACCAAAGTGTAAAATTAGCACAGGCATAAGCCAAACAGAGGCGTGTGCCAGCCAGCCTTGCTAATGCACCTTGACTGACTGGGAGAGCCCTGAATTTCGGCTATCCTCTTGAGCTCCAGACAGTCTTTTTTCATCCAATCCTTTTCTTAATTTGTTTTGCCAAGTGTATGCTCAGCTGGGTATCAGATACAAAACCAGGCATCCCCTGCCACAAGGAGTCTGCAACTAAACAGGGAATACACAAAACCTTAAGTGGCCTGGAGGACTTTCTATCTGAGAGAGCAGATTAATGAAATTTATCAGCAAAATGTTTTAAAAGCTTTCAGTGGAGAAGACTGGAGTCTGGCTCATGGAGATAGGGAGAGAGATCCCATGTGAAGAGCAGCATGAGATGTGTAACAAAGACACAAATGCAGGATGTGAACCAAGCAGCAAATTGAATTGTCAGCAGTTCAAGAGAGGTGAACAGCGAGAACTGAGAGCAAAGATACTGGCAGAAGCCTAAAGATTAGGAAGAAAAGCTTTTACACAGAAGAGGAAAAGAAAGGAAGAGATTCAAAGAAGGTACAATGTGGCCACAAAAGCCAACCTACACGCCAATTTCATGCTACCAACAAATCAGAAATAGCTGCCTGCCATTCTGCATCAGTGCATTTAACCTCACGCTTTGCTTTCAACGCCAGTGTACCTGACACTACAGAGAAGTGCATTCATCTCTACCTAACAGTGCTAGTCAGAGGTACTGTGTTTTAAGTAGCAAAAGTGTATTAGTTTTTTATGCACTGGAGCAAGAGATTTAATTACCCTTAAATTTATGGAGTTACAAGTATTACACCCCACATCAATTATCACCCTTTCGGAAACAGTAAATTACCTGCTTTTCAACAAGTGTTGCCACCACATTAGTAAAAATGAGCATCAGTATTTCATATATTTTTCAGACTTGAGTGGAAATAGCATTTCTTTATGGCTGGAACTTCCACTCCCTCCATCACCCATAAGCGTGTTTTAACAACTCTTTCCACTTTCTTTGAAAAACGGACAATGAATACACTTCAGAAAGTCTAGTTTCAATTAAGGTTTTGAAAAGTTATCTGAACAGGCTAGTATAATCCTGACATACCATTAAGCACAGTAGTATCACTGCTGTCTGTCAACTCAATAGTTCTGAAAGTTGCTAAGGTCTTCACTGTATGGTTGGACGTAGCTGAAAGAGAAGTTAGATGTTTCAGAATAAAAAAGGCATATGTTCACCGAGCAAGATGGTTCACTGTTAAACAGTCTCATGCATGCCCAAAGTTTTACAGATATGCCTATTTTTAGAAAATGGCATGCCAAGATAAGCCTGAGAACTACTATAAGAGAACAGCTCTATACCTTCTGCACTGACTGTCAAATTCTCAGTGTTTGTGTTTTCTTCCAAGCCTGTACAGTTAGAAGCTGCCAAAAAGAAATAAAAAAAGAAATTAAATGAAATATTTTCATTCCGCATATTCTGTCATTCCAAATCTTTTCAAGCAAGCAGTCTAACCATAGGATGCTAAGTGCATACTTCTGAATTGTACCATCTGGCCTTTACCACACCTGAGGGAGTTCAGAATGCCAATCATGAACAAAAAACTTAGCAGAAGCAAAAGCCAACTCAAGATTTAATCAACTGTCAGGCAAGAACGAACTCCCCCCCCCCCCCCCCCCCCAAGCAATTTCAGTCATCTGTAAATATCCTTCAAATGTATCTCACGGAAGAATCTATTTAGAACCGATATACAAGAATAAATCCCTCGCAAATATAGGGCTTCACGAGTAACAAGACTCATCTATTACTTCTTATTATGACACAATACACAGGGACAGATGCAGATTTAAGTTCCTGACAACCAATTCTCCTGTCTCCCAGTAACTATTCCCCAGAAAGTTCACGAAATATTTTCACTATCTAATTTATCTATAATACTTACAGCTTTGTAGTAAGCCCCGCACACTCTCCAAGTCAGCAGCAGTTTTCATTTCAAGACAGTGGGCAAAGACACTTAAAGCTTTGCTACGGATGACGGCTGCTTTGTCCAAACACCTGCCAAACACTATGACCCGTACTAAAAACTTATGATCTAGAAACTTCTGATGATCCAGGGACAGGGAGCTGTCCGACTTCCTCTCTGGCACATCCAACAGAGCTAACACTACGTCAAGAGCAAACATTCTGTAGGCAACCTGGAAGAGAAAGCACACAAGGTGCTCTGTTAAGGTAAGCAAAGATACAGGCATTGCCTACTCAGTTCACCTGCCTTTAGGTACCAGCAGTAACTACAATGCTATTCTGTACTGACATTGAAGCCTTCATCTTCAAAACACTGCTGTATCTGAACCCTGGAACATCAAGGAGATGTACTCACTTTGGTGTGGTGTGAGTACTTATAAAGCCAAGCGATGAAGTCAGCAAACTCTACGCAAGGGAGTTTATTCAGCAAATTCACCAAGGCCTGTGCAGCGTATGTGCGATAATCAGCCTTATCTGGGATCTGAAAAACAAGGACAATTGCGTGGTGTGATACTTCGATGCTCTGCTCTAGAAACCAGAATCGTATTTCAGGACTTATGAGAAGTATTTCTGTATTTAACGAGGCAATACATTCACATTCAGCAATGACTGGGACAAAAATTATGGCTTCCTTGGTCATTACTTCAGCACTTACCCACAGTCACACAGCAAGCTCCCCAGAGGCAAAGGTGGAGCTTAGATTAAATCCAGAAGCAGTATTTCTACATGGCAATCTTTAGATAGCTAGCTAGGCAAAGAGATCTCATAACCCTCATTTTCCTGTACCAGTGGTGAAAGCAACTACAAATTTTGGAAAGGTCACAAGTGGGGTACAATCAATTGTGAACAGGCAGGGGGAAGCGTTCACCTCCAGCATTCTTCTAGGGCCGGACACTATTTTTAAGAAGTCTGAAAATTCTGATAAAAGACCAAAACATAACACAATCAGGCTGTCAAGAAATTTGCAAATGGCGAAAATCTTTTCACTCCTTACAAAAGGTTGTGAAAATGGACCTCCTAGCTGTTACAGGTACCGCAACGTATCCATACGTAAGTTCTTCAGCTCAAGATGTAACAAAGCATAGCGTACCTTGGTACAGAGATGTTGCAGCAATATTCGAAGAACAGGAAAGACAACTTCTTTCAGCTCATCTACTACAGAACTGCACAGAAGACAAAACAAGCAGATTTTAATAGGGTTGGCTTTACAACAGAGCAAAAATCAAATCAAGGACATTCCTTTTGGAATGCATTCCAAAAGTTGGGAAAAGTGCACGTTCTGGAATCACAAGCACTAGTGCAACAGGAGACAGACCTACTTACTTTCTACATTAACTTGGCTTTGCAGGCAGCAAACATTTCTCCCAATACCTTTCTACAAGTAGGACAATATGAAAAGCTTCTCCATTCTCACCCTACTTACTATATGTTGCCTGGCGATCTCTGCACAAGCTACACTTTCTAATAACATAGACCCCTACACAGGGGGAGTAATAAACATAGGCAAAACATATCTTGCAGCAGGAGAATGCAAAGAACTAAGAAATAAGCTCCACATTAATCTTTCATTTCCTTCACAATACTTTGTACTAAACCCCAAGACCTGAAAAACTGACACAAAGCAAAACACAGAGTCCCTTCCACCCACTGCCACTTTTCTGTCAAATGGCACCTGCCTTCCCTTCTGCGAGCAAGTTCAGTAAATTCCCATTACAGACATTTTAATTAAACCTCATTTGCACAAAGAACTTCAAAGTCAGTGCCAGTTTGCCTCATCCCTTTATCAACTGAACAGTAAAGAGAAGGCGTGCCAGAAGAAAGAGCAGACATACCCAGGAAGGGTAGTGCCAGCGCCCTGTTGTACTTCACCTGATGAATTTTATAGCCTGATTCCTGGCACTGATCACAGCCGGCGTGATTGCAAGGACTGCACTTCTGGAAGACACATTGCTTTCCAGCATAAGAATGATATTGAGGATTCGCTGGAAGACACAACGAAGAATCTGGAAAGAAAATGTTCAGGTTATTTTCAAGTTAATTTCAGTAGCAACTGGAGCCCACGGACAAGCATTCTGACCAGGTTTATGAAATAATTCTGAACCAAGCAAACCTAGACCCAAATAACAGCACCTCTCAAAATATGACTCCTAGCAGAATAATTCAAAGGGGACCCATTCTTAATGCACATGTCTGCCCTAGTTGCGATTTCTCATACAAGTTCAATAAGGCCTAGGAAGGACTTCCTGAAAACATCAACAGTTGCCCGCCAAAGCAGTGGGCTTCAATTCAACAGAAATGTTTGGAATTTGAGGGATTTCATTGGTTTTTGCACAGAAGACATCTTAAACTAAATGCACGTTTTTTACCACCACATGCACTTAACTTTGGGAGCTTCCTCCTGCCACACTTTTGGGACCGCGGCATGCCTCGTTATCCCGACATTCACTGAGCAGCCAAACAGGAGAGGCAGGGAAGATGAGGCAGATCTTGGCCGGGGAGCTGCTACATCTTCCTAATACCACAAATATCAACAGCTCTGAATTGTGCTTGTGCTGCACTGAGAAACCAAGGAGGTTGAAACACATGGGTCTAAGGCTGCTAAGTGTGGGCAGACACTCAGGTATACGTCAGGTTTACATGTACTAAGCTTCAGGCTGTCCTGACTAGACAGCTGCTAATACCCTGGCTTGCTAGCTCAGAGCTAGTTCAGATGGGTTTACACAGTCGTGCAAACACAGCGGCACGGTCACACCCAAAGTTCAAAGCCCCATCCATTGGAGCAGCAAGCAGGGAAGCAGGAGATGACACAGTGTGCTTGACAATTTAAATAAAAAAATTACAATTTTTTTTTTTTTACAATTACAAAATAAAAATGTAAAGCTGCAGACACATTTCTGGTAGAACTGGATGTTCCATGATGACAGAGTATTCTCTGAATAAGGATCAACCTTGCTTACCATCATCTGCGCATAACACTTTCCCATCGTGCTGCACAACCCAATGCCACAGCACCTTCCAAGCAGTGCTGGAGCTCCATCTAGCAGGACACAAGAAAATTCCAGGCAAATGTGGCAACCTGGAATTCTCTTTAAGATACAGAGATCTAATGCCACTGTAGCTATCCTCTCCTTTCGATTCATTTGCCACAAGAATCACTGGAGCACAGAATTCAATGCACACAAAATGCATCATCATACAAGTCAAAGGAAGTAAGGACTGGGGTGGAAAAAAGCATCCTGCAAACCCTGTGCAGCATGCACAAGCACAAAAAGTAAAACTAATGTGAAAAGTAAAAAAACTGCAAGCAAAAATGATGTGCAGAGAAGGAAAGAAACAACACTTCTGTTCAATGCTGCAGTGAGGATTCTGAAGATTTTTTTTCCCAACATTTACCTTATCTTCTGTACCGTGTAGAAGGGAACACAGTAACCACAGCCCATGATACGCCAGCTCGGGAATGTACTTGGCTTTGTCGACATTCCTAAGCAAAAGAAGGCAAAGAGAAGTCTTCATCTCTCATCAGAGAAACATTTACTACAACCACTACAAATAAACATGCTCATTGACTGGAAAACATTCAATATGCACTAAATGTTGTTTACTGTTAGCTATGTAGAACATGTTCTAATTATCTGTAACAAAACAAATCACCGCTTTCGTTTTCATATAAACAGGATAACAACACAATCATTGAGCACTTTATTTGTTCAAAGCGCCACATAAACATTAAGAATTATTTGCTCACGTTGCTACTGAAAACTCGAACTCAAACTCCTGTACTGTCGGCTCAAATCTTGCCATTGCAAGGAAGACCTGCAAGGAAAGAAAGCCAAGCTTAGCTAATTCACACGAGGGGAAGATGTGCAGGTCCGCTTGGGGGTCAGACCACAGAGAACTTGAGTCTTAACTTTCAAACCACAGCACCTGCCCTGAAGCAGAACGTGAGCACACCCCAAAGCCAGAGGCTCCATACTGCACCTCCTTCCCCTGGGTACAGTGAGGGTTAAGCACCTCAGAAGTGGTAAGCACAAGAGGCAGACACAGAGCAGGCACTCCGCTCCGAGATTTACACCAACGGTCTGATCAGGGGCCAGCTTATGAAAGGCAGGGCTGCCATCATTCCTGTGGCTGTGGAGCGTTCTGCACCCACCAAAAGGTGGTGTTAGGGGACATATGGCTCCTTGAGCTAAATCTTCTTACCTGCAGGCAGTTCTCCACACACTGAGGTTTTTCTTTTAGGGATAATTTAGGCAGAAGTCTTAACAAGTTTTTCAGAAGAAGGAAGATTGAGTTGCGAATTTGCAGAAGATCATCCGTTGAAAAGTAAGCATTTTCACAATTCTCTTCACCCTCGTCCTCCTCTTCCAATGACTCTTCCATCTACATTGGTAGAAAAGAGAAACGGTGCCATCCTGTCCCACAGCACTGCCTGATCTCTTTTGCACATTCCAGTGCTTCACAGAGTTCTCAGGCTAGGTCCTACACAATTTCACACCAAAAATTCTAAACCTTTTCTTTCAGATTAATTAGCAGACTTAACGGGGGGGGGGGGGGGGGGGGGGGGGGGGGGGGAACACCCAAGGTTGGGTACAAAAAAGAAAGTGCCAACACAGCCTGTTCTTGTTTTGAAGGAGAAAGCCCACCAGAGCTGAAGACAATTATCTGAGTTCTAATCTGACACCTGGAAATTCATCTCAAAGTAATTCCCACTGCACCTATGACCTTCCCCCCCTTGCTTGTCATGACCTCGTGGCACCAATGATCCCACAGGATTCCTGATGTGTAATCCTCAGTTCCATTACAAAAAAAACCCACAAACCAACACAGACCAAAACCATATAAACGTTAGAACGAGCAGCTGAGTACAGCTAGCTAAAGCATTTAGCCCTTAACTTCCCATCAGTAAATTGGCAAAGAAACACAAATGCCATTTGCAAGGTGGTCACACATAGTAACTTGGAGGTCTGTTGAAGAAGCTCATGTAAATTAGTTCCTCCCTCTGCTACTGAGCTAACAATATGCCACAGACAAATAAACTATTTTTTCTTAGTCAGCAGCCACGAAACTGCAGTTAATTCTGAATCAGCAGACTTCTGGAATTCCTAATAATAGGTAGAGGACCAAGAGCACAGCTGAACTGCTGAATAAAAGGTTAAGAACTAAAAAAAAAGAGCTGAAAAAGAGGCATAGAAGTGAAATAGCCTGCCAACAATTTGCTTATTAACAGCGGCTTATATCCAAAGAGATTACACAAACGTCTTACATCGGATTTGCCATTCCTGCATGGTTTTCCTTTCTTTCTATTTCTTTTTGCATTGGTCTGAGAGCTTTGAGTATGCGTCTTCTTTCTTTTCTTCATCAGATCTTGTTCTTGAGGCCAACTTTTTGTCAGAGTGCGAAGACACTTATCAAACATCACTTGATGGAACAGCTGGTTAACTACGCTGCCTGCCCAAAAAAGACAACATCAGCCATCTTCCAGACAAAAGAGAGAGAGAGAACATCAAATCATCTGGCCATCTCTCCATTTGCTTTGACAGCCAAGGAGATGGCCAGGCCAAAGGCATTGTCCTGAAAGCCTAAGAAAGTTCAAGAGAAGAAAGAAGTAAGGAAGGAAAAAAAAAAAAAAGTAGAAAAAAAAAGTATTGTTTGAACAAAGGCAAACTGCATCAGGACGACAGGTCATCAGCGATGACATTATCAGGTAGGATCACCAGCTGATTGACCCCTTCTAGCTGGTAACGTGCTGCACAACAAAGATTTGCAAAACCGCAGAATATGCGTTAGCTTCAAATACAAAAGAGTACTGCTGTGAATTAACCTGCTAGAAACCTTCAACTGCTGGTTATTTTGAACAAATACTTTTGTTTTCACAAATGAACCCATCCAAAAGCACACTGCACAGTGAAATCCTCTCTAGTTACAGAGCGGGAACAGGAATAAGCTCCCACCTCCACTGCATATTATGTCAAACCAGAAGGCTACGTGTGGTTCCAGCTCTGCGTACTGTGCAGGCTCCTCTGTCAACCTTGTCACAGAGCTACTGAGATGTACGGCCACACAGACCCGGCCTGAGACCATCAAGCCACTTTATGACAGGAGACCAAGCTGCTATCAGACCATAACAGCTGTTCAGCACTCAACACCACGGCTGAGTTTGATCCCCGAGGATTTCAGGGAGATCAAGCGAACCGTTCAAAAGCCATCATGCATTCCACCTGCAATTCTTATAAATGTGAGAAAGCTGATTTTGTCTGAACCACGATTTATCCAACAATAAAGAGGCACATCCCTTGCTCACCTGGGATCTCCAGCAGTAAGAAGTACAACCCAGCAGCATGAAGAGCGTAAACCCTCTGCTGTGCTTGAGCTCTTTTATGCTGCCCTGCTTGGACAAAGTGATGCAGCACAGCCACAAGCGCGTTATGAGAGAAGTTGTTTTCAGCAAACACGGTCCAGATATTCTGAGGCAAAACACACGTGTAGTAGTGAGAAATAACATAGCTCTCCACAAGTGGGCATTATTCACATTTTAACGCTTGCCACTGCAACCAACCCCCTATGTATACTGTAGTATGCATTTTTTTTAATAATTATGTTATAATATTTTATTATCTTAAGATCTTATTGTTCTCTACAGCTACCTGAAAGGAGGTTGTAGACAGGTGGGGGTCAGTCTCGTCTCCCAGATAACAAGCCACAGGACAAGAGGAAATGGCCACAAGTTATGCCAGGGGAGGTTTAGATTCGGTTTTTGGAAAACTTTCTTCACTGAAAAGGTGGTTAAGCATCGCAACAGGCTGCCCAGGGAGGCGGTAGAGTCACCACCTCTGAAGGCGTGTAAAATATGTGTAGATGCAATATTTAGGGATATGGTTTAGTGGTGGCCTTGGCAGTTAACAGTTGGACTTGATCTCAAAGGTCTCTTCCAACAGAAACAGTTCTATGCTTCTACCTAATACTATATAAATACATTTTTAAGCGTGGGAAGAGCATCCCTCTGGAGCATTCTAGCACAGATGACCAGAACTGCCTTGGGCAGCCTCAGCCTGTTTTGCAGGCCTGAAAGCAGGCCCGGCTCACACCCTCGGGAGCACAGCTGGCCCGGTGGCACAGCGGGAGCAGAGCTGGCCCGGCGGCGCGGCCTCACCTCGCTGCTGCCCTGCGCCTCCGAAGCGAAGGGCGCCAGGCACTGGTAGAGCCGGGTGAAGGCATCGAGGCCGCCTCCCGCTATGTCGGCTGCCAGGTTGGCGTCCAGGGGCTCGGTGTCCGTGAAATCCAGGTCCCACACCGCCTCCACCCACACTGCGAGACACAGGGTTGCCAACGGTGAGCCGAGCGCCCGGGGAGGCGGCCTGACCGCCCCGGGGCAGCAGCCCGCAGCAGCGAGACCACCGGGCCGCCGCCCCCTCCGCGGGCCGGTGCGCCGCGCTACCCACCCCTCGCCCCACCACCCCGCACCTGGGCTCACGTCCCGCAGCTGCCACCGCGCCAGGGCGGCCAGAAGCTCGCCCGGTCGCTCCGCCGGCGATAGCTCCCCCGAGCGCTGGCCCCGCCGCCCGCCCGCCGCCATGCCGCCCGCCGGCCCTTCGAAAGGACCAATCCCCGTGCGCCTCCCGACCGGAAGCGGCCGGCCGGAAATGGGGCGGGGCGTAGGGAGCGGCGCGGCCCGGGCCGGCCGGGTGGCGCATGCGCGGTGCACGGCCCGGGACGGCGGCGACGGGGCGCGCCGGGAGGCGGCGGGCGGCGATCGTGCGTGGCCGGGCGGCGGGGGGGGGGGCTGCGCGGCCCAGCCCGGTCTCCTTCCAGCGGCAGCCGGGCAGGCACCGGGGCCGCAGGGTCCCGCCGCCCAGCCCGCCCTCCCTGCCGCATTGCGGGCCCCCCGCCCCCGCCGCCGGGCGCCGTGCCGCTGGCCGCGGTAGCCCCCTCCCCGGCTCCGCGGGGGCCGAGGGCGGGCGGGCCGCCGCCGCCCCGGGGCCATGAGCTTCTTCGGGTTCGGGCAGAGTGCGGAGCTGGAGCTGGTGCTGAGCGACGCCGAGAGCCGGCGGCGGGTGGAGCACAAGACGGAGGAGGGCAAGAAGGAGAAGTACTTCCTCTTCTACGACGGGGGAGACCGTGTCGGGGCGGGTGGTGCTCACCCTCAAGCACCTCAACAAGCGGCTGGAGCACCAGGGCATCAAAGTGGAGTTCATCGGCCAGATCGGTGAGCGGGGCGGGGCGCGGGGCTGGGGCGGCCCGGCCCCGGAGGTGGCCTGCGGGGCCCGGACCCCCCGCCCCGGCCCCGGGGCCTCCCGGCGAGCCGGGGCCGGCGCCTCCCCGCGCGGTGCGGGCCCGCAGGCGCGTTAGCGCGGCGCACTGGGGCCTGGGAATGCGCCCGGGTACGCGGGTCCCCGGCAGCCTGTGCTCCACGGCTGCCCCGAACGGTTCCACCCGCCGGCCCGGCTGGGCCCAGCTCATCCTGGCGGCTGGAGCGGAAGGGAGGGAGCTCCAGTGGTTTTCCAGGTCATTGTTCTCTCGTCCTATTTTCTCGCTCCTGCTCAGTCACCGGTTTCGGCTCCAAACCGCACGCGCCCGGGGGTAGGGTGGAACTGGGTTTCCATCCCGCAGGCGCAGGTCCGAGCACAGACACCCCAGTAACACCAGCTGTCGGGCGGTGGTCTCCAGGCTGCATCTTCTGTTTGTGTTTGTTGTGTGCCTATCGATCTAGCTAGCACTGCGGTTCTGCCGAGGATGGTGAATTGGGTGGGTTTCACCCATATGTCTCAGGTCACCGGTTGCACCCTGCCAGCCCATACCCCACAACGCATTCCACCCCAGAAGATCAGCTTTCTTGAGGCCCACGGGCTCAGCTTGGCTGGTTCCATCTTTTACTCTCGTGACTGCCCACGCGTCCCTGCACAGTTAGTCCGGTGGCTAGCTAGTTGTTCAAAACTTGTGGTTGTCTGTGCGTAACCCATTCAGATTTAAGATTTCCTGCTTTCTTAGAAGAAAGGTAGCTGTCACACCCACTCTTCCATCGGAATGGAGATGGCCGTATTTCATGGACATGCGCAAGTCCAGCAAGGCGAAATAAGTTCAAGACATTCCCAGTGATGCCACTGTGCTCGGGGTGTGCGGTGCCTCACGTCGGTGGCTCGCCGTACTCGGGTTTAACACTCCAAATCATTGCATGAGTTGTGGGCCTGCAGCCTTTGCATTGCAAATCGTGCGGTGTACCAAAGTGAACTAGAGGTTTTTCCACCCAACCCCGATGCTGCCGTTCAGTGTTTTTGCTGACCTTGCTCGTACATGATGCTGCTTTTTGGAAGGGAAGGGGAGCACAGGCAGCGTGAGCCTGTATACGACGGAGTGTAGGTAAGCCCGTTTGTCAGGAGTTACCTTACGACCTCCTATTTGATTATGATTGTCAGTGGAAATTAAGCATGAACTTTGCTTCCGGCTCCGCTCTGTCTCCTCTGTGCTTCTCGTCCCCCGTTTTGGAAGACTTGAGCCGTGCGTATTTAGAATAACTGCTTTGAATTCAGATTATTGCCCAAGCACGGTGTATTAGGACCTGCTGTGGCTGCACGTTAGTCCTTTCTTTTTGCCCATTAGGCCCCTTTAATATAAAACGCTGCTAAAGTTTGTACCGCTGATGGCGCTTCCCTAATGCTTTCCATCTCAAAACAGCTTGCCTTACTGTCTGACTTCTTGCTGCTATGAGGCTGGTAACTACACGTGACAGTTTTACGGGCAAGGGAGACTGAGATGTAACGGAGTGATGTGTTGCAGGGAAGAGGGATGTTGCAGACCAGGTACCAGGGTCCAAGCTGTGAACGCTGTGTCCTGCGTGGTCTCCGGTGAGCATTTCTAGAACCAGTTTAAGATTTCGTTTCGCCTGTGGTTACTGTGTCCGGAGCATGCCACCAAGATGTTGGCAGGTTATTTTCTTAATCTGGAAACCTTATAGCTCTGGAAACCTGAAATTACCATTTATACCTGTTTGATATGCTAATGTCTTCTGAAGTGTGGGAAACGTCAATCCTTCCTCTTCTTAAGGCTGCAGAGTGCCAATCTGTGCCCTTCCGAGACAGCAGAGAACTTAAAGTTTGCTGGCATTGGCATCCCCTTGCTTTAATTTTGATTGTTGCCTTCTGCATTGTGTGGCAAGATGATATATCCCTCTTTTTATGTGGCACGTGGCTTCTCCCTGTCACATCAACAAGCACTTTCCTCTCAATGGACACGTATTCAATGCAGAGTTGGTTTATTTATGTCACCTGCCTGCCCAGCCTAAAGGGCTTGATGGCACTCGCTGTTTTGTGTGAGAGGTGTTCCAGTGCCAATATTTCCATTACAGAGATAAGGTGAGGAAAGGGGTATAAGAAACAGGCATCACTTAAAAGCTGAAATCTCATCGTGCATCTCAAGGAGTGGAGAAGCAAGGCTGGCTGCAGTTCCTGAACGCTACTAATACCTCTCAGGATCCTCCTCTGCACAGTTTAGTGCTGACAGCGAACTTGTGTGTGTGTATATGATTGTCTGATGACTTAGGTTTTTGTTTCTTCATCTAACCGTATCAGATTGGCTAAGGCTTTACCTTTTAAGAAGGACTGTGTAGGTGTCTTGTAGTCACACCGCTCACACGCAGGGTTGGGAAGGGCAGATTTCATTGATGGTTGTGTGTGATACAGAGCTGTTAATGCAAATGGCAGAGTTTTAAGTTCCTGTTGCTTCGACTTGCGGGAGAAAACTTTGTGGGAGTGTAGAGAGGATTACTTCCATTAAATGAGGAAACCTGTAGTAGTTTCCTGCTGATGCAAGAAGGTTGTGGGGAAAACTGAAGCAATGTGACTGTGTTGGTTACTTGAGCTAGTTGAGCAGTGCTTCCAAAGGTGAATGCTCTTCCCTCGTCGGTGTTCACAAGGCCGTTGACATGTTATCCAGGGGATGGTGGAGCAGTTGACTCTGCTGCCTCCCCACACACTTGGTAGTTGTGTGCCGAACACTGGCTTTGTGCAGAATCGGTGAGGATCTCCACGGTTACGCAGTACCCAGTGCGAATCAAGACCACTCAAAGTCTTTGTTGTCAAAGGATAAGCAGGAACAGTTGGAAACCTCAGCTCTTGTTTTTTTGCTCCGTCACTGTTTGCTGTTCCAGAGAAGCAGCCGTGTTTTTTCCTCTCTTTACCGTAGCAATGCCTTTGGCCTGCAATATTGTGTAGAGAATCGCTGGAAGGGATTGCGTGAGCTGCCAGCTCCTCTTCTCAAACAGTCTGAAGATAATGAATATTGATAATAGGTGACCCATATCACTCTTAAGGCAAAGCGAGTTCCTGATTCGTTGTAGTATGTGAGGCTGTGCTGGCCTTTTCCTTCCTGTTTCAGGGAGGAGAGTTCTGGCCGGCACCTGGCTCCGCCGGAGAGCAGTGAACAAGTGCAGTACGTTGCAGCCACAGGCTCCCCTGGTAGGTTCTCTGAATGGTGGTGAAGGAAGTAGAGATCCGGACAAGATGGTTGCTCGTAGCTGTGGAATCTCTTGCTTTTCCTCATGGTGTCATGTGGGATTAAGCACTGCTGCTTAACCTGGACTTATGTCTTCCTAGAACTCTACTATGACCGAGGAAACCACCATGAGTTTGTGTCTCTGGTGAAAGACCTGGCCCGTCCTGGTGAATTCACTCAATCGCAGACATTTGACTTCGAATTCACCCATGTGGAAAAACCTTACGAGTCCTACACGGGGCAGAATGTGAAGTTACGGTGAGTCTTCTCCCCTTGCTGACCCCTGTTCTTGGTTCTGTGCAGTGTGCAAGTAATGATATTTACTGTGATGATACTGCAGGGCAGCATCTCTTCCCAGACATCCTTGCATGTTGATGATGACAATCAAAATGAATTTTGGTGGACTGAGATATAAAAGGCTCTGCTTTTATGAGCATGCATCAGGCTTCAGGGAACTTGTGTTGCCCCATTTTACTGACAGGAGAAATCAGCCCCCTCTGAATCAGCCAAATACTTCCTAATTTATTTGGTGATCCAAATCCCAGAAGGAATGCTTTAGTTTAGTCTCCAATGGGAACATTTTCGCTGTCTTGTAATGAGCCTTGCCAACTTTAATTGTGCTCTATATGCAAGCAGATGCCTAGCTTAAATCTTGTTCATGTGTTGCAAACTGTATTTCACATCTAGGCACTCCAGTTGACTTGAAATCTAGTCACTGGCTTCTGAGGGAGGTTGGAAAATTCTGAGATCTGCCGAGAGGGGTGTGTCTGTGGGGACTGATGTGATCTAATCTCTTGCAAGAGGGCAGTTGTTTTAACGTGTGCAAGGTGTTACTCAGATCCCCAAATGGTGCTTGGGCAACTCAGGCTCACAAATGCATGAAAGCTTAGTGAAGAGCTAAGAGCCTGCTTTTCCGTTTGAAAATTCCCTTCTGTCTTTTCCAACATGAGGCTCTGGTTGTTCCAGAAGCCAGGGCACCGATAAGACTGCTTGGATAGTCCAGTGCAATCCGCTCAGCCCCGTGTCCCTCCCTGCTTCATCTCTCTTGCTGCTTGTACAGCCCTAAGAGGAGGGGGACTCTCCTTGCAGGTATTTCCTCCGAGCGACTGTCAGCCGCAGACTGAACGATGTGGTGAAGGAGATGGACATAGTTGTGCACACCCTGAGCACCTACCCAGAGCTCAACTCCTCTATTAAGATGGAGGTGGGGATTGAGGATTGCCTGCACATTGAGTTCGAGTATAACAAGTCCAAGTAAGTGTCTCAAGAGCAGCCAGTGGCTGTGGGGAACCATCTGCTACAGGGAACAGTTTGGTCTGGATGCCCAAGGCATGTGTCTTGCATGTGATCCTTAAAGGGATTCTTTGTTCCTGCACTCCAGCGAGGCTGCCAGGCAGTTCAGATGCTGGTTAAGGATGTGTGGGTTCTTCTCCTTGCCCCATAGATGTGCTTTCTGGACCAAGCAGTGAGAAGCGGTGGCTGTGGCTTGCTGAGCTTGGAGCACAGGGCAAGGCTGTTGCAGTAACTTCGCATTCCCTGTATCCTCAGCAAGATCAGTATTTCCAAGTGTCTTCAAAGTATAACATCTGCTCTTTACCAGATAATATAGCTGAAGTGGGACCTTAATTCAGGCACAGAAGTTGGAAACAGCTCTTTTAAACTACTTTTAATGCATCTCTCCCAGCTGATGCTAGCAAATCTCCCTTCAGTGTAACATTTGGGTTAGTTTTAATTGACCTAAAAAATTGGTTTGGGAGGCATTGCTGTCGCAGGGATTTCCTGTAGATATTCAGCCTGAAATTCTGTTTTTAATTTATCAGATCATGCTAAATGTTCTTGGTGATTTCCAAAAGACCAGAGGGTGAAAGGTGAAGCGCTGTTTACAGCAGCCTCATGGAGCTGGTTGATAGGCCATCTGAAATTTACAGCTGGGGCCACAGATAAGAGTAAAGTGCCTGACAAGCAAGTTCCCGCGCTCCAGGTCTGAGTCCTGGTCTGCTACACAGTGTTTGATTGTGGTGCTTTCTTCCTTCATGTGCTAGGTATCACTTAAAAGATGTGATTGTTGGAAAGATCTACTTCCTGCTGGTGCGAATCAAGATCAAACACATGGAGATAGATATCATCAAGAGAGAAACAACAGGGACCGGCCCCAACGTATATCACGAGAATGACACAATAGCTAAATACGAGATCATGGATGGGGCACCTGTGAGAGGTGAGAAGGCTGATGAACCTTTCAGCATCCCTCTTCTGAAGTCTTTTGGGGTGGGAATAAGAGTCCTGCAGTATCTTCAGCTGAATCCATGTGCTCAGTAGTAACATGTGTCCTGTTGCACTGGTGGACTCACGGCAGCTTACGTAGGTGATTAAATATGATCCCCTTCCTTCTGTGGTATGCTGAGGGGGAATTGAGGCATAATGAGTTGCAGTGACTTAATTCTTTTGATGCAGTGGCAAACCAGGAATAGATGTAAATTCACTGTTGGTGTGGGTCACCAGCTGGTACTGCTGCAACTTGGAGCCAGAAAGATGGTGTTTTAGCTCTGTGCCAATCTCCTGTGCCACTTGTTTTCCAGTTCCATTGCCCAGCAGAGTCACCTGCCAGAGAGAGTGTCTCCTTACTCATTTTTTCTGGCAGTGTTGTCTAGATGCAGGTCACAAATTGAGTCTTTGTGCTGTTGAAGTGGAGATGGAACTGCTGTCAGCAAGGGCAGGATCTGGCTATGGACCATGCATGCTGGTTTGGAAGGGAGCTGGAGGAAGTGGAGCTCATCTTACTCCACTTGTGGAAATGGTCACAAAGTTTGTGGCCTAGTGAGATTCTGTTTTGCTGGTGCTCTGCTAGTTGTTATCTGTGCATTCTGTCTGTGCTGATGGTTCTGTGCACTTTGTAGGGGAGTCCATTCCCATCAGACTCTTTCTGGCTGGCTACGAGCTGACTCCAACGATGAGGGACATCAATAAGAAGTTCTCGGTGCGTTATTACCTCAATCTGGTGCTGATTGACGAGGAAGAGAGACGCTACTTTAAGCAGCAGGTGAGAAACGGAGCTGTTGGTTCTCAGACCTGTAGACTGTTGCTTGGGATACTATGTCCTAAGGAGCTTCTGAGAATTTGGGATTCCTGTGGGGGAAAAATCATGTCCTTGACAGTATCTGCAAAGACTAGGCAAATTAGAGTGGGCAGAGATGGTCTAGAGGGAACGGTCCACACAGGTCAGATGCGTGCGGTGGTGGGGATGCACACAGAAGGTGCCTACTTTGGACTTCTTTTCCACTCTGTTGCCCTGTGGTGAAGCTTCTGTGCTTCACCTTATCAATTCGAATCTGGTAGCCGAGGGCAATAGGACAGAGCTGCCCTAGATGGCCAGTGGGTTCCTTCTGTGCGCCCAGAATCCTGGGGAGGAGTGCTGTACCCAAATTTTCAGGATGGCTGCATTGCGAGGCCTCCACGTGCCGCTGCGAGCGGCCTCACACACACGGCCGTGGGTGGAACGTGGCAGCATAGGCCGAGCTCTTGCTGGGTGTGAGCTGCTCGCCTGGCAGCGTGGTTCAGCTTCTGGGTCTGGGTGGGGCGAGGAGAAGGTCTCACAAGCCCTGACGAGGCCTCCGGCTGTGTTACTACAGGAGGTCGTGCTTTGGCGGAAAGGAGACATAGTGAGGAAGAGCATGTCCCACCAAGCAGCCATCGCGTCCCAGCGGTTTGAGGGGACATCCTTGCACACCGAGGCCAAGACCCCCAGCCAGCCTGCAGAGAACAACGGCCGGCAGTGAGAGGCCGCGCAGAGGAAGGCTGCTGTGGAGCCGCTGGGGACAGCAGCAGGGAGGAAGAAAAAAAACTTCAGAGACTTCATGGAAATAAATAACCGTTTTTGACTTAATTCCTTTCTTCAAAGGACTCATAGGGTGGGAAGGGGAGGGGAGGGCAAGGCAAGCTGGAGCACTGGTGGTGCGGAGCTGAAGGTACCTCAGTGCTTCCCAATCAACTACATTCCTCTGGGGTCGGCTGCTTTGAGGCATGTGTCCGGAGGCTGCGGAGCTGCCTGATCTCCTCTTTGCCCCGAGACCCTTTTGGTGTGGCAGCGGGGAGGGAGAGAGCAAGTGAAGGCCAAATCTGCTGCTGCTTCCGAGCGGTGTGGAGGTTGCTTTGGGGCTGTGTAGGATGGATATTTTTCTTGCCTTTCTGAAATCTTCACAAGGGAAAATGACACAGTGATTAGCTGGAAGATAGAGGGAGTCAGGCTGAGGTGTGGCCTACTTTAAATTGCTTAGTGTTATCCCCTCGCTGCCTCCCCTTCCTCTTCATGCTGGCATTGGATTCCTGGTCACAAACAGTTCTGTAACGTGGTTGACTCAGCCCTGGGACTGCCACACAGCCGCGCAGAGCACGGGCAGCAGGCGTTCTGTTGTGTCCTTGCTGTGGAGCTCCTGACTGTGTTGTTGCATCAAGGGAGAGCTGTGGCTGGTAGGAGGGAGTGAGGCACGCTAATGCAGTAGGAGGTGGCACAGGTTGGGCAGAGCGGTGAAGGTCCCAGCGCTGCTGGGTGGGCAGGAAGGCAGCTGGCCAAGAGCAGTGCCTTCCTGGTCTTGGCCTGGCAGCTGCCTGAGTGCCCCTGAGATTCAGTCTCTCTGGTTGCTGCACTCATGGAGATCCCAGTCGCTGCTGCAGAGCAGCCTTGAGAGGTCTAGTTTTGGAAGGTGAGAAATAAATGGGGGCTCTCTTGGGAGTGGGCTTATGCTGCACACACTGCCCTGCTCGTGTCTGTGTCCTTGTGACAGAGCAGGCTTTGTATTAGGGACAGACAGCGGTATAGAAACGTGTGTATTGTTTTGTATTTGTTCCCTCGCACCTGTGGGATGAGGGTTATTAGTAAGGACAGAAAGTGGATGCAATTGTTTTAAGAAGCTCATGGCCTGTGTATGCTGCTAGATGAAGCCAGGCAGCAACTGGAAGGATGGTAGAGCGCTCTGATTCCAGAGATGCATTCCTGAGGCCTGAGCTGAAGTCACCAGTGAGGTCTGAGGGTATGACATGAACTGAGAACCCGAGTACAAGTTTTTTCTTTTCTAAAATAAGCTTCTTTTAGTCTACAGCTAAGTAGAATCATGAGAACGCTCCCAGAAGGGAGTCGCTCCTCCATTAAAAATTAGTTGTGGCTTTGTAGACTTGATTGGCTGAGTCTGGAGAATATCCATCCTGTTTAGATGCCCTTCAAGGAAGCAGGCAGTTAGACCTCCGACCAGACGGAGAGAGAAGCCTGCACTAAATGCTGGGGTATGAGCTCTTATCAAGTGGGATTTGTCTGCATTTCTCTGGGAGTTTGTGGCTCGCTAGGGTTTTGTCCAGCTTCCTTTTGACTCTGGAATGAATGTCCTCTGCCTCTGTTCTGCAGCTGAATGTAGAACAGTTGTCTTGCAGCTGGGAAATGGAAGTATCTTCTGCTTTGTTTAGTGGAACAGTGCTGGTGGAGGGAGTGGGGCCTGGGTGGGAAGGGGAGCTTTTTATGTAATAAGACAGCTACTGTATTTCAGTGATAAATGTGTGTTTCTGCTTGCCAAAGTAAGTTATCTTTTACTCACCACGTGTAAGGTTGTGGTTTTTAGTAGAGCTGGACAGTCTCGCTCTGTGTAGAGGACACTAATGATCTCATCTCTGCTGAATGCTTGTGTCACACCATGTTTCTGCTCTGTAATAGTGAAGACGTGGCTTGCTTTTCTTTACATGAGAAGTCTGTGCCATGGGCTGGAGCCATGTCTTCCTAAGACTGAAGCAAAAGCTTACTTTAGACAACTACCTTGTTATGCCAGGGCAGGGGGTGGTAACCTGCCGCAGGTCTCACATGGCTAAGGAATCTGGATGTTTTACTTCTGACACTCACTCTACTCCCCGCTCTCTGTAGGGGGCACCACCTGTGCTGTGGCAATACACAATCTCTTAGCGACAAAGCGAAGCTCCAGTTGGGAGCCTCTGGGGATAGCAGATTTAGCTTTCCATGGCTGAGCTGAGCACAGCAGCACCCTAACCACCCTCCAGCTTTCCCTCAACTCCCATCCCACCTACATTTTTTTTTTTCCTTGCCTGTTCCTCTTGTTTGTAGGCCATGTGGTATTAAAGAAACGCCGTGGATGGTGTCTGTGCATTCCAGGAGTGCTTTGTTTACTGGCCAAACAGCATCAGTACTGGATGTAAGACAATTGTCTGACAAGACAATGCACTGTAAGGAGATTTCTATTAAGCATCTGTTCATCACTTCTGGAGGGTTTACTTGGAAAAGGCGCGTGAGCCTATATGTTGGGTTGGGGGTTTGGTTTTTGTTGGTTTTTTTCCTTCTCTGTGCCCCTCTCCCGTGTCCAGAATTTAGAAACAATCCCCATTTTTACTTAATCTAAATGGACCATTCAACCCATTACCTACTATGCCCTCTGTTTTTCTGGGGTGGAGCAGATATGCTGAGCATCTTTAGAGAGAAGTTGAAGCTTAAGGTCACTCCGGGACAAGGTACTATAGCAGAGCGTTTCATTAGCATGGGAAGGGGCAGAGCAGTCCCCCTGAGCTGGGTGGTTCTGTTCAGTACTTGGGTCATTCCCTCTCTCCCAGGCAGAGTCAGGCAGGGGGGAGTACGCAAGTACCAAGCAGTGCAACTTGTAATTAAGCCTCTGCTGTGTTTACATGTTTCTTAATTCGTCGTCTTTTCAATGGCTGTATTTTAAAACTTGGGGTTTTTGTCTCTTCAATTAAAAAGAGCCAGCCCTGGCTGTCAAATGCTGTGCATGAGTTTGTCTGATATGGTTTATATTGCCTGGCCCGGGTCTGGTTTGTGTTGGGTTTGGGTTTTTTTTTACAGTATTAAGGCATTTTTCTGTAGTGCCATGCTGTGCAGCCCTCCAAACATACTTGAGGAGTTTGCCCTTTATGCTCTTCATAAATTCTTGGCTTTCTTTAAGCTGTGTCACTGCTTAGAAGCTGTGCTGGTGGAGGACCCATGCAGCTTAAAAATTAGTAAGCAAGCTTTATTTTCTTCTTTTTTGCTGATGTCAGTACTAAAATAACATGAGAAGTTTTGTGCCTGTGATCTGCTTTGCAGCAATCACGCTGAATGTGTATATAATCTAAATTTTCTTCTAGACAGAAGTTTAGTTATACCTCTCTGCGGAAAAATGCCCCTCTGCAGTACATGGAACTGCACTGGATCCTGTAGTAAACATCTTCAAGGAGGATGTACCTCTTTTGTCCTTCAAGAGAGAGATCACAGATTTTTCCACTATTAAAAATTGAGGAGCTGCAATTGATTCTAAAAGGCTTTATTTAAAAATAAGCAAAAATAACAGTGTGTCAGAATAAGGGACATGTAGCTGCAAATCGTGTGCGGGCATGTTCTTGTTGCTGTGATTGAGCAAGTAACTTGAGAATGATGCTGGTTTAGGAGGAGGCATCGGCGGGTTGGGTAGAAGCTGTGCTGCTGTCAGTTTCTTAATGTGGCTTTTCCTCTTCCAGGCTCAAGACAAAATCAAATTCCTCTGCGTTGAAAAGGTAAGGAAGAAAAAGCCGTAAGTGGAACTTACAAGTTGTCTGAGCGAGGGCTGCCTCTGGGAGGGAACGGCACCAAAAGTCCAAAGAAGGTTCTTACCTTTTGTCAGTGGTTGGATGGAAAGACGTTGTCTTGTGAAAAGCATCATGTTCTTTAGGGGGCCTCCGTCTGCTTTATGTGCCAGGTGGTGAGCCTTGATTTCAGAAAGGGGGATGAAACGTTTTGTCATCCGCACAAACTGGACATCCACCTGGGAAGCGATGGACAGCAAAGGAGCATGTTTGGAGAAGGATATAGCCTCCGGGTGTGACATAAGATCTTTGGGGGGACAAAGGAAGCAAATGGCTGATGGCTACTACCTATAACGGTATGGAAGCTTTTCCTTGCTGAAGGCTACAAGAACTTTCAGATACTTCTGGCAGGTGATTTGTTTACATGAATCTTAGCGCTGTGCACCAGCAACATACATTCATGTTGTCACAGACAATACAAAATTAAAATGTGGGATGCAGCCAGCCTGTGAACAGTCACTTCCCTATAATTTAGTGTGCCTCAAAACTACAGCTTGCTTTGCTGTAGACTGAGCGTGGGACTTAAAGATGTTCGTTCTCTTTCCTAACCCACAATTCTGCCATGTATGGAGGTCAGCTCTGCATCCAAGTAAGGTCTGAAAATCTAGGGAGATATATTTTGGCAGCCTCCTGGATGAGATGGGGGGGAAAAGGTAGAGAAAACAATAGGACTGGATTTTCTCAAGAGAGAGAAAAAGGTAGCTAGGGCAGGACAGAAGCTTGAGAAGATACGCAGTATGATGCAGAGAGGCTTCTACCTTCATTCAGCTGGCACACACACCTTGAAACAGCTGTATTTAGTTTACTACATTACCATGGACCATTTGGGGTTCTCTTTTCTGCTGGAGGAATCATAATGAGGATCCTTCTGATCAAACTGTGTGTGATCAGGGTATGCCTCCTTTACGATCTGAAGCAGAAGGGGAGAAGAATGTGAGACAAGTTCCCATCAGTTAAAAACTATTGTCAACAAAGGGTACGAAATGCCCTTGAGCAAGCTGTGACTAGACATAAGGAACAATCCTCGTGCAAATACTAGCCTTGTTTTCCCTGAATGCCATTCTAATGGTGAGAGATAATTTCCTTTCTTTACATTTCTTGGGTGAAAGCACTGCAGAGCAGTATGGCTGTCCATGAAGCACCATCACCTCTTCAGAAAGCAATGGGGAAAAAGCAGAGGCAACAAAGGAAAATTGAGCAGATGATGATAAGTCTTTTGTGATGAGTTCTCCTCTTAAAGAAAAAGCTTTTCTGTGCCCTAGGTTTTACATGGCTGCCTTGCAAGCTCAGCTGACTAGAATTTAGTGAATCAGACTGTAACTGGAGTGTGGAGCAACTCTTGACTTGGCTGGAAGTGCTCTGAAATGTCAGCAGGAAAACAGCAGTTTAGTTGCGTTTCTCTCATGAAAGATGCCCGGGTCAGCCCTGCTGTGACATACTGTTGAGCCTGGATGCCCTAGGCTCATTCATTGCTCTGATCAGACAACTTTTGGACCCCTTTGGTGCTGAGACAGAAGCAGGGCTAACGAGCTGTTCGATAACCCATAGGCTATTGCCTTCCCCCCAGCCCGAAACACAGACTGAGAAAGAGGCACTCACCTTGACAATGCCAACAATGCCAGGCTCTTTACAGTTACTGTGGTAGAAGAAGGCCTGCTGCCCAAGTTTCATGGCTCTCAGGAAATTCCTTGCCTGTCGGGTGTAAATGAGAGACTTTGAGCTCTTTGTATCAAGCTCTCAGGGTTTTATTATAAGCAGCTAGGGACAAGAACTAACAACAAGAGAGGTATATCTGCTTCAGAGCTACTCAGATAAGGTTTCCTACAGTTGTTGTATGGAAGTTTTGTGTTGCAATGAAGTAAAAACCAGGCTAAAGAGCAAGATCCTGTTGCTTAGAAAGCATGTGGGAATTCAACAGCTCAGCTGCCCTCGTTGAGAGACAGCAGGTGACTTAAGTTAGCTGTCAGCAAACAAGCAGCAGAGTGGATCATATATAGGGGAGAAGCATGTATAGTAGGGGAAACATGTGTGGATTTCTGCAGAGGAACAGAGCTGTACGCTAATAAGGTATAGTCCTTGGGTAAGTACGGACTTGCTAAAAGGCATCAAGGGAAATAAAGGCTGGTCTAAGCTAAAGAAAAACTGAATGATTTGACACTATTATCCAGCCTGAATCTATCTCTGACTTAGAGGCAATTACGCAGGAGTTCTGACTCCTGACAAAATGCACCTGTAAAAAAAGGCAGAGTTACTCAAAAGGAAATCCTTCAGGCAAAGGGAAGAATCTGTGGGGAGAGCCACCTTTTTTCTAGTGCTATTTCAGTGACTTCACCTTTGACATGTGCTCCTTACCTGGTAGTTTCTCACTCCATCCCAAAAGGTTGTCTGATTGGGCTGAGCTTTCAAGTCATCAATGCTGAACTGCCAAACGGAATGAAAATACAGGTTAAGTTCAGGAGGTATTGTGTCATTGCCTACGTTGTGCCTAAACATTTGTTCCTAGTAGCTCCTTCAATTATAATACAAACTTGACACAATTATTCTGATTCCCACAGCGAGGGCTAAAGAAAAGCCTTCTCAAAGGAGTCTAAAGGTAGAGTGTAAAAGCTACAGATCAGCAGCTACACATCCTGAGGACCCAATTTCCTCTTCTATTACAAGTACCAAACCTCAGGGTTGTCACCCTAGAAGAGAAAAACGGTATGTCTATTTCCAGGAAGGCAAATGGTTTTTGAGAAGTCACAACAGTGTTAATCCTGCAAACGATCTGAATTGCCTGATCCTGTAACTCGACATTCAGGCACTAACACTCTGGATAGTAGTGAAATTGCTTCTGTACTTTGCTGAGTAAGGATGGGTGTTGGTGCTTACTTTCACATCCACTCCCTTCTCAAGTCTGCTCTCTGGTTCTGACTTCAGAAGCCAGTGACAATACGTTATCTTGCTTTCCTCCCCACCAGAGTCAGATTCTTTTGTCTTCTTCCAGTTCTTCCATCCTGACTTGGAACTCCCAGCTGGAGGTTTTGTAGACTTCTCTTCCTCCTCCTTATCTGGAGTCTCCTCCTCAGTTTTGGCAATTTTAGCATCGGGCTCTTTTTTATCTTAAAAGAAACAATAAAAGAATATTCAGGTAAAACACATTTTGTTTCCAATACAGACTGGTGGTGAAGCGTTTTAGTTGTCCGAGCTGGTTTCACATACTGGTATTTGACTGCAGCAGCAGTTTGGTGCACCCCAGATGATAGGGGTAAGCATTATGCACCACTGTTTCTGGGTATTTCTAGTTTTCAGCTGGAATAAGGATATATGGTTTTGTGTGGTGTACACAAATGTAGTTTAATTGTCATAGTTAATCATACAGAAAGCCGGGACAGACCATGCTGCCCCCATGAAGTGTAATTTTTTTTTTTTAATTTATCACCAAGAAATCGGCTGCAGGCAACCAAGTTTATATAGGTGAGTCTGGTGAGTAACAGGAAAATCTGGCAGCAAAGCAAGCTACTTCAATTACTACATTAGCTGGAAACCATAGATTAAGCCTCCACTGTGCTACCTGTTCAGGGGGTCCATATCCCTGTTTGTCCAGCACTCAAGACAGCAAAAAAAAAACCCAGTAAGAAGTGATTAAAGGGTAAGAAGGTGGTTAGTTGCTGGAGTCGATTCGATTAAGCAGATGAGTGGCACCAATAAGCCCAGTGCGATTTCTCATCTTTTGCTTTAAACACCACATACATGGTGCCTCAGGTGCAAGGGTTTTGCTTTTTTGGTTTTGTTTTGTTTGGCTTTTTGTTGTTTTTTTTTTTTTGCAGACAGTACCACGTCAGCTTCCTGCCACTACACTGGGTATACTTTGAATGGCAATCTCTAATGCATAGGACCTGAAAGCTCTTCATAAATGGCAATGAACTACATTTCTTAGCTACCTTGTGGTGAGAAGACATCGTTGTCCCTATTGTGTATCTAGCAGACTTGTCAGTCACACATGGATGCTCAGCCCATTTGTACAGAGGAAATGCTGTCTGTAAGACAGGTGGCTTTGAAAGACAGATGGTTAAGATGACTGTCGGTAGTTTCACTATAGCGTGGAACCTCAAGTGAGAGATGCTAAATTAGTTAGGATGTCAGCACAGACCTGCTACCGCTCCTTTGTCTCTCTTTCTGCTCGGCCAGGGCATCTCTGGTCTCTGAATTACCTTCTCTTCACTGAGAAGCACCTGCTGAATGAAAGAAGAAGAATTACTGCTTATTCGGGCAGGCTGAAAAAAGTAGCAATATCTGAGACTGAGCACTGTAAAAGCTGTACAGTAAGTGGAGAGTAAATAAATTTCCTTCCTTGAGCTCAGCCATTTCCTCTATCAGTGCAAAAGCTGGCACTAGTTGAGGACCACACCCTTGGTGCGCTGGAGGCAGGCAGGCCCTCCACAGCAGGGCTCTGATGGACATCAGCAGGAGGGCTGCTTTTCTCCACAGTGGCGCAGCTGTTGGAGGGAAGTCCCCAAGGCGCTTGGACAAAGTGTGGCCCCTCCGTCCCACGCAAAAGGAGCCGTGCTTTTGGAAAAGGGAGAACGGCTTGCCTCCAGAGCTCAGGCCAGCCTTGTGCCAGGGGCGTCTGGCTCAGCTTGTTGCTCGCAGAGATCACGCGTGCAAAGTCCCTTTGCGAAAAGGAGCAAGTTGGCTGGTCCAACCCCTGCCCCCTTCTGCCAGCAGCCCGTTAGGAGGCTTTTGGCTCTGAGCTGGCCTGCTTCTGCCAGAGAGGGTGGCATCAACTTTTCCACCTTCCGTGCCAAGCTTCTTCCCACCCCCCACCCTCCCCCACCCGCCCCGCCAGGCTCCCCCTCACCGGCTCTGGCCGCAGCAGCCCCCTCGCCTCGTCCTGGGGAGAAGGATGCTCTCGCCTCGGCGCAGGAGGAGGAAACACGCCGCCCCCCGCCCTCGGAAGTGGGTGACCGTTATGCAAAAGCTAAGGCATGGCCTGCAGGCTGCTCCTTCCCCGCAGCCCCCGCGCGGGCGGGAGGTACCGAGGGCAGGACTACAGCTCCCAGACTGCCCCGCACCGGCAGCCGCTGCGCTCCGGCCCCGCCATGGCCTGGCCGGGACCCCCCCGCCTGGCGGCCCGGCTGCTGCTGCCGCTGCTGCGCTGCCCGGCGGCGGGGCGCCGGGGGATCGCCGCCTGCATCGACCGTAAGGCTCCGCGGCGGCGGCCGAGCGCGGCGGGGGGAGCCCCGGACCCACCTGCCCGGGGTGCTGCCCGGCGTGTCCCCCCCTGCGGTCGGAGGGAGGGAGGCGGGCTCGGGGGAGGCTTGAAAGCAGGTCGGTGAGCGAGGGTCGCCAGTCTTGGCCGGGAGGGAGATGTCGCCTGTCACCAGCTGTGCGCAGGGCGGCGCGGGGCCCGGCCCTCCGGACACCCGCGGTGGCTGGTGGGTGGGACGGTGCCCACCTGCGGCGAGAAGCTCCTTCCCCTTCCCTGTACCTTCGCTAGAGCTTCACGGTTAGTCAGGCTCTGCTGTGAGTCAAGGAATAGCGAAAGGCTCGCTGGGGAGGGCGGCCAGGCTGCCTGTACCCCTCTGTATGTCCGGGGTGCCCAGTGGTACCCGAAGATGACTCGGATCACTGAGCGTGCCTCTGGTGACCGGGATAACAGCTGTGTCTGAGCCGGTCTCCTCCTACGGGATTCCTGAACACTTCCCAGATGAACTGCTTCAATGCTTAAATGTTAGGATTGAAGCGGCAGCATCGCGATGAATTTTGGGAGAGGAACCAACAAAACAATGTTGGATCTATGTGCAAAGGAAGCAGATTTCAAATGCAGGATCTAACTAAAGGCTCAGATGCTGTTTCCAAAGGGCTGCTGTGTTCTTTGCTTGCTTTTGAGCATCACTTCTTGAAGTCCCAGGACTGTGTCCTGGTGTTTCTGCAGCACAGACCCAGTGCGATGAAGTGACGGCTGCCATGGGCTGTGCTGCCCCTGCCCCGGTCCTCCAGCGCGGTTAAGTGTTGAGTAGCTGGGACCTTGGCTTTGTTTTCCCCTAAGCCAGCCCCTCCCAAAGCCCACTGCCCCCTGTCAGCAGTTTGTGGTGGCCCCAAGGAACAGAGGAATGGTCTCTGCAGCAGAGACCCTCAACTGTTCGTGTAAGTTAAGGGATGCTTTGAAATTGTTTGGTGTATGGAAGAGGTGGTGGTGCTTGCTTTCCTGCAACAGACACATATTCTGATCTCTTCCTGCTTCCCTAGCATCTGCCGGCCTGACTGAGGAGCAGAAAGAATTCCAAAAAGTTGCCTTTGATTTTGCTGCCAAGGAGATGGCTCCTCACATGGCTGAGTGGGATGAAAAGGTATGACAGCCTCAGAAGGGTTGTACTGTTCAGTTTTTCCTCTCTTAGGATGTTATGGTCCTTGGGTCTCATCAGAGGGGTTCCTGCAATAGTGCCTCGGTGCTGTAATGCCATCTGTAGAGATCTTCTCCAAAGCTGCTGCTGTAGCTGGGGTGGGAAGCCATCAGAAAGACCCTGAAGCTATAGCTTCAGGCTATAGTCAGGCTATTCAATCATCTTGACACCTGGATTTACCCCTGAAGATGGTATGGCTCTGTCTAAGTAGCTGCATCTTCTTTAACCCACCCAGTTAACCTAAACACTGCTTGAGTCTGGGACTGGACTTGGTAGCCCAGGTGTCCCAGAAGAGATTGAATATTGAGCTTGAATCGATCATGAATATTCACCTGTGATATCTCTGCCTGTCCCAACAGGAAATATTCCCTGTGGAAACAATGCGGAAGGCAGCCCAGCTAGGATTTGGTGGGATCTATGTGAAACCAGATGTTGGTGGCTCTGGATTGTCACGCCTTGATACCTCCATAATCTTTGAAGCTTTATCCACAGGATGTACCAGCACCACTGCTTATATAAGCATCCACAAGTGAGTGTCTGCGGAGTGGTGGATGGTGTCAGCCTGGCTGAAAAACACAGTTGTTCTGCGGGCTCTAAATCCAGCTGGAGACAGCTCTCTTGGTGCTGCTTATTACTTAAAGTTGGCACCCCAAGGAGACAAGTCCCTGTGAGGATCTCTTGATGGCAGTAAACAAAATAGGCTACAAAAACTGAGATGCCACCAAGAAGTAATTTTAGCTTTGTGGCATGCAAGATGGGATTAAGTTCTGGATTTTGTTCCCTGCTGTTTCACTTAAGCTGTCTATAGATAGTAACGTGCCTGGAAAAAGCCTTTATGCTTTGGTGACAGAGCCAGAGGCACCAGCTGATACCGGGGCCCTTTCTTGCTTGTACAGACATGTTCAGTGACAGGCTCGCTTTGCACGGGAAGGTGGAGTGGTGATGCCTCCTCCTTCCAGGTGAGGTTTTCTGAAGAGACGGTAGGGCTTAGCGCTGAGGGGAATGCTGAGGCTATTAAATAGGAACCTGCTATTCCACAAGGCAGTGAGCCTGTGGTGACTGGAAGGCAGTCTTCTTCCTTCTGGTTTCTGTGGCACCTAATATCATTCTGTTTTGAGGCAGAGCAATATGCTTTCAAGCCTCAGTGCTGTTGACTGAACCCCATGGAGCTTTGTTTTCTTTAGCCAGGGATGCTCTTAGATGTTCCGCCCAGGGCTGTGTTCACTTCCTGTAATGCTGCACCTTCTCTCCTGCTCCAGCATGTGTGTTTGGATGATTGACACCTTTGGCAATGAGGAGCAGAGGCGCAGGTTCTGCCCATCGCTCTGTAGCATGGAAAAATTTGCTTCTTACTGCCTGACTGAGCCAGGTGAGCATCCTCAACCAAGAAATCTCCTTTCCCATACTCCGAATGTAGTTTTAACTGGACATGAATGCTGTGCAGAGCTGGAGCTGGAAAGTTTCATGTTCATTTGGGCAATCACTGGGAAGTGGGGAAGGGCCAGATGATGATTGCTGAGATGCTTGTGGTACAAACTCAAGCGTCGATGGGTACGATCCCCGAGAGATTTTGTAGGCTCTGGACCTGCTGCTTCACTGGCTGCTTCCTTACCTCCCGAACAGGAAGTGGGAGTGATGCAGCTTCCCTGCTGACCTCAGCTCAGAGGAAAGGGGACAGCTACATCCTGAATGGCTCCAAGGTACCTCTTTGCTCCTCCTAAAGCTGCTGGATGGCACTGCATGCACAAGGGGGCCTGGGTCTCACCATCCTTTCCATTTCCTACTGTCTCCTCACCTCTGTGTATTCTCCCAAGGTAGGATGTGCTCTGCAGAGCGTTCACCAGAACTTAGTACAGTTGGTCCCTAAATTCCTCCTGGCTGTGGGGTGTTTGCCCTTCCATCTTTGTACCCCAGCTGCTGCTGCAGGCTCAGGGTTAGCACACGAAAGCCGCTTCCTTCTTCTCATGCCCTTCTGCAGGCCTTCATCAGTGGCGGAGGTGACACCGATGTATACGTGGTCATGTGTCGCACAGGAGGCCCAGGCCCCAAGGGCATCTCCTGCCTGGTGCTGGAGAAAGGGACACCAGGGCTCAGCTTTGGCAAGAAGGAGAAGAAGGTAAGAGGCTTTGGTTTTACTTCCCGCTTGCTTGAGGGAAGTGCAGGACAGAGATGAGCTCGTCTGTGCAAAACATTAGGGATCTCTTCTTGGATGGGACCGGAGTCCCAGCCTGGCATGTTTTTTCCAAGCCAAGTCCAGCTTTGGTGAAGTTTGCCCAAAGTCTGTCCTTTAAGTAAGTGAAGGGTTTTAGTCTCAGGAACATCAAGGTTCATTGGATCTGTGCCTCTTCTCAAACACATGCATTCCAGTTTCCAGCTCAGCACACTAAGACCAAACCACACAGACCACAATTGCTTTGTGGCAGCTTGGCAGTGGGACTGAGGGATTGAGAGCAGGCTGGGCAGTTCTCTGCCAGGAGCTGGGGGCATGCTGCTCCTCAGGCAATCTGGAAGGTGCTCTGTTTTTTTCCCAGGTAGGCTGGAATTCCCAGCCAACTCGGGCTGTAATCTTTGAGGACTGTGTTGTTCCTGTCAGCAACCGGCTGGGAGCTGAAGGGCAGGGCTTCAGCATTGCCATGAAGGGACTGAACGGAGGCAGGATAAACATTGGTAAGAAAGACATCTGAGAGCGAAGGGAGGAGGGCAGGATCATCTTGTTACCTGCCTGCATGAGCTTCATGTTCACTTTATGTCCTTGGCTTCTCCCACCAGCATCTTGTTCCTTAGGAGCTGCTCATGCCTCTGTTCTTCTGGCTCAGGAACATCTCACTGTCCGCAAACAGTTTGGGGAACCCCTAGCAAACAATCAGGTAAGCTCTCCATCAGATCTGTGCTCTCAGAGCTGTGCTCTTTCTGATCCTGGCTGAAAAGGCAGCTCACTTCACAGAGTCTTCCCTGGAGAAGTCAGGAACATGTTTTTCCTGAGTAAGAAAGCATGTCAGGCCTGAGACCTGCCTGAAGGTAGTGGGGATGTGGTTCAGGGCCCAGGCCCCCCCGAACATGCTGGCCTAATTTTTCCTCTCCTGCTGTCTGCTGGCAGTACCTGCAGTTCAGGCTGGCGGAGATGGCGACGCGCCTGGTGGCAGCACGGCTCATGGTTCGCAATGCAGCGCGAGCACTGCAGGAGGGACAGGAGGACGCGGCTGTGCTGTGCTCCATGGCCAAGCTCTTTGCTACTGATGAATGCTTTGCGGTAAGCAACTCGAGTGTCAGTTGGTGGCATAACTGGAAGCCTGGAGACCCCTCTTGGTGGCCAGGATGTCAGAAAGAAGTTTGACATGGTGGTGACCCAGATCCAAGCATGTTCATTGAGCCAGAAAGGTCATTTGAGGCCTCCTGGCTTCTGGTGCTTTCCAGGAGAAACCAGAGCCCTGAACAGATTCCTTGCCTGCCTGACTGGTAGATGTAGTGATCTGGCATTTGGGTTTTTGCATCAGCAGCACCACAGAAATGCAGCAAAATTTGCCTTAGTTAAGTATAGCATTTTCTGGGTATTTCTGTGCTATCATGTTCACATAAATGCACCATTAGCATGAAAGAGCACTTAGGTAACATGATAGCACTGAGAGCTGCGCTGGTGGGGACTGCGAGTGCCTTGCTGTCACACCACGCTTTGTTAAAGACATGAGATTAGCTGAGCAGAAAAAAAAGAGCCCAGGTTCCTGGGTTCTTACCGAATTTCTGTCACTGAGTTGTCCTCCACACCACGCAAGTCACTTCACCAGCGATGCTATCTCCTTAGATCTGTAACCAGGCTCTACAGATGCATGGGGGCTACGGCTACCTGAAGGATTATGCTGTGCAACAGTTTGTGCGAGACATCAGAGTCCACCAGATCCTGGAAGGTAAAAGACACTTTTGCTACCAGTGACTTAGCAGTGGAGGCAGGAGAGAACAGACCCTCTGGAGGCCCCCGCCTTGCCACATGACTCTCTGATTCTTGGGTTTCAGAATCCCGTTTTGCTCTGAGCATGAGGTGTCCCTGGATGTCATGTGTGTGAATCCCCTGGTTTTGGAGCAGTTACTGTGCATTTTAAGAGTCTTACAGCAGGGGGAGATAGCTAGTTATCATGTTAGCAGTGCCTCTGTCCAGTTTCATCCCAGTACTCCTACAGACTCCGCTCCCCAACAATTCCTTTCCTGGGATATTCTGGTCTGCCTTCACTCTTTGACATTGTGTCTCTAACAGTGTCTGGCCTTTTCTAATCTCAGTTCGGCCTCCTAACCATTTTAGTTTTCCTCCTTTGAAATCCCTTCGCCTACAGCCAGGGTAGGGATATACTCTTTCCAACGCTAAGCGAGTCTACAGGCTTTCTGTGCGTTGTGTATGTGCTAAACAGTAAAGCAGAAAACTCAGATGTTGGTATGTATCCAGTTCTGCTTGAGGCCTGGTGCCCGTATCCTCTCAATGCCCAAATAAAAAGAAGTACCAGCATCTACCACTCTGAAGCCTTCCCAAGCAACATGCTGGCGCTTTGGCCCAACACCTAAATGCCACCTCAGCTGGTGGGAAGAGCTTTTCTGTGCTGTAGACTGCAGATCAGGGAAGAATTCTCTTTGCCTTTATTGTGGGAAAAATTGGACCATCCCTTAACCATCTGTCCTGCTGCAGGTACCAACGAGGTTATGCGGATGATTGTGGCCAGGAGCCTGCTACAGGGCTGAAGCCAGAACCCAATCCTCAGCCTTAAAATTCCTCCGTCTGTTACAGTTTGGGCTGTTTCCCTCCCCTGTTCACCAGCTCTCTCCTGGGGAGCGGAGAGGGGGATACCCCAGTGGAAACAGCCTTTCTGCCTTATATTGACTAGGAGCACAGCTGGACACCAGCCACACGCTGCCACAGCTGCACTCTGTGCCTGGCAGAGCAGCCCTTACTAGGCTGGTATTGTGCAGATATGTGAAGATAGAAATGGCAGTTGTGAATGTGAGCCTCTGTCCCAAATCTTGATCACGGGCTGCTTGCCACCCATCCTTCTCGGAAATACTAGACCTGTTGGTCATCTCTGCTAAATCAGGACTGAAAGGGGAACTTCAGGCAGAGGTACAGCCTAATCCCATGGGATCCCTCCTCTATTGGTGAAATCTTTAGTTCGAGGGAAGTAGTTGATCTGCTTAAAAACCTCTGCTGGGTGCTGACTGCACCCCTGGGAACAGAAGCCCAAAGTACTGCAGGTCTAACCGCCTGCGGGGTGCAGGGGCTTTTTAACTGGGGAGCGGGATGCCTCTCTGTTATCCAGAGGCACTCGCTCCTTTCTCTTTCCCCAGCACCTTTCCTAACGTACCAACTGCTTGTTCTCGTCACACTCCCTCCCCCATACTGGTGCTTAATCTCCAGAAAGCCTCTGCAGTACCAGAGGTACAGATCTCAGAAGCTAAGGGCCTGCACAGACACTGAACTGCTGCCTCAGATCAGGACTCCCTGCTGTATACAGCATAGGAGGAGTAAAAATACTGGTAAATTATTCTTTCCCCTCAGATTTGAAATCAATAAAGCAATGATGGCAACTTTCCTGTCAGAAGCTGTATTTCTGTCAGAAGGGGTATTTCAGGCATTTTACCAGAGGTAACCGATTTTTGAAGTCGGGGGTTGCAAAAACGTTCAGCTTGTGATGGGTTTTAGCGCCTGTTCACTGCCTCAGGTGGGCCAGCTGCTCTTGTCTCCCGGCGCCCGGCCGAGCATCAGCAGCCCACAGGGACGGCTGTCGATCTTGGACTGCTGCCGGCCGCCCCCTGCGTCTCCTCCCCCTGTTACCTGAAGGCCCTGCGAAGGGGCTTCTTCACGCCTCAGGCGGCGCCCGGCGAGACCCGCTCCCAGGGCGGAAAACCGCCTGCCGGGGCTGCCTGCGCGGGTGCCGCGGCGGGAGGCGGCCTGAGGGGACAGACCTTTACCTCAGCGAGCCGCGCTACCTGCCACCAATGCAGGTGACCCCGCCGCCTCATGAGTGGCACGAACGCCCTCGCCCCACCCTGCGGGCGGGCGAGGCGGCAGCCAATCGAAAGCGCCGGAGGGGCGACGGGGGCGGAGCGTGACGGCGGACGGCCAATGGCGGGCGAGCGGCGGGCGGAGCGGCCCAAGGCGGCGGGCGGAGCGGGGGGGCGCGGCGGCGGCGGCGGCGGCCGGGGCCGGGGCCGGGGCCGGAGCCGGAGCCGCGGCGGGCGGCCGCCATGTGGCCGTGCGGCGGGCGGCGGCAGCGCCGCCTCGGGGGCACGGCGCTCCTCCTCCTGGTGCTGTGGCTGGTGCTGCGCAGGTGAGAGTCGGCACGGCCCCGGCGAGGGCGGGGGGCGGCGGGCTGGCCCCTGGGCGCAGGTCCCCGCTGGGACCCGGGGCTGGGTGCGGGGCCAAGGCGCCTGGATGGGGCGGGGGGGCGGGGGCTGCCTTGCGGCCCCGCAGGGTGGCGGCGAGCGGAGCATCGCGGCTGGCCGCGGGCAGCGGCGTGGGGAGGGCGGGGGGGAGCTGGCGCCGCGCAGGGCAGGCTGGAGAGCTTCACATAAATGTCACCTGTCACCTGTCCCCGCAACTTCTTGTCCCATCCGAAGCGACGGGTGCGGGCAGCCCAGGCGGCAGCGCCGCACATCCCGTCCCACCTGCGGCTCACGCTGCCCCCAGCCTGCGCGCTCCCGGCCTTTCCATCTGGCCATCCCGCGGATGGTGCAGTTGGCGGAGCGATGGCTCCATCACACCCGCGGCTCTGAGGCTGCCACCGGTGCCCCCGACGCCTCCGACGCCCACACCGCGTGTCCCGCTGGCCCCAGCTCTGCTCTTCCCGGTGGCGTCAGGCCTGGGGGCCACCTCGCCTTCCACAACCCCCTGGACTTGCTGCTTCTGGGCCCCTTTGCACGCTCCAGGCCGAGGGCCGTCCCTCTGGAGCCCACCTGCAGTAACAAGAAGTTACTGGAGGTTCTTGCTTCAGTCCCGTGTGGTTGAGGTCATGGTCGTTTGGGGGATGATGCTCTTCCCAACAAGCGTGTCCCGTGATGCTGCTGGAGGGGTATGTCTGCACCGGGAGCTTCTCCATGCCAGGTGACGGGAGCTCTTCAGTCCCTGAAGTCCCCAAAGTGCTGGAGATAATATTGAGGCAAGGGAAGATGCGGTTATTTATTACCACTCAGATTCCTTTTATGACTTGGATATTTTGTGACGGGTTCTTAAATTCATAGTAGCAAGTTACCTGATGCTCAAAACTACAGAAAAGCCTTGATAAATCTTTGCACAATTAGAAGTAAAGTTCTTTTGTAGCTGGTCTTGGGTTTGTGCCACAGAGGTTGTTAGCTGAGGATTATTGCAAGCTGATACTTGATAAAAGCATGGAAGTCTGCCTCCTGTGAGCGTGTATCTATAAAACACTGTCTCCGTGGGTATCCAGTGCTTCCCTGGGTGGCCCAGGGTGCTGGAGAATAAATGCTGCTGGAAAATGCAGTGCTGGTTGGTGCGGCCGTGCTGAAAGAGCACCTGGGGCTCCCCTGACCGGCACAGGACCTCGGCTGCAGCTCATGGGGGAAGGCAACTCCAAGCTTTCACTTTTCCCTGGCCAGAGGAAGCCCGGAATAAACAGCAAAGCCCTCTGAGGCAGGTCTAAGTAGAGCTTAGGGATTAACTGTAAAGTCCAGGTCTTCTGAAGTGCATCCTTTAGCACCGGCAAAGCAACTAATGGTCTCCATACGTGCTTTTTGCCCTGTTTTGTCTGTCTGTCTTTTGAGTTACCTTGTTCTCCCTGCTCTGGGTATGCGGTAGACCAGCACCAAAGCTAAATCTCTATCTCACGCAGAGGTGACTTCAGCTAGGTTTTTGTTTTACAGGCATGGATGCCTTAGCGTAGCTGGTTTGGCAGTTAACTGTGACTTTCCTATTCTGCTTGGAGTGTTCTGCACTTCAACTTACATCTTATAAAGACAGATCGTTTCATGAAGCACTAACTTGTCCAACCCAATATTGAAGCTGCTGTTGTAGGGGAACCTGGTCATCCCATGCTATTTTTTTGCCAAAAAAGAGACTTTCCTGAAGCAGGGAGGAAGTGAGGGACCAAAGTAGGCCAGTAACCTTTAGCAAAGACAAAAAAAGATTCTTGCAACCTGTGCTGTCATTATAGAAGTGAGGAAAAAATCAACGGGAAGCTATACAATGCTCTCAAGAGGAAGCACAGGGCCCAGGTGGGCTTTGAGCGGTGGAAATCCAGTTTGGTAACAGGATGAAGCTCTGCTGAGTTACAGAAGTTTTTTTCAGGAGTCACTTGAACAGATCCTAGTGAGACATGTGGGTTTCAGGATATCCAGGATAATATGTTGAAAACATTGGGAGCCTGGGAGCTTCCTACCTTCATGAGAAAAACCACTGGAGCCGGGGAGTTTTAAGGTAGGAAACTTGATGGAAACTTGCCAGCTAAGTTATGCCCAAGGTTAAGATGAGCTTAAGTGATTTGTTATTTTTATCTGCCTGTGTATGCTTCCTGAGTACAGCCTTCATTCCGGCACCAGTGGCAGTTAGCAGTACTGTTGTGTGCAGGGATAATTCAGGACTGTACCTAGCTCAGAAGCAATTTGGAAACTTAGGTATTTTCCAACGTAGTCTTTAAAAATTGGAGTTTTGTGTCTCCAGACCCCTTTGAGCTTCCTGCCTCAGGCTTGCCACCAAGCAACAGGAGCAGGTATAGCTGCTCTTTTGAGCTCTGATTTGCAATAGCTGCAATCTGTGGAAGATGCAGTTCTAGGACAATAGAAGGGCAAGTAGCCAGAGGATATCCTGTGTGTGGACTGAGAACCACCTCCTGTGCTGGAAAAAATTCACAATAATTCCTTGGGAGCAATGCCACCGTTTCCTAGCCTTACATCATCGTTCTCTGACTGTACCTAGTTTCTTGTGTAGATGAGCATTTTTCATCCTGCTTCTACTCAGGCGGTCATCCTTTAAATATGACAATTAGGTATTTCGTGCTTATTTTTCCTACTTCGAGCTGCACTGTCATCGTAAAAGCTCTGTTATTAGTGCACCACCTTCCGAATGGGATATGTTACTTTCTCCTCGCTCAGCACTATTTTTTGTAAATGGTTTGACAATAAATACCTGCGAGTGCTCATTGAAGGCAGTGAATATCTAATCTAGGCTTCCTTTTCCAGGTATTACCCATGCCTGCTGCCGGTCGTTTCAGAGCCCTGTGAGAATGCTGTGCTATACAGGTACCTTCTGTGCTTGTCAGCCAGCCTGTGCAGTATCCTGGAAGTCTTAGATTTAGTTCCTTTGTAGTCTCCTTGTCTTGTGTTGGAGGACAGCTAATCGCTGAAGGCTCCTGGTTAGCAATCCCTGTAAACTCTGCGTTCTGAGAAGTCCTCGCCCTCTGCACATACCCGCTCGACGTGTAGTATAGAAAACAGCTGGAGGCCTAGATATTTCCATCTTCTCCGAATGTGACATTTCTCTCAAATGTGTGGGCCACCCTTGCTTTGCTGAGACAGGAATTCATTTCTCGCATCTGGCTGCGATAATGTCTCAGAGGAACAAGCCGCTATTGTCTAACTCTTCTGTGTATTCAGGGTTGTGGAACTGGGATGCTCTGGTGCAGGCAGTGTAACTGCTTTGGATCTGGACTTGTTGATAAAATGTTTTCTTGGTTCAGCCAACACAAACCAGGGAGCTGTGTAAGGCAATAGAGGTAGTTTTTTGCATGCAGGAACAGACCCGAGTAGGGCTGTGATAGCATGAGTACTACAGCTGGTAAGTGCTGTGGAACCTGCCATCTCCTTTGTTCTGTTTCTTTTGGCAAATAACATATTAAGGAGTTAGTACAAGCAGCAATGCGGGCAGAGGTAAGTTTGTGGTGACAGCTGGTGTAGTCTCTCCTGAGTGATGAATATCATCCAGGTGGGTTCTTTAAATTAAGGGGAAGGTTCTCTGTTCACAGTGAATGGGGGGGTCTTTATTTTTCCCACGCATTGAGTTGGAAGGTGCCAGAGACCACAAGGCATTCAGGGCAGCAATGCTGACGTGCAGCTGCTGTTGGAACAGGGAGCTGGAAATCAGCCAGCATGTGTGATCCCACTGCAAAACAGGGAGATCTTACATTTCATAAGTTATGAAAGTGTTTGCTGATATTCTGAGTGAAAACTTACCCATCTTATATTTTCAGCAGGTTGGTTTCATATTCTGTGCCTGAGCAGTGCTACTTCTTGGTTGTAGAGTGTGGCAGAGGGGCTTGGGGCATCCAGGATGGAAGCTACTAGTGAAATGAATATTAAATGCTCATCTTAAGCAGATCTTCCATCTGTTTTATAGCCTTCTGAAAAATCTACCTGCTCTATATGACAAAAAGCATGATTTATATAAGAAGTAGGAAGGTCAGAGCTGATCCTGCCAGGTAGAGTGAAATAAGCAGCCTCTCTCAGGGGGACAGATTCCTCCTTCGCTACAGCCTGGATGCTCATATACTTCTCCTTCTTTTCTAGGTTTAACTGGAGTGAGCTGATCCCTCTGCAGTTATGGGGGAGGACCCTAGGCTTGCAGACAGAAAACTCACAGTTCCTCCTGGAGGGCATGCCCTTCCGTATATTTGGAGGCTCGATGCACTATTTCCGAGTCCCCAGGGAATACTGGGAAGATCGCATGCTTAAAATGAAAGCGTGTGGCTTAAACACCCTCACGACGTAAGTGTCCTCACTCCCTACCTTGCAGCCTCTCCCCTCTTCACTAGTAGTTGGTGGGACTTTGTCATTAATTCCAGCGGGCCATGGCAATGTCTTTCTGTACTTATTATGAGAAAGACACAGAAAAGAGTAGTGGGGACTCAGGTTTTCTTTAAGCATCACACACTGCAGTATCCTCAAATACGGGCTGGAACAGGCAGCTGTCAGACGTACTGGGGAAGTGCCACCTTAATGCTGGCGCGGTGCAGAAGGGTCACGCTCTGAAACAGTCGCTCAGCACTCTTGCCATTTAGAAATTGCTCTGGTTTGGAGAATGAAAGATACACCTAGAGACCACATTTGACAATCTTGAGAAACTCAGATGTAGCAGAGCATAGGAAAAGAGTGCAACAAAGTAAAGACTTGTCAGAAAAACGAAAGGAAGGCACAAATTATATGTAAATAGACACTTGCAATGTCTACATGCAGTAATCTCTGGATCTGTTACTGACTAACAAAGGCAGTGCATAGGGGTTTTTTCTGTGCTTCACAAATGCAACGCCCTTTGCAGCCCTTTGCCTCCACTGCCCTAACTCTGCATTTCAGGTACGTGCCGTGGAACCTTCATGAACAGGAACGAGGGAAGTTTGACTTCAGTCGCAACCTGGATCTAGAGTATGTGGTACAGACAGCTCTATTATTAAATACCTCTGTTTTGAGGGGAGGGCGGGTGTGTTGGTTCCAGCTGAAGGTGTCATTTCCACTTTCTGAAGTGAAGCCCGTCCCTTGATCCATCAGTGGCAGCTCTCATTCCTTCCCCTGCTCTCTGGAGTCCTGGGAACCTGCAGGTTTAGTACCAGTTCAGTATAGTTGCTTCATCTACCAATTTTCTCCTGGTTTTGGTACCTAAATTTCATGGTGATTGGTGTATTGGGAGTGCATGGAGTAGGAATGTGCAGTCAGACAATAATTATGCTGTCTGTATCTCTAGGGCCTTCCTTTCACTGGCAGCTAAAAATGGACTGTGGGTGATTCTGCGTCCTGGACCTTATATCTGCTCTGAATGGGACCTTGGTGGGCTGCCCAGGTAAGTGTTGTTCAGCTGAGGCAAGCGTTTGAGGCTGTGGGGAAAACAAAAAACCCAAACAAAAACCTCTGATCGTACAGTTGAGCCTCCTTCAAAAATTTAGAATGGCTGGCTGTTAGGTGGGAGTATTTATTTTCTGTGTCCCCAAAGCAGGCAAATACTCATTATGTTACTGAGCTCTCCTAAGCAGTACAGATAGTAAGCCTGGAACCAGATTTTTTTTTGAGTGGTTATTTTTTAAAATAATAATTGTGTTATGGCATAATGGTTACAGCAAGAAAACAGAATTGGGGAAACCTATCTTCCGTTGCTGTTGCAACTCGACTCTGTAATATCAATAGTAGAATTTGCAGCTTGATGTAAGAATTTGCTTCATCTCGGGTCCATTTAAAACTCCTACTGGAACATACATATTATATGGCTGGCAGTAATAAAGACCCATAACTTCTCCAACCTCCTGTTGTATTTTCTTCTAAAGCACAGAGCTTGCTGGTGAGCGGCTTTGAGAGCTGAGCTGTATACATCAGCACTGAGACTTGCCTGGTTACTAGATCCCAGTGGAACCAGTGCCAGGTTACGTACCACTTGTTTTCCTTACCATCGCAGAGCATGAACCTCAGTGGAGACACTTGACAAAATTTGAGGATTATTTCTTTTAATCATTTCAGTTTTTAGAATGCCCTGCCTGTGGCATCAGAGAGTTCAGGTGCAGAACTGTGAAGGTGTGTCAGGGAGTTACTCCTGAGAGCTTGTGGCCAGAGGCAGTAGCTAACTCCACATTATATTATGGGAAGTGCAGATATTGTCAGTCATTGCCACATCACCTGTGTATTCTTTTTATCCGACGGATAAAAATTCTGATAAAGAGTGACAGTACTATTCTCATTTTACAGATAAAGAGGTCATGATTTTGTAAGCTCACTGAGCTGCGTATAGCATACAGGAGTTGAAGCTTTCAGACCTCTGGAAGCATTGTTAGTTACTGTCTCCTTTTGCAGAGACAAGGAAGGTACAAGCTCGCTCTGCTTAAGTGGTTATAGAACTACGTTGTTCTGCTCTTAAACAAATTGCCCTTTTCTGTGCTAATCCCAAACCAGCAAACTAAGTCTTGTAAATCAGCAACAGAAACCATGAGAACAATTACCAGAAGCTTTGTTTTGAGCGAAGGTTGGGGGGTTATGAGGGAGCACTTGGTTATAGAGGGCCCTTTGGGATGCAGGGTATTCCAGAGTAACCAGGTTAGCCTCTGAAATCTTAGTGGGAAAGTTAATGACATGAGCCTAGGCACAAAATATAGAGCAAAAAGAAGGGGAACAGTTTGGCAAGTGCAGTCTGGACTCATTTAAAAGTGTGAGTGACAGATAGCCTCACATGGTGCCGTTCACTGGCTCACGATGTGGTCCATGCCTGCGCTGCAGGCTTAGCCAAGTGACACAGAAAGATCAATGATTCCTGCCCAGAAGTGACTTGATGTCGGTGGGTGGTGTCACCTCTGGCAGCCTTGACTGGAGGAGACTCTTAACAGACTCTGTTTGCTGCTTTTCTCATAGCTGGCTACTACAAGACCCAGAGATGCAGCTGAGGACAACGTACAAGGGCTTCACAGAAGCTGTGGATGCCTATTTTGATCATCTAATGCCTCTTGTCGTCCCTCTCCAGGCAAGTACAATCCGTTGCCCTCTCTGTCCCCAAGTGGGGACTGTCTGCACAGATGAGTGTGAGCTGTGTGTAATGGCAGCAGGTTGAAGCACCAGCAAATCTATCCCTTCAGGACCCAGTATGGACTGTAGCCTGTCAGCTCTCCGGATCTAGCTGTACCGTTAGGCATAGACTTCGGGAGGACGAGAGGGTGGAGCTGGGTCCGTCTGAGACTTGTGCATCATTGCTGCAAGCCAGTGCCACTGTGATTTTGGTCCCTCTGATTAGAAATCATGGTGAACAACTCTTTTTTTTTTTTTTATTCCCAACAGTACAAGAAGGGAGGTCCCATCATTGCAGTGCAAGTGGAGAACGAATACGGTTCCTACGCCAAAGACCCAAACTACATGACCTATGTTAAAATGGTAACGTTGGCACATTTACTTGTTTCTGTGGTGAATCTCTCTCATGAACCACCATCCTTATACTATTTTCTTTCTTTTGAAAAACTTTTGTGCATGGCTTCAGAAACTCTTGAAAGTGTCAGTGCGTAATCCAGTGCATTTTCCTTGGTGTTTCTTCCTGGAGTGGAAGAGATGGCATGTGACCCTCTCAGCACTGATAAGCCTGTGTTCTTACGTCTTCCAGAGAAGAGGGTGACAGGGAGATGGGAGAGTGTCTGGAACACACAGCTGGCCTTGAGGAAGCTGCCTGCAGCTGGTCCTTTTTAGCTTCTCTTAGACAATGTCAGAGAAAGGTTTCTCTTTGTTGACACTCCTGGGGCGAAGGTGTATGTGAACAAGCTACCAGCACGCTCCTAAACTTGTGTAACCTGGAGCTCAGCATCAGGCAGGTTAACTTGCCTAATGCCTCCCTTACCCTTGTCAAACGGAGACTAGACTTTGCCCTGGCTCCTGCCTCTGAACTGAGTGATAAAAGAGCTGGCCAGTGCCCAAAGAGACTGAAATATCCTGGTGGATCTCACTTGAGTCTGACTTGTTCATTTGCCCCCAGCACAATTGCAAGGCAGACAGTTAACAAGATCTGCGGTATGTCCTACAAGGTGCGTTGTTTCATTTCTTCTCACTGAGTGCTTAAAAGCGTTGCTGCACGTGAAGGGGCTATCCATCCAGTGGTGCCTATGTGCTATAAATTGTGTGTTCCCTGCTCTTCTGCTACAGCATTATGAGATCCTTCTGAAACCCTTCGGGTGCCTCAGCTTCGCCCTGAGCAGCCTGAGGTTAGCTCTGGCCGAGGGTGTCCTATTGCTTGAGGTGTACAGAGGCTCTTCAAATCCATCGTGTGGCAGGAGTCCTCATCTGCTTAGAGTGCTGTCTGTCCTGCACTAACTCCATCTCATGGAGTGAGTTAACATTGCTTAGAAGGTTAAATATGAAGCATACACACCAACAAGTTAAAGAGTTAGCTGCCCCTCTGAACTGGTAATGTCAGAATTGTCTGTCTGCCTAGTTTCCCTCCCTGTGTCCCACCAGTGGCAAGCCTATAAACAAATGGCTTCCAGAGCCCTGAACGAATGGGGCATAGAGACACTGTTGTGCCTGAACAGCACGTCAGCTCGGGGCTTGCTTTTCCATATCTCAGCGATGAAAGAGCTTCTGATGTTTCACAGACTTGTCAGAACAGATCTCCTTGCCAGGCCCGTGGGTGTATTTTTGCAGGGCTGTTTCGTCATATTGTGGTGTTGCGTGCAACTTACAGCTGAGGAAGCCTATTATAGTGGTTACAGATGAAAATGTGGGAAAGCAGGATTCGCAGGGCTTCCTTTTTGCTTGGAGTGGTATCTAATGTGAGGTGGAGCTCCTAGTCTTGTTCTGGTTTGGGTCTTGAGCTCTGAATGTGGCAAGCTGATTAATTCACATCTGCGTCTAGCATATATAAGTGTGGCAATCTTCCTGGAACTAATATACCCATTAAACCCCCCCACAACTCAAGACTAAACCTGAAATCCCTGTCTTTATCTCACTCTTTTGGGTGCAGCGCCTTTGCCTTCCAAAACGTGAAGGCCATGAAAGGGTGTATTGGCGCCTCCCTCCCCACAGAATGCCGGAGCTGGGATTAGCTGAGCACACACCTGTGTCTGCCTCAGACGCTGTTTCTATTCCTGGTTTCTCTGCTGCACCCTGAAACCCTGTAATGCATTTCAATGTGTGGCAGCTCCCTGCCTTTTCTCCATTCCGCACTTACACTCAAAGGGAGGGGAAGAAACTTATTACTAATGCAGTGCCCAAAGAATTCTCTCAATAAAATTTGTTAGAAATTCCGTTTCCCTCAGTAGCTGAATTTTGTCAGATACCAGCATCTGTTCAGGTGTTGATTTAGTGACGATATGTTGACATCTAACTAACCGGGCTAAACACTAACTCTGAATTGGGTTTGTCTTTAAACTCCACGTTGTAACGCCTCTCTAACGGAGACTGTGTGTCATGCTCAAGTCTACTCTTTGTGCACAGGGTGTGCAGGCGTGTGCAGTACGCGAAGGTTTCTTCAGACACGCAGCAGGCGTTAGCTAGTTGGTGCACGACACAGGTAACTCCTGTGCGAGCTGATGCATCTTTACCACCATTTTTACAGTTAGTAATTTACAATTAAGAGAATGAAGGCTTGTTTTCAAAGCTCCTTGAAGCTGAAGGAGTGACTTCCAAGGCAGGTTCAGTGAAGAGGGGGGTTAATTTGCAACTGGGATTTCCTAATCCCTCCTTCAAACATCAGCCACTGTTCCATAAAAAACCAACTGTAAGAGAACAGTCCTGTCAGGAAGAACCTTGTGTGTGCATGTGCTTTTTAAGAACCTTAGGGTGCTGTTTCATACGGTGCTGCGATATTGAAGCAGCAGTAGATGCGTTCAGACTTGACTATTTGAGAACATCAGTACCTGAGCTGTCCTGTGATGGCATTCACTGGCAAACCAGCTATTTTCTCCTTTCAGCTTCCATTGCTGAGGCAGGAAGGGCGAGCAGCTTTTCTTTTTCTTCTTCTACCTGAAGCCCTCTTCTGATGGAAAGCTGTGAAGCTATTTATTAAACTTATCTCAGAAGAAGAAGAGAAAATCCTGAAGCTTGATGCATCAGTGAGAAACCGATCCAGCTTTCTAAAACCAAATCATATTTTTCAGTTGTCTTTAAGCTGGAAAAAGTAGGCAGGCAAGCTTCAGCAGGAATGGGAGATGTCACAGGAATAGTATTTCTTACCAAGCCACCGCCAGTTTCAAGCTATCCCCAGAGAAGGTGATCGTGGACTTTAATGCTTTAATATCCTGACAAATACTAAACTCAGGCTGTTAACACAATGGCTTTTCCTCTTTTTGATTTAGGCCCTGTTAAACAGAGGGATCGTGGAACTGTTAATGACCTCAGACAACAAGAACGGGCTGTCATTTGGCTTAGTGGAAGGAGGTATGTGCATAATGCAAAAGAATGTCCGTTTTCCCTTTGCTTTTTAAAAAGTGTAATTCTATCAAGTGTTTAAAAATGCTGCTTAGCATCCCTCCTGCTTTTCTCTGTGAAGAAGTGGAGGTGCAGCTGTTTGAGTTTCACTGGGCCCTAAATCTGACTGTTTGGGGCATCGTGTATACTGATTTTCGGATTTCCACATCCAGCTCAGCTGAGATTTACTATGTGCTTGGCCTCTGCTCTCTCCTCTGTTTCTGCCAGTTGCCTGCCTGAGTAGTAATTGCTTCCCTGAATTAAGTGTTTGCAGGGTGCAGTCTTTTGAGTGCCCCTGTCATCGCTCAGTCATAAATACTGTTCATTTTGTAATCTCAGGCATGGAGATGATTAAAGGGAAAGACCTTCCCCTCCTTTTTTTTTTTTTTTTTCCTCCCGTTTTCATATGTCAGTGTGAGAGGGGCAAATTCAGTAGCGCTGAAGTTCGTGGCCCTTCACCAGTACAGCAGTGGTCTCAATGGTATTTTTGTTTGATGTGCAGTAGTTTTCAGCCTTGACCACACAGAGTCACTCTCTCCCTGCCAGAGAGCTGACATGCAGCAGGGTTGGGCTGCAATCCCTGCCTAGCCCTCACCATCTTCTCTGGGAATGTTTACTGCCTCAGAGCTCGTTCTTGTTTGGAGTTGTCTTTTCCAGTGTGTTGCATGCTGAGAGCTCTTTGATACCAATTTGCCTCTTAGATGTCATAACAATCTGCTCATTAGAGTCAGCATGTCAAGTAATCAGATGCGTGGAATAACTAGGGCTCAAAGCGGTATAGCAGCAAGGTGGTTACAAAAGCTGTAAGGGAGACAGAACAAAATCCACTGTCGAAATGCGTAAGAAAATAGAGAAAAGACTCCATCCTGGAGCTGAAAACTAGTGCAGTGATTCTGTGATTATTTTTTTTTTTTATTCTGTTCATCAGTGGTGTACTGATTTCTTTCCAAGAAGCATCTGGAGGTTCCTGTTAACGCCAGGAGCAGTCAGCCTGGTGCTCTGCAGAGAAAACTGTCTGTTGTAGAAGGACCTGCGACTACAGCATTGTAGCCCTTCTCCAGCAGCTTTTTCATTTCAGGGGACAGGGAGGAAAGCTTTTGTTGTTGTGGGTCCCTTCGGGCTCATAGGTATAGAAAAAAATCACAGTCAGCCTCCAAGTACCTGTGCAGCGCCTGCAATCCTCCTCCCTTCACAGGCACAGCTGGTGGCAAGAATCCCAGCCTGGGTGGCTCTGGTCTGACCCGTACGGCCCTTCTGAGAGCTCACGGGTGACAAAATAAAACCTCTGGTTTGCCTCCAAGCCGTGGCTGAAACGCCACAGTGGAAAGCTGTGTGCACGTGAAAACCACCCACTGGGGAAACGAGGAATCAGGCTTTGGGGACTGGTTCTCTGCACCTTTACACCGTTTTCAATGGTGTGCTGCTAATCTGCATGAAAAGCAGAATCGGGCGTGTTTGCCTTCAAGATTGCCAGCTAATGTATTACATCAGTGCTAAACCCACATTTTATTTTATTCTCCCACTGTGTTTGCCTGTGTGAAATTTTTCAGCTTAGCACACTACATAGGTCAGCCTATTAAAATCAAGGTATAAATAGTGAGAAGTGAGCTTTTGCTTCTGTAAATATTCCGTTTGAAGTGCTCTGACACAACTGGGGCTGGATTTGATACCAGCTCTCTTGTAAGAAGTCAGTTTTTAATACTCAATTATATCATTGCTCCTGCATTTTCCAGGTTTCTTGGGAGAAATATCAATGCGACCGAGGGCTAGAAAAGTATGAAAATGGTTCAAACGTGTAGCAGGGGCTGGGGCACTGATACGGGGTTGGGGTCTTCTGATGCACCAGTGCCTGCAGCCAGGTTTTCCCACTCCGGTGCTTGAAGATCATGCAGCAGCTTTCGCTGTACATGCAGCACACACAAACTAGTTGGTGATTCCTCCGTGCTGTGCAGGGCAGAAGCACAGATAAGTCTTCCAATTACAGTTTCTATCTGGTTCACTTGTACTGTGGTTTCTCTCATCCACCCCCACAGACATGACAAGCTGTAAGATATTGCCAGGGTAGCGATTCCTGCAGCTAAAGCCTGGGAGATCGGTGTGGCATCCAGATATGACTTTCTAATAATAAGTTTGCCTTCATGTGGTGCCTTTTATCTGAGGATCTCCAAGTGTTTTACAGCCTCTAATTAAAGCTTGTGACACCCCATGAGCTGCTCTGATGCTCTCTCTTTCTAAGTATCAGTGAGTGTTAGAGCTAAAATGATGGCCTGCAAGTATTCCTCTGTGTGCTGTGGTCCGGTTGGATTCTGCATGCTAAGTGAAGACTTTGATGGTAAATGTCTGAGGAGGTTGTATTGGTGGTTCAGAAGATGTTCCAGTTCCCCCGAGCTTGTGCTGGGCTGAGGCCTAAGCAGTCTGTCTCCTGGGCATTTTGTGTCTGAATTAATAAAACCTTTTTCTTTTCCCAATAGCACTGGCCACTGTTAACTTTCAGAAACTGGAACCTGGGCTACTGAAATATCTGGACACAGTACAGGTAAGATGCAGAAAAACTTTTTTTTTTTAGATTTTCCAGGTCAGCATTAGAAATGAAGCACTGGCAGTCTGTTTTGGTTTTGTGTGTTGGTTTGGGGCTTTTTTTGAACAAATGTTTGGGCTTCCTTCTGACTGGGCCAAATCCTTCTGGAATCAGTGAAGATACTTATGATGATTTCTCTGGAAAATGAGGGAGGTTTTAAGCATGCTGTTAATCCAGCACCTTCTTAAAGGCTTTCCATTCAGCTGTGGCCTGTGTTTAGCTGTCAGGGGTTTGAGTTCTTCATGCTTTCAAGTGTTGATGCCCAGTAGCATCCTACCTTGGAACTGTCAGACTTCTCTCTTGGACTTCAGTCATCTTTTTTCCAGGCTCTTTTAGCCTGATGCTGCGGATGCCGTCAAGAGCATGTCTGAAAACTGTAGTCTTCAAATGCTGGGTGTGATCTGCTGCGGTTCTTTCAGTGTACGCTGTGAGGGCTGCCTCTGACCTCTCCAGTGCCTCCTATTCAGTGTAGAAATGTGAAGTTGTATTAATGTCATGCTGTGCAGAAGAGAGGATTGGCTCCACTAGGCATTTGGTCCTGTTTCAGTCAGAGGAACACTTTAATTTCACATATGCTTCCACAGTAACTTCACAAAACACCTTCCACACAGCGTGGTCTCAGGCTCTGCCTGCCTTCTCTGCAGCCCAGCCTACCTGGCATTTAACAGTGCTCCCTGCAGAAAAACATTCCAATTTTGTGTGTCGCTTGAGCTTCTTTAACCCCCTGTGCTGTCAGAGATGTGAATCAGGGGCAGGGAACGGCCTAATGAACACTTGATGCAAAAAGCATCTTGATTGCGTTGAGGGAGTAGTGAGGGAATAACAAGTTTTGCGTTTTGGTGACAGGTTCTCTCTCCTTGCATCCTCTGTCGTCTGCCTTCCCTGTTGCTCTGCTTGCTCTGAATGTCAGCCTGGAAAGATGTGAAAAACTGACAGCTGCCCCTGGCTGTGATCAATTCTCTTCTGATCTCTTCCCTTGTCTTTTGCCTGGACTGTGAAAGGAAACCTTGCTGCTGGCATGCTGAACGTTGAATCCTGCAGCTTTAATTTGTTTTCTTTTCCTATACAGGCAAAAGAGGCTCTGCTGCAGGTGCTTTCGCCTTCTTTAGGTCTTACAAAATTCCCCAAACCCTGCAAACGAACAGAAGGTGGCACCTTCCCCACCAGCTGAATGCAACACGGCCCAATAAAAGCAGCTCCTCCTTTGCCACACTTACTAATGACAAGATAGGAAGCCTGTCATGCATATTTGTAAGGATTATGAAGCTATGTTATCTTTGCCTTGTTATGGTCTTTTATTCCAGAGGCTGATAAAACTCCTTCTTCAAGCAGTTTACTGGGGACGGATTGATTAAATGTATTTCCAAGAGCTGGTCTGAACCTGGAACAATTAAATTATTACAGGCACCTGCAGTTGTTTTCTCCTAATGAAACATGAGTTTCTTTAATGCCACTTACCTCGGCCATTTCACGTGGCATCAGATAAAGCCCCTATCAAATAAAGGGCAAAATTGCCTTGTCTAGAAATAAATACCATGAGGAAGGAGTGCCAGCCAGGCTGAGCACATGTTGTCCTGTCTGGTGTGATGGGGCTGGGTGGAATTCTACAGGAGCTGAGGGAGCTGGCAAGTGGTGACAAATGGGAAGCAATCGCTCTGTGTGCACAGCTTTTTTAATGAAGACCTAATTCCTGCAAAGGCTAATTCTTTCCTGCCAACACCATATGCGGCATTAAAAAGGCATTAAGCCGCTAAGGTCTGCTGTTCCTACCTTGGCAAGCGCTGGCTGCGGTGCACCTGCAAACCCTCCGCTGGCAGTGGTGTAGCTGATAAGCAGACATTTATAAATGTGTATTTCTACCAGAAGCTAAACAGTGACAGTGGGTTTGTCTTTTTGCTACAGCTCTACCAAACAACAGTATCCAGAACTGTTTGGTATCACCCGATTGTGTGCTGTGCTTTTTGCTTTGTGCCTAGCAGAGGAGTAGTCCGCTTTGCTTACCGGTTCTGGGCTTTGCTGGCCCACAGCATCTTCTTCAGAGCTCCTTAGCTCCTTTTCTATGCCAGCCTGAGAAGAAAACACTCTTGTAAACAGCGTTGCCAAACTGCAGTTGAACAGTGCTTCTCTAGAAAATAGGGATGAGGGCAAGACTGATCTCCATTTTAACTCTTTGGGTTTGTTTTGGTACAGAGAGATCAGCCAAAGATGGTGATGGAGTATTGGACCGGATGGTTTGATAACTGGGGAGGCCCTCACTATGTCTTTGATGCAGACGGTGAGCACCGTATACTCTTCTTGTAGCTAGGGGGGCTTAGTGCTCGGCAAACGGTCACGGAAAAACGAGATACAACCTTTACGTATTTCTGTCCCGCTGTAACCTTTGCTTTGTGTGACTCTTTGTAAATGAATAATCTCTCCGCGAGTGGGTCACATTGCTGTGCCTTGGATTTTCTTTAGTAGTGTTAGTAAACAGCAGCTCTTTTTAAAAAAAAAACAATATTTTTTTTCTTGAAGAGGAACTCTGTGGGGTGTGCAGAGAGCCAAACATCTGAAGATATTAGTGACATGTCCTAAGAGCTTGTGCCTAAGTTGATTTAAAAAAAATGCAGCCGAGTGACTTAAATCATCTGTTTCACCTCCTGAGCTAATCTAAATCTTGTGAAGACTTTATCTGTATTTTGTAAAGATGTCACAAGTTTTGTGAAGCATCCATAGCAGCGTTACTTGTCTGGCCCATAAACACTTCTCATAAACGATGATGAACCTAAGCCTTTTGCAAGTATTGCACCTTCTGAAAAGCGTTAGGTTTTTTCTAGTTTAAGAGCTCACTAGGAAGGAAGACAAGTACTGAGAAACCCCAACAACCCCAGAACCTCTAGGGCATCTAAAGTACAGTGAAAACAGAGCTATATAAGACTATTCTAATGACTCTCTCATTCTCCTGCAATTGTCTTTGTAATTGGGTCATTAATGTGTTGAGCTTAGGAGTCTGGTTGAGTAGTCCTTAAAACTCTTGTGCTTCAAAGCAAAATTCCAGCTCAAGTACATGAGCTTTACCCTTTTTCACCTATGGGAGAGGTATATTTGAATGTATTACTATGTCCTGATGTGTCAATGGACGTGCTGCCCTTACTGAGGGCAAAATACAAATCGCTGTAATTACACAGGCGTGATTGACTGACAAGGACCACCAGAATGTTTGTGTCTGCTTTGAATTACTGGAAGTGTTAGCCTAGCTTCTTGGTCTGTGGCCTTCCTGGCACTGCCCTTCCTTTGCAGAAATGGTGAATACTGTCGCAAGCGTCCTCAAATTAGGAGCATCCATCAATCTCTACATGTTTCACGGAGGCACCAACTTTGGCTTCATGAACGGTGCTCTGGAGGCTGATGAGTACAAGTCAGATGTCACCAGTTACGGTGAGTTTTTTGTCACTGCCTTGCCCATGCACCTATCGTGACAGGGCAGCGTAGGCTACCCTTTGGGCTAGTTACAGTTGGCAGAAGCACTGAGAAATTATTAGTACAACCACTTTATCGTGGAGAGACGAGCTGGAGCATAGCTCAGAAGCAAATGCCTGTCTCAAAGGGGGCTTACAGTAGTGTCTCCTATTTCCAGACCCCTTCCAGGATGTGGAGCATCCCCTCATTCCCAACGGGAAATAGAAGGTGCAGAAGATGACTTTGCTTCATGTTATCTCCATGCTGGCCCTTCCTTCTAGGGAAAGATGGTGATCCAAGATACAATTCTGGTTTTTAATTTTACCAAGTCAAATTGTACCGTAAAGCTCTTTTCATCCCAACAGCCCTTTGTTAAAATTGTTAATTTTTGACTTTATCCTGTGTGAAATTCTGGATACATGCAAATTAGATCTCGAAAAGTACATTGCTCCTTGTCTCCAAATTGAGCTCATCTCTGGTTGTCTAGCTACATTTGCACAGATAAAAGCGTACAGGTTTCCACAGTACAGACGGTGCCAAGAAAATTGTGTCTTGGGCTTTTACTTCTTTGGTGACAGCATACATGAAGGGTGTCCCAGAGCTGCTGTATGTTTTTAAAACACGTGTACTGCTTTTTCAGATTACGATGCTGTGCTGACAGAGGCTGGAGACTATACATCCAAATTTTTCAAGCTCCGACAACTCTTCAGCATGATCATTGGTAATTATAAATCCAAGAACCAAAATACTGTTTTACCTACAGTGTTAAATTAGAGACTTGTTTAAACTGGCCCTTCTGCTGGAGCCCTCTGAAGCTGCCTGGTCGACTGGCTGGGTGTTTTTTGCAAAGGATGGGAGGGAGGACCAAAGGAGGCCTGGAGGGGGCTTAAATCTGTGTTGGGTTTTTGCATCTGAAATAGTTGTTCCATCTTTCTCTTTCTTTTTGCATCACAGGCCAGCCTCTTCCTCTCCCTCCCATGATTGAAAGCAAGGCGTCATATGGTGCTATCCTGTTGCATCAATATATCCCTCTCTGGGATGTGTTGCCATCTCTTTTACAGGTAGTACTACCAATTGTAATGCATCTCAGTAGTAAAAGGTGTCACCTCGCAGGTGGAAAAGGTGATTAGTGTGCTGGCTTGTTATCCCATGTTTTGCCAAGGACGTGCAAATCTTTTACTTCACCTTTTTTACTGCTGCTTCTGTTCTCTTGGAATTCCACTTTTGCAGGTCCTCGGCACCCTTTTCTGGTACCTTGGTTTCATTGCTGTAGCTTTCATAGAGTCGTAAGGTAATTCAGGTTGGAACAGACCTCAGGAGGCTTACAGGGTAAATGTGACCCGTGGCAGAGTGGAACACTGATCCGAAATGAATTGCTCCTACGTGGCCTGTCAATGCGGGGAGGCCACTTCTGCCATTGCATTTGTTTCTCCTTTGCAGCCCATTAAGTCAGAGTTTCCCATTAACATGGAGAATCTGCATCTAAATGACAGCAGTGGGCAGTCATATGGGTATGTGCTCTACGAGACTGTCATATTCGGTGGTGGACATCTGCATTCAAGGGACCATGTCCGTGACCGAGCACAGGTAAGGAGCAGAGGGTAACTGTGACTACGTTCAGTCAGATGTAAATGCTTTGTTCTTGGCAGCTAGGGTCAACCATGAAGGAAAATGGGAAGTTTTAGATTAGAAGTGTGATTTGCCCTTTTCAGTTCTCAGCTAAACTCCAGTCCTTATCATTTGTAAATCAGCTTGAGGTTCCAGTCTACTAAAACTTACAATATCTTTAAACATCAGAATATTGAATGTTCTGAGAAATGTTGTGATTATTTTTTTTCCCCACCTAGACTGGATCAGTGACACAGTTATGGATGCTGAGTTCTAGTTTCAAGTAGAGACAATTTCCTCCCCAAATACAACTTCAGTAACCTACGCAACACGTGATTACAGCATAATTGATGAGAAGTTGCTCTCCTCTCTTGTGCTCTGTTCTGCAGGTGTTTGTTAACACCATGTACGTTGGTGAGCTGGACTACAACACAGTGGAGCTCTCCCTTCCTGAAGGACAGGTAAATAACTGGAGATTGCTCACAGCAATAGTGTGTGGATAACAGAACCAAGACCACCTATTCCATTTAACTAGCTGATACGGTAGCCTGACACAGGGAGCAGTTGTTATATACCCTCATTAGACACTATTTCAGTAGTGAAATACAGCATGAATTACTGCCAAGTTACTATTTGTGATTGAGAAGGGGGTTTTGAATACTTTTGCACGGAGAAAATTCATATTGTCATGCTTGCTGCACAAAATTTGCCAGCTTTCCTGCCACACCCACAACTGGAGAGATGGAGTACTGGCACCCTGCTTGTGCAGGTTAAGTCTGTGTAGGCTTCATCTTCCTTAGCACAACGCATATTTTAAGGGTTTTGTGGGCTTTTGCACCTTCTGGGTCTCAAATGAAGTGAGGGGGAATGCCTCTAGCTCTGAGAGTAGTCTTACCCTGGTGGAAGTTGGCAATAAGACTCGTATATTGATTGAATGCATGTCAACAGCGCTGTGCGTGGCTCCTCAGAGCAGGCGAGTGGGTTAATACACTAATTGTTCTTATGACTTGTGGGAGAGCTATATGACATAAGCCTGTACTATGTCAAACTTCATTTCTGGCTCTGTGGGTGATATCAAGATGGTACTTAAAAATACAACAGAAAAAAAGACTTTCATAAAAAGGCTGAGAGTTCCTCAGCGGCATAACTATTTGTAACAGCTGAAAGGTAGGGGGACACTGTTCTGTCACACAATTTAGAACTTTGAGCAGATAAATTGCAGCTGCCAAAGGTATCGGTGCCACCTCCCCTCTTAAAACACCTCTACTGACCTCTGTTAACCAAGTATTATGGCTGATAGAGCACGTACTGCGCACTGGTCCAGGCAGATGCTCTTCCTTTTTTTTTTTTTTTTTAACAGGGATTCAGGCAGCTAAGACTCTTGGTAGAGAACCGCGGTCGTGTCAATTATGGCCTGGCGTTGAATGAACAGAGGAAAGGTAAGTCAAACTGTCCTAGATAGTTCTCTGAGTTTAAACACTGCGGCACTGCCTTTCTCGTGTGCTTTACACAGAACCAAACTGAAGACCCAATGCAGCTATCGTAGTGCTAGCCCAGATTACTGTCTGGAGTTGGTGGGAAACGGTGTGATGGAGAAAACGTTAAAAAACCCATTTCATCACTCCCTGTCTGCAGCAATCACAGATGCTGCTTGATGGCTTGCGTTAAGGCTTCTTATTTTCTAGGGGGACAACTCCGCCCAAGGCCATCAATGGATCTTACTCTGCTCTAGGTTTGCCCGGTGATGTTAGGGTACCCTTTCTCTTGCTCTGTGAGCGTGTTACTTCACTGGGAGAGAAGGAAAATACCTTTTTTAATCTGTGTTTTCCCTTAGGGAGTTGATATTGGAGGATCGCTACATTTAAAATTGACACAGTATTAGGGGGAATGAATTTTACATCCTGCTGAGCAGAATTTACTAAAATGTTCAAGTCTATCACACACAGTTGTAGAGCTGGAAGAGGTCAGAACCCCAGGATTCTATTTTAGTGGGGAACTGTATGCAAAAACTATACAAAATAGACTAATGGAGTTAGGCACGTGATTGTACTAATTTTATTTTACTGCAGAAGAAGACTTTACTGCATAAAGCCTCTGCACTGCTTAGGCAGGCTCAGCTGCAGTCCTGTAGTTAGGAGGCTGGATTAGGACCTGGGCTCTGCCTGCTACATGAAGAATAACTTTATCTAACAAGAGAGTGTTAAAGGTAAATTAGTTGCTAAGGTGTCTTGAGATCCTTGGATGGCAAGCAGTGGATCAGCACTGGACATCAGTGCTCGCCCGTGTTGTATTTTGCTGTGCCTGTTAGAGAAGTAACTGATTTACTACTTTAAAAAAAAAATGTGTACATGGTCAGCTAACTAAAAAACCAACAATAACAACAAAACCCCATCTGCTGCGTGTGCCAGCAATGTTTTCTGCTTGGAGGGTGCTTAACAACTTGGTGAGTTGAAGCAAAGGAGAGAGTGGAGAGGCCAAAGTATAGTAATGTTCCCCACTCAATCTGGATGAGCAATGGGACCATATGGACTCTAATTCCATTGCAGAATGTGGCCGCTTTCCATCTCCTGCTGTTCCTCGCATTCAGATAGGAAAATCTATCAGCTTTAGCTGTTTTTCGGCTCTTCATTACCCCCATTGCTCTTGCAGGCTTAATTGGTGACGTCTTCTTGAATAAAACCCCCTTGAGGAACTTCAAGATTTACAGTTTGGAGATGAAACCTGGCTTCATGAAAAGGTTTGTTGGATTTAAATTTGTTTTTTTTTTTTTCCTCATTTGAAACAAACTGTTTACCAGCAGTACAAAATCTAATAGGTAGCAGTTAAATCTATCAGAAAGGCAACCCAAGGTAAAACGAGGGAGGTGGATTTTTGCACTGCTAGGTTCCTTGCTGATGCCTTTGCCCGAAATAGCGCAGAAGATGGTGCTGCTTTATCTATACCATTATTTGGGGATGAAACGTATTCCCACTGTGGAGGATTTCAAGAATTCCTCGCAGCCTGTACCAGCAGGGTTAAGTTGGGTAGGTGGAAGCATGGCTTACCCAAAGGGGTGGCTCCCAACACACCCACATGTTGGAGAAGTTTGTGTCTTTCTTGAAGTTCACAGTATGGCTGATATATTTAGCTATTTAAACTCACAAGGGATGGATTAATTCTAGGAAGCTACTAATAGTACATTAACAAGTCCAGATGGCTTCCTCTCTTTTAAGTTATTTTGCTTTAATTCAAGAAAGACGGAAAAAGAAATCTAATGGGGTAAGTCAAGGAGCCTGTTAGTAGATATAGAAAACCTTAGCAAGCGTTTAAGGCAACAGATGCCCTATGGACGCTGGCCACCATCCAGACAGTTTTCAGTGATGTTGTTAATACCACAAAGTAACACATGTGCATCCCCCAAGATATCCCCCAAATCCTGCATTTTGTGTAGGAAGGAGAGAGAGCCCATGTTAAACTGAAATGGCTTTTTTTTAAAAAAAAAAAAGTCTACACTTTGAAATTTCTAAGGACAATCTTAACAGGTGCTGGGGGGCTACCTGAAGGGTTCTTACTGACAGGGTAACTCGCGTAACCTTTGACTGCAGGGTTTTAGAAGAATATTTTCAGTGAGGAATATTAAAGCAAATGAACTGCCATGCACAGACAAAAGCGAGGTTAGTCAACGCTGCAATCGGTTACTGGCAATTTGAGCAGCAGCAATGAGAGACAATCAGCTTCCAGTCACTGTGCAGGAGGCTGGAGCACACGGTACTGTGAAAGGAACTGTCGCAGGCTTTTAGCTGAATAATTCAGTAGCAGTCAAGCTGCACTGGATCAATAACTTCCCTGAATGCAAGAGGTGCAGTTTGTAAGGGTCGGAAGGAACATGTTCTGCCAGAAGCTGAAGGCTTTTGTGGGACTCCTACAACCCTTATTTTCTCTTCTGTTTTTCCCCTGCTCCCGAATTGTTGCCACAAGTAAGAAATAAAGCCAGATTGCCCCTCATTACTGCACTCCCAAGGATGTGTTCGTGTTCCTCGGTAGGAGCATGGGCAGAAACGGCTGTTTTGAATTTTATCAATTCTGCAAGTTTTCCTTTAGCCTGCGTAAGCCACGCGCATTTAAGGCATACACGATGGCACCGTCATATCTGAAGGAGGACGGGCACTTGAGCAGCTGATGTGAAGCAGAGATCTTTATGTTGCTGTAAAATATTAGAGACGGTGATAGCCCTGTACATCCCCTTCTTGTACCAGCAACTGGTGTGTCAGTGATGTGGCAGGCCTAGGATAATGAAGACTGAAACGCACCACCAGTACACTTCAGATCGGCTAGGTGCTTGCCTTGAACGTTTACAGGAGATGACCACTTCACCCCTTTCCAGCGTGAAGAGTGTTACCTTTAGGCCCTACCACTAGAAAGCAACGGCTTGACATTTCAGGTGTGCAAGGGGACAGCAACCCTGTTGTAACAACATCCATCTGCCGTTGTCAGCAGTGGTTTGAAATGGTCTCGACATCGGTGTGGTGTCTCTCAGTGCTGCCTGGTGCTTGCCTGCTGTGTTTGGTCATTCTTTTACAGCTTGCAACATACTGCTGGATGGAGCGCAGTCCCAGATTACTTTGTCGGTCCAGCTTTTTTTCGTGGAAGGCTGTGGATAGAGCATCAGCCACAGGACACTTTCTTGAAGCTACAGGCAAGTCCTATTTTTCTCTCCCCCCTATTTTTTCTTGATCTTGATTTTCTTGGTTTTTTTTTTTTTTTCCTAAAAGCTGGTTTAAAACACACTTGTGTAGTAGCTCTGAGCTCTGACTTACAGTCTGTAGTTTTGTAGTCTTCCTCTGATCTTGCAGAAAGAATTATTTTGAGGGTGTAGAAGTCTTCTCATGCTGGCAGGTAATTCTGTTCAGCCTGTAGAGGTCCTGATGAGAAAACGTGTGCAATACTGACCCTGCAGAGCTGCTAATGAACAGTTATGTCTTTTTTTTTTATTGACATACAAATGCTATTTCTTTTCTAGTTGCAGAGGAGTAACGGGCACAAAGAACAAAGGAGGCACTGGTTTTCTTCCTGCCTCCTCAATGGGATGTGGAGTCACTTCTTTGTAGACATGGCATGAGAGTTAGCGTTCACATCTCCCTTCTGTGGAAGATTGCTGCTTTTCCATAGAACTTAAGATGAGATATTAAATGCTATTAAACTTCCTCCTCCGATTTCACTCCCTTAGAGCCAAGGTTCATGCCAGTCATTATTGTACTGCTCACTCTTCCATTTATGTTTTGTTGTAAATTACGCTAGTCAGTAGCGATACGGTATTTCTGTCACCTGGGAAATAGGTGAGAGGAGATATTCCGTACTTGGGAAGAAATAAAGATATGTCTGTTCAAAAGGATGAAGTTTCCTGTACAAGCATGAATCATGACTTGCACATTTTGGAAAGCTTTATCCTTTTAATTAGCACAGTAAAGGTAACTCCTGTTCAGCAGGGCTTGCTTCAATGTTCATGGCTTCAGGGAGTGGCACAGGGAAAGCAAGCAGAAAACCTGCAGAAAGCAGCTGGAAAGAATGTGAGTTTCCTGCGGGAGTGCTAACTGGGTGATACAGCTGCATCAGGAATTCGGTGTACTCTTGATTCTAGGGCTGGGAAAAAGGAGTTGTCTTTGTCAATGGTCAGAACCTGGGCCGCTACTGGAAAATTGGACCTCAGGAAACACTCTACCTTCCTGGCCCCTGGTTATGGAAAGGGAGCAATGAGGTAAGAGGCTTTGGTGGGATTTCTCTTTGCTTGTTGGTATTATTAAAGATCCTGCTCTGAGTCATGTCCCAAAGAGCTAGGGGATTTAATGCAGTAAATTACTTGCCTATCTCTAGCTGAAAACCAGCACAGCAGAGAGGAAGGAGACTGTTATCTCCCAAGATCTGTGAAAATTAGGGAAGGTGCTGCTCTAAAGCTGCTGCTGTAATGGCTCTGACAACCATTAAGACATGATGAGGATGGCAGCTAAACTTCAAAGCACTGCATCAAGTCCAAAATCAAGACAAACCTGATTAGATGCTGGTTCATTTTCTGCATCATGTGGTGCTGAAGAAGAATCACAGTTACTGTTCAGACTCATATTGATTGATGTCTTTAAATGACGCTTCCTTCCCCTGCTGTGATTGTATGCCTTTTCCTCCTAAAAATATTTGAAGTAACTTAGCCTTTGTATGAAGAAACTTCATATGTCTCTCTTTCTGCAGATTGTAATTTTTGAAGAACGCACTGCAGGACGGATAATACAATCTGTCGACATACCTTATTTAGGAAGGACCCAGTATGTGGACTGACGAGAGCTTCTTTCCCATGTTTGGTTCATCTTGAATACTCCTGGTTGCATGTCTGGGGACGCGATGGCCCAGGCACTTGGGCATGTTAATTTCCACTAGACCCAGGTAAAGGATTTGCTCTTTGGCAGTAAGTTCAGAAGAGAGAACGGGCCCCAAAGGAACCAGACTCCATTGTTTCATAGATGGATGCAGAAGCTCGTCTCCCTGGACTACTGAGGACCCACAGCTTGGATGGCTGTGTATGATGTTACGGACTGTCTGATGAATGTGGGGGAGTAAAAAGGTGCTGGAGGCAGGAGAGAGAAAGAACTGGAGCCATCTGAACTGAAAGCTGAGCTCAGCTCTCTAGTGACTTTAAAAATGTGTTATTGCTGGCCTCCTCGTTTTTATAATTAGATAGGGAGAAAATAGCTGGTGAACATGTGAGTAACCAGGTGTGGAAAAACATTTTGTTGTGCTTCCAGGCAGAATTTAGCAACTCACTCTGCAAAAAGGTCATTACTTGTTCACTTGTTGGAAGCCAAGCTGGTTGTCAAATTACTTTAATTTAAGCTTTTTTTCCACTAAGTTTTACTATGGAGGTTGTCTCTCTCAAAAAGGGAAAAAAACAGTTTTAAAAAGTCAAACGTGTTTTGTTCTCTATCAAAGATACCATGGTGTTTCAGCCCAGGCAGGAATGAGAATGTCCAAGGAGGAGGTGCAGGAGCAGAAGAGGCCAAGTTAGTCTTCCAGCCATCCACCCCCTCCCTGTTCTCATGGGACGCACCTTAAGATGAAATTTCCCTTGTAAAATGAGCAGGGCTCAGATTTTGGCTGGGATAGAAGGGGTTGCATACATAGTTGCAATGGGAGAGCACATCCATACTTTCTATTTAAACCTGCTGTGAAATCTTGGGAACTTGGGTCCTGTTTTCTTTCTTTTTGTCTCTCAAAACAGAAACACGGGATTTAGGAAAACATCACATGTGTTTTTTTTAACTCACCGGCTCCACAGACACTGAGAAGCTGCCATGTCTTTAGGGAGAGGAAGAGCTCAAATTCAAGCTGCAAATCTGCTCAGTATCTCCAAGAAGTCACTCAGCCCCTGTTTTCTGTTCCAGTAACCAGAGGATTCAGGCTATGAGGGAAACACCAAACATGTGCACTGTCTCTGATAATGGAGTTTCAGGGTATTCTGGCTCTTAGAAACCATAATTTTATTTAACAAATTTAAATACAGTTTGTTTAAAACTGAGAACAGACAGTGCAGCTGTAATACACTCCATCCTGGCCAGAGCTGGTCTTACTGACCATGGGTATCTGCTCCCGAGGACCACGGTAGCCTCTGTGCAAGCTGGAAGGGCCCAGGCTCGTGTGACCAGCTTTGAGGAGAGTGGAGTGTATGTGCAGGGTTGTGTTCAGGACTCGATCCTTGACGTTTTCCTGAAAGTTATGTTCCTTCCAAAGAGGGAAGGTTGCAACCGAGCAGGGACTGGAATTAAGATTAGTGAAACAAAACATGCAGCTAGGAGAGGACAGCAGTTGGCAACTATTTAAATGGTATGAAAACTCTGTAGTCCTTGAAAAATGTCTCTTTCCATTCTAGGGTTTGCAGACTGAAGGGAACTTGGAAGGCTAGTACAATAACAGAATATATCTGCTGGAGTGCAGAGCTACTGATTTAATACAAGATAACAACACCCGTTCCCATAGAGCAGCCAGTAGCATCAAATGCTTTTCTATCCAAGTCGTGCTTCAGCCAATACGTCTAAAAGGAACATTTTTGTAAAGGCTACGTCGCAAGGCTTCTGTGACTGGGAACTAAAGAATGCAGCTTTTCCCCAATGGTTTCGATATACACTGAGAGAAAATAACTTACCAAAAAATATTTGTGTTTTTTTTTTTTAAATATATGAAATACACAATGTCATTAGTCCGAGGGGAGACTTCTGCACTGTGAAACTAACAATCAGATCTATAGCATTTTAATAGTTCTATGTGTTAGGGCTAAAGATAACAAAGTCTATTTCCAGGATTACATTTTCCCTCAATTCAAACATAAAATTGTGCTTCCGACTTTTTGGAAAGAATTGGGATAATGGGGATTGAAAGAACTGGGATAATGGGGATTGTTCAAAGTTTTGACGACTATGAACGGGGAGGTAAGTTTTTTGTTTGTTTTTTAAGGGGCTGGAGGTGGGGGGAAGGGGTGTGTTGTACCTCAGTTTCTTCCTAGGCAAGTTTGTCACCTCAAATACAGAGTCAACCAAGGTAGTAGCACCCAGGTTCTTCTTCTGCATTGGTCAGTCCTGTGCCTCTCACTGAGAAACAAAATACAGTTTCGTCAGAGAGCACCCTTTCATCAACGCTATCTCAGGTCCTTTGATGTTGCAGAACAGGGATGAGATGATTAATGTTCTACATAGACGGTTTTTCAACCTGCCTCAAGCCAGGTGCTGAAGAAACAGAGCACTAAGCACAGGGTCCCCTTCACAAGGGTGCTGCTTGACCCATCAGAAGTTAACTCTCAAACGGCTCCAGTGTGGCTTTTCACGCCAGTAGCTCTGCAGTAATATGGCATGGCCCTGAAAAAGGGGCTAGGGCTGAAGGATACGTTCCAGTAGAATAGTAAATGCGCTAAAATCAGCTTTGATTATTCAATCCCTGGTTTTAAGCAATTAACTCTGTGTTTTAAGAATGGAAATTTGGCTTTATGGAGGAGCACCCTTCAGAGAATCCCACACCTAGTGCTCATGTGAACCCAGTCAGAGCTAAACAGAACCAAGATCTGAGCCTGGATGAAGTATTACGGTGTGTGGCCACAACAATCTCATTAAAACCCACTTCCAATTATTTTAGCATGGATGAATAAAGAACCACATGCTGTAAACGTAACTCCATCCAGGAACAGTGGTCAGCTAGTAGTGGTCAACTCCATGTCCAGGTGGAGATTGGTGATGAGTGGTGCCCCTCCGGGGTCCATACTGGGACCAGTACTGTTCAGTATCTTCATCGATGACACACTGGGATCGAGTGCACCCTCACCAGTTTGCAGAGCACACCAAGCTGAGTGGTGCGGTTGACAAACCTGAGGGATGGGACGCCATCCAGAGGGATCTGGACAAGCTCCAGAAGTGGGTCCATGTGACCCTTACGAGGCCGAACAAGGCCAAGTGCAGGGTCCTGCCCCTGGGTCAGGGCAACCGCCGGTATCAATACAGGCTGGGGACTGAGAGATTGAGAGCAGCCCTGCTGGGAAGGACTGGGGGTACTGGCAGATGAGAAGCTGGACACGAGCCAACGTGTGCTCACACCCCAGCAAGCCAACCCTACGTACCCTGGGCTGCATCCAAAGCAGCGTGGCCAGCAGGTCAAGGGAAGGGATTCTGCCCTTTCTGCTCTGCTCTCGTGAGACCCCACCTGCAGCCCTGCGTCCAGCTCTGGGACCACCAACATAAGGAGGACATGGACCTGTTGGAGCAAGTCCAGAGGAGAGCCAGAGGGCTGGAGCACCTCTCCTGTGAAGAAAGGCTGAAAGAGTTGGGGTTCTCCAGCCTGGAGAGGAGAACGCTCCAGGGAGACCTTATTGCAGCCTTTCAGTAGTCAAAGGAGGCTTACAAGAAAGATGGGGACAGACTTTTTAGCAGGGCCTGTTGCAATAGGCCAAGGGGTAATGGTTTTGAACTAAAAAAGGGTAGATTTAGACTAGATATAAGGATAAAATGTTTTACAATTAGGGTGGTGAAACACTGGAAGAGGTTGCCCAGAGAGGTGGTAGATGCCCCATCCCTGGAAACATTGAGGGTTAGGCTGGACAGGGCTCTGAGCAACCTGATCTAGTGGAAGGTGTCCCTGGTGCATTGCAGGGGGGTTGGACTAGATCAGCTTTAAAGGCCCCTTCCAACCCAAACCAGTCTGTGATTCTGTGAGCACAGAGGTATGTCAAGAGTGCCCTCCAAACCATGAAACTAATGAAGGGAGAGGACAGAGGGGGGAAAAAAAAAAAACAGAGAACAAAGAGAACAGAGTTACTGAACGGGTTTGTTCTAAGCTGCCTTGCTTTTCACCCTCCCCTGAAACCTTCCTGTCTTGTGCAGCGTAATAAACACTGATTAAAGTAGGTTTAAAATTAAGGGCTAAGGTGCCATCTCAGAAGGCAGCTGTCCCCTCCACGAACAGAGAGCTGCTTAGGCTGTTGCACACATAGCCGCAAGGTACGTGTGTCTCAGGAAAAACGAGTCATCGGGGGCCAACACACTCCGGCGGGCATTCTCACCCTTGCTTTCAGGTCCTGTAAAACTGCCCCCTCAGTCTAGACAGCCATTCCAGCTGGGCCACGTCTTCAGCGCGTCGTGCCCTGCGTGCACTTCTCCCAAACTGAGCATCTCACGAGGCAGCTGGTCGTGTACTGAAGCTGACGTCAGTCCTGTATTTTCTGTGCTTTTTTCTCCACCTCCAGAGCGTCTGGTTCTGCTCAGAGTCCAGGAGGAAGGGCAGGGGAATCCGGGTAGTTTATGTATGCAGTGTTGCTTGTTTTCAGTACGCTAAAACTCTTGGAAGTCAGCAGAGGTCCTGGCTACTGCATGTCTGGCTGGTTGTATGCTGCGGAGAGGAACCTTGCAGGCTGTGCACGAAGAAATCTCCTGCAACAGAGACACAACCAGCATGTGTATTACCCTTCTGCCTCGCTGCAGTTAGCTGCCACCCCTTGGAACTACCCCAAAACCCACCTCAGCTTGCAGATCTGCGAGTGCTGCTGCTAGGCAACTGGGTGTTGGTGGAAAGCAGTTGTGACAGCGCTGAAGAGCTATGGCCCCTCTGCAAAGCCGCTATATATAGCACAGATAATATGCAGTGCAGGCTTTCCTCTGCTGTCCTGCCAACGGGCCGCAAAGGCAAGCCACTGCAGCAGGCAGGGCTCCATCCAGCTAGCCCAAGGGAATGTGCTATAAGGGAGCTCATTACTGTTAAAAATTTACTGCTGCTGAGCAAGTCTCCCCCTTTCCTTTGCTGCTCTTGCTTCTCTGTATTTGAAAGGAAAAGAGAACAAGCAGCAACCGCCTCTCCCTTCCAAGCCCGGTTCTACGCTCCACTTAAAGGGAGTTGTCCATTTATTTTTTCCCCCCACAATAATGAAGCACGGCGACAGAGTCTGGATGCAGATACAGCCCATCCTCCACTCGAGCAAACCAACCGCAGAGTGCACTCTGGAAACAGAGCGGACTAAATGCACCAGGGTGCTGGGGTAATTAAGGGTGAGAAGCCAGGGCGTGAACAAACGAGCAGGAGGTCAGCCATCAGCGTGCGCCGCCTCGCCTCCTTCCCACTGAAGAAGACACTCCACGCTCACCCTAAGTAAACAAACACCTCACGTGGCGTTTAATCCACGCTCTCCCTCACTTGTCACCGACTTTGGGTGGCTTTGATGGGGATATAAATTAAACTCTTTCCCTCAGTGAAAGCTTCTGCCTGACTTAAAAATGCTTTCGCTGTTATTACTTTAGCTTTCCTCGGGTGTTTGCAAGTGGATGAATTCACATCCTTCACCCTCATGCTTTAGCTATGTTAGTACAGTTGATAAGGCAACCTTCTTGTTTAGACAAGGGTTTGGTTTTTTAACCGTGTAACTTCTGCCTAAACTCTCACTCCCCAGAGATACCTTTTCCCCGCAACCTCTCACCAGGTATTTTCCCTTTAGCAGCTTGTCTTACAGATAAAAAAGAGAGATTGACTAATGGTCTTGAGAAGTTTTGCAGTAAGGGAAGGTCAGAGATGTGAAAAATGGAAAATAAAAAGCACATTTACAAGAGCTTTTGTCTTTTTCCTGCCATTGTCTAGTATTTTCCTTTTTTACTGTTGCTTCCCATTACTGTCCAAAAATGTAGAGGTCTTACCTGGTGTTGGTGTCCGTTCAGCCATGCACAGTCAGATTTCCACATTGGGATCTGTGAATCCTTTCTTCCCCTCATTCACCAGCACAGGCTTTTCTGTCCTCGTATGCCAGACTAAAATCTGAAGAAGCCAACAGCAGTCATTAGCCGCACCTCTTCACTGCACTAACAAATATTCTTGCACATTAAATCAATAGTGCAATTTAACCATCTACCCTGGAGCCTAATGGGGCATTCACAGCTGAAAGGAGGTTTGCATAAAACTTCGTTTAGGCAGGCCTACCGCTATCCGAAATGCACAGCGCACAGAAATTACCCATTTTACAGTGTACTGTCTTGGGACATTAACCTGCTCCTTCCATGTAGTTATCAACCATCTTCCTCAAAAGGCTCATCAACCTTTTCAATGAGGTAAGGCAGTTCCTTTATAACCACAGAATGACATGCATGTTTCCCCATAGACCGAGTTCCTGACTCTGGTTCTTGGTTATTATGTGACTCCATCCTTGGCCAGTGTGGAGCTACTCGCGAGGCTCAGAGTGGAAATGCAAATTCTTGCCACTTTGGGTCACATGTGCCTCTTGCGTTGGAGGGCAGAGGCAGTTATAGCGAGTGCCGCCAGCTGCTCCAGGTGTCACCATTGCCTTTGGTTGTGTGAAATATTAAAAAGGATTTTTCAGTGCTGAAAATCCATTATCGGAGGGAAGACATCAGTCTGCTCCCTAACCTCACAGTCACTTCTTTTTCACTTTTAAATTCTTTCAAGACCCTAAAAAGAGATGAGAGTGACACTGATGGGAGAAGTCCTTACCGCTGCCACAGTTCTCTGTTGCAGCCTCTGCTGCCTCAGAGCTGCAAGATGCAGGAGCTGGTTACGGAACGCTCCCTTCCTCCCACACACACTCTGGGCTGTACACGGCCCCTTCATAACCCAGCAAGCGTTAGTCCACCATGTCACCTCACCCCCCCGCCCCACGTAGGTCCTTTGAAATGCTGGCCCCACGCTGCCACCCACTATTCTGTACCAAATACAATATGCTGCATCACTTCAAAGCCCCTCTCCAACTTGCTTAAAACAGAACTGAAGCTTCTACTAAAAGCCTCCCTCAGTCTTAGCAGCAGAGTTTAATATAGATGAACACATCTGTGGAGAAGAAATGGGAAAAATATAAATTGAAGAGGTGGCCTGACGTTTTTGGAGGGGCGGGGGGGTAGGATTGTAGGTAAACAGTTTCTACTAGCTGTGCTATACTGCTGGCACAGACAGCTCTGGAAGCTGTTTAAAATACTCTCCCCTCACTAGACTCAATTATACTTACTGCTTTGCTCCTGGAAGCTGAATTGCTGGGAGCAGCTTCATTCCTCCAGAGCTACAGTTTCCTGCTTCCCTTCACCTGCTCGCAGGGATATTTCCTACCTTGCGGGGGTTTCCCTCTGGTTGCTATGACAATACTCCGCACATTTAATCCAAGTATCTGCAGACCATTTCATACCCAGTCCCTGCTTTTCTGAAAAACGAGGGCACGTTCTGTTTCTAAAGGACGAACAAAGCACTTTTCAAACCCTTCTGGTTAAACAAGAGCACCCACACCTTCCCAAGAAGCTGTTTGACCAAATTTGTCTCTGATGTGAGCAGTCACCTCCCGTGCAGGGCTTAAATCTTGCCTGTTAGTACTAAGGCAGGAGAGACCAACTGCTGTCTGGAGTGGGTCCAAAAACCCATTTAATCACTCCCCCACAACCACTTCAGAGCCCGCTCATCAAAGTTCGCCTTTTATTACAGCCCTGCTCACCCACTGCAGCAACGCTGCTGCAATTACGGCGCTACTTTCCTATGAAAAGGCAAAACCAAACAGGTCTGTACAAGTGGCTCTCGGGGCTACACCAGCATCAGTTATGGGCTTCTCATCCAATAAACAGAATGTGCAAACCTTAATGCAGTCCAGGTGCTAGAAAACCCTTGTAGCCAATTCTCCTTTCCAGCAGGAGCAGGTAAGAGCTCTTTCTACTTCTGACACATAAACACTCAACCCTGCTGAAGGCCAAGGGCTGCACTCTGCCAGGAGCAGGACTCCCACTTCAGCAACTCTAACCACATACTCCATAAACAGAAGACCACAACTACACATTATTAGCTTTTCTTTAAACTGGATCCCACTTCTGCACTGTTAAAGCCAAGTGCAGTAAAAGACAGCTATACTAAATTAACTAAAACGGACCAGTTTTCAGAGTTCACAGCTTGATAGAGCAGCTTCTACCATTTTTCATGCTGTGTTCTTGAACTTGGGAGGGAAATCACTGATTAGTACAAACCCACCTGCTTTTCCTCTCAGCCAATTGCTTGATTTTGTCCACAAGCCGTGTGTTTGGTTTATGCCCCAAGCTTCGGTTTGCGCAAAACTTACAGCTCGCAAGGGAGTAAACAGTGAGGAGGACCAAGTATCTGCCCTTCCCTGAACAGTGGTTTCACATAGGTCACCTGAGGGAGTCCCCTTTAAAAATCTCTTCTGCTGCAGAACATTTCCAATCCTTTCCAGTCCTGCCGTTCAAAATCACAGGACTCAAAAGAGAGCTAAGAGATTATAAGAGTTCATCTCCATAGCAGACTTCTTCACTGTCTTCTAACAGGAAATTAAAAACCCAACAGGCAGGTTGGAGGCGACCACAGGGTTTTAAGGACACCGACCCTCGATGGAGGGTTTCAATAATTCTTATTTGAAATGGAGACTACACAACATGAAGAAAAAGAGACACTGAGCTGAAATGACAGATTTGCTTCCTCCCAACTACTGCTAAACCAAATTTCTGCAGGCTCTCTTAGGCACCGTGGAGGCCCTCTTCTCCCAAAAGCACATCCATTGGCATGACAAATAAAGATTGCTTCTCCCTATAACTCCTGCTTTCCTCATGCCACTGCTATTAAATGAGCCAGAGCTCTGACAGTAATCTTCAACTGTGTAATTACACCAACTTGAAGATTTGTGCTTTGTGATGGGTATTACAGGCAAAACAGACAAGACCACAAGAGAAGAAAAGGTCACAGCGGTCTAATTTGAGCTATTGCAGCTGCAGCACAGATCCGGAGGTCCACTGTGGAGCAGTGCAGGAAGACAGCGCTGCAAAACCCACGCCGCTCCGATGTAAATTACAGCTTGCAGCTTTGGTACAGGGAATGGCATCGGCACAGCAGTTCTGGTGACTAATCAAGTCAAGGCGAGGCCAAAAGAAGCCTCCCAGCTCTGCATGTCGGTTGTGAAAACCAACAGTTCGAGCACTGGTGTCTTCACTGGTGCACGTGTGAAGCTTAACCGACAGAGTGCTGTCACACAGCAGCCAGGGTACCGAAAGTTCACTGCCAACCACTGCTCACAAACCCACCCAAGAAGAAGAACCCAGTCTCGGGAATTTAACCCAATCTAACCCAAAAGGGGACAGATCTCCTCCGTCTGTACCCCGCTGCTCAGCCCCTCAAAGGCACAAAGAGCTCACAAAGCTGATGCCCCTGCCTGCCATACGTAGCGCCCCAGGATAAAATCAGGAGGAAGCAAAGTCCTCCTTTTCAAGCCTTCTTGCCTTCGGCTGACGTTTCCTCTCCCTTCTGCCCATTCTGAGCCAGTCTGAGCTGGTTTAGATCTGTGACACACCGCGAAGCAGCCAGTTCGGGTTGCCTTTCGCTGTGCAGTTTCCTGGCTGCTGCTGGGCCGAAAGGCTTGGCCTCCTCCATCTGCACGAGGATTTATTCCCCTCCCAGAGCCAGCTCCAAGATCCACAGTAGCCACCGTGCTGGTATGTGGCTCAGGTGCTGCTGGGAGAGCTCTCTTTTCCCCCTGTCCTCTTGCCTGTGTCTGACAGCAATATATATTTTAAAGATACCGACCGTGGCATCTAACAGTGCCCACGAGCACCTCGCCTCTAAGGCTCAGAGGCAGCCAGTTCCCTTCCATAACACCCACCCAAACACCAAGCTCTAGCTCGCAGATTTAATCTCAGACTTGACTCAGCCAAGAGATAAGGAGAGAGGAGGAATGACTACTTCTAGCCACCACTTCAATGCCAGTGAATTGCTACCAGGACCGCTCGAGCGCACAAAAGCCTGCCTCACCCAAAGAAATGTACCTATGCCCGTCTCCCTGGAGAAACAAGCGGCTCCAGGAGCAGCTGGAACGAGACATCTGATTTGCAAGGACCTTGTATTTTGCGGTCTGTCCTCTTGTACCAGTTTAAGCTGAAGCTTTTTCCATAGCTGGGGCCACTCAAAGTCTCTCTCCTTGAAGGGCTCCCTGGCTGAGCGTACTGCGGCTTGTTTCCTCAGGTGTTAACAGAAAATGAGGAGCAGAACATGTCCCAGTTACATCGACGTCGTGGGAATACAGAATTTCAGACCTCTAATCTGTGTCAATGGACTGAAGAGAGTGTAGTCTGTGCTGCGGGGGGCAGGCTGGGGGGGAGCGCAGGAGCAGCATTACACAGAAATACATAGCCTGCTTCCAAAGCCTTGTTTCTTTACAACTCCAGTATAAACTAACCCTTCCCTCCTGATAAGGAGGGATAACTCTCTCCTCTCTCCTTGGCAATTAATATTGACTTCCTTAATTTTCTCCTTCATTTGGGCAGTTCCCAAATCAAAGAAAATAAGCAGGATATATGTCTTTGGCCAAAGCTTAAGCTTTTTTTTTCAGGAGCGTGCATTTGTGGGCTGAATTCTGATAAATACTACAAATACCAGCATTGCACACAGGGCAGGCAGCATTTATGGAGCTCAGATGTCTGTGCTTACCTTACATACTTCTCTGATCCCTCCTTAACGACTCTATCTGAGCATATCACAATTTTTAATGTAAATCTCACTGCAAAGGAGGAGTATGGTTATGTTTAACAGAAGCAAACTCCACCAGCTGCCGGAAGCGCACTAGCACAATGAGAAAAAAGTCTGTGCTTTGATCTCTGAGCAGGAGGACCCCAGACCACAGGCCAGATTTGTCCTTCTCTACTGCTTGTCTGGACTCTCCTCCTCATAAAATGGGTAAGCACAGCAGCAATTGGGAAATGGAGGCTGCTGGCATCAGCTAAAAGCAGAAATGCAAAGCTCAACCTGCAAAGCTGCAGCCAGAGTTTGCCAGGAGCAGACAGCATTCAGTTCACAACAAGGACCCTTGTAAGATCTCCACAGCCTAGCCAAAAAAAGAAACACAGTCTGCTTCAAATCCTGGCCAGCAGTTCCTGCTTCCTCTCCATCTCTGACCTGCAGCTCTTGTGTGACAGCGCTGGCAGAGCAGCCTGTCTGACAGCACCATTTTTTTTCCTCCTGCCTGGAAACAACTTTTTTCTTCTGCTCCTTCTTCCATGTGTTCCTCCACAACTGTCATTTCCTACCCCCAGACTTCTAACGCAGTTCTCTCCAATAGTTATTTACAGCAGGCACAATATACTGAAGGTTGCGTAAGTGGCCGCGGAGTAAACACCCCTGATCTTCTGACCACCAGCCTTGAAGTGACCCGTGCAACTCCCTCCGCCTGTTGCAAACACATTTGTTTCCAGCTGGTGCTTTCTTCTTAGCTAGCAGGGCATGCAGTGCCCAAGAACAGACATCTAATTTTAATCCAATCTCTTTTCCCACCCTTGGGAGACCATCTGTGTTATTTATCCCAGTGCTGGACAGCCATAACCACAGACATGTAGATTTTATAAAACAAGGCACAGCAGGTATCAGATAATAAACGGAGTCGCTCCTCCCTCTCAGCTCCTCTTCCTTATTCCCGGACTCCTTGCCTGAGCACTGCCGAACATTGAGATCCTTGGTTTTTTACGTGGCTGGGGGCTGTGGAGCGGTGCAGATAGAAAGCAGAGAAAAAGGGTATTATTCAAAATCTTTTCCTATCCCAAAAAAGGGATGGAGACCTGATCAAACACTGGGCTTTTTTTGCCAATAACAGCTTATTTGCAAAAAAAGAATGGTCCTCCCGGGATAATTAAGCAATAAAATCTCCCTAAATCAGGCTGCCTGGTGCCATGAGAGTGCTATACAGGGGTCTGTGATCTCAGAGGGACCCTCTCCACACCTACAGTGCCCAGCAGACCCATTCACAAAGCTTTCAAAAGCACTTGACAGCACCTCTCTTGCTGTTGTCTTATGATTGATGCCTGTCACACTAGCCAACATTGTTTCTCGCACTTCCCTGTCATTCCAGATAGATATCCGTCTGTTGTCTCTTATTTTAGACTGGGAAGTCTTTCGGGCAAGAACCATCATTGTGTTCTGAGTTGCTACGTTATTTAGTACATAGGGCTCCTGCTTCATGACTTGGTGGCTCCTAAGCAATGTGTACAGTTAAATAATTAGCAGTCACTTTGACAGCAGTAACATCCCCCCCAAATGACAATTCCTGGAAGCCTCCTAGAGCTCAGAGCAATATCCCAGGCATTAAAACGTTTCCACATTACCTCTGGCACAGAAAGATCCAGGTTATTGTGGACAACTACAGTGATATTGCGTAGATGCCAAGAGGGAGAAGGCAACTTCGCACTAAGGCAGTGGTTGTGTGAGCAGTCTTTCCCTGCAGCCAAAACCCACTTTTTGTGGCTGGTACTCCAGGGTCACAGTTCAGATGGGTTCCAGAGGGCCATATCTTATGTGATGCTAGCTTCTCCCAGGAGTACCAGTAATCAAAAGCTGCAGGAATTCGCATAAAGCAACCAACGTACATTTCACCTATGGTGTTCCCTGCTCCAGAGGCTTAGCAAGGCCATAGGTAAGTCCATCTTGAAAATGATAAGGATATATACTAGAGGTAGTTACAGGGCAGAGAAGACTCCATATTTCAGGGCCTATGGCAACTGCTAGCAGCCCAAAACTGAGAAAGACAACTGCCCTCCACACATTTTAATACCTAACGACCCATTCTCAGCCCCCTTGCAATGGGGGTCTGCCCTCATCAGACGCAGAGGACAAGTGACTGAATGGTAGGGCTGAACGGGCCTTCTGCTACCTCTGGATCCGTACAACCGATGTATGAAGAAGAGACTGTACCTTAGTGCAATTGGCAGCTTTCGGCTCAAGGTCATTCAAGGTCACTAGTTCCCGGAGCAGGCTGCTCTCCTGGTAGCCTCCCTTCACTCCTCGCAGTTTGAAGTAAGCCTGAGATCGCTGGAGAATCAGTCTGAGGTTCACAGCAAACCCTGCCATGTCTATAGCAAAGGGGCGGTGGGGGTCGAACACAGTTTTCCAGCCATAGACCTTCCCTGCAGCGTTCACTTTGGGGGACTCGTAGCGCAAGCCACCGACGAAGGCTACTGGCCACACTGACACCTTCCTGGTGCTGCGCATCTGGAGGCAAGGAAAGAGAAGGGTACGGTGGGTGCACACAGCAGGGTCGGCCGCACGCGGCTTCCAACACACAAACCAGCACCACCAGTTCCAACACACAAACCAGCACCAGCAGTTCCAAGACACAAACCAGCACCACCAGTTCCAAGACACAGCACCATCGGTTCCAAAACACAAACCAGCACCACAAGTTCCAACACACAAACCAGCACCACCAGTTCCAACACACAAACCAGCACCACCAGTTCCAACACACAAACCAGCACCATGAGTTCCAACACACAAACCAGCACCACCAGTTCCAACACACAAACCAGCACCACCAGTTCCAAAACACAAACCAGCACCATCAGTTCCAACACACAAACCAGCACCACCAGTTCCAAGACACAAACCAGCACCACAAGTTCCAACACACAAACCAGCACCACGAGTTCCAGCACACAAACCAGCACCACGAATTCCAACACACAAACCAGCACCATGAGTTCCAACACACAAACCAGCACCACCAGTTCCAACACACAAACCAGCACCACGAGTTCCAACACACAAACCAGCACCACCAGTTCCAAGACACAAACCAGCACCACGAATTCCAACACACAAACCAGCACCACCAGTTCCAACACACAAACCATCACCATGAGTTCCAACACACAAACCAACACCACCAGTTCCAACACACAAACCAGCACCACGAATTCCAAGACACAAACCAGCACCACCAGTTCCAAGACACAAACCAGCACCCCAGCAGAATGACTTCGCCCTGCTCACTGGATGTCCTGCAGGACACGGGTGGCCCTGGGTTTCAGCACAAGCCCTGGAGAAAAGGGCCTGGGTCACATTCCCAGGCACCCTCTGTGGCTCAGACCAAGCCGCAGAGCTCGTTACTCACCTGCACGAGGATGCACACCCTGGAGCCTGAGCAGCAAAGTGCTTTGGAAAGTGGCAACTAACAATAGCAATAGTCATGGGTAGCCACGGGGCCAAGCATGAGTGCAGCGCTAAAAACAAAGCTGCCGGTTATAAACTTAACTGAGATTTAAGAGGGGGGTTTTGTTCCAAGGTCTTTAGAGCTGTGGGGCATCAGTCTTGGGCATGGACAGTGGGGGAAACAAGGACACAGAGGAGCACTTTGCCCGAGGCCACCTGGAAACGCAGGAGTGGCCTATCTGGGAAGAAAGGTGTGTTCTCTGAAAGTGAAGTAGTTTGAGCTGCAGTTTCAGCCTGTGAGCTGCAGTAAGGCTAAAAGCATCTTTCGAGCGAGGCACTGCAGCCGTAGCCCATAACCTCAGGGACAGCTGGGAAGCACAGCCCCTTCAGAAACTCCCAGCACGCAGGACGGTGCTTCGTAGCTGCTCCTGCTACCCAGTGGAAGGACGCTGGATGCCTCTGCTCCCCGTAGAGCCAACAGAAATAGACAGGAGCCATCAGGGGACACTTCAGATACCGGCACTTGCCAATGCAGATGCTCTGAATGCCAGTCTGCCTGCTCGCCCCCGCCAGCACCCTGCCCTGCTCTGCTGGCAGGCTCAGCCTCACGTTCTGCTCTCAGCCCAGTCTCTTAGATCAGGGATCTCCCAGAGCTAATCTCATCACTGTTAATTACTGCAAACGAGACCAGAAGAGCTCTGGCACTTGCCCTTCTGCATTATACACATGCTAACGGCAGCCCTGTCCACAGGGAACAATAGTGCGTGTCTTCTGCATTTCACAGCACATTTCATTGGCTCCATGTGACCTTAACTGCAGCTACACATCAAGGAGGAGAAGCCTCTACCAGCAAAGCACACCAGGTGAAGGAAGGAACCCTTTCTGCTCTATTAATGTGCAGTGCCTGTCTCAAGATGCTGCCAGAACCAGCCTCAAAGGGGACTGTGGAAGACAGACATTCGGTCTGAATTTCCTTTCACCTTTAAAAACATGTATATTCCTGTGGCTGTCCAAGCTGAAGGGGAACCATCAGGGAGGGGAAGGGGGCCAGATATGGAGCAAATAAATAGGAGATCCTTGGTATAAAACCTGGCAACTGGTAGGGAAGGAAGCAACCCTCCTTTTCTTGTTCCTTGCTGCAAAAGCTTGGCCTCAGGAGAGCAAGGGAACAAGGAATTTCTGAGCTGGAAGCCAGCTGAGGTACAGCGTACCTGGCACTGTAACACCATTGCAAACCTGCAGGCAGGGAAAGGCTCAGGAGTTCATTCAGAGCCCCTGTAGGAGCGGAACAAACAAGATGGGAAAATCACATGGGAACCTTCCCCTGCTCAAGCCCGACAGGGTTGTCAGGACATGCTGAAATTCAGCCTGCCATCACAGTTCCTGGAGCTGCAAACTTCCAGGCTGAGGTCTCGGCCCCATCGCCTACTTCAAACAGCCTCAGAGACCCTCCATCCCCTGATGCTGCGAGCAAAGTAGCTTCCGAGGGGAGTGCTGCCCTCTCCAAGGCGGTGCGTGAAGGGCTCCACTTTTCTGGGAGGAGAAGCAAACGCTGATAAATGCACGCTCCTCCTGTGTGCAGCAAGCCAGAGCCAATTGCCCAGAGCATCTCTGAACAAGATGTCCTGCAAGCGCTGTGAGTGTGCTGGCACCATTCAGGCGTAACTCTGAAAGGGCGCTGCTACCTCAGCTGGGGATCTGTGCAGAGCAGCCACCAGGCTCTTGACAGCTGCAGAGTTTAACCAGTGGACACCCTGGGATGACAGCAAACAAATGCAAACAGCAAGCAAGTCCCCCCAGGGACTCCTCAAACAGAACAAACGTGAATTAGCAGCCAGCCAAGTGTAATACATAGGGGTGGTGGAGAAGAAAGGTAGATAACATCAGACCAGGAACCAGGTGGCAATCTCCAGAGTGGAGCGTGGAAGGAGGACGGCCAAGGTTTCTTTTGCTAGGCACTGTGCTTCCACACATGCATGTCAGACAGCAGGCGACGTTCCAACCCTAACAAGGCTCCCCACAGGGGATGGCAGCTCCTCATTTACTTTCCTTTTACAGTGAAAACTATCTGCCTCCTGCTCACATGCCACAGGATAAACTGGGGGTCCCATTACTTGGCAAAGGATGCCCTTGGGAAACATGCACTTCGCAGCGTGGTAACCGACCCCCAGAGAAAACTTCAGGGCAGCTGTGGTGGGATCACTATAAAGACAAGACTGATCCCGAGCTCAGGAGAGGATGTGCAACAGCATCTCGCCAGCTCAGTACACGGCACCTTTTACACCCCACGTGCTAATCTGTTGTGTTCAGCCGGCAGGGCCCTCCCCAGCAGCATCTTACCTCCTCAAAGAGCTCCAGGCTGTAGGTGTTATCGTCATCAGCAAAGTAAACAATCCCAGGCTGGCTGTTATTTTTGTTAAAGGTCTCTCTCAACCATCTCAGAGCAAGGTTCCTCTGCATGGTCCCCCGGGGAATGCGGGGATCCCTCATGTCTCCCCGCAGCTTGTAGTTGCGGGGTGTCTCCACGTTGAGGTGGGTGTAGTTCAGCCCCGTGTCCCGCAGCAGCCGGGTGATGAGAGGTGTGCGCCGCTGGGAGTCCTCCACCAGGATCCAGTGCAGGTTTGGCACGTGCAGGAGGGTGTTGGCCAGGCGCGTCAGCTCTGCCTTCTGCACAGGCCGGCTGTAGGTGGGTGTAATGACGTGGATGGTGGGAAGGGTGTCTGACCACGGGGGTGGGCGGGTATAAACATATTCTGTCCTCACCACCTCCACAATGTCCCGGTCCGACAAGCAGTATTCCTTGGAGTCCAAGCCTGCAGTGAGATCACGCTGGGAGTCACCACCATCATCTGAGCAAGGGTACGAGAGAGAAGAAAAAGCCGCATGGACTCAGTCCTCCAACACCCCCCGAGTGAGCCAGCAGGCTGCTTGCTAATAGTAGATCACCCTCATGGTTTCAGAGGAAAGGAAACAAGCTCAGATGGAGGCTTTAATAAATCAGTACACAAATAAATAAAGGAATCAGGGACAAACACACATGAGAAAAGAAGTTCCTGCTGTTAGAAAACCAGCATCAAACAAGGCTTGAGAGCCCAGGACAATGCTGCAGCTGAGTGCTCGGAATAAGCAACTTCAAAAAGCACCCAGAAGAGACAGGCTTGTAGAGCAATTAGATCTAGATGAAGAAAACAGCAACGAGGACTGACAATCTGTCATTCCTGTAGAGCTCCAGAGCTCTGGGCACCATGCTCAGTAGGACAGGACTCATGGCTCTGCACTCAAGCACTGGATTGCCTGGATTGGGAGGCAGGGAACTAACTGGTGGAAAAAAACCAAGTCAGTGAGGATTCCCCAGGAGCAGCATCTGGCCAGAATACCGCAGTACCCCATGCTCTCCTGACAGGCCTGGGATGGGGCACAGAGAAGTGGGGAAAGACACTCTCCGAATCCAGAAATGGAGAGTAGAAATTAAAGCCTGTAATTGTAGGCTTTTTCCTGCAGAGGCTTTCACCTGCCTCTGACTAACCTCTCCTCAAAAAGATCCTACCAATCTCTGAAGATAACAGCCCATTCAGTAGTGTGCATGTGAACAATGAACATCACATATATAAAATACACCGATCCAAACATATAAAATCCTTGCAAATAGAGACTTGTTCACAATCAGCTCAAGGAAAAAAAAACCCAAACGTTCATGCACCTGTCGCTGTCATTTTTTTTTCCAGGGTGCGACTTTCACACTTCCGTACCGCTGTGGACCAGCAGGAATACCATGGTCTACAGTTAGGAACTGGCAGAGATGAAGGGGCACCTCCATTCAGCTGTTCTCTAGCGGGCATGTAATACTTTGAGCCATAGATTTTTGCAAAACCAGCTACTACCGGGAACTTCAGATGAGAAAGAACAGGAACAGACAGACATTATATCTGACCCAGCAGGGTACTACCTATAGTTTTTTCATAGCATGTTACTCTTCCAGCAGCACAGACTTTGATACCAGCCTTTCACCGAATGAAGGCCTTGTACGCCATAGCGTTGGTGGAGGGAGGGTCTGGATTTGGTGGGGTGGACGGGGACAAGGTGTCCTGCACACGTTTGTGTCGGGCCCTATGTAAGGCAAAGCACATCAGCATCGCGTAGCAGAGCTCTCTGAAAGCAGAGAACGCTGGAATCAATTCCAAAATAAAACTGCAGAATGCATTGGACACAGACACAAATGTCATTAGCCAGGATGGTGCTTGAGACAGTTTGCAAACCCCTGCAGGTCAAACCCTCAGCTGTAAATCCTGGCATGTGTAAGGACTGCCATTCTGCGCTCGCTAGCGTATAGATGCACGTCTCCTTTTTAGCACCTGCTAGCCAAGGATCTCACAAACTTGTTCCAAAAGAACAAAACAATTTCTCCCAAGAGCTTTCAGGTTGGTCTCTATCACCACTCATTTTCCACTAGGGGCTCAGAGAAGCAGTGGCAGAGGATGTGTCTTACCAGCATCGTTGATAAGTTCACAACTGAGTCAGAGCAGAGCACTCTCTGTGCTATAACCTCAGTGTCCGTGGCCATTCACAAAAAACAGCTCCTAGTTTTCAGGGCATTGAATTAAACTGGTTTATAGACGGTGTATTCTTAGTAGTCTTTCAAGTTCTGTTTTAGAGCCCAGTAGATCCCTCATCCTCTGAAACACTGTCTACCTCCCAGAGGGGATCACAGTAATTTTTCCCTTAGGAACTGCCCAAAGCTTCATGGGTGGCTGTCAGTACTCCACGAAGAAATGTAAAGCTGCTCAGGACAGACTCTGAAAATTCAAACCGCACATCAGGCTGTTCAGCCAAAGGATAAGCAACTGTGGAGGATGGATGCAAACATTAAAAGGAAAAGGGGACAGAACCTCCCAGGGAAAGGGAAGTGGGAGAGAAAATGAGCTGGCCTTCTTCCCCACAGAGAAGCCTCCCCAAACCGACCCACCGGCCCTGGCACTCAGCAGAAGGACAGAACCAAGAATGAAGACAGCAGTAGGCAGCCTGGCTTCTTCCAGCCTCCAAGAGCTCTCACACCCTTAGGTGCTGCTGCTATGCAAAGAACACAATAAAAACTAGGACCCTTCTGGCCAGAAAGGATCCCTCAGAACTTCCTGCGTTCATCTGATTTGGGCCAGGGATCTAATGCTTTGTGTTACAGGTAGTGTGGAAGCTGACTCTTACAGCATTGTAACTCCATCAGACAATCAGGTGAGATGCTGGCTCTTGCCTTCTCTTTCAAGTGTAAGAGCACCAGTTTGCTGCTTTGCTGAGGACACTTAAAAAATGTTCTTTGCCTCACGTCTCCCAGAGCAGCTGTCTCAAGTGGCAGGTTTGTTTGCTCTGCTCTCTTTTTTTTTTGCAGCTTTCCTGCTGGACTAACTTGTGTGGAGAATGCTGCAAAGGCTAGCAGGAAGGTACTCCTCTCTTATGCATCATCAGGGAACAAGGAAAAGCATCTTCCTTCAGTGCTCTGGATTTAGGTCATAAAGAACCCTCCAAGTGTGGCCAATATCTCATGGCTTGCAGTTCGATGCCTCTGAAGAACCCCTACGAGCGCTGGGCTGTTCCTACAGCAGAAGTGGGGAATCTTCTGCATGAGCATGGGCTGGGAGCTGAGATGAGCATGGCTGCCATGGAGAAATGAAATGAGAGAGGAGATGAGGACGAGGGAGGGATGCACAGACTTGGCATGGGCTGGTTTGATTTCTCTCACCCTTGTGCACTGCAAGCAGTGGAGCAATGGTGCTCTGGTGCCAGACGGTGATTAGTAGTGTCCAGGGCAGAACTATCAGCACGATAGCCAGGATGTCTCGTCTCTTCGGCATCTCCAAGACTGACTGGACCCACAGCTCCTCATTACCTGACAGTGAAAACCCCAGAGACAGAACAGCAGAGCACATGGAGAACAGAAATAAATGGGCAAGAAGGAACAAGGACAGAGAGAGAGAACGCGAGAGAGAGAGCAACGAAGGCGACACGACTCGTAGGTCTTACCAGTGCTTACAACCCACCCATTGCAGAAGCAGGTTTGGAGGGGCCTCGGCCGCTGAGACCAGGAGCAGGAGGGCACTTCTACAGGACACTGCTGGAGCTGCCAGCAGGAACTTCAGGGACTCATTTGAAGGAAACCTGTAACACAGAGCAAAGGTGAGCAGGCAGAGAAAAGTAGCGGGGAGCTGCTCAAGAGAGTTCACAAATCCTCCTCAGGAAGAGTAAATCAACTGGAACAGGGAACAGCAGCAAAGTGTCCCACCCCCCAGGGACAGATGCCTCCTGGGCGGTCAGAGCCTTGCTTTCCTTTGCGTCCCGCTTGTCAAGCAAGGCCCTCGCTTCAGCCAAGCTGAAGTTGCTCAGTGCCACAACGTCTGAGCCATCCCCCAGCAGAAAAGCACCCTCCACCCACACGCCGGCCAAGCCTCACAACACCACGCGCCAGGCCCGAGCCCCTGGGAGGAAGCAGGGACCATAATGACGACGTTACTGGTCTGACACAGCAGCAAGTGCTCAGACCCAGCCAGACCCTCTCCCTCCGCCAGGCACAGCACTCAGAGTCGCTGCACCTATGCTCCGGGGAACACGGCTCCAGTGAAGCTAGTGACCCTGTGTTTTGCCCACCACTGCAACCCCCTCAGCTCAGACCCCCCCGCTGGCATCTTTGACGCAGCCAGTTTTAACTCAGGCTTCCAGTGGCCTGTTCAGGTTCATTTCTTCCACCTCAGAGGTGTTGCGACTGGAGTATATTAAAGTGCCACAATGGCTTAGTTTGATTCAAGACAAGCACATACAAGATTTAAGCAGACTGTATTTTATCCTACTATCTTGGCAAGCAAAGTACATCACTTAGCAGGGACGCGCACGGTGGACAGTTTGCAAACATGGGTAGCAGTTTAGTACCACTGTTCCCATGTGGGGGAACGCATTAAGCCTGCTGCTAAAAGGGCTGCATTGCAGTCAAAGGAGAGCCCAGAGAATACCGCAGTCTGGGTAGCAGTCTGCTCTGGGGGAAAGCACCCATCTCCCACCGCACAGCCGCTGGCTGGCTGGTCACTCACTGCCACCGTGGTGCCCTGGAAACTATCAGATCCTCTCCTTAAATCAGCGGGAGCTCCACAAGCCTGGGCTGTAGCTACCATCCTACTTTGCAAATGTTTCCCCCCCCCCCCCCCAGCCAAGAACCTCGGAGCTTGCTTTTGCTTGGTTGCATGGGGCAGTCGTGGAGAGATCCAGGTTCAAATCCCTGATTAGCCCAGCTTGGATTGAGCTGAATTTCCCTTGGCCGTGCCTCGAGCATTGGGCTGTACAGTCAGCCACCAGCACCGAGCCCAGTGGAGGGCTTGGAGCGAAACGGCTCCACAAACCAATACACAGTTGTTTTAAAGTGCAAGCAAGCGATGCTCAAGTGGCTGGACAGAACCTGGTTCTTCCGAATTAGCACTTCAATCACAGAGGTATTAATTTACCAGGGAAAACAAGGGGTAGGGAAAACATGGGTTGGCCTTTGCCCTGAAAAGGGACATGTAAATGTCCCTCAACAAAAGCTTCATCAAATCCGTTTTTCCACACGTACAAAAACCCAACCTGTCAAAAATTTTCCAGCCAACTCTAGCAAACAGCCAGTTCCCCACCCAGACATGTCTCACCAGCGAGAGATCTGCCGCCTCCCATACAACAACCAGTGCCAGAGATCATGGTGCCAGCATCTACAGAGCTGGGGACCCATCCTCCTCATGTGCACCTACCCTCCTCCAGTACCATGCAGAGGGTGCAATCAGCAGATATGGGGGCAAACTGCCTTTAGGAAATGCCAGGATCCAGCGGTGTGGAAGGAGGTTGTGGGGGATCAGGGCAAGCCGCAGCTAGTGAGGGTGGTAAGAGGGAGCTAGTCTTCTGGAAGGGTCTCCAGAGGCAACAGCAACAAACACCTACACCAGACACATCTGGTTCTACGGAAAGCAGGGTTTCCTGCAGTCAAGTACAGGGAACCAGCAGTAAACACCTTTTCACAGCCCAAGGATAAGTTACGTGAAGCTGGACGCCGTGCAGACTTTCAAGGAAACATCTCCCAGCTACGCAGATTTGTCCCTGTTTTTTCAGAAATGGAGAAAGCAGCCTCATCCAGACAAAATAAACCAGGGAGGAAGAGGAGGAATTATTCCAGCAAACACCAGCCTTCTGCTACATCCCTGTCCAGCTCTGAGAGCCAGAGAAATCCCGCTGGCCTAGCACTGCCAAAGCACACACTGCCCTCAGGAAAGAGCATCTGGCCTCATCCTTGCTGTCCCTGCAGTTGCTGTCAGTGCCTGAACAGAGGACACTGAGCGCTGGCATCCTCTGGATCCTCTAACAAAGCCAGAACATGCCCCTTGAGCATTCCTACAGGGCAGAGCCGTAAGGGGCAGCTCTGAAAAGCCCGAACACCTTGCCTAGGAAAGTGCTTTTGCTGCAAATGCACCATGGATGGAGAGGGGGTGGGAGGCAATGGCATGCCAAAAAAGCCTCTCAAGAGTCAATTCACAGCATCTGGCAAGCTGCCACAGTGGGCTGGCACCCATCAATTGCCCTGCTTGTTAAGGGCAGCTTCCTCCAAATATAGTGCTTTTACCTTAAGACACCTTTTCCCTGCCTCCTGCCAATCCAGACTCAAATTGTCAGCATCCTCCCCTAGGACAGGCTGACCCTCGGCTTTGTAGGATTGAGAACGGGCACCTTTGAGCTGGGGTGCTGCTCTGCTGTCTACCCCCTCCACACAGGGGAAAACGAACAGGCTCCAACGATTTATGCATTGGTCTCTTCAGCATCGATTCCTTTTAATTTGCTACAGAGCATTTAGCAGCTCCCTGGTCAATCATCTGTCACTGGTGCTCCAGCTGCCAAGGGCCAGCACAGCCCACTCGTGCCCCAGCAGAGACAGCCATCGGCTTTGCTCCACAGCCCTGCTGGGCTGGCAGCAGGGAGCTCCCAGGGACGGTGGGTGCCCTTTGCCGTGAGGAACCTTGCACCCATGTCCTCGCGGGGGTGGCTGAACACTGAGCTCCTTTTGCACCGTCGGCAGTTGTGGGCTGCAGATGTCAATCAGGTACCCAGCACGCAGTGGCCGTAATTGGTGTTCCCTTCCCTATACACGGTGTGCTCCACCTGCCCAAGGAAACGCAACCCCGGCGTGGATCCGAATCACAGATGTCGGTGGTTGGCTGGGGGGAGAATGCGGAGCCGCAGGCTGTGCCCTGCCCCCCCGTTGCACACCGAGCTGCCCATGGCACCCACAGCATCCCAGGCACTCTGCTCCGCAGCAAAGACACTTTCTCACTGTTAATCCCCGAAGCGATTTCAGTTTATTGATGACCCTGAGGAGCCTGACTGAAGGACGTCATAAGAATCCACTTGGGGCTGCTGGGAGCCCGATGAAATCTGGATCCCGATGAAGTATTGCAAGTGTGTTCCCTCTCAACACGCTAACGCAATTGAGGGCCCGGGTGCAGGGTGACGCCAGTTCTCAGTGTAACAAAGCCATGCCCCCACCTCAACCATCACATGTTAAAGCTGCAAAAGGTAAAATCTGTTTTCTCCCGCGAACATCATCAGATAGGAAATAGGTGGCTGCCTGTGAGTTTACACCACTTCACTTGGGCTGTGAAGTCACGGCTTCACAGCCCAAGACAAAGGGCTTGCCCTGCATCCAAAAAAATTTGCTATCAAAGCCAAACAATGATTTTTGTTGCTGTTTATGGCACAAGTGAGGCTAGCCAAAAATTAGTCTGGGGAAAATTACGCCCCTCCTCAAGGCGTTCACTCTAGCCCTGTCCCATCACAATGCCACTCTCCTTTTCCCATGGAAAATGTTCAAAACAAAACGTGGCTTTGTTCAGATTGTCAATTTTTAGGCTTCTGCTATCTTCTCCTCCACAGGGAAAACAAGGAGGAGGAACAAATTTAAGCACGAATTGATAAAAAAGACCAAACTATTTTCCACCTCAAGAAAGTATACTTCTTTTTTTCAAGTTTTGAAAAATCAGGCAAAAGACACAAATCACCAGCTTGAACGTAAGCACTCTGGCGGTTAAAATGCTTCTAAACCAAAGGTGTTTTGCCTAGTTTGGAGAGACTTTCCTTGGCAGAAATGTATTTTTCATGTGCTGAAAGCAGAAGGGCGATGCCACATGGTGAAAGATTTCGCATCCTCCGGCAGAGGGCAATGCTGTCAAGGCATGACAATATTAACAGGGCACCCATCTAATAAAAGAGCTTTAATAAATCCTGGAGCCACGTGTTATTAATATACTAGATTATTAAACAGAGGTTCTTTTTTTTAAATCAAGCTAATTGGCGTCAGCTCGCACACTTACCGTAGGAAACACTGATTTGATCTGCAAGATGGCTTACAGTCAGTTTTACCTTCTTCCTTTGGGGCTGATCAGCCCCGGCATCATTACTCCTCGGTTTTCCCACTCTGAGCAGCAGTGATTTAGAACATGTGAAACTAAAGAATTGCTTGAGTTGAATTTATATATATACCTGTCGCTGGAGTAAAAATATTGTCTGGATGTAAGAAAAACACACACCAAAAACCCAAACAAACATACCAAACACTTGTATTACAAAACAGCCAAGAAATAACAAACAAACACAGCCAAATCCTAAAACAAAAGCTTTACAAGGAAAATAAACACCTGTACTTCAGGATACAAAGTATATTCTCACTACTAGCTTTTCCCCTCGGGCAAAGCACCCCTTAAACTTAAACACAGGGTTCCTTTCACCTTTGCGATAGCAACTGGTTCTGATCCCTGCTGAAAACCGATGTAGGAGCGGCACGAGCCACAGCAGGTCCCTCCGCTTCGCCCACCTCGATGCACCGAGCAGCTGGACCACAGCCCCTGCGCCCCAACAAACCCTCCTGAATTCACATCCAGGCTCACGCCTAAGCTGGTTGTCTTCTGCAAAAAATGACCGCAGGCATGTGAGCGTGCCACTGTCACGCCCATTTTTCAGATGGGGAAACTGAGGCACGGGGTAATTACGGCTCTCCCTTGCAATCGCATGGCACAGCAGGCACTGGGGGTGCTGGGTGCCCCCCCCGCGGGGACACCGGTGGCTCCTGGTGCTCCATGCATACATCGCATGGCAGGAGACAGGCACAACAAGCCTCTGTCGAAGATTTTGGTGTTTGGCAGAAAAGGCTTGTAAAGCACGGGCTAAAAATAAAGGTAGTAATAAAAGCCTCTTGCTCGTTAATTACTCTGTAAGCCATTACTGCCTAAAAACCCCATAACTTTAATGGGGGCTATTATAAGTGTAGTAGCAAAACTGTGGAGCTAATTACTGTTTAGTTATTAAGCAGAACGTAGCCAGAACTGAGTAATGAGGGTGCAGACTTGCTTGTTCTTCGAGGGTTTAATCAGGGGTGCTAATTTCAACCTCAGATTCTCCCGACTGCCTAGAGAAAAGGACAGAGGGTTTACAGCCCAGCCCCCTCCCGAAAGCTGCAACCGCCGCGACGGGCAACGCACCATCCTTGAGCTACAGCTCATCTGTACAACGTGAAGCTTGAACTGCAAGTCGGGAAAGGGAGTGAGAATGATTCAGAAATGTTTCAGACCACCGTTACCAATCTGCCAGCTAGAGGAGAACCGGATTCATCCTCAGGAATCAAAAATGAGCTAATGCAGACTGGGTCTGTGATGGTAGGTGAGGGTTTGCATCAACTCTTCACCCAGCATTTGTGTCCTTCTTTTAAAAAATGAGAATAATTCCTGTGGCCAAAAAACAGAGAAATAACGTGGTGGTTGGTTGTTTTTGTGGGTTTTTTCGTTGTTGTTGTGGGTTTTTTTCCATCTCCGCTTCTTTCTTTCTTTCTTTTGTTTTCTTAAACACAAAAAATAGAAAATTCAGGAATATTGGAAAAGCCTGGAAAGGAAGCTTAGTTTTAGGAGGCTGTTCTTCCACTCGATACTTTTGTCCAGCTTCACCTGCAAACCCTAGGTCTGTCACTACACTTGCCTTGGCCACACACGCAGGGGCCACCTTGCATTTTGCAAGCTGTTAGAAAAACGGAGGCGCAGAGACTGCAGAATTTCCCCAACCTTGCAACAGTTGAGGCAAAACCTGACCTACTCTACCCTTCCAGCCCTGAGCCCTGTTGCAACAAATGGGATCAAGAACACAGATTATCTCACGGGAAAAAAATAATATTAACCAAGCTTCTCAGAACAACACTTAAAATTTAAAGCAAGCATGAGCAAAGTGGATCAAGGGAGCTCAACACAAGCACAATTAGCTTCTGTAACTTATTGCCACAGGATACTAAGAAGAACAAGAACTTAACAGGATTCGAAAAAGGATTAGTTGTGTATGTGAATAAATTGCATATCCAGAATTAGAATGAACCACCCACCAGTTTGGAAAACATATAAAACCCTTGAGTTTCAGAGCTTCAGCCAAATTTTAACAAGCATCAGAAAGTTGTTCAACTTCCTTTAAGGTTGCTTCTGGGTGAATGCTGAATGAGCGCTGGGAAAAAAGTGCTCCAACAATTAGCTCATTTAAGGGCCTCTCCATCAAGTTGCCTCCAACTGGTGGCACGACACCTTAATTATCTCCTTCGTACAGCTCAGGCCACACCAGCATTGTCAGAAACAACCATATTTCCAGACACTCTATTTCCACCTCTGTGGTCTGCATTGCACTGCATATTTTGTGCACCGCTGACTTCTATAGATTTTTAAAAGTGACATTAACAAAGGCTGACCCAATTTCAACGTGATTGGACTAAATTCCACAGCTCCATAATAGGCTTTGCATATGCTTTGTCCAAAGGGTTTGAAGACACATGCTTCCATGTGGTGCTTCATGGAAGAGAGGCAGCAGCCCGTACGGAGTGAGTCCCACCTTTCCAACCAGCAGGCCGGCGAAGGCCACTGTTTCGGGATGTGCAAGACTGAATCACTGAGCCAAACATGGCAAGCTAACGCCAGGCTCCCTGTGGACTTGCCTTTCTCCACCCAAGGAAGTCTAATAAGTCAAATGTGTGACGTACCCGGGTGATGAAGGAAGGGGCACGGCTGTCAGAAGAAAGACTGTGACGCCTGCTAACGCTGTAGTAAGGATTACCTCCCCACCATGTGGTTCACAGCTTTTGTTGTTAGTGGTTGAGAGAAGCCTCAGGCTTTTATATACTGTCTGGATTAAGGGTGTAAGGATTCTGTAGGTGCACCTAGAACCCTGGGCTGGTGGCATATGCTTGGGGCTGCCTCCCATTACACTGGCACCCGGGAAGGTTCACAAGTATGGCCATCAAACATGAAGGGCTGTGCCCAGCAAGACACAAACCCTAATTTTATCTCCCAGCTGGCTCTGCAGTATGTTCCCGTTCCCAGACCCGGAGATGAGACTGCTCACCTCCCACATGCTGTTGCCTCTTGACTGGCTGGGGAGATGAGGCTGGGGGAGCGCAGCAGAGCCCACCTCCCCGCTCGGCTGCAGGCAGGGCACGTAGCAGGTGGCACACACCTTTCAGCATCAGCTGGAAGGTAGCTCATCAGCTCTGGACCCGAGACCTGGCTTCATAGCCGTCAGTACGTACTTTTAATTACTGAGTTCTTCCCTACCCTGGAAAAAAAATATTAATCCTGCTCTAGAGTTATTAATAACCTGATTATAATGCATAAAAAAGGGGGAAAAAGAAGCCTTGCTGAGCTAGTGAGTGAGCTAGCCCTCTGCCCCTGCAGCACGCCACCACTGGGCACCCTGAACACCTTAAAAAGGGATTTAGCTTTTAAAAGTGTATTTTTTCTCTTTTGCAATAGCAAACGTCAAGTATCTTAAACATGTGTTTTTGAAGGCTGAGGAAAAAAATATGCAGGCACCCAAATTCTCCGTTACTTTTGAAAACACCAGCTGTGGTAAGCACAAGTGTCTGAAGGTGCCACTGAAGTAAAAACTGCTTTGCAGGAGCTGTTGTCAGAGTTGTTTGACGGCATGCACAATGCCCAGGCTTCAAGGTGCTTGGGACAGGCAGCGAGGAGCACCCACTGCTGTGGGAGCACAAGGGTGCTGTTCCTGCTTAGGGGAGGCAGAGTGCTGCTAGCACGCTGCAAATTCACACGCGGCTTCTCCTCCGCACTCCTCCCCACAACGCCACTTCCAACACGTGCTGCTCATGAGGCAGCTGTGCAAGCCTGGAATTAGTGCCTTTGTATTTCAGAGGCACTAAGAGCAGCCATGCAGGTAATTCAGGCTGAAGAGCTTCTGAGCTATACATTCACATAAAATTGTCGGCCTTATTGCAAACCACCTTTTCACTGCAGACAAGCCTGCACCAGGGTCAGGGTTCCCAGGTCAGCTGCTGCACCCTACTCAAGTAGCCGGTTCAAGAGTCTTTGTCAGCTGCTGCCCTAGCAACAAACACTCCAGCATCATAGCATACCCCAAGGCTGCAGAAATATATTTATATCGTAGCATCAGTGCTTGGCAGGACACAGTCACAGAAGTGTTTCTTGCAGGTTTTCTCTTCTATGGCCTTGCGGGACAGATCTAGCAAAGACGCAGCACGGCACTCATTGCTCTCAGTTCCCTGGTTAGCAGTCGGTCAAGAAATCATAGCCAAAACCATTACACCAACCTACGGAGAAAATCCCCAGCTTCCATCCCCGTTAGAGGGCTTCTTTAAAGAGATGAGGCTCAAATCCTAAGCCCCACTCAGTGCTGTGTGGTCAAACAGGGCACAGAGAGTCCGACAGCCCGTGACCTCTGCAAAAGTCACTAATGGGACTGAGGGATTAACATCGATTCTTTCATGCTACAGCGTGGAAAGGGAAGGGGGGTGGGTGGATCAGGAATGATAAAGCAAATGCCCAACTATAATTCAGCAGCTTACAACACAATCAATCGCTGCTTGCAGTTCTGCAGTCCATTAGTACAGCCACAAACCTACACAACCTTCTCCTTGAAAACAGGAAGGTCATTTTAAAATTATCTCCCTTCGATTTCTGGTCCCTTCCAGGGTCTCCTAACCCTACTGTGCCTGCTGAAAGGAAGCGCACAGGGTCGCCGGTGGGGTACTCGTCCTTCTTCCTTCACCTCCTTTTGCCACAGTGAACACGGAGGCTCTTGCCTGCCGAGGAACCTTTGACGTGTCAGAATAACACGGCCTGTCTTCCATTTGAGAGGCATTTGGAAGGAAATGATTTCTTTTCTTCTACTAGCATAAAAATCCCGTATGCCAACCCAATAAACCCAGGGCTATTCCAGCATTGCCCGAGGAGGTGAGATTTGGCTCCTGGTTTGTCTCTTAGTGGGAAAGGCACGGGCTAAATCTACCAGTTTGTCCAGCTTCCAATCTAAGCCTGGTTCGGACTCTGGCTTTCCCCGTGGCTTAGATTTTTTGGCTCACCTGCACCTCAGCTTGCTCTAGAGGTGAGATGAAAATAGCTGCCTGCTTTTGGACAGGAATCACAAGGCTCAAGTAGCTCACAGGCTAAATACAGAAATGGCACAGGCACTGATGCCTGAGGTGCTGGCAAAGCACGCTCACACCAACCTGGCGGCCTGGTGTGCATGCCTGGGGAAGGTCATTTCTCCTAATTTTAGAATCACCCAAGGGCCAAACCCAGCCCAGATCTTTTCCATATGAATAAGAAGCGGAGAAGCCAAGCAAAAGCTGGAGACAGAATTAAGCCAGCACTTTCACAGCCCAACTCACAAAAGCAGTGAACAAGCAGCTCACACAGGGAAACAGGCACCTACAAGTGCCTCTCCCTGCTGCCCAGCTCCCCCACCTGTGCCACTCACCAGCCCCTGCCACTTCCAAGACCATCTTCACCACTTGCAGAAGCTTGACCGGCTTGGCCAAGCACCATCCTGCCACCAAACTAGTTGGGACGTAAGGAAATATTCCCTCTGGCCCGCAGAGTGTCTCAGCGCCAGGGAACTCTAAGCCACAGGTGGCCGAAAGCATGCACGCGTTATCTGTCACAAAGAGAGACACAGGCACGACTGACAGACGGACAGACTACCCTGCAGGGTTTGACTTGCAAGGTGAGGAGCGAGACAAGTCCTTGGGGAGCTCTGAGAACCCGGAGGGTTTTGTAATGGCTGCTCTAAGAATATTGTAATCACGCAGTAATTATGGCGCGTCTCAAATCAACCAGGTAAATTACGTCGTTATTATTACGACTGTCACCAACCTTGCCTGGCAGGGACAGAGGGGCAGGCCATCCCTTGCCCACGGAGGGAACAGAGTTACGTTAGGTTATCAACAGAGCTACGGCACAGACCCATCACCCTCCCTTCAGGCCCGTTCAACCACGCGGTGACAGCCTGGTAGCTTCCTCAAGTGACTAGGACCACATCTGTACTTTCCTAGGCTGTATTTCAATGTCCAACACTTAATTAGTCAGGTTGACTTTACCTTCTTTTAATTAAACAAATATCTTCAAGCACAAGAGCAGCCCTTGTCATTTGATTGGAACTGTCAAGTCTTTCAAATGTCATTCCTGCGGATGACTAATCTTTAAAAACAAGACTTACTAAACTCTTTGACTATGTTGATAATGAGCCAGAATAGTAGCGATGGTCAAGACAGAGAGGGAGAAATCAGCGCTGCCGGGACTCAGAAGGACTCAGAGCTGCAGGCGGCTCTAAAGCCTTTTTGCAGCTCGAGGGACTAGGGTGTCCTGGCAAATGCAGAATGCAGGCTACGAAAATGAGGGATGCAGCACGTGTGTGAGGACATCTTGACACACTTGCTCCTTCGAGTTGCTGTCAGGTTGACAAAAAAGAGAAGAATTTCCTCTTTCAGGCTCTCTGTGGTGATTTTCTCAGCGCAGACTGAAGACCTCGTTTCATTCTGCCTCCTCTGCAGGCTCCCTTTTGAACAGGTTTCCCCGGACTCCCTGATCCTCCACCTTCCCACCTCCACCCCATGTAACGCCGCTTTGGGAAGCATCCCAAGACCTACAAGCTGAAAGTGCGCCATAGCGTTAGCGGCTGAGGAGTGCGTGTGCTGATCCCAACCTGAATGCAAACACTCGCCTATCCCACGACCCCTTTCCCCCGACAAACCGGGGTCTCAGCCCTGGATTTGCTGCACAGTTCACAGTTTGGTCTGTAACAAGAGTGATTCAGGCTGTTGGATGAGTTGTTACTCCAGCAGCCAGAGTCTCTTCCCATTAGAGCGGTACGGTACGAGGTGCCTGGGCGAGACAAAAAGCACTGCCAGGCAGAGCACCGAGCACGCGGGCAGGGATGAGAAACAATGTTGGCAGCATTATTAAAAAATAAATTGGAGGAAGAAAGGAGGTGTATGTGTGGGGTGACAGCTTCGGAGGATTGTAACAAATCCTTTGCCACCACAGGCTTCGCGGCTGTCAGATTTCCCAAAGCCAGGGGACGGGGCAGTGGCAGGGGGACAGCTCAGTGCCCCTGCTCCACAGGACGAAGCACCCCTCCCCCACACAGGTCCTTCTGGTGCAAACCCCAGAAGTATTCAGCAGCAACAGGTTTACTGTGTGCACTGTTTTCCTGACCCCAGCACCTCTTCGCACGATTACGGTGACAATAACTCCGGTATCCTCACAGTGCCATGGACAGTTACTCCTGCACAAAGGGCAGAAATTGGCAGCTCCCCCTCCTGCTGTCCTTTGGGCTTGATTTATAGAACGGCACCTTTTATTGCCATTTTTGCTTCTTCCTGAGGCTGGTCTGCCAGGCTGGAGGCAGAGATAGTATCTACACCTCCAGCATCCAGACAGCTCCACCTTGCTGCCAAGGGATTCATTTTAGAGTAATTTTATTCACAGTTATGCCTGCCAGGCCCCCTTCTCAATGCTCTTGGCTGAGCACTTGGAGAATTTCAGAGCTGAACTAATAACTTAGAGTAACTAACTCTGTCTAAAGCAGATGTGCCTTCAAACCGAGCCGCGCAAGGGTGGGCTGAACAGGGTGGCTTCAACAGGCTCTTCGAACTGTCTCCTGCCACACCTGAATCTCACCGCTCAGGCCAAGCTAACATCTTCTAGCTTCCCACCGCCCAAAGAGCCTACCACTGCAGGGACACCTCACGCACATGCAGGTAGAGTTGTCCTGGCCCCCACCCTTACCACTCAAATTCCACCCAATCTCGTCAATGCTCCTAATTCTAGCCTTTGCAATTTTTCCCCAGTAAAAATAATGCCAGAAATGAGCTCATCTAACCGACAAACAGAAACAAATACTTTCAAACCCTCACAGAAGGTCATTCCAGGAGCTGCACGCTCTCTGAAAATGAATATGTTAGAGTCACGCCTTGTGGATGTGTCACTATTATAAGAAAGACACTGGAAGAATTATTCATTAGTAGTGACTTCTGCAGCTCTAATCTCCATAACCAGCTGCCGTTCATCCGAGTGGATCACAGCCCATCTGAATAAACCTTTGAATGCCCATACAACCCCACGTCACCCAGCCAAAGTCAGCCTCTCCTGGGGCTTTACATCCCTGCAGCTACTGCAAGAGCTGAGGATAGGAAGGAGAGAATATTCCTGTACCTCACCGAGGCTGTAGGGAGCATGCAGACAGAGAGTGCCATAAACTGTCTGGCAGCCTTTCAAGGGTGGCAGGCTTGTGCCAGATTATACTTCTCTCTCCCAAATTAGAAGCAAAACGTGCCACTAGAAAGTCAGGTGAAAGCTGTCTCTCAAGGAAGCAAGAGGCTGCCTCTCAGTACCACTGCGTGAGGCAGCATCTTAAAACATCCTGCTAATCTAAGCACAGTTGTTGCCTCCCCCAAAAAGCCCCAGCTCTCAGCGTCCAGCCTTGCTTTGTGCTGTCCCAAACCTGCCTGCTTGCCCTGGCAGACACACATCACGGGTTGCTGACCCCCAGCAGAAACTGCGGTAGGATTTAGTCATAGCATCATTCTCCTCCCATTCACATATTCACACCGAGCCCTTCATGGAGGCAGATAAGTGGCATCATTACAAACACGTATCTTCCTCAGCCCCGGAGCCTGAGCTGGGCAGTGGTCTATACTGACTGGAGGAGACATGAAAAGACGAAACAGGCACCCCCCCCCCGTGTTAGTCATGCCTGTTCACCATCCAAACACCATCCCTACACAGTCCTGCCAGGCTTCCAGCATCCAGCACGCTCCCAGTCCAGAACAGGACTGCAGCTTGCTCCGTATGTCTCACTCCCTCCTTCAGAGACCCAGCCCACTCACAGATCTGCTTCTCAGCAACCATCATGTGCATCTATTATTCAGAAGGAGTATCAACTTATTCATGAATCAAAATAGGTTCCAGGTACTGCACTCAATCTCTAACAAAATTCCTCCTGCAAAGCTGCTCTTTTCTTAGCCTGGACTGAACCGAGAAGAGTGCGGCGCTGCTCTCACTTTGATCCCTCTGGAGGGCTTTACAGCTTTGTTACGGTGAGGGACAGGAGTTAACAACCTTGTCAGGCCGCTCCCTCATCATCTGGTTAATGTACCTCGTTAATGGCTACGGCACAATATCGCTCACCTCCTGTACACTCCACAAACTCCAACCTTTCCCTTAGGCTTGCAGTTACAGTCCCCCACAGGGACGGGGGGATGGCAGGGCAAGGAGGACATGGGAAGTGACGTGGTGCCCACAGGATCAGTGACTTATCTAGCATGCTGTCACAGGCCCCCGCAGAGTTATCCACACACCAGGAAGGCATCTAGCTACAGCAGGCATGCAGGGGCTCACACAAAATAGCAAAGTTATGCTTCCCTTCCATTCAGTCTGAATCTGAGTGTGGAAGTGCTGGACTGCTCAGGACTGTGTAACAGCTGCCTTGGGTTGGACGATGGCTCCTACATCCAACGAAACAGCATGAATGATTTTTTTCAGTGCTGCTCCTCATCTACACGTACAAAAAATCCTTCCAGAAGTGCTACTCCTTTGCTGACGACGTGCAAGGCTGGATGGGCAGGCACAGAGAGAGAGGAGGAAGCAGGAGGAAACGTGCAAGCTCAGTGTATCTCCTGTTGCACTGTGAGCCATTCTAAAAATAAGCAAAGCACATCAGTGCAGACTGCAAAAAAGGCCTCAAATACTGCACTGGAGTGCTCAAAAACACTCAAAAAAAAAAAAAAAAAAAAAGTTCAGCACTCTGAGGTGCTTCTGTGTGGGGATGGGCTGAGGGCCTTGGGACAGTGGTATTAATGCCTACCATAGGACTGCTGCGTCAATACAAGGGTGGCACTACGTTTTTGTGGTTGGATGGGGAAGACATGAGTTGAAGCTGGAAAAAGCTCACTTGGATGCACTAGCCAGAAGCACTGCAGGGCCACCAGTGTCTCAACAAAGCTCCAGGTTTACTCTCCGTCTCACCATCTGTGGGATTCAGATGGAATAATCATAGATGGTCACCTAGTCTGGTCCTGTGTGGCCGGAGCAATGTCACTCCCCAGCACCTGCTGGCTTTTGCTCATTCCCTGAGAAGGTGGATTCCCCCAAGGACCTTCCCATGCAGCCCCCAGTAAGCACAGTCCTGGCCCTCACAAGGCCACCTGCGTAAAGAGAAATGCATTGGAACACATTTCTTCTTTAGCTTCAGAAGCTGCTAAACAGATGGAAAAACAAAGGATGAAGTCTAAGGAGTTTAGCCAGAACACTTCAGCACCAAGGTGGTATTTATAGACAAGCCCAGGGGGAGGTAACCCAGGCACCCACTCCACTGTCACACTGTGTTTCTCTGCAAGAGGCCATGGTGTGCTGCTCCGAGGCAGTGTTACTTGTGCAGTTTGCTCAGCACCCACACACATATGCAATCGGAGCCACTCATTTGCAGCAGCACACAAAAGCATCTTAGTCTTTGCTTTGTGCCACCAGGACGAGAGGACAGGGCATGCAAAACTACAACTTATCAAAAGTGGGATCCCTCTCCCACTGATGGTGATAGGAGTTAGGCTTTTTATTCACTGAGAGCTGGAGTGGGCCCCAAATCATGCTGGCATTATGTTATGATAATGCTGGAAGTATTATAAATGCTTTGCATGCCAGACAAATCCTCAAGCAGGCTTCCAAATCCCCTCAAAATCCCCACTTGCGTCTCTACATTCATCCATTCATGAAATCCAGAGCGGAGCCTCAGCATCCATCCTTTTGCTCCTGGTCTCTTTCCAGCTGAATGGAAGGTGAGGCAGAGTCGAGGTATTTCTTCTGGATTAGCCTTCTTTTGTCTTTCAGGTGCCAAATCTGAGGAAGAAACTGCTACGGCATTTAAGAATGACATCCAGCAAGGCAGCTGAGACAAATCCCATGTCCCTTTTTCCCATCAGAAAGTGAAGTGTATCTCATTGTTGATGAACTCTGGCCCCCACAGCCACAGTGGGCTGTGGCACTGGAGAAACTGGGGCTCTGCCACCCACACAAACTAATGTGTGGCATTCAAGAGGCTGGAGGAGTGAGACCTTCCAGCTAGCCAGGAGGAGACCTTTGTGCTGCAGCTGCAGTTGTAGATAATCTGGCTCCAGATGAATCCCCACTCAGAACAGGTTAGATGAGAGCTGCGCTGGCCTTGCAGGGTCCACCTGCAAGGTGGGAGACACCCATCCCTGCTTCGGGCAGTGCCATAGGGGTAGATCCCCACAGCAGAGCTTCCTGGCTAGATTCTTTTTATCATTAACGGGAAGAATTCATTTGGCCTGTTTTAGCTGAATGCCTTCAGATGAGATGTGCTGCACCCTGGAAATGCCCGTTTCTCTTTCCTATACCGCTGAACATCTGCATCCTCAGTGCACTTAAGCAAAGGGGTTCCCACCTTTCTGGGGGGTAAGCAGACTTTGTTCTCCAAGCTACAGCTTTCAATTCCCTGTCCACTGGGCTTTGACAGGGTTCCCAGATGGCAGACAGTGCAGAAGAGCAAATTTTTCTGACAGCCCAGCCCACTGGTCTAGAGTGCACAGGGCAGGAATGGAAGGAGAGTCTGAACTCTACTTCCTACATCGCATTAGCAGGGCACCAGCTGTTGTAATTTCAGAGAGGATAACCAGTCTCCAGCAGACACTGTGGAAGGAACTCAGGGGTCAGCAGACATCTCTCTTTTGTGGGCTCTGCAGTGGATGCGTGTCTTTGCAACAGCCCGGAGCTGAACGGAGAGAATTCTCAATCATGACATGAAGATGTGAATCCCCTCCCCAGAGATTTCAGACAGGTTTTTTTAGTGCCTTTCTGATGACTGTCCCATTCTAATTGGCAGAATTTCTTCTTCGGGTTCCCAGTCTTTGCCAGGGGACTCCCTACGTGATCACAGGCCAATCACCTTTCTTTTGCTAGCATTTGGCTACCCTTCCATCAAAACCAAGCACGCAGCATATTCTCTGTCTATCCTGTTTACTTACATGCTATGCTCCAGTGCAGAGACTAGATGTTCACAGCACCAAGGACTCTGGAGTATGAAACCACGTCTCAAGAACTAACAATAAATAGCATTCCAGGGCAGCATACAGGCTGGAGCTGGGCCAACAGTGACCAGTGCAGTAACACACCGTTTGAAAGCTAATACATCACCTGTTCTCAAAGAACAGCACAAGAAGCGCAGGAAGCTTTGTACAAAAGCTTAGCTCTTGTCCCGTCTTTAGGAAAATAGCACAGAGCAAGGCAGGAGGGGAATTTTGAGCGCTTCCTATTTATTCTGCTGTCACTGCCAAGCATATCGCATTGTGTTCCCTATGGCTCATATAGGTAGGGTAGCTGGAGGGGTTTCTCAGGTACTGCTGCAGCTGGCAAGTTGCTTAAAGGCTCCGTGGTACTCGGGCAGGACAGGGCATTTCTCAGACAGAAACACAGATACGTGTGCATCTGCACACAGCTGCACACGGGGAAGAACACACACTTCTATACACCGGCCAGGATGGAAACCACAGATTCACAAAGCTGCCTGTGCAAGCGTGCTCCAGGCACAGCACAGGTAGCCATAAGGTAGCTCGCTGCACAGGAGTCATTTTATGAGCCTCTGAACCAATGTGCCTTGAAAAGTGTCACTTGGTACAATTAACATATCCGCAGATGGAGATGGTCAAGAACAGGAGGAGGAGTAAACTGGCTGAATCTGTGGGACAAAGCCATTAGCACTGCAAGGGGCAGGGATCTGCTCCCTAGCGCAGCGAATTGTTCTCAGTTATTTCCTCAGCCTCTCGCTGCCTTGGTTCCCTGGAGGCTTGGAGTTCCCATTAAAAAATGTAGGAGGATATATTCAATAGTGACTAATATGCTGTATTACTTAGAGCACTTGGGGGTGGTCCACGTGTCTAGATTGGGATACGAAGATTAATTATGGGCCACACCCTACGATCTCCACTCAGCAAAGCCCTTATTAACTTCTGAAGGTGAATCCATCCCTGATGTCAACTTGCCAACCCAAACACAAACAGCTGGGGCTCACAGGAGACAGAGGGAGAATCTACCCTTGCTCTTCAGACCTTGGGCTTGGCAAAAATCACTTTTCTTGCCACCAGAGAAGCAAAACACTGGTAGGTAACCAATTCAGGATCTCCACAAGCAAAGCATAAAAGACAACATGTCACAGAGAACAGGGACCCATGAAAAAGAGACTGCAGAGAGCCCTTCCAATGCCACTGCTTCACTTTGCCTTCAGGTGGGTTGAAGCCCCTCCAAATGCACCTTCAGCCCTAACCCCAAACAAGACTTACAGCTACAGCCCACCTAACTTTTCAAGGCTGCTGCATGCAATGGAGGGCTGTAGAAAAAGTGGAGGGTGAGAAAACCACAGAGAGCATCACCCACAGAGAAGGATGCTGACCAAGGCCTGCTGCATCCTCAGAAGTCAGAGATCTTGTTGTTAAGCCCTGGAAGCCAGGCAGCCTCTGGTGCTGCTGATCCTTGCAAGACAAAACGCAGTGATGCAAGAAAGGACCATATCCCTGTCTTCCTATGGATTCAAGGGTGTCCACTGGGTTTTGAGAAAAATCTGCTTTTGCATAACTTTTTTTTGGGGCTAGTAGAAATAAAGCAAGGGCAATAGAGAGCAAAAGCATTGCAAGAGGCAAGTCTCCAAGAAACACTAAAAAATGAATTGCAACATTTGCCCTAGCATCCCTTAAAAGACAGTTCTTTTCATTTCCCAAGGTTTCTGCTGTTGCAACGTGAGGGTGCTGGAAAAGATTAAAAGGGCAGATGCACGGTTTTCCTTTCAGAAGGTATTCTTTTGACACTGAGCAGCTAGCTTCGCGTAAGGGGAGAGCATGTGCTTCCACTTAGTTACTGGAAGATTTCTTGGTCAGCCACATCTCCTAGCTACAGCAATTGTTTGCCAGAAAGATGCAGCATTTGTGAGCACGCTAAAAGCCGACAAGGCCCTGCATGCTGGAGGCACACACTGTTCTTCTTGCCTCAGAAGGTGCACAGTTGCAAAGCAAAAGCCAGAAAGATGCAGAACAACGCTGCAGGTCAAGGGAGGAAAGAGCAAATCCAGGCATTGCTGTAGTTGACTGGAGCTCTGCGAGACGCTGCTGGGATGAGGACAAAGCCACAGGAGAACAGAATGTGTCTTTGCCCACATATGCATGTGGCAGGAGACCTTTACCGATGCCCTCTCACTCTGCTGTCCTAGGGAATCGAAACAACACGAGACTTGGGTCCCCTCTCCTGCATCTTCCTCTGGTCAGCCCTGCTTGGAGTGAGCCAGCTCTCATTAAATCCGCTGCTGCGTTGCTAACGACTAAGTTCACAGTACTCCAACAGAGAAGCTGACAGCGTTTCACTAGGAATGTCTGGGGTGCGTGTGTGTGTGTGCAGCGAGGGATTTATAACTCAGCTGCCTGAAATGGGAAAGTACTCAGAACCAACATCACGGATTTCATTTTTCTTCCTCTTTCACATGCCTATACATAATCAGCCAGGAAAATAAAACTATTGATCAGCTACCTTTCCATTCTAGTAGTGTGCACTGTCCTGCTGGCTTTGGCCATTTCCAGAGCTCTTGGCCCCTATTTCCCTCCCGGGAGAGAGATCTTTCTTTTTCACTGGCTAATTATTCAATTCTTTTACCAGAACATCTTCCATATTCCACAATACTTTAAAGCTGACACAGAAAACAGAGTTGGGTGCTACATACAGAAAGAAGATATTTTACCCTCCTTCCCTGAGTGCCTCCATTTTCCTACATCTTTTTGATCCTAACTGTCGGGTAAGCGAAGCAATCCCAGCTAATGTAACCTTCTAGCCAAATCTTTGTTGATTAATTTGCATTAGGGATCTCTGTACAGAGAAGAACTAATTACACGAACCAGGCAAGTAAGATGGATCTTGGGTGAGTTATGAGAATTACTCAAAAAACAAAAGAATGTTTTGAAGCTCCCCTGTACATTTACACAGCCCTTCTTCCATATTTATGTGCACACACAAACGCACCCAGCCCCACTCATTTACACAAGTTAAGGACACCTCGCTATAGATGCTCAGGGACACTAACAATTTAGACAAGTACGTACGGACCCATGCGACAGACTGCATAGTCTCTTCCAGTCCAGAACATTGGACCATAAGCTCCTTAGATGTGCATACAAGCTCTTACGTCAATTGATGGCACACTGGGGCTCATGACTTTCTGCACTGTGTGCACAAAACTGGGGACCTCTGACACGTCATTATATAAGCAACCAAAGCAAATGCTTCCTAGCCCCATGCCAAGACCCACCAAGAACCCCCCGAAAGCAAGAGGAGGAGAGGGTATCTGATGGAGAGCACAGAACAAATGGATATTGCAGCAGCAAGATCCTGCCAAAGATAGTGAGGGCTGCCCAGCCAAGACCCCTGCGTGCTGGGATTAACAGGTTATGGGCTCCACAGCTGTAAACATCAGGTTCTCCACGGTGCTTTCCCAAACGTCTGGGCCAAGCCACCTCCCAATACTATTTGAAGTTGCACCTTCTGGTCTGACTGAGAGAAATCAGGACTTTCAGGTCTGCGACCCAGGAATTGAGTCAGCAAGAGGCCCAGCAGGGAAAAGGAAAGCATCATTTGTGGGTAGTTCCATCGATCACCACAGACTTGCCCCCCCCCAATCACTATTTTTCATCTCCACCCACTCCCACAACACAACACAACACAGAGATCACTCCTCAGATGGCAAAGCATCGCTCAGCCATCTCCTATTCCTCCAAAAAGATAGCACTCTGAAAGCTTTTCTCTTTAAGCAGCCTCAAAGTTGGCTCTCGCCACTGCTGGCACGAATGAAAGGGATTTCAGTTCCCCCTCCTACTAAATCCCATCCCTTTCTGTTGCAAAGAAAAGACAGAGGATGACCACGGGAAGAGAAAAGCAACTCTCTCAGACGCCTCTCACCTCCCTCCCGTCTTTCTGCACGGATGCACCGACGGGCTGGAAGGGCGCTGGGCCATTGTAGTCCCCACGCAGCTTCCCCCAGAGCTGCACTCAAGCCCACGAGGGGAGCCCCAGAGCAGGTGCAGGTCTGGGGGGGCAAGGCTGGGAGCACAGTGCTCCTGTGGGCAAGGCACAAGTGTATTTCCCCACGACCCAGCCAGCCCTCCCCAGGCAAAGCAGCTTGGTGTCCTCAGGCACCCAGCCTGAAAAAGCGGGGGCAAAGTGATCTCCAGCACTGCGGCCCCCGGGACCCATTCTGCATTCTTTAAATACGCTGGGAGGGGTAGAAAAATCGCTTCGGAGTCTTTCCTGCTTCCTCCCACTCTCTGCCCGCTGCATACACACATGCACACACACACACACCCAGCCCTGTGCATAAAGGATCTCTGTCCTGCTCAGCTCAGCCATGCAACGCCGGCAAGAGGCAAGAGTTACCTTATTCCCATAGCCTGAACCGCCTTCTCTCTCCATCGTGGCTGGGAAGCTGCTCCCATTCACATCCCTGGGAACAGAGGCACGATTCAAAGCGGCTGTTCACCCACTGGAGTGGGCTCCCCCCAGCAACCTCCTCCTCCTCCTCCTCTCCTCCCTTTTTCCTCGTTTGTTGGGTCCAGATTTTTTTTTTTTTTATTATTATTATTATGTATGCTTTCTTAATCCAGGCAGCAACCAAGACACTCCTTCATTGTCTCTCTGCCTCCTCCTTTCACTCGCAAAGAAACAGCATTCCTCCTCCGCTGCCTCTGTGGACCTCCAGTTCCCCAGGTCTGCCTTTCTGCAGCGTGGCGTTAAGGGAAAGAAAGAGAGTGAAAGAGGGAGGGAGCGTGCAAACAGGGAGAGGGAGGAGGAGGAGGAGGAGGAGGAGGAGGCCAGCGGGGTGCGGGAGGAAGGAGCCAGAGCGTGGCTGGCTGCTTTGTATCCAAAGCAGCGCTGACAGCCCCTTCCCTCCCCCCCACCAGAGAAGGACCTGCGCTGCTAATGGTCTGTACCAATTTATTCCACTTAGGCAGGGGCACTTCTCCCTGCGATGGGAGGAAAAGCCAGGGAAGGCTCTGAGATGGCCCCTTAAGGAATTGGTTCCTGCTCTCCTCACTCCACGGCATCACCCACTGAGTTTGCAGCCACAGGCTAAGGGAGACGATCTCCCAGCTTAGCAGGCAAACGCAAAGTGTGAGGCTAGGAAGGGCTGGACGTGAAAGAAGGGTCTTGCTGGCGAGGAGGCTCAGCACCTCTCTGGGAGCAAGCAGTCACCATATGCTTAGGTGGGAGGCAAGGTTCCTCTCAGGAAGGCAGGCGGAGTGAGCTCTGCTCCACTTTCTGCACACACGGTTTAGCAGAAGCATCCTCCACTCTTCGCTGTGCGTGCCTCCGTGCCCGGACTGGTGGCTCCCCAGCCGAATCCACTTGGGCTTTGCAAGCAGCAGGTACCACTCGTTAGATCTCATGCAACTCCCCTTCTATCTAGCACCATGTCTTTCCACGGCCCCACTCAGCCATCCCTACCCAAAAGCCAGGTACGCCCACGTCCACCCTGGCAGCTGACTGTGGGGCTTGGCACTGGGCAAAGGACAGCAGGAACACTCTTCCCCCCCAGGAAGGAGGCTCTGGATGTGACCAGGGCTGCCTCTACTCTGGGGACAACTGCACCAAGCCCAGTGGGTGGACAGGACACTTCTCTGACCTTTAACGGTGCAGCAGGACCCTAGGTGCACTCCCTGCCTTCACAGGGACCACTGGGAGGACACAGGGCTTGAAGGGGCTGAGGAAGTAGAGTAGAGATCTTATCTCCTGATACTGCCCTTTAATAGTTAACCCAGGCACGGCTGACTCATGCTCAGCAGCAGATCTCTCCAAGATGGCTGAACACCACAGTATATACCTCTCTGGATGCCACGCTCACAGCTGGATGGTTTAACATGAGCCAGAAGTCAGTCCTGAGGTTGGGGGTGAGTTACCTTTACCTGTCCTGCTACTGCTGCCTCCTCGCCTGCTTCCAGCCAGACCAACCTCCTCCATATACCACCATCTTCTGCCAGCTGTATGTTCCAAAATGGACATGCACAGATCCACAGCTACAGCTACTCCCTTGTTACTCCTTCTCTTCCAGATCTGGTAAGGTTACAGTGCCATGGTAACCTCTAGGTGCAGACAGATTTACTCATGCTTCACCAAAAAAGGAACAACAAAGAAAACCCACAACCTTCCAGTTACTGTGAAAAGCTTCAGTACTCAGGGAGCTGAGGTCCATGTTGTGAAGGACTCGGTGATCTGCACCAGTGACTCCCACCATTTCCACCGGGCTTTTTATTTGAACCTATAGCATTCAGACCCCAGTTTCAACTTGTGCATCTCGAGGGGAACCTGGGAGCAGAGATTTCCACTACGTAGTTTGCAAATCAAAACATTACCTGCAAAGTAGCAACCATCAAGACACGCTGACAAATCCTAACTGCAACACCACAGTGCCAGGGGCAGGAGGTCCCATACTCTTTCCTCCTGAAGTGAAGGAAGCTGGAGGACTCCACACATGGCCCCAAGCCACTGCCTCAGGTGCAAATGAGCTTTGCTGAGACTGGCAAGGCCTATACTGGAAAAACCAGGGAAATGATGCCTCCAGGCCAGTGCTGAAGGACTGTCCATGGAGGGCGATGCTCGAAGGAAGGTGCTTTATAACAGCCTCTCCCCTCAAGCTGCACCTGCTCTGTGGATAAACAAGGATGAACAAGAACTGCCAGTGCAGAATCCTTCATGCACAGCTAAAGAGACTGCACAGCCAGGCTAGCTTCTGCTCAGTCACCTCCTCTGCAAAACAAGACAGTTCTTGCAATCAAAGGGAACATGGCCTTTTTTTGTCCTTGGTCTCATTTTCTGCAAGGTACCTAGGGAGAGATCAGCTCCAAAGACTACTTGCCTGGGAATTTTGCGCCAATTCAGCTAGTACTAAAGGTTTCACTGAACTCCGTGTCTATTAAAAATGCATATTGTCCACTTATATCAAAAGGGCGGATTCAGACCCAGCGCTTTTCCAGCGTGTCCCAGGCTACCTGCTGTTATGGCATTCAGGAGATGGGTAGGAAAGAACTGTCCCTTGAGGCCTATATCAAGAGCTAAGAAGCGGCACATTCATTGACTATTTCAGGGCTGCGTGAGAGGGGAGAAAACAAGGGAGAAGAGATATAAAACCAGCCCTGCCACAAAACCTAAACACATAAAAACTCAGGGAGGAGGGAAAGGAGATGTGCTGCACCTGAGATTTATAAAAATTATAGATGAGCAGTAACATTTCAGGCTCAGCCCTGCACCAGTGCCTCTGAAGACTCACAAAGGTGAAAGGCATTGGGAAAAGTATCAAGGAAGCTCAGGAGGGACATAGACACATACAGAGAGGCATTGCTGTGTCCTTCCCCTGCTCCCCCGACTGAAAATTACAGCCTGCCTCAGTCAGAGCTCCTTTTTGTGACCAGCGCAGCAGAACAATGGTGTAGAGAGATGCTGCTCTGACATTTTCCAAGGTTGTCCCTTTGAACCTTAGCATATCGACTTGTTTGCATGCTGGGTACAGTGTGCCACATTCGTCAGAGCCAAATTAGCAGGAGAGGGTAAGCCTGCCAGCAAGAGGGGTACGGAGGAGAGGCTCAGGCGGTCCTCCCAGAGGCTCTCGGGATGAAGCAGGGAAGGGTGTTGTTTGCCTGGAATCCAGAGGATGCGAGTCTGAAACACGCAGCATCGCTGTGACAGCAGTGTATATAAACAAAGCAGTATTTTCCTGCTCCCTCCCCCTTCTTATTATAGCACAAAATACCCCGAGTAAAATACATACACAAAACAATCCACTATAAAAGGAAAACAAAGCCCCAAGCGTGTGCACGCACACACACACACACACAGACATTATTCTGGAGAATGTATCATATATTCAATACCTTAAATGTCATTTTTTAAATATTAATGCTATGGCTTCTGGCTAGGTTTATGTAAGGTTTATTACCACAGGCCTGGAGGCACAGGGAAACCAAACCTAGAGGCTCACAGCCCGGCACTCTGCCTGCCCCACCATCCTGAGGCCCTCTCCTCGACCGTGCTCCATCTGCCGCCCCAGACTCCGAAGCCACGCCGCAGCGGAGCCGGGCAGGCAGACACACTCCACCAGCCTTTTTCCTGGGAGGGGGCAGAGCCACAGCTCCCATTCCCCCTCTCCCCTGCGCTTGCGGCTGCCATCTGGCACTGTCAGGAGGATCGCTGCTTGGAACTGTGCTGCAGCCAGGCACAAACACAAGCTGATGCCTCTCTCCAGCTAAACAATAACCTCATTAACCAAGGCAGCGCAGGGCAAAGGGAAGAGCGTGAGGGCAAATATGGAGCAAACAGCAGGGGACATTCCAGCGGTGCACACGCAGGCACAGTGCTGGGCTGCGGGCAGGGAGCAGCGTACCGGCTGGAGCAGCCCAAGGGCTGATGCGCTCCACGTTTCTGTCTAACCTGGCTGGCAGCCTCACCTGCTACCCCAAGCAAACGCCGTCTTATTTTCAGGCCTCAGGCAGCCTGAACATGGGAATTACCTTGCCTCAGGCTTTCTGGGAATTTTCTCAGCTCGTAGGCTGGGTTCCAGATTATTACCACCTTGTGGTACCCGACTTGAGATATGACTATCTACAGAAACAGGATGAGGAAAGAGATGGGCCAGTTCTTGAAATGACAGACTCTTCAGAGCCAACCCTGACACTAGGCAGAACCTCATTTGATAGTGCCACTTCACTTGTCATGCAGATGAGAGGGATCCAAGGCTCTGGGAGAGGCTACTGAGGAAAAAAAAAATCTCCCAGCTTGGCCATTTTGTCAAACTAAGACAAATCCCCCTCTTCCCAAGGGAGGCTGAGAGGTAGCTGCTCATAACCACAAATCAGACTAACCACTTGCTACTCTCCATGCAACAAACCCCCTCAACCTATTTATAGTGCTCCCTTTAAGCACCACGGTCCATCTCACTTTCTGGAATGGATCCTTGCTCCTACTTTGGTTGACATGTGCATGCTGGGCAAAAAGATCCTCCAGCCAGCACCCGCAAGCACAGTTATTATTCTCCAAGGGCAAAACAGAGGCCAACAGGTTTTCAAGCAGAGCGTAAGCATCTTATGGGGTGGAACAACACATTCTGCTATTTGCACAGACTGTTTCCAGCAACTATTGCCCTTGTTGCTGTGCTACAGAGAGCAATTGCCAGTCTTTAAGTCTGTTGGGCTTCTAGTGGGGGGGAAACTGGCAGATAGTTCTGTGACAAATCTACTCAGAAGCCAAGGTTTCTTTTTCTTCTAGTAAAGGTACAGCAAGCAACAATAAAAGCTGTCATCCCATCCAAAATCTCCTTATGTTCCACTCAAAAAGTCTATCTCATGGGCTTCACCTACACAAGTTATCAGAGATGCTTTCTTGTCATCCAGCTGGACTTCTGCAACCAGCCTTCAAGCGAGTGACAAACAGGCAGAGAGACTCACCACGCAGCACTCCCCAGCTGGGCAGGGCCCTCAGGCAGACGCAAGGAGCTGGACACCAACAACAGGCTTTGGAAGACAGGCAGGGCACTGATCCACCTGATACGATGAGTGTCCAAAAGGGTCTTTGGAGGAAAACCATTGCCTGAGTACAGCCCATCTTCACCTTGAAGCCAAGACAGGGAGATACCGTCCTCCCTGGCAGCGCTGCCTGTCAGGAGCTGTTTCTCCCCATCAAGGCTCTGTTCATGCACGAAGGGCATTTACACACCCTGACCTGTGGGTCTCAGCGTGCCCTCGGGGATGCTCCACGGATTTAGGAGTGGGTTAGAGCAAGTGTTGGGAGAGACCAAAAGAAAAGCCGTGGTGATGTATCAGCAGGTGGTGCTCTCTCCTTCAAATCGGCAAACAAGTTAAGCCCTAGCCTGGCATTTTACCACTGGAATTTCCTCCAGTAAACACACCTCAGCCTAGCGCGAGACCCGTCTTCTCTGCTCTGCTGGGAGAGGCAGAGCCTGCATCAGTTCAGAGCCCAGGAAAAGGAGAGCCACACTTTGCACGGAGCTTCCCTTGGACAGTGGTGCCTCTTAACATCTTGGAAGAAACTCTTTGTGGGCTAAAAACCCCGTTGTAGGTAAACCTAACCCAGGGGAACATCTAAAAGGAAATGGTTTAGCACATTGCTGGGAGTTGGCAGGAGTGATTCAATAACCCCTGGACTCCTTGTCCAGCTACAGCCTTTTTTCGATCATTATCTTGGCCAGAATCCAAGGCAGAGATTGTTCAGAGACCAGCACAACCCAGACGGTGCTAAATCACAATATCCAAACTGTTCTCTAAGGTATTTTAATTTATTGGGAAGCACCCTCTCAGCAAACAAACATAAACAGTGATCCAGCTCTCTCCACACTGCTTTGTAATTAAGCTCTGTTTCCAAACTCTCCACCCAAATGTCCTCACACCCATCACAGGGGTCAGAAACTTGTCTTTGCTCTGGACGCCACAGCTCGAGACCAGAAGAGAGGAGAGGAAAGCAAAACCGTGTGTGCACTGCTGGAATTATTGCTGGGTCTCTCAGTGTGTTAAGTGATACAGCCCCGTATGGGGGCTCCCAGGTGACAGAAGTCACAGGTCCTTTCTGGTTTTAGGGCTCAGGAGACTTACCGGCGAGTCCAAGCCAAAGGCCCGCATTTCCCTCTGCCTTAACACTGAAGCCACACCATTGACACATGCTCTGCCCCCTTTCCTGCTCTGTTGCCCCCACATTTTCTACCACCGCTTCACCAGGCAGCTTTGGATCTCACTGAGAGAGAACCTTTTCCAAGAGCAGCTTGTGACACTCTGGGATTGCAACGCAATGAATTGATAAAGTGAGACAGAGAAGCGCATAAATAATCATAATATCTCACATATCCCAAGATCACACAAGCAATTTAGACTCTTTTTTTTTCACGTCCCGTTCATAATTATTCATTTTAAACAAACAGAGCCTGATGCAGAATTGCTCCAAAAGCTCGAGCGACCTGCCGTTCCCGTCAGCGTGCAGGCAAACTGCACCTCGTTGCTGCCTCACCATCCTGCCGGGGGAGCACGGCCCCGCTGCCTCTTGCCTATGGATACTCACAGACCATGACAGCACCTCAGAAAAGAACCAGCAGCAAGTATCCCCGTGTCTCCTACCGCTCCTGTGGCGCTCATGTCCCTGCCATATGCCCGCTCCTTGCTGTTAACCTCCACCGCAAAACTATTACGGGACAACACGGGAATCACCTCACCTTGTCTGGGTGCCACTAAACAGAATCACTTGGATCTATAAAAAACTGTTGTGTTCATGCCTGGAAAAGAAAAATTAGTATGCAAACACAGTGATAAATCCTCTGATGTGCACATTTATGTTTTTATCATGTAGTTAATCAGGAAAGAGTATGTTCAGTTTAGATACAGCTCCACACTTTGCCTCTATAATCCGAATCCCAGAAGGGCTTTATAAAACCATAATCTGCAATGCAAAATTGCAAAGCATATGGGAGTGTCTATAGATTTTCCAAATCACCTGTGCCCTAATTTAATATGAATAACAATTAGTTTACTCTTATCAGTTAATTGTGCCCCTTGTGGATTCAGCAACACTGCATCTCGTCACCAAACGCCTTTGTCTAAGCAAACTTTAATTACACTTCCTCACTCGGCCCAGCCCTACTTGCAGGTTTGGCAACAAAGGCAAAATTACTGTTAAACGAAAAAAAACAAACCACACCAGCACTGACAACAAAAAGGGAGCCAGGCGCACTGCTTTCTGATAGACTCAGAGAACTAAACAAAAGCAGTCCGGGGCTGATAGCGGGGGGTGTTACTCCAGTCCCTCCAACTCTGCAAGAACAGCCGCCATCCCCACAGCGCCCTAGATGAGCAGCACCAGGAGTTTCTCCAGCCCCAGACAGCACTGGCAGCCCTCCACCCGCGTCTCTGCTCCGGCTGCTCCGCCAGGGAGGAGACGTGCCTCCCAGCCCTGGGCACTAGCAGCAGAAGACTGGCGAAGGCTTTCATTTCACCTCCGGTGCTGTGATTAGCAGAGGGTTGTGAGCCAAGGCACCAGGGTCCTATTTCAGCCAGTTCTGCCGCTGACTCCAAATGTGCGAGGCACTTAATTCTGCGCCTGCTTCCTCACCCATTTCAGCAGTAACGACATTGTCACTGATAAAGTTGGTGTGGGATGCGCACACACACTCACCCAACGCTTTGGTATCAATCCTGCACTGAAAACACTGTTAATGCACCAGGAAGTGTTGCAACATTTACCTGTTGGCATGGGATACGCGTCTTATTTTCCAGACCTAGAAGGCCCCTTGTGAATCATACAAAAGAACAGATTGAGGATGACTGTGTTTTTACTCCCATTTCAAACACTGCAGGGTTTTGCACACACGCAGGCCTTAAATCTCAGTTACACCATCACCTTGGCAGCAAAATGTTGCCTTTGCATAGTGGAGGATGCAATCCCTTTGGCAGAGATAAAGGAACAAGCCTGCAGCGTGGCAGATAAAGCCTCTGGTATTAGGAATGTTCCCAATCCACTAGATACAGCCCAGGAACGGAGAGGCATCGCAGCCACAGACTTAGATGCTGAAGGCACAGAGGATGTACATCTTCTCACTAAGGATGTTGAAAGCTCCAGCATGCTGCTGCGGTTGCTCTCTCTCCCTAGAGGGCTGGTACCACCGTGGGGATTTGGCGCAGATGCTTGCATCCCCTTCACAGCGTGAGGAAGTTCTGCAGCTTCTTGCCTTGCAGCCTTCAGAGCAGGTGTAAGGAAGGCTTCTTCATAATCTATGCCGATTCCTGCTCCTGCACCACCCTGAACACAGACAGAAAGGACACTCACCCTGCTCAAGTCAGGGCATCCATCACCTGCCACATCAAATATGCTCATCGTCTTTCTATAGCATGACCTCTACTCCTCTCTAAAATGGGATATCTCCACCCTTACAAAGGAGTAAGCTGCTGTGAATACTTAATTACTTTTATTACTCTCCTGTAATTGTTATCACGACCTTTCCGTGCACTATTTTGGTGTGCCTCTCATCAGGTCATTATTTTTGAGCCATAGGCTCCAGCGGAACAGAAACATTGATCTCCTACAGACAGTAGATGCAAAGCTCATGGTGTTTGATCTCTGCTGGTAAAAAACGATGCCACAAGCTAGACCAGGTTGAGCTCTGGCATTCTGGCAATGCCATGAAAGATCTCTGACTTTTCCCAGTGGATCTTCCCACCTCTCTTGTTGATCACCTCATTAGCTTAGCAAGTAGTGAAGGAAAAGCATCTATGATTACAAATTTCAAGTAAGGCCAAGTGTTACCCACTTGTGTAACTGGAACGATGTGGTCGGGAGTCCAAGCTGCAGTGGCCAGGATAATCCTGCAGGCAGCATTAGCTACTTCAATAGCAGAGTGAGTCATTTTCCACACTAATTCCCAGCTCAAGAAAGAAATCAGGCTTTGATTCTCTATGAAGGTTCAAGCAACAACACCTTTGCAGTACTCATTTCTGCTCCAAGCCATCCCACACAGCACACTGCTAAACACATGCAGCATCAGTCAAGACTAGCTGGCAGGTGAGAACAGGGCCTGTCTTTTGACCATCCAATACTTCTCAGAACAAAACTTGTAGCTCAAGCAGGACCGTTTTGGCTGAAGGAAGAAGCTAGAAATACAAACCAAACAAAAGCTTATTCTGCAGACCTGCCAGGTTTGGCAGTGTTCGTGCGGGTATGACAGCCTCACCCTGTAAATAAATTGTTGCTTGTGAAAGCAGAGGAGAGATCTCATCCATCTCAGATACTGCAAATTCGTGTACGGCACAGAATTGAGCTGCCCTTTCTGAGAAACTGTATTTTATTAAGGGTGTTGTTTAAATGGCTACCGACTTATCGAACAGCCTTTTCATAAACAGAAATGTAACATTTGCTCATTATTGATGTTCTTTTCCTCTTTCCTCCCTTGTCTCCCAGCTACTCATTCCCATCTAGAAAGGAAGAGACAAATCCAAAGCAGAGCAGCCAAAAGTGAGCTAAAGTCTTGCTCCATCTGTGAACTACAGTGCTTGCAGGAGCACGCAGACTGAGAGCAATCTCATTCACAGCATTCACTGATGACATACGCACTGGCAGGAAAAGGCACAGCATTTGGACTCAAGCACAGACGCACAAACGTGCACTCTTCCTGCAGGAATACAGATCTGAGCTTTGCAAGTTGGGCCATCTCAGGCACGTAGAGCATTTATGTCCCCGGTGTCTGCGGACATGTGGGCTGTGCGTGGCATTCACATCCCGCAGCATCCGCTGCCGAGGAGCTCAGCCCATCATTTCAAAGGAACTCACTATTATAAAGACAACAAACATCTCACTTCTAAATAACTACTTTGTTGCTGAATCTCAAAGCCCTTTTGCACAGCTGCTGCAGTGCTTCTCTCACACGGGCATGACGGCAGAGACAGGAATGGGATCTGGACTCTTGCTCCACTTGCAGAGGACATTTTCAAACTGGCTCAAAGTGTCCCTAGAACTAAATAAAACTGGGTCTGCAAACATCCAGTTTAGTGCTGTGTTCGATGCTGACCCAGTTTTCCCTCCCATCTCTGTTCCAACAAATGCAGCTGTTCAATGCCAGCATAAGACAAAGAATCAAAACAGCAGGGCTCAGAGGCTTGGTTGGTCACGATGCTTCACTTCAGGCCTGCAAGCTGTACCACCAAGACACCATGATATGGTTTTTGTTGCTTGTGACAGTTCAGCAACTCATGTCTGTTCAGGTAAATTAAATATTGCCCTGATAAGTTCTGATATATGTGAGCATCCTCCACCAGCAGCTGAGAAACAAACAGACAGGACAGGAATAACATTTTTCCCTTGCAATGAAAGGAGCAAGTGCAATGCTCCACTGGGAAACGGCCCGGTGAAGACAATCGTTTCTAATCTGTATGATGTACAGCGCCGTACGTCTAGGGTAGCTACTGCCATGAACACATCTGGATTAACGAAGGGGGCTTCTGCCCACTGCCACACCTGGGAATGCTGCTCTTCAGCCCATATTCTTCCGGAGACCAAGCTGTAGATCTAGCCACAAAGTTGCACACAGTTGTTCACAGTGCTGCCTGTGCAGCCAGACCTTCGCTCACCCTTACTTACGCCACGGCCTCAGGTGGGAAGCCTGAGGGATTCCCACAGGTACTGGCTGATGGAGGGAGCAGCCACTGCCCGTCAGAAAGCATCAGGCTCAGGAGCTGCCACCTGCATTCAGCTCCATCCTCCCTGCTGCCTTCTTGCTCTGAACAAACACTCTTCACTTTCCCTTTCAAGGGCACGTCTACCCTCAGGCGATACTGACGGGTTTCTTATTCTAAATGGTATGATTATTATTTTATAGTAAGCTGGATGGATGCAAAGTTTTATGAAGCGGGCCTGCTTTTCAGGTAACCTACTCACTTGAAGGATGCCACAACAAATCTGTGAGGGAAGGAAAAGATTTGGAAGTATCCAGATGCCTGGGATAGAAGATGCTCTTTCTCTCCTCTCCTTGTCTTCTGGTCCTTCACCCTGGGGAGATGGTATTTTCTGTTTTAGACCAGGGCCTGTCCAAACCTTGAGTGTTTTGCAAAAAAATTAATTTTATTGCCCAGACCTGTCTCTGTGAAGCAAAGTGAGAAGTGCAAGCTTTAGATTTGCAGTGTGCTCAAGTACCCAGAGTAGGTTAGTAATGAAACTCAAGCCTCATGGTTGCCAAGCGCTGCCCTAACCTGCTCTTCTGAGACTTGCACAGCTCTGGACAAAGAACATACACATATTTCAGCCTTGCAGCTCCACAAGCCTTACCATGCTCCTTTTCTAAAACAAGAGGGGTAATCTCATCCCTTCCCAAGCCACACGTATAGAGAAGAGGATGAGTTTTGGAGATACCAAGCCCGTACTCAGAGCGAGACATCTAATACATGAATAATGGAAAACTCTGTAGCAGCTCCATGTTTAAGTTTGCACAGACACATTTGCGCTTAAAGCAAACTAAAATCCCTCTGCTTCACACTTCCCTGATGGAACCCAGCATCCCAACTCCAAGTGCAGTGCATCGTCCCATGCAAGTGAAATAAAATAGTAACTTCTATTTGTGGATTTCTTATTAATGTCGGTAAAACACTACTCCGTTGTCCTGCATGTTTTAGCTCTCCCCTCGCTAAAATGCCACTCACGCATGCTATCTCAGCCCAGGCTGCATCTGAAGTAGCAGAAGTTAGCACAAAAGGTTTTTCCTCTTTTCTTCCTTTCTAGGATAGTAACAGCTCAGGACGCTGCTAGAAGCCTGCATGCACAATTCATCAGCTTATATGGAGAGAGGAAGGGCCAAGCTCTACACTATATGCCCCTGATCGCCGCTATTTGCCCCAGGACGATCTCCTTAAGCACCCCAAAGTCCAGTTGCTCTTTCATGTGGATCTCCTTCCTCTCTCCTCTGCTGACTAGCCAGTCCAGGGCATCTCTGTCTACAGGACCTTGGTCGTACCCTGGTGTCAGAGCTGTCAGTGGCTTGCAGCGACTGACAGGCAGCCGTTTCATTCGGCACAGTTGGGTGAACAGCCCCTTCCAGCACATTTTGTTATTCACATGCTCCGCCTGCTAATTGCTTTCTGAAATGGGGAAGAAACAGATGACGAGCAGAATGCAGCTCCTGACAAATTCCCCAGCACTGTAAATATGACTCACCTTGCTGTAAACAAGGAAACGCTAAGTGGCGATGCTGATTTGTGCTTTAAAAAAAAAAAACAAAAAAAAAAAAAAAAAGAGAAAGAAAGAAAGAAAGAAAAGAAAAGAAAACCACACAGTACAGAAAAAAAACCCCTCAAGCTCTTATGCTGCAAGACAGCCTGCACAAGGGTGAGAACCCAATCTATTTTGTGTGTTTTACTCTGAAGACACCTGTGAGCCTCTGGAGAGCACATGCTAACACCAGCACAACCGCAAGCCATTTCACCAGCACTGATAAGCGCTCAGCAGCCCCTTTGTCTGGCTGAAGACACCCAGAATCAAGCTCCTACAGGCAGGCTCTCTGTTTTCAGAACCACATCCACCAAAGAATAAGAGCAAGGAAAGGTTTAGAAACAAAGAACTTTATTTCATTCAGATTCGAAGCATCCCTGTATCAGTTATGTTAGGTGAGCAGAGGCCTCTGCATTTTACAGTGCACAGCTCCACCACAGAACTGAGGATCTGCTGGCTCTTTGCAGGTATTATGTCTCTGCTATTTAAAGGAAAAAGTAATTTGCTCTTAAAAATAATGAGATTTATAATTAATAAACTTGGGGGTTTCAGCGTTCTGGATTCTGAACCTGTAGGCTACACTTCTAACACAATTCCTGATTTCTTCTCAATAGCCACAAGGCCTAGAAGCTTATTTAAAAACAAAAGCTCAAGGTTCCTATGATTCCAGGAACAGAGCTCTACAGAGAAACATCAAATACCATTAGATCCACAATCACATTGCAAAAATTGACAACACTAGTATGTAAGTACACTGTATTACTACTTACTTCCCGATCTAAGCTATTGTGTAGTGATACGGTTCAACAGCGTGAGTCATTCCACCCCAGAGGCAATTGCATTTCAATACTAGATGTAGAAGCAATAGAAAAACCAGGTGCACACTCACAGCTGTCATTCTTTGAAGACAGAAGATGCTGGAAGCACTAAGATTATATAGGGCTGCAAACAATAGGAAACTCCAAGAGCAACAGATAAGTAAATGCTTTCTACTGATACCTTGCAAGTCCTTGTAAGAAAGACAAGTAGAAGGAAACTTCCATGTATGGAAAATGAACTATGTTACGGTTTAGGGCACAAGGACATCAGCTCTGATAGAAGGTATCAAATAAAGTCAAGCAGATTAGGGAGAATGACCATGGAAATTTTAATTCACAGGATCCTTTTTCTGCAGACAGATGGTCATTTCAGCTTTCTATTCTCTAATCCCTTGTTCTGCAAAGCAAACAGCCTAAATCCCAGATAATGTAGGTTTTACCATCTCATACATTTCCCACAGCATTAAGGCTGGTCCCAGCGATAGGATACATATGCTTAAACATCTGCATGCCGAAGTAATTCACAGCCAGAGGAATCTCCTACCTGGATTCAGCACAGAGTCGATCTCTGCATCCTGGCTTCCAGCCCCAGAAGCCAGCATGGGCCCCTGCTAGGCATAATGGGGATTAAAGGGAACCTTTTTCTGGGAATGGCCTTTTTCTGGCATAGCCAAGATTCCTCCGCGTTGTCTCTGAACAGGAGGATGGTTGAGCACGTTTTACAAGCTGTCATACTACCAACACTTCCAGCGTGGCAGGAAGTCTGCGCAGTAACTGCCTGGGACTTGGGAAAGACAGTAAGACCTGAGATCTCTTTTTTTTCTCCCTGTCACTTGACTTAAAGAACTGACCGGCCAAACCGCCCTTTTGGAAACAACAGCAAGTACTGCGGGTTGCAGGCAGCAAGCAGTTCAGTATGTTACAAGAATGAGCTTTTACATGACCGACTTACCCTCCTAACTCTGGAGATGCAGTAACTATGGGGAAGTATCAGACAGAAAGAGGGCTAGAAACTGGCCAAAGCCAAAAATCAGACCTGAAATTGTGCTGGAAAGAAATCAGGGGGTCTGGCTGTCAGACTTATGCTCCTGGACCCGGGCAAAAGAGCTAGTTTCTAAGGGAAGAGGGAGAGCAGGAGGAGGCTGAAGAAGGCTTAGTACTCAGAAATTCATTATCAGTTTCTCAGTTTCCCTGTTTGTTTGCTGAAATAATTTACAAGGAGCAGTAAGCATCTCACAGCCTCACAGAAAGCATTCACAATTAAACAGATATTGAAATGAATTTCATGAAATATGCATATTGTTTGCTTCCTAAAAAGCTGTTTAGATCAGACCATGAAAAGACCAGAAATTAAGGATTAGATCAACAGTCACTCTCCATTTACCTTCTAATGAGCCTTGGATGGATGTGGAACAAAGGGATAGTCTGTAAGAGCTCTAAAAGAGGTAGGAGTACCGGACACGCTCTCTGCTGATGTAAATCACCATATTGAGAAATAGCCCACAGCTCTTCGAACCGGCTGAAGATCCAGTCTGTCTTCCACACAGGCCAAAATCTCAAAAAATGTATTACTGCAGCAGAGAAACCATACCTACACTTTTAATAATGGTTGCATTGGCGAAGTCCCAAATGGGACATCAAAAGATGATGCACGGTGGCACTCTTTACACGCCCCAGAGGCAGAGCAAGTGTTCGAGGACACGGGAGCTGTGGGGAAGCCCGTGGCTGGGTAACAGGGCCACTCCAGCCAGGCTGCGAGAGCAGAGCTCACTGCCAGGGGTAGGAGATGATCCCCCTTTCAGAGGCAGCGCCACCCAGAACCCAGCATTGGGTTCTCCTCCCTGATGGGCCAGCAGGATTGAGAGCCTTCCCTTCACCCTCCTCCCCCACCATTTTGGACAGGGGAGTAGGTTTTTATCCCCTAACTAGGAGGAGTCACCGTCGTCACACACTCAGCGCTTCAAACCTCCAGCCTCCGCACACGGCAGGATTTGCTGCAGGAAAAGCTACAGCACAGACCTGGGCACAGCCTCACGGATGTTCAAATGTAGCACATCGCATCTTGGGATTGTTGTTTCTGACGGGCTCTCTCATCTCCCACGGCTAATAGCTCATTGTTTGTATTCATGCACGAGGAGTAAATTCTTCATTATTGGAGAGATCTGACATGTACAAACAATTGGAGTAAATTGATTGTATTTTCCAAATCATCACACAGACTCTAATTCTATCTGCAAGGCGTGTTAATTTGCACTAGAATTACCTCCTAAATTAGGAATTAAGAGTTTTTGACAGAGAAGCGCAATGACTGCCCTTGTGTTGCAAGGCTAGCTGGGGGCGGAAGGGTGCAGGTCCCTTCCCAGCTCACACTGCAAGAGGCCTTTTGTCTACCCTCAGAGTTTACCGAAAGGTGGTGAAAGAGCTGATCAACTGACGTTCCAGCATTCTTCAGCAAGATATCTCACTGGTTTAGATGTGTGTTTAAAAGGAACAGAGTATTTAAATTTAATTTTTCTACACACAGAGCCTACCTTCTTCTCACGCTGGAAACTGGGACCCTCCTGATCCCTTGAAAACTGGATTTATAAGGCTCTGCACATCTTTTTCTTAGATGAAGGTTCTTAGGAGAAAGCACCACTGAAAATCAAATCTCAAAACATGCAGAAAGTGCGTTTGTTCCTGGCGGAAGCAGACAAACGGGGTGCACTGTGCTCCTCCAGACATGAGGTCATCCGTGCTAATCCCAGAGGGTACGCTGTACCGGCTCATTTGGATGGGAAAGAGACTAAAACATTGAGTTAACTTGAATCGTGCACCCAAAACACATCTCTGTCTCCAGAAAGGGAAGAGAGATCAGAGTGTTCAGCACCTCCCCCAAACAACCACAAGGTGTGTTTCTTGGCTATTGCTTTTTCTATTTGAAACGCAGCAAAATTGTACTACTTCCAGTCCTCAGGTACTCCTTTCTCAGGGCAGGGGAAAACAAATAATGTGATGTCACTTACATTGCCTAAACAGTGAAAGGAATACCATGTCAAGATATATGCTAAATATATAAGCCTATTAACGCTCCAGTCACTCTGCAAGCAGCGGAACCAGAGAAATCTGAATTTTGTACAGAAATGGATCAGGGTTTAGGCACTGTTGTTCAGCGAGATGCACGCTCACAAAGCAGCTTTTCCTGTTCTTGGGACATTTGCAACATCTCCCACGCAGATCCTGGTTTCTAATAAGGGTGACCTTCCAGTGCAGCCCCCAGTAGTGGGATTAACAGAGTCTTTTCTTTACCCACCTGTGTTTACGAAGCCTATAGAAATATAGGATTCTGCCAGTCCCTTTGGGTAATAAAAATAACATTCACTTTGAGTTCTCTTTGAGACTGACACACTCTGGAGAAATTTGTTTGAAATTTGCAAATGGTTCAAAAGCTATCAGAGGGCCAAAGACAGCAGGATCTCAGAGGTCCTGTCTCATGCGCAAACCAAATCAAAACCGTCTCAAAGGAATAAATATAATTATCACCACAGCCCAGAGAATGCTCACAACTTAAGCTGGACCTGACACAAAGGAATAGGCAAATAATGGAGAGGGAAGAGGGAAGGCAACAAGCCCTCTCTTAGATATGCAAAAATACCCAGCTAAACCCCAGGGAGTCACAAAACTGACTTTGTAAAGGCATGATTAAAGACAAAACAAACACTTGGGAGTTTTTTCCTTTGCCTTTCAACTCCAGCAATTATAGAAACTGAACCTGAAGCACACTCTATCTGCAACCAGTTGATCTACAGAACTATTACACATAACTACGTTCTGAATTTGAGCGGAAAGCTGAGAAATTCATATACCTGCAGAGTGCTAGAAACAGACTTGTGGAGGGAAAAAAGATACTTCATGACTCTTGCAATGTTTGTTGAAACCGTAAGACACTGGGACAGGGAGAAATACAAGTGATACGACTGCAGCAACAGCACACAGCTGTTTAAGTCAGGAGAGATCGTGTATATTCAGCAGTTATTTCCTTGGGCGCCTGAGTGTCCTTTCTCTCCTGCGCTCCTTGTCAGGGAATTGCCAGACATGGGTTTTTTGGAGGGTTCAGATCCTGCCAATTGTGCTGTGTACATGTGTACAGTGTTTAGGGGATGTGTGTAACACTGCCCCGGCACGTGTTGCTGGGCTCGTCCCAGACAAGGTGCTTTCCGACAGCCCAGGCTCCTTGCACACACTGACTGCAGCAGTACTGGCTGCTGGAAACAGAGATGATCATCGAGACTGAGTTCCCACGTGGAATGTGTTGGGGATGAAGACAGGAAAGGTCTGGTGGTTTCACTTTCTCTGCTCAGTAACACAAAGTTCCTGGAATAAATAACAGAACCATGGAAGTAACACCTGTCAGTCACAGGACTGGTAAAACTGACCTCTCTGGGAACATCTCTCTAGGACATAGACCAAGCCACTGCATACTCCAAGATGAGCCAAGGTAGTACTTTAGAAAAGGAGGAATTTCAGAATTTCACCTCTGGAAAGAAAGATTAAATCTGTCTTTGGTCCTATGCCACCCACAGTTTGTCTTTGAGATCCTTCTGAGTCAGCCTGGATCTGCGTCACATTTCCGTACAATAGCTACACGGTTATTTCTACACTCACAACTTCATGCAACAAAGTGCACTTAAAAAATATATTTTCCTGGCATTCGAATTTTTTTTTTTTTTTTTTTTATCTTTTGAGTGTGCATTTCCAAGGTTTTTCCCTCTGCCCCAAACCATGAAGATGTGACACTCACTACGGGGGACAAGGGGTGGGGAAGAGAAAGGAGCACACAGATTCTGGGAAAATAATACAATTCCAGGAACAAGAGCTTTTAATGAGAAAAACTGCGCAGGCGATGCAGATGAGAACCCAGTATTACGAATCCCAGTTCAGCAGGCTGGTCTCAAGTGACAGAAACGTAGCTGGGAACAGTGGAGTGCTCTCAGGAAACAGGAGAGAAGTAGTATACATCCCCCTAGCTTTGGGCAGAACAGTTCCAACCCCAACTCTCAAAAAGGCACAAATGCATTATACTCGACCAAAAATATACCCATAAGCAGTGCGCTTGTGTAAATATGAAGGTAAATTATTAGGTGCTTTATGGGGTGAGCGTGTTCGTGCCCTGGCTTTATTGCCTGTTAGCAGTTCGGCGGGGTTAGGATCCTGCATTCTTCTGATTATGCAGATACAATCTATCATATTGTTCCGGAAACTTGCTTAGAGCTGTGCTTGGAGAGATGGCTGCAGCTGCAGCACGCTCCGAGACACACATCATTGCTTTCTTTTATGAGAAGGAAAATTGGCCGTTGCTGCTCCTGCAAAAAGCAGCTGTTATTTGTTGTTTTCGGGGTGGTTGTTGGTTTTGGGTTTCTTATTTTGAGCTATTATGATGAGTTCGCCTTCTCTTTTACTTAACCGAATTACACACTGTTTACGTTGCCAATCCTCTTGTGGAGATGTACTAAGCTGGCACGCCTGCTGAAGGCCAAACAGGGGTGATGCTTTCCTCTCCTGAAGCAGAAGCACACCTTTGGCAGGAAGGATGACTGTGTGGCTAAGACTGGGAGCTGCAGCCAACCACCTTAACTGCACCAACCACCTGCTGTGCATCTTTCTCCTCCTGTGCAATAGCAAGGATAGCAAATTTCTGTGCCTGAATTGAAAGCATCTGGCCTCATGGCTCTTGCAGGCAGAATGCAGTGCTGGCTTCATTGCCAGATGACTATCAGCAATGATATCGACTTGTGTGGCTCAGGGTCTGGGCCACCACGAGGCTGCTTCCCCTTCAGGGCTGATACAAACTCCTTTGCTACCAGAACGCTGGTAATGACCCCAGCAACGGTGACACAGAGCGGTTCCCAGAGAGAGGTGGTGGCTATGTATTTGACATTTGATTGCTCTCCTCCTTACCCAGGAGTCCTGGGTACTTGCTGTCACAGCAATTTCTGCACAGCAGAGCAGAAGGGGAAGACTTTACAATTATCCTAAATGCAAACTTTGCATAAGCACAGTTTTCCACAAGGTCGGTCTACATTTGGGCCAAAAAACACCTTCCCTTTGTCAGCAGCTACTGTCCTCCTGTTCATGTAAAACAGCAGAGCACCTGTGCGTGCAGCCAGAGCCCAGACTCGCTCCACAGAAAAGCCAAATGATCACCACATAATCAGACCCCAGCCCCTGCTTTTCAAAAAAAAGGGGTGGGGGGAAAATGCAGATTTGCCTTACACTGTAGGACAGAAATACAGCCCCAGTTTTCCCTCCCAAATGGTCTTTTTTAATAAAAGCACTCCATCCATTTCATAAAAGCAACTCACTTTACAATAGCACTACTTTTGCATTAAAAATGTTTCCCCTTCATAAAACACCACTGCTACATTTTTTAATATAATAGCAGTTCATACTGTCTAGAAATATGCTGTAGCTTATATTTAAAGGGATCTCAAAATTGTTTCCAAGACACAGTTGCTATTCAAAGGCATTCTTTCCCCTTTTTCTCCCCACGTATGGGATAAAAAAACTTTTAAAAAAACCACAAAAGCTAACAAAGGAGGTGTTATTTTAAAGTCACAACTGCTACCCACTTTTCAAACAGGATTACACAAGTCATCTGTGTCCAACCCACAGAAGACGGAGGTGTGCAGCCCAAGCTATAGAAAGTTTGATTTCCTCTCCGTGCGTTCTTAGCTCAGCTCCTGGCATGCCCACCCAGATTACTGACGGTAATCAACACTTTCACACATCTTGGTAAAAAGCCAAGAAGTAAGCCCCAAATTCGAATTCCAGCTCACACACACAGAAGGCTAGTCAAGTGAAGAGTCTCAGGTACTGATCCTGCAATCAGCTGCCTGTGCTCAGATCCATGCACAAACTTTAATGGGATATTTTGCTGACAGGCACTGGCAAACACATACACATTTGGCTGGAAATCATGGTCTATTCTTTTCTTTCCTTAGCAGCAAGATGTTTCATTAACTAAAAGCAAGTCATTAAGGAAAAAAAAAAAAAAAAAGATAAGGAATGGGAAATCCAAAATAATTTTGTTCATTTTCAAATAGTGCTGCAATCACTCAGATGCACTGCAAAACACTGGCACAAAATAAATGTTAAAATAGAGACTTACCCTCTGCTGCCAGCTGGCTGCAAAATCCAAGTCTACTGACAGCAATGTCAGAAGCTGGTTGTGTCTTTGCACTTGGTGATGGTCAACCCACGTGTCTAAGACAATTCTAGCTATTGTCACAGAACTGTTGTTCCCTATGAGCCTCAGGCTTCTTAATATAATATTTCTTATTTGCATATTATATGTTTCAGCTCCTCTGGCCTTCCAAGCAATAGTCCCTATGCATTCATCTTGCCTGTATGTACCTTCTGCTTGTGAAACCTCCTTTTCCTGGCACTCAATCCTCTGTTATTGTCCCCAGCCCACACACCTCTACAGGCATTCTTTGACTCACATTTCTGCACAACCTGCACCAAACCTGGAACTCCATTTCTATTAACAGCATTTTAGCCATCCCCCAGCATTTTAGCTCAGATTTTTCCTTATCCAAATCATGGAACACTTTTTTGAAGCCGCTGCGGAACTGAGCGCTCAAGGCCCAGAGAACGGTTGATGTCTGTCCAAAAATCTGGGACACTAGGAAAGGGAAGCAGCACGTGTTACCAGCAGAGCCAACTTGCTGCACGTCCGTAGACGGAAGCGTTGTAAACACATAGCAGCAAGGTAAATCTAGCCAATTTGCACCTGCAATAGTAGCAAGACATATAATGGGGAAAAAAATCACACTGTCAGCAAACTGGCACCTCTTTCCACCTCTTGTCCTCCTTTCCACCATAAATCCTTTTGCCCAGAAGCTCACTAGCCTTGCTCACATCCCTCTTCCTCTCCGGGGAGTGCGCACAACTGAGTGTCACCTCGAGGCTCACTCGCTGGGGTGTCTCTCTGCAAAAATGAGGAATCAACAGTTAGGCTTTCCCTCATCCTGCCATGGACAAGAAGGCAGATAAAGATCACCACCACACAGCTATGCCGAGATGTTTCTTTCCAGATCTTTTCTCCTTTTCTGTTTTTAAAAGGAGTGGGGCAAAGCTGGATATGCTGCTATTTATTTCCCCTATGGGTAGAACATGAAGCAGAAAGAGGTGAAGTGATTTGCCTAAGGCACCAGGTCAAGTCAGCAGCAAAATGAAAAACTGAGTGTGTGACCCTTGACGGTCTGATGATTAGCCCACCTGACTGCACCACCTCTTGTCTGATGTGCAGCACGTTTATATCCCAGCATCATTATAATGTTTGTTGGTTTTACACAGGCTGAATTTAGGCAGCAGTGAAAAAAAAGAAAATATTTTGAGAAGGGGATATAGCATTTGCTGTGTGGGGATTCTGTATTAACTAGGCAGGGATATGGAATTTATCAGACACAGATAAGCATTCAAGGAACTAGGGAACCAGCATTCATTAGCTGGCAATATGTATTCCCATACAGCAGAAATATTTTCCTTCCGATCAGCAAATCACACCTTTTGCAGCAGGATTAGTTGATGCCTTCAACGATAATGTAAGAAGATTATATTTTCCCTTTCTCTTCACAATTCAAAGCTCTTAAATACAGAGAACCAGCTTTCTTGAAATAACACTATGGAATTACCACTCTCCTCACATCAAAAGATAGAGAGTCCATCAGAGTGGAGCATGGGTATTTGCCTTAAACATATTCGCACAACAGCTCAGCAAGAGAAAATAGCAGCAGCAGATGAACGCTTCGGATGGCATCTCCGCTGAGGGGCTGTCAATTGCCATATGTCCTGATCCAATGACAGTGCTGAAGAGATTAACAGATGCTCTTGGCTTTCTGATGGAGACCTGAGATACGACTCCAACCAAATACTGAGCAACATTGCCCTTTCAGATGCGTCTGGGGCCATCTGAGCTGTAGCCAAGGCTGAGAGAGATGGCCATTGGTCATGGGAATTGGCAAGCAGGAGAAAACTACTCTGCATTTACACAAGCTCTGTCCCTAGCAGCTTCTTGTGAAAGGGTTGGTAGCTTTAAGCTCTGGTATCCAGGGAATATTTATATCGGAAGATGCAAATTAAGGAACATTTCTCCAACACAGAAAACTCTAATTAGCAAATAGTCCATCCAGGCCCAGTTAACTGTTTAGACTGACTGACAGAGCTGAGCAGGTCTGGGAAAGCGAGCTGCAGCATTTTGGAATAGGAGGAGACCTGCCTTTTCAAAGTTTAGGTACAGGGGAGTTGAAAGTAAACCAAAGCAAGGAAAGACAAAACCAAAGGTATAACAGAAAATTGGCAGGGGATGGGAGGAGGGAGCTTTCTATGAATTCAGTGATTCAACTCAGTCACGCTGGTCCTGTTAAACTTCTCCTGGGTTCTAATCCTGTTACTGAGTAACAGGAAAGCATTGCACTTTGATTAGTTTGGGCACCCACACTTCGGGACTCCTAATCCATCCCCATTCCCAATTTGTCACCTGCTTTGCCAGGGAAAGGAAGGCTGGATGCAACAAAGGGCGAGCGTTCTCTTTAGGTAGGCATCTGTAGTGAAAACCTTTCCTGAGCTTTCACAGGACTTCTGTCTTAGGATGAGCCTCAGACACAAAGTGGTGGTGGAACTGTTTATAGCTCGTGAAACATCCAGTCCTTTCCATCACAGGGTAATAAGGACATCAAAAATACCAAGAAGACAGCTGCTTATAGGAAATGAGAGACATAGAGAGAGAGGTTATTTTTCTCTACATTTTGAACCTACTTTTATAGTCCCTTATATGAAACATTATTCTCTATTAAAGTCTAGTGGATGATTTAGTGGTATACAAAGGACCTGATGTCTATAGAACTACATAGGTTTTGAGTTATTGCTAAAGAAGCCTTTTTAATTCTAAAGAATTCTTTTGGTTTCAGCCTTCTGAAATTGCACAGGCCTCTATCAAGACCTAAGTACAGACTTGTGAGGCCGACAGCACTTATTTAAAAGGAGGGAGACATAAAGAGAGCTGAGTACTGGCACAGGGATTGTGGTCGTTTCCCTACCGAGCAGCAGTGCTGCTGTTTGCATGCCAGCCCCTGAGCCTGGGAGAGGCTGATGAGCGAGCAGTGCTGCTGCTTTCATACCTGGACCACTGCACAATTCAGGGCAATCCAGTCAAGGGAAACGGAGAAAAGATGTTCCTGGACAGAATGTACACCCACAAACTGGAAAGCAAAAGGAAGGCTGAATATGTTTTGATGCTTACTGTTTGCACAGTGCCCACGGTGTTCAAAGTACTTTGCAGACATGCACAAAGACAATGCTGCAGTCCTAAAAGACTGTGGCAAATCAGGATGTAAAGAAACAAAGGGCTGTGTTTCTTCTTTCATGCACACTTGTGTCAGTCTGAGGGCTTTGATTTCGCTGCCTCCCTGGACACTGGGATTTCAGAGATGTGACTGTTTCCACTGATGAATGTAAGAAACTGAGCAGCCTCAGAGTTTTCTTGGAGCACAGGCTAGCTGAGCAAACTGACAGTGGGTGGTGTAGAAATTGAAGAGGGAGCTACAGGTGAAAAAAAATAATAAAATTGTTTCTACCAGAGCACTTGGAATAAACCCAAGCTCAACAAAGAGATATTATTTCTGGGAAGCCAGACTGGTTTATATTTGCCTTTGTATCATTCATCTTCCTTGTTGCTGTACCTCCACCCATGTGTTTCTGCTGCTCCCTGAGCCAACGGAATGAATAAAAATCCCAGGTTGAGCCTTTATTAGCGTGTGTAATGCAAGTCAAGCTGCTTTGAACATCCTCTTGTTGGGTATTAATGCAGCATGCCATTCGTTACACAAGTATTTTGCTGTGGCAGACAGAAAGTGACATTTATGGGTTTATCATGAGAATGAATTTCACCATCCATTAAAATGATGTACAGGTAAACACTCCATTCATTTTAAATCTATGAGCTTTGGTTCTTTCTCTGCTCTGGTAGATGGGTCCATCAATACAGCTACTATTAGGCAAACTATTTGCTGGGAAGCGAGGACTACTGAAAAATGTTACAGGCCTGTAATTAAAAGGATTGTAGCTTGAAGGGAGAGTACAGGAATTAAAGTTATTAGTGAACTCTTCTCTTATAGATCTGCATGTGTGCAGCAGCTTGATGCATCTCTAGAGCTCTGCTGCTGGAAAGGAGTTGTCTCATTCAGTCGCAAGGAAACACCGCTCCTGGCTCAATAATCTACTAGAACCAAATCCAGGACCAGGAAATCTATAAAATACGTATTTGCCATTCGAAGTTAAAAAAAAATAATAAAAAGGACAATGTCTGGAAAAGCTGTAACTGTAGCGGCACAGTGGATTTATAAACCTCTCTGTGGGGTACAGCCACTAAAAGAAGACAAGAGAGCGTAAAGTACTGACATTGGTTCTTCAGCTGCTAGCTGAAGTTGGTGCCTAGTAGGGCAGGTTGGTGTTAATCAGTCACCATGTCCCACCCAGGAGGTGGCCACAGTGAAGGGGAAGTGCTTAACACAATGTGTTAAAATGCTCCATAATCCTCTGCCAGGGAGAATTTACATTATGTAAGTTTTGTGGAGAATTGCTATGAGAAATGCACAAGGTAGAAAGAAAACATGCTATAAATGTAAACCACATCACTTGGAAAATGAAGTGCCGTTGTTTATCCACTGTAATTGTAGAAATTAAGGTAATAACAATTACAATTAAGTGACTCATATGTACTACTGTGCAATTAATTTAGGCTTAGAGGCAATGTTATTGTGTATTAAATAAAAGCCAAATGATGACATATCAAGTTGTCTCTGTTACTCAGTCGGTTGCACCACTCATCTAGACCCAGAACCAGGCCATCTGCAGTGCAACGTGACATTCAAGAAACCTGTGCTTATGGAAGAGGTCACGCTTCCTTTGATACAACATTAAACTGTGTCTCTGATGACCTTTGATGCTTTTTGCAAAGTCAAGTTGTTCATCTAGCTTTTTCTCGAGCAAGTGCCAGCATAAAAGAGCTGTATTTGATCTATTGGTCATACTTGTTTGTCACTCCTGTTCTTTTGGAGTGTGTTCCTAATCTCAGTCCTAATAGTTTCAAGCAAAATGTTGGGGCTATGTTGGACTTCCAGCGTATGAGTCAGATCTGGAGGGCCTTGGTGTGGTATATCACACAGTACTATTTAGACAGACTCCTTAGGGTTGGGCTGTGCAAGGATCTCGCATACTGGTCCAGCATGAGCAGCATCACTAGTTCAGCACAACACGAAGCCAGGAGCCCTCTATAAGATCAGCCACGCAAAGACTCCCTCTCTACCCACAGACAAACAGAAATTATGCAGAAGCTTTAAAAGAAGAGCTAGTTATCTCAGCTGTTTACTGACAGTGAAGCATCACAGTGGCCATCATAGGAGTTATATTCTCAGGATAAATTGCCAGAATTCTACACACGCTCCTTGCATTTATGTGAATGCTTTTCCTACAGGGAAGCCACAAGGAGGTTTTGTGAATATTTTGAGCCACCGTGTCTCTAATCCTCTCTGTCAGCTTTTAACTCTTAACTTGCTGGCACTCACAATAAAAATACAGTTGTTCATAGCAAAATGTGTGTCTAGCCCCACAAATCAGAAGATCAGAAAATGTTCATGGTTCTCTTCTTACATTGCAATTGCTAGATTTCCACAGTCTAAATATTTCTAACTGTGGTCTCCTACTCATCCACAAAGAAGCAGAGAATTTAGACGTTATGTCAGGAAAACTTCTAAGAATGAACTATCTTTCTTTTCATGATAATATTCTTAAAATAAGTGAAAAAAAGAGTACAGAAAATCAATGCAAAAAAAATTATTTTTAAGTAGGATGTGTTATAAAATACACCTAGAGGCATCAGCAGGTCTCATATCCCCATAAATATGTTTTCCATAATCAGGCAGTATTTAATTAACACCCAGAAACTGCCTGACAGAATATAAATGGAATCTTTAAGACACTTAATTTAAAAAGTGTGGCTGAAATGTATTGGAGGTGGTTCTCCTGGCCACAGATGCAAAAGCTTTATCTCATGGGCAGCTTGTACAAGTTTGGGAAACCTGAAAAGCTACAATTCACTTTCAAAGTGGATCTATTTAATTCATTCTCCTGTTTCTTTCAATTACAGCCCCTTCCCTGAGGAAAGGAAACCAAAGAGAACCTGTTAGCTGTGGCTGAAACAAGGAATCAGAAAGCAAGTAGGTACAAAAGGGTATTTCCTAAAAACCGCTTTAGAAATAATTACTAAAACTGCACAGCTCTTGTTTTAGCAGGCATATGAATTATTTTCAGAGTAGTCCTTGCTCTCCTTGCTAATTTCTGTACATATTCATTTTTACATGTGTGTCTTCAACTGCCTTTGTATCAGCTAAGCTTTTTCTTTGATCTCTTTAGTAGCAGGGGTCCTTGGAAATGTATTTTTATTAAAAAACATGCCCTGGAAAATGTTCTATTGTAAAATCAGTCCTGGTGTGGCAATCACTGCCTCAGTTTTCTGAGCAAGGGTTAAAGCGTGATACTTCTGTTGAAGACTGTGAGAGATTTGCTAGCATTTCTAGTGGAAGAAGAAGGGTTCAATTTGTCCACAGACCCTTACCAAATACCACTAAAAAACAACTTTGCCAAAGATACTTTCTCTCAAGAGTTGGTAAAACAAAACATGAAGGAAAAAGTATAACCAGAGGGCAAGCGTACCTCTCACCAACACAATCTCACAGCAACCAGAGCCAGGCATTTAAAAGATTTTTTGAATCACAGCTGGCATCTTTGTCTTTCATAAGCCACGAAAGATTTTTTCCTTTTTTTTACCCATTAATTTGTGCAGGTATACCTGTGTGGTTTGTCATTTTCAAGTAGGTACAAATGACCTACAAAAATCTTGCATGTCTTCCTGGATTCTCACTGTCTCTCCCAAGTCTTGACCTGAGTGAGACACTTGAGGCAAATCAGACTCTTCTCCAGCACTTTATGATTCCAGCTGCTGTGGAAAGCCCGTGTTTTAGATGGGTAGGGAAGGGAGGAGGGAGTAGATTTTGCAGAAATTATGAACAGCTCCTGTTTTCGTGTGGAGGGCCTCTGCAGCACAGTTAGCAAAGGGAACAGAAATGCCAGCTGACGTGCATGCAGAACGGTCCCTAAAAAGAAGGCTTTTCAGAGCCTCCCCCCCCCCCCCCCCAAGGCTGCAATACCTCTTTACTAAAATGCACTGCAGAAATGTTGTGAACCGAGGAGTCCCTGTACCCCAGAACAGTGGGCTTGGTTCCCTGACACACTAATGCTGTGTGGCTGGAGTCATCCTTCCCAGAGCAATACGTGTGCTCCAGCACAGGGGTTGACGCAAGTCGGAAAAGAATCAGGGCCAGCCTCTTCCAAGTGCCATTTCTCTCATTATTTTACCCCCATGTAAGCACACACTCCTGGCACTAGAAAAAATCCTGCTCTGGTGGGCATTTGAAATTCCGGGTGCTTTTCATATGGAAACTTTGGCTGTTTGGCTGATTTCCCATCTCATCTTCAATTTCCATCGCACGCAACCTGTGTATTGAAGTGCCTCTGCGGCTCCAAAGCAGATGAGCTACCAAGATCACGCAAGACAGAACAACGTGGCCTCAACAGATCTCCAGAACACGTTTAACTTTTTGGTAAAGGTCCAGAGCAGCTCCTAAAGGTGCCTGGGCTTTTACGCATCATTTCGATGTAGAGGGTATTCTCCTCACATAAAACTGCCTGGATGCCCTGCCACAGTACCTTCACAGATGTCATCGCTCAGAAAAGCAGGCATCGCAAAAGCTGCAGCTGTTCACTGGTGGCTGAGCTGTTTCCAGGCAGCTGTGCTCAGCCTATTGTTTCAGTTGCAGACAAGGGATGTTTGCAAATGTGTTCAAATTTCCCCAGCCACAGCGGATATATCTATGCTAGATTTTTAACTGATTGTAACGGACGCAAGGTAATTTACACATTATAAAGCTTGGTCTACAATGAAGAATGATTGATTCTAGCCTTTGGAGTAAGGGTTTGAGAAACAGCCATTTCTTTTTCGTGAAACAGAGGCATTCGATCCCATTCACAAAATGGCTACAAATAAGAAGAAGCCAGAGTCAGCTGAAGGAAAATTATCTCAGGGAAATTCATACTGACCACATGTGCTTTTCCACTTTTTTTGGCAGCAGGATACGAGACACGCTGCTCCCAGCTCAGAGCACCTCTCTCTCACTAGAAGCAAAGTCAAGCCTAACCTCAACCTGTGGGCTCAGTTTGTTAGCAGATCTTGTTCACACACTTAGCAAAGCGTAACAACACGGGCCAAAGGGCCCAAGCAAACTGTTCACAAGGCATCTTTCATAATTGGGGACAGAAGGGGAAAGTACTCGCATGGCAGCGTTCAGACCAAGGATACAGAGCTGATATGGCACTTCTGAGTACTGGGCATTTACTATTACTTTGGGAGCTAGGACTTCAACTGTTTCCAGTCGGCTTCCTCAGCAGTCTTGCATCACTGCAACAGGTAGGGTTAGCAGAAACCATACCCTCACAGTGGTCTAGCTATTCACAAAAAGACGACATTTCTGGGTAGCGAAAAAACTTAGAAAAATGGCTCAGAAAGTGTCCCTAGAAAGAGTCTGCATGATAAGGGTCAGTACACTTACGCTGAGATGAAAACATGCTGTGCCCAAGGCCATGAAACAGTCAGCAAGCTCCTGCGTCATTCAGTGATGAAGGTGCCCAGCATCTGCCTGGCGTGGGTCCACACACCCTGTTTAAAGGACAAACAAAAAGCTGTAGTCCCAAAGGTGCCAAGATCACGCTTGTATGATAGAAAATGCAACTTCATCATTAATTAATTCAGTTCTGCAGAGCACTCCAAGATTCCTACATAAAAGATACCAAACAAATCCAAAGCATTAACAAAATGTTCAGTCTTTTTACAAATTAATTTGTGATATTTCCTTAATGAGAAATAATATCTAATGAAACTAGCACACTACATCAAACAGACTCATATTATTCAACAGCTAATCCAACAAGAAAGAGTGATAGGAAAATGTCTTTAGGGTTTAACAGGGGAATAACAAACAAACAGGCAATCACATATGTTTCATTTCATTTAATATCTGGTATCTTTGTGCGAATAAACATTTCATGTCACACCTTTTGATGGCTGCCACAACAATATTTCAAAGAGATAGCTCCTTCTTCACAAGAAAGTGGAAGTTACTCTTCGTGAGAAGAGATAGATGAAAGACAGCTTTGCAATATGGTTCCAGCACAGCCCCAGACCTTTTGAACTGTTAGGATTTATATGTCATTAAATAATTAACTCAATGATGCATGACAGAAAGTAATGTGACTCTCTGTAAAAGGCCTCAATTAATTGCTTTCATTTCAGCAGATACCAAGTCTTCATGAGGAGATGTGAGGTGAACTTTATTTCACAGATTGTCTGATAAACGCAATCATAAAAAAGGTGAAAAATTACTTGTTCAGATAAGACTTTTGTTTTCTGGAATGTTTTCTGTGTTGCAGTGTCTTTGGCTTAAATTAACTGACATAATCAGATGCCAGGCTAGTAGCCTTGCCCTTGTGCTACTCCATTTGCTTTGCACAGTTCTCTCTCCTTATGAATTCCAGGGACAGTAACGGGCATATCAAGGCATGTCTGAATTATGGATTTTTAATTAATTTACCTGCTGCCTTTTATCTTCCGGTATTCACAAGCTTGTATAGGCAATTTGGTTTAAACTGTCTGCTGCATTCTGCCACCTCTCTTGGGATTATCCTGTAGTCTAATAGGATATAATTCCTGATAGTGTAAACCTCTCTGTGCTTTATTCAATCCCACTAATTTTATTCAGACTTTACTGCATCATCCTTAAGTCCCTTCCTATCTTGGTAGCCACAGCCTTTCACAGGCTGGTCCTGCAGAGGCTGGAAGGAGGAACTGGAAGGCTCAAGTCTTAGACTCAAATCCCCAGGGCATCCCACTATATGAAATTAAGTAGCTGGACAAGCTGCTGAGTAGAAACAGAGAACAGTCCACAACCTGCTCTCTGAGCCGACCTCTTGCAAGCCTAGGACCAGCTTCAAGGATGGGCAAATGTGATTTCAACTAAATTTAGAGTAAGGGTCTTTCTTGTTCTTTCAGCCTGTTGCAGACTTGTTGAGTGGGGAAAGAACTGTTAACGGTAAAAAACAGGCAGCAGTGGAACATCCACTAGTTTAGGTTTCTGGTCAAAGGTCTTTGGCTACAAGGGAGCACTTCTAACCCCGGATTTAACATGGGTGGAAATGAAGTCACTTAACAGAATTGATTTCCAGCCATGCAATTTGTGTGCCAGGGACCACGCGCTTACCTCAGCCCATGGTGAGACAACCTGCACTTAACCCTGTGGAAGATTAGGATTATGTGATCCAGATGGGGCTATTTTAGCCAGGTTGCTGCTTCATTATTTAAAAGGTTAAAAAAAAAAAAAAAAAAAAAAAAAAAAAAAAAAAGCTAATCTGGTGCCATCTGCTCAGAATGAGGTGAGAAGAATTCTGCCAGCATCTTATGTTCACCCCTGTCCGCTGGGTTCACACGGGTATCCATTCCCAGTTAATTACATGCTGTCACATTTACTGCTGTTGCCTTTGAACTGGCACCCGAAGGCTGGAGAGTGGCTGGAGAGAAATGCTCTTCTCTCTTCAGCAGATGGCACAGCCTTGGCCAGCAGGAGACAAGTTGTGGTGAGTGCGGAACGGCTGCTCTCTGTCCTGTTTCCAGTAGTTCCCTGCTGAGGGGATCAGGCATTGCAGGCTGTCTGCGATTCTGGAGCTCTCGCCACTGGGAAGACTGTTCTCCGGTACCATCTCAAACCAAAGAGCTTCCCGATTTGCGTGAGGAAGCACAGCGGGCCACTACCAGGTCTGTACTGTTTCCGCTGGGGATGGTGCAGCAGGAAGAGAGGTGGAGAAAAGCTTATCCTGCAAGAGTTTTGCACAAACAGCAAGAGGACGCCAGTGTTGGCCTTCTGCTCCTGGTGGTTGTCTTCAAGCCACGGTCAGGAGGAGAAGACACATACCTCAGATCAGAAGGACAATTTCAGAGCTGGATGTCACCGTGTGGCATAGCATTACCTGAGGCAGGAGGATACACGCAGTAGCACGGAAAGACAAATGCTGTTTGTTCTTCAGAGCTCCGATTTTTCAGCTGTCCCCAGCTCTGCAAACGGCGGCAGGTCCTGACCTTCTAGGAAGAGCGTGTTGCCAAGCACAGTTAATTCTCTCACCTTGGCCACTTTACTACTGGCTCTGCCAGTAGGCAGCACTGTCAGGTCAGGAATAATAAGGTCATACTGTGACTACTAGTCATTGCTCACTTCCCACCGTCTGTTTCTGCGGTAAAGCTACTAGCCACTTGCAAAGACAAAAATCACCTTGATCATGACAGTGAAAGAAAAGGGTGCATCTAATGGGCTTTTAATTGGGTGGGATTGACAGGCAGTTGAGGTACTCCCTGCTTGAGGCTTTGGAAACCAAAAGGAACGGACTCTCCATGCAGCCGGTGACATCAGCTGTGGTCTTCATGTGGGCTGCCCAGAATGAGCTTCATTAATGTTTTCCTTGGTATAATCCATCATCCCTTCAACAATGCATTTCTGACAGTTAATTAGACTCCACAGAGTGGAATAAGTAGCGTCGTGTTTGGAATTATAATCCATTACTGAAAAACAGATCGTATGAGGCATATCACCAGCCGGAGCTCTTGGACATCTTAAGTAGTTTATATTCCAAAAGCTTGGTAAACTGTGTTTAGAAAACAATTCTGCAGCACATTTGCAAATGGCTTCGTTACAAAGAGGAGTCAGGAACCAGAGGCCACCTGTTCATTAGCAAAACCCCAAATAAATAAACAGATACGTAAACAAATTCATCCCCTCTGAACGAAGATGAAACCTGAGTGTCGTTAACTACCCTGGGTCACACTCAGTACATTAGAGATTAAATCCTTGTCCAGTTGATGCCTGTGCCAAAGTTCCTGCTGATTTCGGTGGGGCCAGGGCTTGGCATGAGACTCCGCCAGTTAGATGGACTAGACTACTAGAAAGATGCAAAATGCTGCAGCGGTGACCTGCTTTATCTGGATTACCTGAGACATTTGTAGTTTGGAAAGGTGTTTCTATTTCCTGGGTATGCAGAACACAACCAGGAATTTGGAAGTGGCTTCTAAACACAACCGTGACAAAAATGACCACATCAAATCACACGAATAATAATGAGACTGGATTCATAAAATTAGTGACTTGTCTTGATTAGGAAATCCCAAGCCAGGAGAGCTTCAATGGATGCATAGCAAGGAAAATAACGTTAAAAGGGAGGACAGAACTGGCTCTGTGATGAATGGTATGAGGCAGGAGAGAAGCTTTTTGAGAAGTGCTTTGCCTGCAAGTGCTGAGGTGTCCACTTGCTTCAGACATGCGACAGTGCTGCTACCTTGAGGCCCCCGAGCACAAGCACACTGTTTTTACAGCCGGCAATCAGATGAAGTGTGACAGGCAGAGTATCAAGTTTAAACAGATCAAGACCACTGCTCCACTGCTTTCCACACCTGGCATAATTTCCCTCTGTCTTCTCATTCTTAACTGTTTTTTAATTTACTGCTTATCTGGGCAGCATTTGAAAGATGTCCCAGACCTCTCTGGATGCAAATAATCAGTTGAACATGACCATGAATCTTCCATTTGGAAAGCTCATACAGCTACCTGGAAGTACCCCCATCTCCAGATGTTAAAAGGAGAGCCGGTGCCTTCACCTTCTTACCCAGCCGATCTTTTACATCCCTGCCCACGTATCACTCGTGCTGAACAGAAAACACAGGAGAGGCTGCCTCAGGAGCACAGTGCCAGGGATACTGCTTAGCATCCCTGGTTTTATCAAACCACAGGCGTGGCTCTGCCTCGTAGTTACAGCAGCTGCCAAGGACACATAACTCCCACTTCCAGTGTTGAATAGAAGTTGTTACGAGACTTTGGGCAAGTCACTTAGAAGAACAAGGGCTCCTAAAGATCAGGTGCATGAAAATCAGATGAGTGATCCCTACGTCTTTTTGTGGGCCAAGCCTAAAATGATTTTAAACTACGGTTGTTTTCTTCTTCAAAGATATCCGTTCCCTGAGGCAGGGATGCTCCACCTGTGAATGCAGGCCATATATCACAGAGAGACAATTTTCTGGGCAAAAAGCCTGCTTCTGATGTCCCTCTTTCTAAATGGTCCCTCAGGTGTCAGAGTAAATGAACTGTCATGGTGAACCACAATCTTCCCTCCTGCTGCATAATGAGCCTGTGTTTGTTTAGATGAGCAAGAGCAGCAGCCACCCCTAGCAGCCTCCTTTTGCAAAGTGCTCCTTGAATCCAAACAGGGAACAGGATGAAGGCTTTTCGACTGCACATGGATAGTTTAGCTGATCTGCGCGCACAGAGAGGATCTGGCACCGCTGGGATACATCAAATCTTCTCTGTGTGCACAGATCATGTATATTGCTTATGCAGCCATGGAGAGCTTTGGTGTACGTTCCTCTCCTGCCGTTAAAAGACGATCCGAGAGCTGACCAGCCAGTTGCCCACTGAGCAATTTGCTGAGAAACTGTGGAGTGTTGGCAGAAGGCTAAAAAACACAGCTTGTTAAAGCAAAGCTAACAAAGCAAAAAAGGGCACATTTTAGTAATATAATTTGTTTGCTGCAACAGATTCAGTGGCTAATTCTCATTTCTCCTTAATCTGTATTGTTATCACCAGAAAGTCACAAAGAACCTGGGTTCTGCATTTCTACTTATCTTAATTTTTATGTATTTAAAAATTTATTACAAAGTATTTTTGTAATAACAGCATAAGCCACAGAAGATGACACCAAGTGTCTGTATAAACTGAGCTATTCTGGAAACCTTAAATGAGACTGCACCTTAAACTCTGAATCAGATTTTTTCTTCCATTTTATTATGCTTGACTTCTAGAAATTTTTATAACAATGCAAGCTGTAGCACAAATAGTAGAGAAAAATGTGAACAGAATTGGAGCAGAAGATTAGATACACAACTCTCCTGACAGTTGTTCATTGATTATTTTGTGCATAAATTGTATTGATTATGGTAATGAAAAAGCCCAGTGACAAGTGACAACCCAGTGATAGGCAAGCTTCCCAGGGCAGCGCTTGTATGCCTGCATGCTATTTGCAAAGCACTGCTAGACTTCACACAATTACTATCTGATGCTGTTTCCATCCCTGAATATCCCAGTACATCTGGACCACTAATGAGAGTGCTTAATCAGACAGAGCCGGGCATTTCACAAGGAAAAACCGATGCAGAGGAAGGCTGCTTTGTCCAAGAACATACACTAAGGAAGTCTCTAGCAGAGCCAAAACTGAACTCAGATTTATAATAGATTTTACAAACTGAACTCAGATTTTTACAAACTGAACTCAGATTTTACAACTCCCTAGCCAAGGCCTGTTACAAAAAGAGCATCCTTCATCAATAGTGAATGCCTCCAGTTGCATTGGTTTTGTGCTGGGGGAAACCAATTTTCCAGCTTAACTTTTGTGAACAGTGAATTGATAAGGGGCTGATATTGGAAAAGTTACAAACTACTTCTTTTGCCAATCACTACCGTGAATCCTGGGAAAATAGGTCAGCAATTTTTCATAGGGATGTTCTGAGGACAGATACATGAAAGGATATAAGATGCTCAGATACAACTGTGTAAGATAGCAAATGAAAGCCAAAGTGTAATTGAAATTCCACAGCAAATATTACTGGTATTGTGTTTCTTCTGTATTTTTCTGCTGCAACCAAGGGTACCTGATATTTCTCTTGAAGCCCTAGCTCTTGCATTCATGTAAGTGTGAATTCAACTTTCAACCTCTAACCACCAACATGTTAGAAAGAAAGGGTTTTTAGCATCTGCTATCATATTTTAAGCAGAAGAGAAGACCTGTAGCTTTGCCTTCACAATGGTGGTAAATACTTTGTGCTTGTTTTACTTACCAGAAGGTTACACAACATTAGTGCAGAATGAAAATGTCATGCCAGGCAGTGAGACAACTGTGGCTTCTGTACAAATTCTTTCCAGACTATAAATATAGATCTTCCTCCATAATTGCAACACAATCTCGATCTGCCTGTGGTGATAAAGGGAAAAAAAAAAAAAAAAAGCTCTTTAATTTAATTACAGTCCATTTGAAAACCTAGTAGCATGAAATAATTTGATATACAGAAATAACCCTTACCAGCTACATTTCATTGTGTCTTATCTTGGGATAACAGTAACTGTTATATTTCAGACCTTTAAACTGTATAAACAGTGTGACTAGAGATAGCCCTAAGAATATTTAAAATGACGTCAGAGTATTACCACTTATTCAGCTTTGTTCTCTGTCAGGCAAGGATGCTAAAAATGCTGCTAGAATAACATTCACCCTTGAGGAAATTTATAGTTAATTCATGTCCAGCCACTCAGCAGCAGTTATCTTCCCTCCTGATGTAAGTAGCTCCCACTAAAGGCTCCTTTTCTTGTGGATAAGACTGCTGCTAGTATAAGGGGGAAATGACATACAAACACCCTACAATTATTTGTGAGATATAACTTTAAAATTGTTGTGATTCTACCACGGCAGGTCATTACTAGAGGTCCAAAAATGTAGGACTAAATCAACAGTCTATGGATAAGCTGGCAAAAAAAAAAGTCTTTTTTTTTTTTAACAAATACTTTGAAGGGAAAATATGTTCCCCCTCAGATTTCCTTTGAATACTTTTCTCACTTGTTTGCTTACAGTTTTGCTAATTTTGGTGTAATGAAAATTGAACCCCCTGAAGAGAACAAAGCTGCTGCAAAGCAAAATGTCATCTACTATTAAAAAATGAGCTTTTCTTTGTTCTTGTTAACATTTGGCTTCTAGTACCATTTTCTAGTTTTGGAAAGCAGAGAAACAAATACTATAACCATACATTCTTCTATTGCTTTGGCATTTTTTCTGCCAGAATAAGCAGTAAAAAAGAAAAGGCAATGTTTCTTTGAAGGTAAGAGGGAGCCAGCTGATTATCTAGGATGATCTCCTGTATATCACAAATGTTACATTTACAACGATACACATGACATTTACCTCTATTTTGTCCAGCAAGTTCAGCTAAATTAAAGCATTTCCATCTGCTAGGGCTAAACTGTGGTTTGCTGCGGCAAAGAGTTGCGCAAGCCTTTTAATTTGATTTCTAGTAATGTAAAGCTAGGCAACCACCCCCCACACTTCCTACTTTTCAAAAGGAGCAAAACGTGCTTCTGCGTGACAGCAGAACTAAAGATATAAAGCACGTACGTGTGTATGTGAGAGACTATTTATATATGTGTAAGCTAAAGCTATAGGAACCTTCTCAACTATAAGGTTAAATCTATAAAAGCAGCTTTTGTGCGCATTTCTGTATATGGGTATTTGTATGGGCGAGAAAGATACAGGACCTAAACCTATAAACCACTGCCTCTGTGTCTGAGGAAAAGACATGGGGAGGGCGGGTTAAATCTATTAAAAATACCTTGTGTGAATGAAGGAGGGCTAGAGAGATTCAGAAGTACAAACACGGAACCTTTCTTCCGTATGTCGTAAGAGAGAGAGGAAATTCGCAGCCTCTAGGAGAGGTGAATTGTCTCTCCTCCTTAGTTTCCAGTCCCATCATTTTGGTGCGTAGATCACTTCAGTGAAACCTAAGATGTTTTTCCTCTTAGGGGTATTTTCCTCTCATATAGTGTTAGAAATTCACTGATTTCCAAACACGTTCTAATCTGCGGGGATGTTGGGAGCGTGCAGTTTCGAGCCCTGCATGGCAGACATGCATTGATGAGCACACTGGAAGGGCCTGAGACTCTCCTTTTGCAAAGGTTCCACGTAACACTGAGGATCTAAGGTCCGTTCTCACTCTTGCCCATAACTGCCTTCCTAAACGTGCCCTGAACAACAAGGAACCCCTTCCCCCAAACAGCCAGCCTCTCCCCGTGTATTAGCCAACAGTGAACAAAACAGGGCACAAACAGGGCTGAACCGAACATCTGTACCAAGTCTGAACAAAAGCGTGCAAATGCTGTTTATGAAATACCGAGCCATCTCCTGCCACTGCCTGCCAATGTGGATGGCACTGAGCAAGGGAGAGTTTCAGATAGCTACTCATACATTATTATTAATTATTAGTATTTACACTGTGATTAGCATCCAGCAATCTTAGCCAGGGAGCACAGATTCCACTATGCCATCTCCTGCTACAGGTGTTTTTACACCAGTCACAACATACCTGGGGTAAGGCTCTGAAATGCTAAAGTGGGTCCACCGCCTTGCTGGATATTGTTGATTCCTAGTTTAAAAATCAAGACCTGGGGGGAGCATAAATGCTCTGCAGCAGTGATGTGGCACAGCTGGCATCAGGTGTGGCACAAGGGCTGAAAGTGGACACCACATCCAGCTAACCGACAGTGCTTATCCCACCTCATCCCTCCCCTTTCCCAGTCTTCTCCACCAGCTTCCCAGACCCTTCAGACCACAGGCTCCAGTTGCAATGGAGTTCACAGTCTGCGAACGTGACTTACCCCTCCCCACCTCCTGTCAAGTTGCATCTACGTAAACCTGCATTTGTCTCTGATGATAGCCCAGTTTTCTCTCTTTATTTATCTACCTGTCGACTCATTTTACAATATCTCTCTGGATAGCCACAGAGCAAGAGACAGAACCAGATGCTATGGCATGCACTGAATGCCAACTAGCTTGGTAGAGTGTACAAGTGTCCTTATGCAGTGGAAAGGTCCTTTTGTAAACATGCCTTGTGATCAAAGGGCTGATGCTTGTTGATATTTTCAATATTAATAATCTCCCAGCTGCCTCACTCCATTCTCTGGCTCCCTATTTACCTATCCTTCATAGTTCACAGAGAGGCAGAGCTTAAAACAGTAAGCTGATTGAAGGAAAGCAAGGTTGTTTAAAACAGGAATTCACATGAAGAACAAGCCATGTTGACATTGCACAGAAATGCACCAAATATGTAGAAAATCATTGTCTTGTCATATACTGCACCTGGCACAGACTGAGAGAGGCATCTAAAGATATGTGCAGGCATGCATACAAAAAATAATGTATATTGACATCTACACTTCTTCAAAATCCAGGTTCTGTGTATGTTCACGGGCCACACTACCTTTCCCAGCCACTATGCAGATACACATGGAATCAGAGAAGAGTTTCATCAGTCAAACGGAAAAATCACTGCCGAAACTAAATGCACATGCAAGGTACTCCCAGAAGAAGACTTGTAGTTGGCTATTTTTTGTGATGGTTCGTATGTTTGCGAAGGAGTAGCAAGAAGGCTAAGGAAGCCAAGAGGGAAGCTATGCACAGGCAGAAACAGCAGCAGCAGCAGGGCTCTGGAAGACGGTGAAAAGAGAGTATTTGGGCCAAGTGCTGGCTGAGAGAGACCTGAAGATGCAAGGGCGTTTGCCTCCTGCTGTGCTCTGTGGGGCAGGGTGTGGTGTGTTCTTAGTCAATCAACAGGACGGCATCAAACACCCCTGATTCCATTGCCAGTCTCTCCTCCTAATACACGTCCTTTTGCTCAAGGAGAAAGCTTTAATAAAAGCTGGTTATAAACTATGCATACACTAGGAAAATGTCATCTGTCACTGAAATACAGCCAGTACTGGCATGGCAAGCAGCAGCCCGCTGCCAGACGACCAAGCACTTCAGCTGAGACTGTAAAATATGCCACATCTGTCTGGAACTGCAGGATTGATTTAAAAGTGAGTGGAAAGAATCCATCCAGACCACAGCAAACTCACTGAGGTGACCCAGGCCACCTGGCCAAGCCAGGTCTTTAACTCACATGCAGGACACTTTCAAGCATGGGTGCGACTTAGGGTGCCCCTCCACGCAAGACTCGCCTGCTAAGTCACTGGGTTTTCTGTGTCCAAGTGCCCACGCTTAGGCTGTCCCAGCTGCCACTTTGTAGAGCTGCATAACTGGGAGCTGTTTAAACAAACAACATCTCTACACCACCGACCACTCAAGCCAGACCAGCAGCAAGGCTCTCCAAATGCCATACTGCCTATTCACACGTACTCTAGTTTAGGATCCTGCTGGCAATTTGGTGCAGGTTTGCAAAAGTACCGTATTTTGTGTCTGTCATTTTTTTTTTTCCCCCTTTGAAATGTATAAAATAAAGCACATAAACAAAACACGGAATATCTATAAAATTTTATATAATTTTATTACATTCTGGAGACAAAATACGGCCTACTGCACAGGTACCTGCTTGGGGAGTCGAAGCTATTGGAAAGAAGGTTCATTTTTAATCCATTAGAGGCCTCACAATGTCACAAAAATAGAGGTAATAGTGACTTGCCAGCAAGGGTGAAAATTTATCACTACAAATATTTTGCTTTCCTTCTTTCTGGTACTTAAGGGCTTTCCAAACTCAAAGGTCAGAAAGAAACTGCTGAGAGGAATCACAATCAGAGAAAATGTTTCCAAAGGGGGAGAATCTTTCTGTGGGAAGAAACACATGCCCAGACTGACAAGAAATCATGCCCATGGCTGTAGATCATCCCAGGTCTGCGCTATGTACTAGCTGGAAAAATGCACTCCATTTTCAGATCCCATTTTAGTAGCTGCATTTCCTAGCATAATCCACGGAGAATTTCAGGCTATCTAAATGCCTGGTTTATCACCACATCCCTAATATATGCAAAGCACAGTGATTTTATCTATTGCTAGAATATTGCGTTGTGTTGCTAGAATTGCACTTTAGAAGCCTGCTTATATAGGTTAGGATTTCACTTCCTTCCTTCCTTGCGCAAATACGTATCAGCATTTAAATGCAATAAGTGTCATGTCAGGACATTAGGCCCAGGATTTTAATTCCTGCTAGGTGAGGACGTGGGCATTTCAGAAAGGAAACAAAAAGCTTCTTCCTCTTGTCCTCTTAGAAGACCACAGACAATCAGGCACCAGGACTGTGTGATTCACACCACCAATCCTTCAACGCTGGAGGCCACAGACTGACAGTCGTGTTAAGTTTCACAGAACTGGCAAAGCTCTGGTCGGTGGTCCTTGATCTACCCGCTCTGCTAAGGACAAGGCTGGAAGAACTCAGAATTGGTTTGCCCAGCAAGAAATGCCTGCAGCTCCCCGGCATCCTGCCCTCAACACCAGCACACATCCATCAGCTTCCCCTGGCAGTCACAGGGTATTTTGTATAGCTTAGCAGAGGCTGTTCATTAAGAATCCCCGTTGCAGTTATTGGTGAAAAATCTTCTTCCAGGACTAGCAGATGGGGAGGGAAGAGAGGTGCCGTATGAAATCCAAACATCTGCTCGCTCTTCTTCACCCGTGCTGTGCTCACAAGACAGACCTCACGGAAGGAGAGGATGCTGTTGATAGCAGTTTACTCAAAGATGTTGAAAGCACAGAAAAGCAGGAGAGCTTGCTTGGGAATGAATGTAGAGGGGCTTTTATTCTTCAGATGAGTTTAGTCCTGGTGAAAGGCCCTCAGCCAGCCAGCCTAAGGACCAAAACGTGATAAATCTGCAGAATTGCACAGAAAAGGCAGAGCCAGCATCTCCCTGGCCCTCACGGGACTCCCTCTGCAGGCAAAAGAGAAGCCAAGCTCCTTTGGAGTTGCATTTTTCATACGTGGGAAACAATGCATAAATCCCCAGCGACCAAGTGCACAGAGACACATCTACCAGGAGGAAAAAAGGGAGCTGCAGCCCTGTGCATACTCGTCTCTCACCGTGGCACGTGCGCGCTGCGCCATACACAGTAGGCACCAAAGAAAACCTTCCTATCACATCCACCCTGCGACAGCACCTTGCGAAGACGTGCAGACTTGTGGCTGCATAAAATAGAGTCGTGGGGGAGGGGAGCAAGGAAAGGGCATCGCATTTATGATGAATACAGGTAAATTGCTACATTTTGCAAATGCATAATTAAGCTGTAGAATATCACCAGATAAAATAGAGACCAAGAGGATTTTGAAAAGAACTAATATAAATACTGAGCTTGGCCTCAGCTACTATAAAAGATAAAGAAAAGCATTACAGGAAAGGTCCCTCTTGGCAGCTGAGTGCATGCCAGCTATTTAGACAGGACAGGATTAGCCAGACCCTTCCAATGGATTCGGGTAGCGCTCCTTATGCTCCTTTTTACTACTATTCCCCCTCCTTCCCCAGCATCTTTGCTGGGTGATGCTAATAAGGAACCTGATTAATATTTAAGGCCCAGCCATGCCAATTAGGCCCTGGCACACACTGGGGCTGGGTCCAAGCACTCATGCTGCTTCTCCGGCTGCCAAGTGCCTTGTGGTCATGCTATGGAGCACAGCCACAGTGATACCTTCCATTAAAAGGGAGCGGAGCACATGCTCCTGCAGCCAGCTAGGGCAGCAAGCTGATGCAGAAGGGCTGGGGGGCACAGCTCTCTGCCCCATTTGATAGAGACTGGATCCCTGGCAAGCTATCAGGGTTTGACCCTGCATCGGTGCACGACTGGCCTCTGATGAGGCACCGTGTGAGTCTCCACAGACCAAAAGAGGTGCCGGTAGATGTGTCTGTGCTATTTTGCGGGCTTCTAGGGCATTGCTGGATGCCACCAAGTCCTGGTCAGACTCCGAGAGGCATAGCCCTGCGGAAGATGGAATCCAGTTGCAGTTCACAGAGCAGGAGCATAGCAGGAGTTAGAAAGGCAGCCTGGTAACCATATTTTCTGGCCGGCCAGGCTGCTCGTGGCAGAAGCGTAGACGACTCCTGACAATGAGGCTGCCACCGTCTGCTTAGGACCTGGACAGAACTGCGGTCCTTGCAGCCAGCCAGAGATGGAAGCCTTACCGGCTTGCCAGATAGTACTGGCAGGACCAGGGCATGAAAGGAGGGACGGAAGATAGAGAGTTCTCTAAATCGGCTATAAACTATAGCAGACACAAATCTTTGGTGACAAGGAACAGAATTTACCATTTCCAAAGGAACAAAAAGGAGACCCCGTCCTTCCCAAATGACTGGAGGGTGGATGAGGAGGGGCACAGCTGCTGGTAGCAATGCCCTTATCTTCCCTGTCCTGGCACTCCGCAGTCATGGGGATGTGTCAGGGAGTAGAAAAGGAGAAGTGCAGCCTTCAAGGGGCAGGTGAGGATATCTTCATATGGGTCAAGGCCAGTAGTAGGCCTCGCTGGGTGGAAACACATCTGTTTCCTCACTCTTGACTATCAGATGGAGTGACAGTCAGACAGAGCGGTCATACCGCAAAGCAACAGAGAAGGTCTGTGATGGAGCAGAGAAATAGGATAAACCCCAGGTATATTTCCTTGATAATTCATTTTGATTGCAGAAAAGGCGTAGAAAAAAAAATGTGCACTGTGATCATCAGATTATTTTTCTTTCCGAATCTTCTTTCAGACAGCAAGCAAACAATTAGGCCTTTGCATAGAACTAGTATCAGAAAATGATACATCCCTGCCCTGCTTGGGTGAATAAAATATGTCCTGAAATAGCTACAGTTTCATAGCTATGGCTCATAGCTATCAGAAATGCCAGTCAGGGTTAAATCTGTCTTTCTTTTCAGTTATTTTTTCATAAATTAAAACCCAAATGACAATAAATCATGCTATAAAAACTAAAATGTCATTTGCTTCTATCGGAACTAAAATTAAGCCATACACACACTGAAGGTATAATAAAGAAGGAGAGGGAGAGAACAAGAAAAGGACAGTAACTGATTCTTCTTGTATTTTGGTGCAGTTGAGATGAGTCACGAGGTCTGAACCTGGAACTGGGTCACAGGACTTTTTCAGAATTAATGTTCTGGTCTAGACAATTAAAAGCAGCCCAAACTGAGACTCCTTAGCAGAGACCGCGTCTGACTGAGAACAGTTCTCAAGGCTTCCTCTGAATCACCTTACCACCCTGGAAGAAAAGTGCTACAAAGTTGCCTTTAAAGTATCCAGTTCTGTAAGGCTCTGGGAACTTTGCATTTAGGTTTTCAGAATCTGCTTGCATTTAGGCAATTGATAAAATGTAGCACAACAATAAAAACTGAATGAAAAAGGCTGATTTTTTTACTCCTTCCTTCCCCTCTTCAAATTGAAGTGTGCCTTTTTCACACCGTTTCCATTCTGTCTTTAAGCAAAGCTGAAGCTGACTGCATGCATTTGGGTACACGTGTATGTGAAACGCTGACGACCAAATGACACATCTACTATATAAAACTTAGATGAGTCAGATCATAACGACTATGAACTTCTGGGCTCAGTTCAGGACTAAACTGTACTCATGACAGTGATATCAAACCTAAAAGAATGTCCAGGGTTTAGTCCACAGCTACAGCACTGCAACAGCAGCAAGCTTGACACAGTAATTTTCTCCTTGCAGTGTAAGTATCAAATGATTTTCCTCTCCAAGAGCACAAAAGACCACAATGCCTGATCACATCAAGCAAGCTTTAGGCTGGTCAGTGCTCCTCTTCAATTGTTTTATTCAATAATCTTCCCTCCTCCCACATTCTTAAGTCTACAGAAGACAAGAGTTATTTCAACTTTAAGGTTGAAATACCAAATAGTATTTACATTTTCAGAAAGCATTAACCTTGAAGCACAGGACATCCCATTGCCTGAAAGAGGTGGTGTATTTAGTGAGAGGAAAGAGGGAAAACAAATTGCACCTGCTTGCTCAAAGGCCAAAAGTGGCCAGAGATACGGCTGCTCATTAACTCCAACAAGAGCTCAGGCATTGAAATAGATCTGAGCTGCTTTAATTCTCTGCCCAGCTCGGCTCTGTATGGTAATAGTGGGAGAAAGAATTATGAAAACATAATGGGAAAGCAATGAAATATGACCGAAGTCTTGTAACGATGAAATATAATGACTCGTAATGAAGAAGAGGCAGAAGAAAAAAAAAAAAGAAGACCAATTCTTGTGGAACAAAAATAAGAGACAGGAAGAGTAGGAGAAGTAAGGGGGGAGTGAAGGGGAAGAGAAAGGAAGCAGCAGCTGGAAATGACTTTTAACTTTCTCACTTAGCGTTTTAAAACCAAAAAGCAATTACTGCCAGGCTGGCGTTGCCTTTCTGCACATTAATTCCTTATTATGAATAAAATTAATGAGTTTAACAATCTCCTCATCCTCGTAGAGTTGTGCTCTTCATTATTGGTGTTAATAATCCACCAGGGACTCTTGACTCCAAAGCTCAGTACCATGTCCTGATTTTTTAAAGTTTAAGAAAAAAAAAGAAATCAGAGATAAGGTGGGGAAGAAGATTTCAAGAAATGGAAAATTATAACGGGACTTGACCCAGGCTGATGCACTGCAGAGTGAATGTCATTCTTTAGTTAACGGCCTATGTGGTAAAGTGGCAGTCTGACCCAACGAGGTGGATGCTGCTGCTTTTGCCCCAGTGGGAACCATGCGAGAACCGAGCTCGAACCACTTCAGATGTTTCATGGCAGATTCAGAGTGCTTGAAAGGCAGGCAGATCAGCAATACCTTGCTGTCTCATCTCTGCCTTCCATTTGGAAACAAAGATATCAGGGAGAGGTCACACACATCATTTAAATGGCATACAGGTGGCAGTGGAGAGAAACCTCCTCCAGCTGTAGAAAAGCCTACAAGGCTTCGCACAGTGGCAGATGGTGCTGATTGCTCACTATCGCCATGCGGGATCTCTGGCAATAAGAGTTCGGAGCTGCTTGATTCTACAGCCTGAGACCTGAAGCTCAGGCAGAGTGCAGCATCCCATCTCCCAGCACCGGGGCTGTGAGAAGCCACAGAGTAAAGAATACTGGTTACTGAGGATGCTGAACTAGGGCTATGCCACTGCAAAGCTGTGGAATTTCTTCCCAAAAGCCCAGATGGTTGCAATACGGAAAATTCTGCAATGGCAAGTGAAACACCCTCACCTATCTACCTGAATTCACTGGGGAAACCTGTCTGAGATAGCAGAAATTCACAAAATAAGACCTGGAAAACTTGCTATGGGATTTATACTGATACCACGCTGGGAGGCCCTGCATCTGCAGAGGAACTTCAGCTAGCAGGCTGGCATCCATGCCAGAATGCCTTTTCCAAAAGATGGCCCTTTTACAGACCAGTTGGAGAAGTTTAACATGATGTCTCCCTACCTCACGGCACTGTTATTGCCCTGCTGTCAGAAGGTACCATTCCTGCAGCTCAGCAGCCAGATTGCTTCCTGAGAGCATTTCTTGATCCACTTCAGTCATAATCGGTCAGCTTAGCTCAAATAGCATAAATGATATGTTTGCACTAACCTGGCTGAGGCTGATGGAAGCAGCTTACAGAGCACTCATGTGAAACGTTGCTCCCACAGACAGGCAGACAGTAATCTTTGGTAGAGTTACGGGTTACAAATAGCTGGGGCAGGGCTGCAGCATTCAAACCTGCAGAGCTCTGCAAAATAAACAAGCCATAGGCTTACCAGCATAAAGCCCTTTGCATCAGACATTTGAGGAACATCTATCAACTGTAGGGTCCCACCATACATATATGCTTTACTTTACAGCCTCCCATCCAAAACTTAGGAAGGATGCAGATCTGAGCAGTCCAACTGGTATAACTGTGTGCACTGGAATATGGACTGGGTTTTCTAAACAGCCTGAGCAAAATTCAGAAGAGTTTTAAGTTAGCAACATGGCATTGTCCTTATATTTTCTGTCCTCAACACACAGGTGTTTACTTTGGTGAAGTGAACAAACATAGCACAGATCCTTCATGGATCACAGCACCAAAACATATTTTCTTTTCAAAGCCTTCTGGGCAGAGGACTCCCTATATAAAGAGCCAGAGCTCACCAGGCAGTGGCAGGTTTAAGTCACCTACTTTGTCCTCTCTGCCCATTAGAATTTAAAACCTACAATAAAAAGGCTGAAAGGTGAACTTTAATAAAAGCATTTTTTTAAATCTGTTTGAGATTTCGATTGATTCAGCCTCCTGCACTGCACCTAATGTTTATACTGCGCTTTCTACACAGATTTAAGCACCACTGTTGCCCTCAAACAGTTTTTTTTCTGTTAGACAAATTGTCTTGTTTCTTCAGCTCTGTTATTTCCTAACGGTATGAAAATTTCATAGCCTGTCTTCCTAAACGACCAGGGCAGAACTCAGATCTCCTGAAGCCAATGATCTTTGCCAGAGGGTAAGTGTAAAAGAGATTAACATTAAATTCACATGCCAGCATCCCAGCTGTCATTGCTCCAAGCTAGAGATAACCAGGTCCCAATCCTGTACCAATCCAGACTGGCACTGACTGGTGGCGGCTGGGTAATGGCATGAATTGTGTTTGGTGAGGCTCACTTCCAGCGTGAACAGGCATGTCCCCGTACCAAGAAATCCCCCCTTCAGGTCGCACTATCTCCATCCCACTGGCTTCTGCTGACCAGAAATGGGAGCCGTTTCTCAGATGCAGAGACCAGAGGGGGCAGTTTGAGGTGTTGTGATGGTACAAGGTGTGGAGTGAGGATTTGCTCACTTTGTTCCCCTCCGGCTGAGGATTCCAACCACTACAACCACTGCACCAGCACCTTTCTATTCATGAAAGTGTTTAAAACACACAAAGGCTAGATTTCCATTCAGTGCAGACATCTCTGTTGGAAAATGTCTTTTCTTTCTCTCTTGCTTAAGGAGGGAGCTCAAGTAGCCATCAAACAAGAAACAAGATGAGAGCTGGGTCTCACCCACTGAAAATCACGACTCAGAATGCAGTGACCAGGAATGCACTACTATACCCAGGCAAACATCTCCAGGGCAAAAGGGGACACGTGTCAGCTGCTGCAGATGGTGACTTATGCCAGTGCTTAGAGCACCCTGTTGTATTGCTTGTTCTCATTTATAGCCCCTCTCTACAAGTAACTAAGAGACAGCAAGTATTATTGATCAAAATGCACCAGATACCAAAGTATCCGTTTATAGGTTTGGCTGCACAGGAAAGGAAATGTAAATGTGTTGTAATCCCACAAGCAAAGCACGCAGGGAGAGGAGTAAGGAAGCCTCACATAAGCAGTACGCTCGTGTTCTTTTCCATTTCCAGAAGTTAAATGCTGCTTTCTATTCTAGAAAAAGTCATAAACCACCAACCATTAGGCCACAATGAGCTTTTAGTAAATCCTGAGTTTCAGACAGTACACCAAGGCTTTTTCTACTACATAGAGATCACCCATCCTAAAATTAAAAGATCCTATCAGACTGAGAAAGAGAAGTAAACCCAAACCTTAAATACTACCTTTAATGGTCAGGTTCTAAGCTCCTGCATGCAAACATTAGACAATTTCAGAACCAAGCTAACCCAGCGATGTTTAGTTTAGCTCTCTTTGCAGATGCACTATGATCAGTTTGTCACTAGTGTCCCGCTATATCTTTGTGACCCCATCCTCCTCATCCAAAGCTGATTCTGTCCTTGTCCAGCAGACGTGGTGCCCCTCAACTGAGCAGCTACTCAGGGTTTTTTTTTACCTCCAAAGCTCTTTTTGTGGCCCTAAGGCTTATTTGCAGCTTGTTTTTCAAGCTCTGCTATGCACACAGAACAGTTCAGTTCCTCCCAATCTCTTCTGAAGTGCTTATCTATACACATCTACACAAAGATGAGTGGATTTATATTTATAAAACTGACGTGGGAGTTCATCTGGAAGGTTGCTATCTCTGTTTCCATTGTGTCCAGAGAGGGAGGGATGGAGGGTAAAGTTGAAATACAAATGATCCAGTGTTTAAATGGTCCTTTAATTTTATAGTCTGCTTTGAGACACTATGCAGCAAAGGCGTGCCCTAAGTACGCTTGTGACCTGTGATTCTGAAATGAAGCTAATGGGAATAAGAAATTCAATGAAATTTATGTGGTTTTCTTCCTTAGGTTCAACACAAAATCTCTAATGATGATAAACAAATACATGCTGTTCTGCTGCGCTCATCAGGAGAGTTTTGAAACATTGCAAACCAAAGCAAAATGTAACTCAATCCCCTCAAAATAATTTCCACCCTTGGTAGCTCTCATTTCACCCAATCTAAAACAGTGAAAGTTTAGAGAATAAAAATCCTGTACTTCTGAGAAGAACCTGAGTTTGGAAAATGGGGACTTCGATTAAAATGAAAATGTTGAAGGAGGTGGAGTCCACAGGTGCTGCCCCTGTGAACAGTCCTAGTGCCTTGTCCTGTCTATTTTTTGGTAATATGGTCAACCCATCGATGGGGGATGTTAGAGCTGCCAGTGCGTGGCTCCGTGCGGTGCCCAGGGAGCTGGGTACAGCAGGACAAACTCTTGCACAGCGTCTAACCTGGCTTCAGAGCGGCGTGAACATGGAGCTCGATGGGGAAAGTACACGGTGATGCCTGGCGTCTTTCACTGACTGGATTTCAAACTTGCCATTAAGAACTGTAACCTACGTTGCTTTCTCTAAAATTCCTTTGGAGGCCTGACACGCTTTTGCCCTGTAGCATCTCTACACTTAAGGGGGCTGAGATTTGGCCTAACTGTCATTTTCTGCAATTTTAAACCCTATTACCCCCTCAGCATGGTGCTGTATAAATGCAGTGCAGGGCCTTTAATTTTCTAGACAAAGGTATTATTTGAGTTCCTTTCATAGCCTAATTATTACTTAGCAAATATCATGTTGTGATGAGTATTTATGGATAATTCTCAGATAATACCTAATTATATGGTTAATACTTACAATGCTGGGAAAGCCTCAAATACTTAGAGTCCAGATTTTTTAGACTATCCCAGATATTTCCAAGCACTTGCAAATTGAGCTGGGATTTATGAGTTTTTTACTATTTCGAGCATGTAGAACAGCTCTTGCTACCGTATTTCAGACTGCTCACTAGAATTTGGACTCACATGTAGGTATGGACTGCCTTGAACTTCTGAGTGACCTGACATGGCTCTGAACGTGATTAACTCACCAGATAGTCTGAGTCGGTGGATAATTTATATGACTGAACAGGCAGAACTTTGAGGGAATGTACTCTTAGGGGAAAAATGGTCTGTGCTAAATGGAGGAAAAGGTTTGACTCAATTGAAATTTCTAATTTTCAAAAACATATGATGGGACAGGTAGGGCATGGAGAAGAGAAAGGGTTGTGGAGGAGCGGTTAGTTTCTCTCAACCCTTATGAATTCATAATCGTTCTTTGCGGTAAGCGCTTCCTTGCGCTGCTGCGACGCGCAGCACGCCGAATTGCTGCACACAGCACAGGACCAATCAGACGCACAAACTGTGTCTCCTGTGCACTGGCGCAGAGCTAAGCTCCGACCTTCATAGTTCATGAAGTTAGTTCATTAAACCACCCGTGACATCTTGGGCAGCCCCAAATGAAGTTTAGTCTTATCAGGTAACAAACAAGCTCTTGGCCTCCTGGACTTGAATCTATGAGTCAATACCTCTCCCAGCCGAGACTGTAGACATAATGATTAATTCACTGCTGGCTGCCTGGGTAAATGGCTACATAAATACAGAAGAAATGGTGCTTCAACAATCAGATACTGCAATGTGGAAAGACACAGAAACGGGGAGATACATGGAAAAAGGGAGACAGACAGGCATGAGATTGTAAAAACGGTTTTGAATGGGTCAGAGCAAAAGCCTTGCTGGATCACAGCCCTGACAACGACCAGTAGCAAGTGTTTAAGGACGAGCAGAGTATGTTCAGAGTCGTCTTGTACCTCCCTTCAAATTCTGGCAATCTGACTGCAGTTAGATCATTGTATTTCATCGCTATTAATGAACCTGTATTTTGCGAACCATCTCATGAAGACAAAGAAATGGACAAGGCCAAAGCTCTGGTGACTGTCATTATCATCTGATGATAAAAACCCCCAAACCTGCCACTGTCTATCTAGGGCATTGCAGGGGAGTGGGAGAGCTCGAGAACCTCACTTGTGGGGTGGTTGCAACACATTATTTGTAGCTGGGAAGACTGGGTTCGACTGGCAGCATCATCTTCAACGCAAAGCAAGTCACTTCATATCTCTTGGCCTTGATTTACCCCTGTAAAATGAGTTTAACAGACTACTTCATGAAGTAGTCTCAATTAATTAGCATTTGTAAAACTGCTCTGAGATTCCCAGATGAAAGGCTGGCCTGGAATGGCAAATTGCTAATGATAATTAATAGTTGTTCATGATCTCTTTACAGAATTCCAAATCATTTTCTGAAGGGAAAAAAGTAGGGATAGGTGCTCTCAAGACAGAGATCACTAAAAATCCCCATGACAGCTATACCTCCCTGCCTGCCCCACCTCCTTCCCCAGCATTAATAGGAAGAACTGACACTTCTTACGGGCAGAGGAAATGGAAGGTAATAAAGGCCCCAGGTGCTCCTGTATTCACTACACGTTCTTCCTCTGGCACGCAACGTAGCTGGGGAAGGGTAGGAAGGGGGAGTGAGGCAGCAGGAGTGGATGAACAGGGGTGTTACATTTCTCTCTCAAATGGATGCAAAGGCAGCCCTAATTAAACAGATGTTCTTAATAATACTCTGACAACTGTCCCTGCTTTAATTTGCTTCAGAGTAAAGATTAATATAACAATACAACAATACTTTACAAGGGGAGAAAAGGGAGCTGAGCTAATAAAAGGCAGTAGCTTACATGGTATATTATTGCTTTTCTTTCTGCTTTTCTAGCGAATATTTACCTCCTCTGGGAGCAGTTTTCATATTTATTTGATCGCTCCTCCAAGCTAAAGCGGACTTTGTGGTACATTGCAAAAGGATTAATGCTAGGGCCAAGAGGTGTGCTGGGTGCACAGTCACATCAGGGGTCTCCATGGTGATTCTCCAGCTGGAGGAAAGATCCCAGTGGTGCTGAAGTTAGCAGCACTATTATCCACAGGCTGTGGTAGCAGAGAATGAATTCCAAGCTCGTGTATCAGGGAATGTCTGACGCAGTAGCAGGTGAGCCACAGATGACAGGAGATTGCTTTCAGGCTGATCCTTGGACCAAAGAAGTAGCTCCTCCATGCTGCATAGTCTCAGTGTCACAGGCTGACACGACAAGAGCAGAAGCCCAGGCAAGCAGGCCACAGAGAAGACCATTCCTGCACCCTAGGGAAGGAGTCAGGCCTTCTGTGCAGCTACTCTCATCTCACATATCTGTGCTGGATTAATTTAAAAGGAGAACGGCTGGACTTCTGCACCTACTTTCCTTTATGCAGAAGGCCAACAGCCACAAGCTAAGACTGTCGCATTGTCTCTTCTGATCACCCAGAGTATGAACTCCTACCCCAGTGGATATGGAGTAACCAAACCTCCATCATCACATCTTAGCCTTAGACAGTGTGACATAATCCTGGAGCATGATATTAAACATACACTCCTAAGTTGCTCTTCACTTTGATTATAACTTTGGGTAGGCTTGTTAAATAATAAAACCATCCTTGGCTGAGCAATATTAACTTTTGCCCAGTTTGAATTTCACAGAATTTAGCAGTAAGAAAGAAACCAAGCTCTCTCAAGTGGGAGAGTGGTCTCTAGTACCCATAGGTGAGTCTCTTACCTTTTTTTGGTTTGGGTCATTCAAAAAGGGACTTGCCCACAAAGAGGAACAGACTACAGATCTTCACTTTTAGAAATAAATTCATGTCTGGATATGATGCTTCATATCTAACAATACAGCGTATTCTAATACTACATGTGGGCCAACAGACTCGCCCTAAGGAAAGAGAGGGAGAGCACCCCTGCATGAATTGTCATCTGTATCTGGGTGCTGGATGGGTTATTATGAGGCAGTGTGGTTTTGCTACATTTACCCTGAATCGAAATAGCCTGCAGAAACGATTTGGCACTTCTGCAAGTAAGGTCTGTCACTGCTGCCTGTGTTCTTCGATGTCAGCTGCTTTCTCAAGCTGCTTTCCTCTGCCTGAAAGGCACCTGCCCGCGGATCCCTTCCTGGGCAGCTTTATGCTGGGCATAGCCTGGGGTGGAGCTTAGCCTGAGTTTAGCTGGGACCCTGGGCTGCAGCACTGCATCTCCCAAATCCTGCAGGAGCAAAAAGCACGTGAAAGTCTGAGCGTGTCACAAGAGCTTCACTCTGACACTTCGTCCCTCAGTATGCTGAGTAAACGTACAAATTGGCTCATTCCAGCAAGAAACAAATACAAATGGGAAACAACTGGCTTATGGATCACCTCAGTATTTTTTCTAGCCCAAATCTCTTCCTTCCCAACAGCTAGGAGAAAAACTGTGCTAAACACTGGAACCACTAGGAACACATGCATGCTATCTGGCAAAACGAGCAGCTGAGAAAGAAGGAGACAGAGAGAGGAGCAGAAGCAGACAGCAAGAGATCAAGGGAGCAGAAACACAAAGTGAAGTGGGAGAAAGAGAAAAGGAGGGATCTATGGTGATAGAAAGAAGAAAAAGACTCACTCTGTGGAATATGACCTAGCATTTGACTATTCTTTAAATATTTTAAAGCTCTATTTGTTATGCAATTTGTGAAGCTGTTTACACTAATGAAGCCCTTTAACAATAAGGGGGAAAGCTAAAGAGAAAAGCAGAAGCTGGCAGCTATGTACATTGCCCTTTCTTGGAATTAATGAGGCTTGTTTACTTTCTGGCTTTTTACAGCTTTCTGAAATGTCAGATGCCACCCAGACTATCTTGGCAAAAGCGCATCATCAGCCTTCCCCCACATACATCCTCTATACCTGGGTGTCTTCATCCCTCTCCCGACATTTCACTCCAACCCCCTATCCACTGATGGAGCTATGAATGTGGTCTCAAAACATTTTTCACACTGGGGACTGTAGTTCTCACAAATGGACTCATTACTGGGGGTAGCATACTATTACAGCTGTAGCATTCCTGGAGTTGCTACACTTTGTGGAGTTAGCGGCACGCAAACAATCACCACAGATGAAATGACTGTGTATAGGAGAAAGCTCTTAAGACCTTTGCAGCTTAGAGGTTCCCTCGGACTTCGCTTTCAAGCAGGGACAAAGTTATGCATGTCTGCTGCAATTACCATGGCTAAACTGATGGATGCTCCAGGCTTGGACTGACCTGGTCTTGCTCTTGGCAACTGTCTTGCATTGCTCTGGGCTTCCCATTCATCCAAGAACTATTTTCAACACTCCCCGCCAGCAGCACCTTTCTGCTGCTACTCCAGTTGACCCTTGCTTTTGTACCCTTCCGCCTTGGCTCAGCTCTAGTGTCCCGGGTACAGTGAGGAAGAGGAGCTTGTCAAGCAACCATCCTAAGCCCATATGTCCCAGGCCCACCTCAGTCCTGGTGACAGAACAAGAATTAATACAGCATTGCAGGGGGAGGCTGAATTACTTAGTTGCCCCATAAATCAGTCGGCTGGATTGGTCTCTTCCCAGCCACTGGCCATTGCTCATTATTCTCCTTCTTGCTTGGGCTGCCAAAGAGGGTCTCAAAGATTAATGACAGAAAGTCAATGCCCCTTCCCATACACAGATGCTTTGTTTTCTGCTTCCAGTCATCCCTCTCCATTGTTGCAGCTTAGGCTGATTCAAAGCTTGCAGAAACACACTCCCTGGAGGGGCTGAATCACAGCCTCCCACACTCACTGCTAGCCCAGACCTCCCAGTCAACACCAGGAGCAGATCTCTTCCCTCCACGCTGGGCCCGGCCTTTCAGCTCTGTGTGCTTGCTACAGCCTCAATGGGCAGGGAGGTCTGACCTAGCACCTCATCCCCTTTTTTTAGCAGCCGCTTTGATGCTCTGACTCCTATTTCCCTCCAGATATTTGTCGTGTTTCTCTAGATGGGCTGACTCATTTAATACATCTTCTCCAGCTTGTGTCCTGTCAGAGGTACGGTGGCCCTCAGTATAAATGTGATCAGCTCCACAGGGACCTCACCCTACCAGCCTTCCCTGTCCCTGCGAGCACTGACGATGCTCAGAGTGCCCCTGCAACACCTCCAGCCTGGGCAGCTCTGTGGCACATTACATATACATCACAGCACTCTCCAAACTATCAAGCTGCAACAAGGTCTTTTACCATCTCATACCAACATACTCTTCATGCCGGTCCCTCTGCTGCCTTCTCCTTGTCCCTCCTCACCCAAGGCACGTGCGCACTCTCTTTCTTCTCTCTGCTTCTTCCTCCTCTCTCTTCCTTGGCTGCCCAATGTCTTAACTTAACCAGCCACACCTGCACCACATCTACATCAACCAACCCACCACCCCTGAAGCCAGCCCACAGTTGTATATTATCAATGCTAATTAACCCAGCTTCATTCTACTACACATATAAGATGAGGTTTCACATTGACAATCTGGGTTAGTATTCCAGCAGAGAAAAATCAGGCACAAACTTTCTGTATGGCCTTCCCGTTACAGGGCACAGGTAAGCCTCACAACCTAACAGAAAGCCCTAAAAAATGTGCAGCCACGGTGTTGTAACTCTGCTGAGGGATAGGGCAGATCTGTCCCTGACTATGACTTGACTGGCAGTGAATAGATGTGTCTCTAGGTTATTCAAGGGCCCCAAAGAGTTTTATGGGGATACATAAATCCAGTTCTTTCAATTCCAGAAAGATCTCCCCAGATACACACTGCCGCACTGGGCTGTTTCTCTTCTTTTGTCTGTGCTGTCCATATGCAAGTCCCCTCCAGCATTTCCAGGTGTGGGATCACAATGGAGAATGTGAAATTCACTAAAGATCTTTAATTTATATTGAGTTACTGCAGGGTCTAACAGAGATCTGCAAAGCACTGGTTCTAACTCAACATTACTCAATTAGTCCATTTTGCTGATTACCACCTGGGTCACGGTTGTCAGGGTTACAACTGGCTCCATATTCACCCATAGATGATATTTGAACATACACCTGGGGAGATCACGATACTAAAAAATAACAGACCTTCAGTGTAACATGATTTCAAAACATTCCCACAGATGCTTTACTGATCCTAGAGTGAAGTTCAGTTCATTAATTCCGTCAATCTTAAGCAAAGTAAATATAAAAACATGTTTTCATGTGATCTCTGCACTGACAGTGTGATGCAGAGGAGGGTGGCCTGGGTAACGCTACCTGTCATACAGTGTGCGTATTATGCACTGGTGTTCACATAAATCTATTGACTTCAAGGGACTGTCTCTGCTTCTGCAAGACAATGTCTGAGGGCTTGTGAGACTTTGTGGAAATTGGAGATGCAGAGTGCATATGGATGAAAGTGACTGTGTTTGTGCTATATAAGTGTGTGTAAACATGCACAAGAAAGGAAAGTATGAATATTTGTATTTTGAATGTTAACGGCTTGTAAACTTGGGATTGTGTGTCTGGCTGCATCTACAAGCAGGAAGGCATGTGCCCACAACAGCCTGTGTGTTGGAGAGATTTTAACCCGCATGCTTCTGTTTGTAAGATTTTAAAAATGCATATAAGTCTAACAGGAAAGAATGAATTGGCTCATATGAATTTTGGATTGTGTGACTGCATGCCCAGGTGTCACGGGGGGTGTGTGACTGCATTTGCTGAGTAGCAGCTAAAGGAGGTCGGCTTGGGACGAGCCAGTCGCAAAAATAGGATCATCAGGAGGCCAGAGCTTCAAGTGACAAGAGCAGTGACATCACTTGCAGTTCAAGCCCAAGTAAGCCCATGTCACTGAAGTACAAAGGGTTTGCAGCTGAGCCTTGGCTTGCCTTACTCTCCAGCCTGTGGTCACAGGGAATGCATGCAGCAGTCTCTTCCAGACAAGTCATTTGTTTTCTAAAAAGGCTAAATCCTCGTTTCTGCTAAGATGTACCGCTGGCCTGAAGTTCCCAAGGTCTAAACAAAGCCATCAGTCACGGTCAGCTGGGCCTGGACTGCAGGAAAGAGGCAGTCCATATCTTTTAGAGACAAGTAGGTACATAGGGATGAACTGCTGACCTGCAGAAAGGCAACTGCTCTAAACAAATTCATAATGGAAAGGTGAAAACTGGCCCCTATTTCACTTCCAAGGAGAGGACAAGCCAGCTACTTACTGCCCTAAGAGAGAACCTCCTTCTTCACTGTCTGTAGATGCATGAGCCAAAGACCATAATTGGAGGTAGAGCAGGAATGATAAATGCAAAGTAGGTGGCATTTCCCCAGGCGTTCAGTGCTGCCTGGCTGTGTTTTGGAACTGATTTACCAAACAACAGAAATGGACAAACACTGATAATGTATGAACTATCTCATCAGTTAACTGCTCTTGTATCCTTCTTCCCTGGCTGTTCAGGGAAGCTTATGCCCCGGATGAAATTGGTCCTGTGCATTTAATGTAAATGATAACATTCCAACTGATGTAAAAATCCAATCTTTGCATTGTGACGGCTGCAACCAGATACCAGCCCATGGCATGAGTGACAATGACCCAGAGGCACTCCAGTAGTCAGGAATGCTTTGAGGATGAATCTCAAGCATGTGCCCTTGCGGGGCCATGGGGTGTTACAGATAGCTATGCCAGCTGCATGTGCTTCTGGGAGCCTGTCTGCGGATGGATAATCCAATTTCCCAACTGCTTTGTGCCACAGAAGTAGCATAAATTGCTAGTGCATGGCCCAGAACTTAGCCCAGTTTCCATGTGATCTCTCTCCTACAGGAAAACTGAAAGCACTTTATCCACCACTGAAATGCAGCAAATTCCACCTTGGATGGAATATGACAGCTATTTAAGGATGATGCTAAACAGTGGGATAGGAAGTGAAAGGAGCTGTAACTCGTGCAAATCCAAGGGGAATACAGAAAGGAACAATATTAGTCTGCAAATGGGAAGGCGTCCCAGATCACTAGTACTCAGACATTCAGTTTTATATCCAACCAAATGGCAGTGACTGATACCACCCTCCGTGACCATACTCCTTTGCCAAGGACCTGATTAGAGGTACATAATACACTGATGTTCTTGTTGAACGACATCTTTCTAGCAGTACAGTAGCAATTTTTTGGAGAAGTCCCACCCTAAATACTGATCAACCTCAACCTGCTTAGCTAAATAATAGCAGCTCCATTAAAAATCTTTCATGCACTGATTTTGCCTTTTCTATCCCCCGCCACGAGCTCATCAGTAAACAGCTAAGCAGAAACTTGATTAAAAATGTGAAAAAAGATTTTCTCCTCTACAGGAAGATTTAATGCAGAGCTGTTTTAAGCGCCTTCCCACAACAGGTTTTCACAACTTGTTGCTTGAAATCACTCACACGAAAAGCTGTCAATCTAAATGCAAGCTGTGCTGCCCAGTTCAATTTCTGTTCCTCCCACTAATACATCAACTTATCTCAGCATTCCAGCATCTTTTCAATGGTTTTAACACCTGGCAAAGATTTATGCAGAGGTGACTCATGGTCAAATATCAACAAGCAATTTACAAGCAACATTTCAAAAAGACTCTTGGAGGAGGCAGAGATCTCAGGTTATGGCATGAGCGTTTGATTACTACCCTTTCAACATAGCCCCTTCAGACCAGAAGACAATTACCAGGTGTAGAACTAAAAGTGGAATAGCTCAAGAGTGGTTGGAATCAGCAAAAATTTACTGATCACAAAAATCTGTGCTAACATAGAGTTAGAGAGCTAATCCCTCTCTCTGTGTGCACAAACATCCTCTGAGGAGGGCACCTAATCCATTTATTTTGTTTTTTTCACTACTGCTGCCAAAGGCTTTTCACTCACTTGCTGTTCTGACCATGCATGACTAAGGTACAGCGTGTCTGGGAGCCTTCAGGACTCTTTATCAGATCTCTGTACCACACAGGCTCTATCTGACCACTGAATTCAATGATACTTGCTGGAATGAAATATTTTTGAGACTGGCATTCTAAGGGTTGACATGTCTTGACAGTGATAAAAGAGATCATGTACATATTGGGTTTTCTCTTTGAAATGTAATCCTGAGGCTGTGTGTAAAGAAGTAATTGTATTTGAAAAAGAGAAATGGGACTGCGTGAAGTCAAGTTTTGAGAAGCTCTAGGCCCAGGCAGAGAAGATTTGAACTGGAGTCTGAGGCACAGAAAAGGATTAACAGCGAGAGACAGAAGACAAAGGTGAACTGGAGGAAGAGTCACACAGGTTACTGGAATAGCATCCTAGAAAGTGGGATGAAAGAACAGAATAAGAGAAAAAAACAGATCAGGGAGAAGTATGCATTCATCCATGTACACATATTTAAGTCCCCACACTTTATCTTGTCTTTATACGCTCATCTCTCTCTATGACCAAACTGCTTCCCTATTCCTTCTCTTCTAGCCTCCTGCTTCTGTCTCTCCACACCTTCCTCTCTTTCTAAACTTGCTCTTCCAGTGCATCTCTGCTTCCACTGAAAAGTGTTTCTCCCTCCTCTCATCCATTCAACCCATCACAAGCCACATTTATGGCTATCTGGACACAGCAACTCCAGTTTCCTGGTACATAAATAATCACTTCTTTTCATGTAATCCCAGGATTATTAATTTTAAAGATAGGGAAGTAAAAATAATTACTTTTTATAAATGCTGATATTTTAAAAATAAGTGAATGGGGTGCAACAGGACTTTATTAAAATACAAAGAGATTAGTAAGGTCTCATTCCCTTCAATAATTAACAATGTACTTGCTCGCCAGAAAAGCACCCATGAAAATTTAAAACAGATGAAAACGGTTGTTCACTTAAAACTGCTCAGTTAATCTGTGAGAAATGTTTTATTCAAAGGCATTAAATGAATACTGCAAGGTTTGATATGCGATAATCCATCATTCATGTGGCACAAACATGGAGATCGATAGAATGTTGTGTCAAGAGGAGAGGTGAACATGGCATCTTTGGAGGATTTCTGCACAGAAGGCTTGTTTCAATTCATGGGATGTCCAAAATCAATATCAAGTCATAGATTTTACAAACTGGATGCCTTTTTGTTTTTTCATTTATAACTCTGCAGTCTCAGCTCACATTTGGAGGCTGAAATGGCATGACTTGAAAGGAGAAGACTGTGTCTCAAAAGCTTTGCTATAAATTTTCACCAAAGGCAAAAGACAGTTTTTGGCATTGACTTTGGGAATGGCCAAATCACCGGGGTTTTAGGATAACCACTACAAAGTCAGCTCAGAAGGAAATTTGAATGTGGATTACAGATCATATTGGATTTCTGTCCAAAAACCAAGCTCAAAGGAAGATTAAGAGGTCTGGCCTAGGCCACGGTAAGAATGGAAACTCATCTAGGAAACATCCACCCAGATCTGTCTGCTGCAGCTGAATGCAGACCTTTGGGTCATGCGTTTCTGTGCAAGCTACAAGTAGCATTAGCAGGACCGTGCACCTGCTCGAACCTGGTTGGTTTAGCACTTGAACTCCATCTTGAACAACCCTGGGTTTATTGCGTGCATTGTTTGCATTAGACTAGGGTCAAAGACAGCTGTTTGACAGCAAGGCCATCAGAGCATCTGGATGTTGTTTTTGTTCTGAGAAAAAAAAAAAAAACAAACACAACAACAAACGAAGGCCAAAACAGGGGAAAGAGAGGAAATCTAGTATAAAAGCAAAGTGTTTTGCACATGGTGCCCATTGTACCAGTTAAGGTTTGAGTACAAGGGGTTCTTTTACCCAGCGTGATTATTCTTGGGGCCATGCATGAGGTTTACTTCTTTTTTTATTTGAACAAAAGAATTCTTGTAAAAGACTGTTTCCTTGTGATGCGTGGTGTAAATGCACAAATACTGAGAAAAGATGTGGCTAGAAACAAGTGCAAGCCCACAGGCTCAGAGGGTAGAATTAGATGGATATATTCACTGCATTTCTCACCCCCTTACTCCTTACTTCTTTTCTATGTTTCTGCAATTACTGTGCTTCCCAAGGTGAGATTAGGCAAGAACAAGGCTGCTGATCTAAGCACATAGATTAGTTTTATCTCTTAAGGATAAGGCTACTCAGCTTATGATAGTCTGTTATCTGTATTCATAATGAGCAGAGATGTAATGGAGAATCACCAGACTGCAGTGAGTAGCCAAAGTGAATTGTAAGCAGCTTCTGTGTCTCTTTGTTTAGCTTGCTCCACGGTCTGATAATACCAGGCTGGGCAAAGAGGCACCAAGTAACTCCCATTGTGGCAACGACACAAAGCCACACGTTTGAGCCACTGCAGCCGGGGATGGATGCAGTTGGCCTCTAGTCTAAGCCTAGGAAAAGAAGAACGAAATGGCAAGGAGACAGACATTCTTTATTTAAATAACAAGACTGGTTAACAAAAGAGTACTGAAATATGGACAAGCTAGCATCAGGTAAGATGCAAGAAAAGACCATGTCTGTTCAAATCTTTATGGAGTTAATGATGGAAACAGTAACTGGCATGTCAAACTGGCTTGAAGGCAGAGGGAACCAAGAAAGAAGATGATAATAAAGATTGTTTTGTTTCTTTCTGGGTCAGCCGGCACACACCTGCATTGTAGTGGCTTCCTGGGTGAAACAGGGGTCTTGGTAATCTGACCTTCCACATCCTGCTTAATAATTCTTTCCTGGTGCCCAACAACCCAGATACATGGTTTAAGTGCAAAAGCCAGGGAATTATTTGGAGGGAAGAGGCAGATTCTTTTGCAGTTTCTCAGATCCAGTATTGAAAGTGCTATGCTACCACGGCTCAAAATCGCTCTATGCTGGCGTGTAGAGACTGTGAACTGCCTGCTGTCCTACAAATCTGGGCACAGCAGCAATACGGAGAAAAAAACAGCTAAAAGTGCACAGGGCTTTTAAGTGTCTGTAACAGCATCTTTGGTTGATTAAAGAAGTATTCATGTTAATCATGTCTTGTGCTTAATGAACTAACACAAATTGCATCAAGCAGTGACTCTTTTATGTAATATGCTTACCCACAATACAAACCTCTGCAAGAAAAATAAAGCGAAACGACCATCTGAGGCATCTCCTTCCTTCACTTGAATGACAGATCTTGGAAGGTTAAAATTAATGCAGTGTTTCAAAGCTATCAGCGAAATACTTATTACAGAGTGCTACATACCTTGTGATGAGAGGAAAAGATACAAATATATAGACTAGGAAATTAGAGAAAAATACAGACAAGAACAGTGTAAGCAATGTAAGAATACCCATTTTATCGGCTTTTCTTCATGCACACAGAGAATCCCAGCTCTAGCAAGTGTCCTGCCTTGCAAAGAGGCAGCTTCATCTAACTAGTGAGTCCTGGGTTTTGTCCTGACCTTTCATCATTTCTGGAATGTTCATTGCCAGTCTATTCCTGGCTCTGCTTCTGACTCACAGCATGATTTTGGATACATTTATTTCATTTTCTCCATGCCTCATCTTCCTTTTCGGTAACATTTAACAAGCTGCAATCACTGATATGTGTGGAGCACTTTGAAATTCCTGGATAAAAGTAAGGGACTAGCTTCTGCTATAAAAGATGACCAAATTTGTGAATGAATAAACCTGGGGTCGGGTAAAATATTGGAAGGATATTTGTAAGAGATAATGGAGCATTTACTTATAGAGCCATCAGAAGGCCAGACCTGGTCTTCTTGTAAATGGAAGCAACAGTCCGTTTCTTTGGGCTCTAGGCCAGTTCATACAAAGGCTGGCACATTATTAAAAACAGAATAGGTCTATTTTCCATTTCTTAAGGCAGGCTTTTTCATTGCCATATGTTTCTGCTTCTCTGTCTAGCTTTTCCCCCAGCGATCTGATAGGGTTCTACAATCTATTACTGTGTTCTTCAGGTAAAGAATCTGATCCCAAACGGATCAGCGAGAATTTCTCCTGCTTCTTGTTGCCTTTACTCAGGCTTTTCTTGTCAGTTTTCACCCTAGCACTTTGGACACTGGTGGCAGACCAGTTTTTTGCTTGTTTGTTTTTCCTGTGGCAAAGAACCATCTAATTTTCTGAGACCTGAACAACTGGTACCCTTTTAAAGCCAGTTTAGTGAAACGCCAGGATCTGCAAGGTCTCACCAGCTGACCTCATTATCCTAAATGAACAGCCTGTGTTTAGAGTAGCTAAGAATCCTTATCCCTCAGTAGCTGCTGTAGATCTGCCTACAAGCAAATGCCTAAGGACATTCTGGCTCTCGTGTTTGCCTCAGGATAAAACATATCCAGTGGGCAAGGATTATAATAACCACCAAGCTGTGGTGCTCTGGTCACTATCTCTTTATCAATTTTTGCCTACTTTTGATGATGAAATTGCATTGGTAAGTAGTAATAAGGTCATTGGACAAACATGACACTCCATTATCCCCCATCTCTCTTTTGCCTGGGATGCGAGAAGTGGCAAGACGTTATGAGATTTTTCTGTTTTCCCTGGGCTAAATCACTAGCCTTTTGGAAGCAACTGGATTGCTTGGAGGGAGAAGGGGGAGTGCACTGCCTTGGAAAGCACTTTCCTTGCATACCACTGGTTTGCATTTGCTTAGTGATGGAGTGCCATCCCTAACTCATGGGTGTACAACAGCCCCACTGCATCAGTTTGGAGACATCAGTGACATGAAAATGCATAGAGCTGTTAATTTTATCTAGGGTCCCATGGAGAACGTTTCCTGAGAACCTAAGCATCCAGCCTCAACGGTCAAAAGACCTCAACTGCCAAGTAGAAGTGGACAAGGGGAAGGAAGACGAGTGTTTCTATACTGCATAGTTGCAGTGTGGAGCTGGAAGCACAGCCAGGGTTGAGCTCCAAAGAAGGAAGGTGCCTGAATACTTTTGGATGGGAGTGGAGCAGGCACTCACAAGCAACTTGCTCCTATAGCTTTTGTGGTTTTGCTGAAGTCCTCATAATTTTTCCAGGCACTTCTGCTGCAGTGCAGCTATTTCAACCCGGTCAATGGCTAAAAAACAGCCTGATGGCAATGTATTGTGGTCCTTTTGTTTCAGGGAAGATTTTTTCCTCATTATATTCTTATTGAAAAAGAATGATACTGCACAGTATTCCTAGATTTAGGGAATCTGTCTGCCAATTCAGTTCAGCCTAAGCCAATCCAATCTACCCATCTATATGCAGAGATATTCAGGAATGCACTTGAGAGCTGGAAAGTGAGAAAGTAATAATTTTCTGACCTGGAAAGATGTTGCTGTGAACAAGGTTAACTGAAAGAATTCATCTTCACTGAGCAATGTTTTACTCATGGGGTTTTCAAGGTTGGGGACTGGGTTGCCTGGACACTGTATCATTTTTATCATGGCAGTTCTTCATTTTTCGTTTTACTGTTAGCACTTGCCTCTTTCCCCTCCCTCTCTTTTAATTTTCAACCTTTTTGTAAATGGTGCTGATTTATTTGGCCTCTCCACACCTCTTTCCCTCCCTTCCTCTCCATTTAACTCTCCATAGGAAGAATGAATTTAAAGTAGTGGAACTGCTTCTACCCTGGACAGGAGGGTTGTGCAGTCAAAATTGGTTAGCAATTCGGAAGAGCTCAGATGCTATGGTAACAGAGGCCACAAAGGTATTCCGAGAGATAGGATAGCTGTCGTTTTCTTTTCACTCCCCATTCCATACCCCTCCTTTGGCAAGGGCTGCCTTTGAATTCTGATTCCAGGAACCCCCCCAATTTTAAGTGCACAGGGTTTCATGTTACAGGGGGGTGCGGGTGTGCGTGAGTGTTTGTTACTGTAAGATTGTATGTCCAAATTGCTAGGCATTGCAAACATCATAAGGTTTAATTTTCTTCTGAACAAGCAAAACTGACAATCTGATAAATTTCAGTGATTTACATATGAACGAGTGTTCTTCAAAATATAATCTAATGGGTAAATTCCACGTAGCCTGAGATTCCACTGGGAGCTCGCTGCACAGCTACTGTATGCATGAACACCTTTCATCTTGTATAAAAAACACTCACAGACCTTAAATGCTTTTGCTGCTTTTTATATGCACAGGAAGATTATAAGAATGACTGTAAAGAAACTAAAACTTGACTAAAAAAGAAGAGCAGATCATACATCAAACTATTGGTTCTAAACCCTTGGCTGATTAGAAAGTTTGAACATTTAACTCCTTCCAGCTTCATTACTTTCTCAACTGAAAGAGTTTCTCTGCTGAGGGATGTAATGACTTACAGTATTGCCAATACTATTTTCTATTCCTAGTCCTTATGTCTCATAGAAGCGTTGGCTGGCTGGCTGCTCCAAGTGCTCAAAGAACATTTTGTTGAGCTATCTAACAACAAACTGAGTTTTTAAAGCTCAGTTAAATTTCCAAGAGGTTTGCAAGTAGAACAATAACTTTTTTTAACTTACCTTGAATTTCTCAATGGAGAGATTGATCTGCCCACTCACCCAACTTTGTTGGGGACCTTCCCCCAGTTTCCCTCAACCTTTAGCTTTGTAAAACCTTTCCATATCAGCTGTAACAATGTTCACATCCTAGCTGTAACCCGAATCCCTCTGGAAGTTGAACAGCTTTAGAAGCTCGATAGCACCTGTGTTCAAGTCAAATCCCAGTCTCAAAATTCTTCCCAGCCTCTGCAATGGATTAACCAAGCTCACTATAAATCCTCACCTCGACCCAAGGATGGTGCACCACCATCCTTTCTTCTATGTATTTTGGAGAAGAGTGAGTTAAAAAAATACCGCTGAAATTCCAGTCCTGCATGTCTGCCATTAGAGCAGATTCACGGCTTGGGATAATTCCTCTGAATTGAACAGCAGTAACCCAGGGATGAACCTAGCCTACAAGCCATATGATGCTACGCACTGTAAATCCCCCTTCTCATTTCTTGCTCTCGCTCCACAATATTTATTGTCCAGGCTAGTGAAGCAAGGAGCAGTGTCACATGTTCAAGACACAAATATGCTGTCAGGAAGCCTTATGTCTGATGGCCTGGTTGACTAGAATGAGGACTCAAATATTAGCAGCTTTTATCTAAAAGGGGAGGGAAGGCTCCATTTCCAGGACAGAAGGCATAATATTGAAATGATCCATCACAGCTGATGTACCCAGATGGCTTTATGAATGAGAGAGACAGGGAATGGATTGCCCAGTTCACCACATTTAAAGTGACAAAGCTGAGAAGTAAATCCTCATGCCACTGGACCCTTTTTCCTGAACAGGAGATACACGTATCGACTGCTTGGAAATAAAGAAGTAAAATAAAAACAAAATTTGAGGGTTGTACAAAAGACTTCCTCATGTTACTTTAAACATAGTACAGTACACCTCCAATAAACAAAACAAAGACCCAGCAGATAGATGAACAAAGAAAGAAAGAGTTAATCTTCAACGCCTGAAGGAAAACACAAACTGAACTGACCTCAGCAGAGAGTAAGCACTGGTCAAGCACACTGGTATCCAGGTTACATTTTCATGCATTCTCATTTTCGTGAAGTGAATCTAGGCAGCTGACAAAATGCTTTGAGATCCCTCCAGATGAAAGCTGCTATGGAACCCTGAAAAATTGTCATTACTGCCTTGTCACGCTTTACGTGTGCTTTAAGGTAATTTCCTGCTAAAACTTTAGTATTAAACAAAATTATACTAAGCACCGTTGCAAGGTCACTTTATACATTTAATTCTTCACATTAAAATTCTCATCTGCCATGTCTGTTGATTGGTTTGTCTGTTTAATTAGTTACAATGGCTGTATGAGTTGGGATTCTGTTGTCTGTCAGCATAACAAATTAGCATATCCATAATGCAAATGACAACCTCTTGTCTTTTAGGACACCCATCACATAAATGTTAAGTGACAGACCCCATAATTCCATGGCAATTGCTGTCTCCCTACTCCTGGGTTCCTGCTCTACATCCTTCTGTCTTTGAACCATGTCAAAGACATGTCTACACACACTGATTTCAGATTTAAATCTACTCTGGCTGATACAACTACAGAAAATTTTCAACTACCTATCAGACTTCATTAAAGTTCAGTGTGTCATGGGTCACAACCCGGTTATGAACGCGGGCACTGCCGTACTAACTGGAGCATGCCTATCTAGCTCAGATCTCCTGGCTGGCAATGACCAGGATTCAGAAGCAAATACAAGAGAATAATAACGGGAAATTAGCGAATAATCAGACCAAGGATAAGCATCTTCCTCCACACTGTCATTTGGATGCTGGCTGATAACCTGAGGCGCAATACCGATACAGTGACAATAACTCTGAAAGAAGTCCTATTCTTTCCAGAGGGAGCAAAGAAGTGGCTGCCAGGACTCTAGTGTGATATGGCTGGGGCTGTAGGCTTTGTCAATAATATCTGAAATCGCTATTGGCTAACTCTCAGAAAGAGATGCTCTCTAGCGTAACTGGGAATTGTTAAGCTCGGTATTATTGTCATCATTTATCTAGCAAGGGAAAAGAATTACTCAGTTGTATAAGGGAGGAGTGTTCCCTTCTGGCTGTAGATCACACACATGGAATAGCTATGCCTCCTTTTGGTTCGGCACCTCGCGGTTAGGGCTTCAGATGGTGAGTTGAGAATTGTAAGATCTATTAAAGGAACCATGCTTTACCTCTGCACATGTCTGTGTAAAAATGAGGGCAATGCTTATCTTGGTCAAAGCACGTTGATGAGGATCCTTTATTTAGTTAAATAATTACGACTAAGACTTTCTCTCTTGTAGCATGGAGTTACACAGACAGGTAAGTCTTAGTTATTATTTTCATCACTTGACATCATAAGCACCCTGGGACACAACCTCTTGTACTAATTGCAGTAAGATCAGTGGAGTTATGATGCCGAGGGTCTGGCCCTGCATGCAGCCCTGATGCTGAGCAGTCCCAGGTCTCTGCGTGCCCTGCCCCCAAACCACCCCACTCCATATGTGGTGAGGTCCTGTACAAAGCACCGGTTCCCCAAGCATTTGCAATCCAGTGCCCCGCTATTTCTGCTCACTTGAGACACCCTCTTGGCTCCTGCTCCCCGAGCCCTTGCAACTTTTCCACAGAGCAGACATTAAAGGAAAGAAAGAGATATTTGCGCATCTTCCGTGTTTTCTGAGTTGCCTGAATTCCCCCAGCACTAAGGTGTATGTGTGCAGATGACTATGTTTCCCCAGAGTTCCCTCCAGTGACTATGCTCAGCGCTTTTCTAGCACAGAGCCAAGGATTATTCTAGTGGAATTACAAGAGACGAGGCAACTCCGTCTCTGCAGAGAAAACAATTTCACAGAAGACTACACTAGGTTAGGACGGGAAGCAGGGACACAAAGGCAGTGAAAAAGAAGCTGATCTCTCTTTGGCTTGCCAGAATGAAGAGCCAATTAGGGTAAACTGGCATCCAGAGTATTTTTTTTTTTTAAGGACAGAAAGGCACAGAAGCATGAGGTGATTTGATTCCCCGTAACTTTCTTTGCCAGCTTAATTACCATTGTATCTCCATCCATCCCCTTCCTGGGCACTTTCTTCTTAACATTGCTTTTCACTGGTCCCACAGAAAGCTTATTCTGCTTAGATGATGAAGGAATGGGATGTCATTCAAAGAGCATCATACACAGGTACCTGAGGAAGCAGGAACTGGGAAGTCTGCACATCTTAGCTACTAATTCCACAGCTGATTTTGGACAAAATACACATTCTTTGTAATTAAGAAGCCTAATGACAGAAGGAATGGGCTTTGCTGTGGTTTTGCGGAATTGAGATCAGCAGGAAACCAGACGAACACAGGTGGAAACAAACAGATGGATAAGAAGTGTCAAATATTTGACCAATGCAAAAAACAAGCCTTGTGAAATACCTTGCACGTAGTACTGCTCAAAGCACACGTTTGGAAAAGGCTGATAAATCCCTTTTCAGTGGATTTCCAGCACAAGACACATGTGATACATGTAACTTAGATATAGAGGTATGCATGCAAGCAATTTCTTTTGACCTAATGTAACATCTGTGATTCAGAGGGACAAAGACAGAAGCCTGTAGCTCTATATCATCATCCAAAGCCTGTACTCCAGCTCTGAGTTGTCTATCATTTATGCTTTGCAAATACAGGTAGCCAGTTAGCAGCAAGGCATCATTCATTCTCCAGAAAGTTCCTGAAGCAAAACTCAAATGCTAGCACAACATCCAGTACAGCTCCATGCAACCAGGTTGCGTTAGTCTGGTCAGGGACAGTTGCAGACCCACAGCATGGTGATGTTGCAGATGGTAAATGCATGCTTCGCAATTCTCAGTCTCCTTCAACCTGAGAAGGAGCAGTATTTCAACTGGTTGTGTAGCCTCAGCCTGACTTCCTCAAGCAGTTAATGCAGACAACTAGAAACACTCGGAGATTAAATTCTCAGCGTCTAAGAACGGCGTAAAGAAACCGCAAGTGAATAAGCTCCCTCAGTGCTGGAAGGGGAATCAACAGTGTTACAGGGCACAGGAAAGACAGAAACACACCCTGTTCTCTGTCTCCCTTGCAGAGATTACAGGCATGATTTACAGACATACAGTTTGGATGAATGGACCCAGGGGACCAAGCTTTACCTTTCCATGTAAATTAAGAACAACTCAAGTCAAATCAATGAAGTGTGAAACATACACACAAAATAAATCAGTACTTTTGTGTTATTTTTCTTCTTTCCTTCATCTTAGGAAATGAATTACATTTGAAGAAGTACATCAGTTCTCTGGGGTTCCCACTGGTTCCCACTGCAATGATGTACAGCTGGAATACATTTCTTGAGTGTGTGTATACAAAGCACAAAACAAAGATTTGAGATGGAAAACCACATGATGACTAATGACCTATGACAGAGAGAGCTCATGAAACTGGAAGAACGCAGGGACCTTCAAGAAATCTGTATTTCTTGTACTGTACTCTGCCCAGTGGGGCCTTGATCTCAGCTTCACTCGCTTCTGTAAAGGGAAGGCGATGCAACCTGGGGGACAGAGTGCTATTCTACATCTTGAGAAAGCTCAGTTCTTTTCTCACCTTTGTCTGGGGCCTGCTTGCCTTGTACGAGTTAAATCTCCCTCAGTTTCTCCATTTGGAAAACAAAGATAATGATCCTGACCTTTGTAGAGATGTTTACAGTAGGTGGACAGAACGTGCAATCTAGAAGCTTGGTAGTACTGCTGTAATACAAATAATGGTAGTAACGAGACGTTTCATTTTCCTCCCTTTCTGACCTTCCTCCCACACACCATTCACGCCAGTCTCTCTCCGTGCTCTCAGCTCCCGCAGCTTATCAGTTTCTAGCCAGAGGCACTGACAACAAAAATAAAACATTTTAACACATGCGATATCTCTCTTTTCTCCCCTCCCACCATCCTTTCACTGCAGGAGAGAATGATCGATATTTGAAACGTAGAGCTCCACCTCTTCCTCCGAGCTGTGACGCTTGCTAGCCAGGGAAAGGTTGTGATGAGGCTCTAGCACCATTGCTCACGGATGTGATTGATGGTGACTGTGCTGGAGACTGGGAGAAGATTGGTTTCTGGGCTGATTGATAAAGTCTATCATGCAGCATGAAACAGTTGGGAAGAAAAATAATGTGCCATCTGATTCTTTCTAACAGCGAATGTTTAGCGAGAAAAGCTTTCTGAGTTTTTTTCCTGATGAATTTGCGATTATGGAATCTTAGTTTTAGATATGAGTATCACCAGGCCCTCTCTTTGTTAAGCAAGATTGTCTGACCAGTTAATTAAGGCAAAGGTATACTTATGGGATATCACAGGAAGCCACAAACAGTCCTTCTGCCAGAGCGAGGAGCTGAACTGTTGGGGCAGTCTGGCTTAGCCAAGGGAAGACCTAGTCAAAGAACCCATTTAAAGAGTTCACCTCCCCTGGTAGCAAGGAAACATGAATTAATGATTGGATGGGAGACAAATAATGCTGGGATTGAAGTTTTAGTGTGTTTTCATGTATATTTCATAGACCTGTTTGCTTTTTGATGTTTAAAGCTCTTTGATTATTCTCCTTAATCCTTTTTTTCTAGACTTTTTTAAGCGTCAGTTGCAGCCCTAATTTCAACTTGTCAGCTGAAGCAGGTGAGCTGTTCTTCCACAGCTAACAAAGACACACTATGCAGAGGACAACAGGTGATCTTTAGATGTTGTTTAAACTTGTGACAGTAGGACATAAGGTTCTTTGATCTGACAGTGGAGTCACCTCAACTGTCTGCTGGAAAGGACTGGTCACTTCATGTAGCTGAGAAATGCAAAACATCACAGAGGAAAACTCCAAATGTTGTTGTCCCTTTCGGATTTACTTTCATAATGCAAAATTGTGCAGAAAGATCCTAACTGTACACACAAACATACAATTAATATTCCCTGTGTAGTGGTACAAGTGATTGCTCACCAGCAATGCCACCTAAAAGGTCTCCAATCGCTTTGCTAATACCCGGTTTCCCAGAGCTGTTTACCTCTCAGACATGAAAGTGGCAATTACAAATGGAAACAAAATTTCCATTTGGCCCCTGGATAGGGCCAACTCTGAGCAAGCAGGGACTCAGTAGCAGAGTTGCGCTCAGCCTCAGAGGTGCAAAAGCAGGAGGAATTACCAAAATCAACAACAAACTCATCTCTTTAATCCTGGAATTTTTTTAAACAACTTTAAATAATTGATACACTGTCAGAAGCAGCCTGAATCCATGGAGGGAAGATTAATATTAAAAGAGAATGCTTCTCCCTCTCTGTATGGTAAAGGATGGCAAAGTCATAAAACACGTCCTTTGCACACTACAGTTGGCATAAGGTAGGTAAAATGCTGGTGAAATTGCTTTGGTTGCTTCTTCACTCCAGATTTCAGACACAATCTGATCAGTGGTGTGGTGAGAAGACAGGTTTCCCAGCTCTGCCAACCTTTTTTCTTGCAGGAGACAGGGAATAGGAAATACTTGAAACAAAAGGAAGGAAAGAGGAAAGAAACTATCTGAAAAATCTATATGAATAGTCTCCCTCTGTCACCCTGAGCTTGATGGGTATTAAGGTTTGGCAGCATCCCACTTGCCCTCTCTCCTGCGCTGCCCCGCTTCCAGCTCACAATTTTTGGCTTCCCTGCTCTGTTCAGCCTTTTGCCACGTGTTGGGCTGAGAAGCGACCGAGACACCCACCACACTGGCATCACCACGTTGCAAATCTGTTGATCATGGCATTTGGCCAGCCACTGAGAGACAATCAAAGCCGATGGCTCCAGATTGCCTTGCGATAGTTTCCCAGTGATGATCCTTCGACAAGAGATGGCGCGGCTCTCTGAAGCCAGGCAAATCACAGGAAACGCAACTCATTAACCTTGCCTGAGGCAAGGCTTGCAACATGTGCAACCCGTAATACAGAATGGCAGTTACAGTGGGAAGTGGAGACACAACCACAGACCGAGCATGTTTCCCCGTGCTAAGGTTCCACTTTTCCAGTCATTAACGCAGATTAAATAAGACATATATGTCCATATCTACAAAGGTATTTAGATGCTCAAATGCGGCTGAAGTGAGCCTCACTTTGTCACCGTTGTGAGTCTGGGTCTTCAGCCTCATTCCTGCAACATGATGCACTATGCCTTATGTTGATAAGGTCGCTGTTCATATCGCAGTCGCCACATTGCTCACTCTCTTACCAGTCATGACACCACCCTGTCTTCATATATGCTCCTCATTGCAGTAGTATCTGAAGCTTTTCATGCAAGTTAAAAGCCAGCAGCTCTGTCTTTGTCTCACTCTTATCTCCCATTTCAGAAGCAGGATCATTATCTTCAATATAGCTATAAAAATAAGTACTGTGAAATTACCCAGGAAAAAAGCAGCCTCTCTCTATGATAGGTAGCAATGCCAGGTCAGACTAGCAGTTACAAAATACAGCAGAAGAAAAAGAAAGGAAACATCCATCACTGCAGAATCCCTGTCTGACACTCAGGAGATGTGCTGGAATGGTGCCTTGGAGCCTTGTGCCAAATGGATGGGTTTTGCTAAGACAGTGAGTGGGACCGTACTAAGGGTAATGCTTCCTTTAGTATTTAATGTAAATAGACAGAGTTTTATTAACCTGCCCCCTGAGGTACCTAATAAGCATCATGTCAGAGAAGAGAAGCAATAAGGAAATGAATAATAACTAATATATATGCATGATGATAATCAATACTACTTTGCACTAAAATGGCAGTTGACATCCAAAAATCTCAAAAAAAAAAATGCAGTAAGAATTCATTCATCAATGACCTGGACTTCAGGGACACTTCAGGTGTATTACATGCTATGTTCAGCTGGGGAACGTTTTGGGCCACAGGGAAAAGGCATGCCCAAAGACACATGGCTCACACTTGACAGGGCTGCAAAAAATAGCCCAAGGTCCTGTGTTCGAAGCCTCATAGTGATTAATACCTAATGGAGGCTGTTAGGTTCATACCACTTAAAAAGGCCATCAGCTTTAAGTCTGCAATTCTTAGATCAAGTCCAGTAATTGTGCTTCCTTTAGTGCCAATCTCTTGAAGAACAGAAGATGAATTGTATGGCAGAACAAGCCATGTGTTAGGTCTAATGGTTGTGACCAATCACTCTGAAAAGTGTCCCTCAGAACAGGCTTTCTCTTGGGTTGGGAGACAATATCATACATTGCCTTTAAATCCACAGGAGGCATGCAGCACGGACGATGCAATAACAGCAGCGTGGAGCAAGGCTGTTAGAGAGTGATCTGGCAAACTGTAATTGATACCCAGTGGCAATTGACAAGCATAGGCAGCCACTCTGGTATATTTGATTTAGCATAACACTGATATTGCCGACTGCTGATTGACAGCCTCCTCCATCATGCATGGCAATCGCCTGGAGAGTCTGCAACCATGTGGTTCTTGCTGCCTGCCATCAATCTCTACCGTAGGAGGCTCACAGCACATGCACAAGATCCTTGTGCCAACGGAGAAATCAGGTCCCAGATCAGACGGGAAACAACACAGAACTTGCTGCAGGTAACAGAGACTCACGGCACCGGGAAAGTCACCAAACCAGCACTGAAAAACCGAAGGAGTCTCAAATTCTCCAGCAAAAGCGGAACAACTGTGCTTTCGGTGCAGCTCTGCGCTTCCCTGAGGGCTCCTAAGAGACCATCTCGCACACATCCATTATACAGGCTGTTATTACAGATGGCAGGGAGACGGAGGACACTTGGCCCTGGGTTGAGAACATTATTATTTCCTGATCATTAATACATTGAGTGGCTTCTTACAAGCTGAAATATTGCAGAAAAATTTGAAATGCATAAGGAACGGGGCACAAGTTCATAGTAAAAAATTTTTCACCCAGGGACTGATTCCAGGCCATGTGGTTTATGGGATGTCTTAAAGATACAAGGGCCTGTTCTGTAGACACGTTATCTGCCCAAGCATCTCTCCTATACGCTGACTTCAGTGCACACGTCATACTGGAGATCAGCTTAAGTGCTGAAATAGCTCTTCCGGGACATATTTTTTGACTGCACTTTCCAGTGCTTACAGATGTACTGTCTCTGGTGATATTTGGTGCTTTTTCTAAAAAGCCTTATCTCCCAGAGACATTAGGTTGCCTGAGAAATTTCAGGCAGAAGAGCTTACAGACACAAACTCCAGAGATTTAAACTTCTGCAGGTAAATACCAAAGCCCTGGCTGCTTCTTCACTTTTTTTTTTTTATTATTTTTTTATTTAGGATTAATGGGATCCGATAAAAAGCCTGACTCGTGATTTTTCAACACTTCAGGTTAGCAGCTGCAAATGTCTTTCTCACATAGACTTTCATGTGCATCTTAAATGCGTCAGTTAATTGCAGCTCATGGGTGTCATGCAGGGAAAGACATGGGCTTTGAAGAAACCATGGCCACTACTCATTTTGAGCCAAAAATGGATGCCCAGCTGTCCTGAAGTAGCACTGAAGTCATACACACTGAAAATCCTGCAACTCTGATAGGAGAATAATTGCCTGCTCTCTCAGTACTAATATATTTTTGGTTTCTGGTTGGCTGCATTTGCATCTGGCTCTGCAGACTGCTTTCCCCTGAAGCATCTTTATCGGATTTGCTTGGTCTCATGACTTACTGCATTTTTTTAAACTAGGTTCTAAATAACTAAAATAAGCCCCACGATGGCTCAGTTTGCTGGAGCAAAGCAAGGTACAGACAGGAGTGTGGGGTAGATCCAGGCAGCCCAGGTGTGATATGAAGAACCTGGAATACACTCCAGGCTGAAACATACGGCGCTGGAAGTGTTAGAGCTGCTCTTCCCTTCCTTGCAGACCAGCAACAGAGCCTTGAGCACAACCAAAGCCCACGGCACAAACACTATAAATAACATTAACAGGGCTACTGCTGGTGACATCAGAGTAGAAATTAGCGAGACTGGCAAGTGCAGCAGCAAACTGAATTATTTTCACCCCGAGTCCTTTCTGGAAATGGTCTTTTTATCTCAGAGGCTGACTCAGAAGCAAGTAAGGGGGCAGATGACTCGCTCCCATTCAGCCTGCTATTGTGGAACTGTCACTTCTGTCTCACTGCAGCACAGAAGGAATTTCTGGGAGCCACCTCAGACTACAGCAATTTTCAATTTAGGACAATGCACATGTTCAGACAGCACAGGAACAGTAATTTCTGTGGGTCTTTTTCACTACTCCGTGGGTCACACTGTGGGGTGTGTGGGAAGGAAATGGTTCCAGGTCTTTAATGAGCGCAGCATCATGACAATCCCTGCATTGGCTTCTCCTCAACACGGTAGGCACTGCAATACTGCCAACAGGGTTCCATTTCTCTGTTTCTCACTGCATCTTCTGGGAAGGGACTAGCTTCGTTGCTCTGCGCTGCTCCAAAATTAGGACACCCTATCCTTCATCTTCTTGCGTCAGGTGGAGCTGGAGTAGCCTGTTCAGGACTTCTCTCCCTTTCTCAGCAAACACCTCCAACAAAATCTTAGCAGCAAAATGGTTTTACTGCCAAGGTGTCATTCTGCTGGGATTAAAACTGCTCCTAGGCTTTGGATGGGTCCTCCTGAATAATAAAGCTTATGTAATAAAACAGTCTGTTAATTTTACAGCTAGAGTATAAGTATGAATTGTGTTAGAAAGCTCTTGGAAGCAAACCAGACTTTGCTGAAGTGGCCATGAGTGCCTTCAGCATAGCCATGGAATAGCCAGAGTGCAAAGAAAGAACAGATTGGGCAAGGAATGCCACAGTGTAGGGTGTGCTTCATCACTGCCACAAGAAGACAGTGACATAGGTTTGCTTCATCTAGGTAGACTGAAGTGCAGGGGAGCTAAGGACAATAGCAGCTAATTTTCCAGGCTCTCAGACAGTGCTGACGGTACTGAGGGCTGTGCTCCTGCGGTTTTGATTTTTTGGTGCCTAAGCTCTCTAGTATAAAGATAGCTTGAGCATATCCAGATGTGCTCCATACACGGACCGCAGCTGCAATATCAGCGTAGCTTTTCATAGCCGTTTGTGGAAGACAGAAGTGCTGACATGTAACTCCCTCAATCATCTGAGCTCCTCTAGGTGAGGGTGACTTGTATCTCCAGAGCCTGACACCGGTTCCTAGGTCAGGCTACCAACACAGTCCAAGAAGTGCTACTCACAGTCATACCACACTAGGGCCAACCATGCACATGCATGCTGCTTCTGCACTGGCACAGCAAAAGCAGACAGTGAAACTCCTTATTGCCAGTCATACACTGGATACCCCAAAAGGAGAGAGTGCCTGGCCTGAGGAGATGGAAATCAAGCTCCCAAGAAGATGGCACAAGCCTCATTCATGTCCCGTGTTCCCCAGGCAAAGCTGTTCTGTAATGCTTTCAAACGAAGCAGGAAAAGAAGTGGGAAGCCCACAGAGCACTGGTTGTAACAGCCAAATGAATCCCAAGGCACTTTGTAAAAATAAATGACAGAGGGATAATCAGTGACCTGGTCGTTCATTGAAACGGCCACCAAACCTTTCTCTGGAAAGTCTTCATTGTTTTGAGAGACAGCCTCAGCCTTTCGCAAAGGCTGGCCACAGTTCCAAAATCCAAATTCTCTTCTTTGTTGGGCAAACTGACATTATTTGTGTTGCTTGTTTCTGACTCTTCTCTCCCCTGGCCTTTTCTGCTGCAGTTCACGTTGCTTGGCCAAACCTTGAAGTGCAGGAGAGGAAACATTCATCAGTGGCAGAGGAGGGCTGGCTCTGACCTTTCCTCTTGGCTGTTTACAACAGCTGTCAAGCTGTTTGTTGAAGTCCCTGACAAGCCGTCTTGCCCTTTTCTACAGTCTGAGATTGGGTCATCAGGGATGAAGCTCCTGTCTGCGGACGAAAGCTTGTTATATTATGTTCAGAGACAGAAGGCGACAGCATGCAGTGCAACAGATAGCATCAGCAGAATCTGATACACTCCCCAGTGAAGGGCTGTAAGGTGTCAGGGTATGCCTGATGGCAAAGACACTGAGGTCCAAGACTTGATATCACTGAGACATCAGAAAAAGATGACAAGGAGGGAGAACTGTGAGGTTAGTGTGTTAGCAGTAATAAGTTAGAAAGCACCAATTAAAAGTTATCGATTTGCCACCTTATGCTTTTAATATTCTGTCTGGTTTAATACTTACACTATGACAGGGACTCTGAGAGTTGTTCCAGCCTACCTTTGTAAGTGTAAACCCTGCCTTGGAGAAGATCCCGTTGTATAAAACTAGGTAGGTAATGTTGGAAAAGGAGAGATGCACACAGGAAAGTAAATGATTTTCCATCAGGTCAAGAATAAAAACTTGCTTGCCTGTCCCCTAGGTCACAACTGTCTTCATACTGCTTTGACCAGTGACACAGGGCACCAAGAAGAACAATGGGTTATTCTTCTTTCAGATGGATTCTTTTTTTTTTTTTTTTTTTTTTTTTTTTCCAGTTTAAAGTAGAACACAGAAATATATTCTGATTTCCAAGCAAGTTCAGACATGAGTTTGGATCCAAATGTTACCTTACAAATTCATGTGGTCTCATGCACACCTTGCATTTCTCAGGCTAGATTACATAGGTTCTGCAATAAGTACAAGGTCTCTGTTCACAAGTTAAACAGTCTTGCTTTTTTTTTTTTTTTTCATAGTTTTATCTTCCTGCTGCTGTCCTTAATGCAGGATTAATGGATGCAATGCTTTGTGGCCGGTTTATGTAAATTGCTGGCAGCAAACAACAGTCATAATACACTTTGTTGCAATGAAATGCAGTTTGTAGTGAAATCTATTATAGTTCAATTATAAATTAATTATAATCCCTTCTGCTGTAATGAACCTTCATGTATAATTTACATTTCCTGTAGGGGGAAAAGGAAAGGAAAAATCCCCATCTGAATGTTTCAATGTCAGTAATAATTTCCACTTCCCTAATGTCTCTCATAGGAAGGTGTATTACAATTTACCTGTCCCCCCACAGAAAGCAAGTCACGGCAGTCTTCAGCTGCAGCCAAAAGATGCTACTGCAGCATGAAGAAAACATGAGCAATTTTAGATCACAATGTGTTTTCGTCTCCAGAAAATATGGACAGCAGCTCTTTCTTTGTCTGCTATATCCAGCGCAGGACTTAGGAGAAAAGAGTGGTGAGAAAAGGCAGCCTTGCAGGTATCAGCAGTTGTAGCGCTTGCGGCAAAGATGTTAGACTCGGGAATGAGTTTCAAGACCCAAGCTGCTGGAGTCCACGTGGCGTATAGAGGCTGACCTTGCCTGTGTCCCAAGGCACAATCAGACACCCACGGCCCAACCCATTGGCCCAGCAAGGAGCTCTGCACACTCACGTCCTGGAACTGAGTATTTCTACTGGAGCTGAGTTTGCTCGACACGGCAGATTTCACTGCTCAAACACTCTAACGACAGCACTGCAATTTACAGGCACTTCTTCAGCCCGGGTCGTGTGCTTCAAACAGAACTGGTTACTGACTGCTGAAGGACTTCGAAAACCAGAGTCAAGGAAGGTGAGAACAGCTCTTGTGAGGACAGGAAAGAAATGTTGATGGCTCAAGTGTCTGAATTTGTTCATGGTAGGGGTCAGCATAAAAGCCGGGAAACTAAGGATGATAAATGAAAATTTAGAGGATCCTCCCCCCTTACGACAAAGTCTCCTGCTCCCAATCTCTAATGAGAGCCAATTGCTGCTGATAAATTTTACATAATAGCTTTTTGCTTGTTCTGCAAATTAAGCAGAAAAATTGCCTATTAAAAGGAAAACTGGGGCGATTCTTAAAACTTAGTGTAACCTATTTAGCTGCTTAGGTCAGATGCAGGGTGGAATTCAAAGTCTCCTTATTAATTTTCTGCAGGGAACAGCAGTTTGCACGGCTCAAGCAGTGCCTTGTTTCAGAGACCCGGCAAGAGCTGATTTCAGAACCACATCAAAGCCAGTTGGTACCAGAGGAGCTTAGGTAACTGTCCTTCAGCATCGCACACCGCTCTCTTCTAACCATTTTCCGGCTGGCTCACTGGTCACCCCCACAAGATGTATTTGTTTAAACCAGCAACAAAGACGGGAAATGCCAGGCTTGAGTTTTAGAGCCTTTTTTAAGCCAGGACCTGTCACAGCAGCCCTTTGCTTTCCAGTGCCTTTCTGACCCAACCCTGCCCTTCAGCAGCCACCTCCATAGTGAAATAGAGTGCATCAGGTTTATTTAACCCTGAAGCTGAAACACACAACACCTAGCAGAACTAATCTTTTAGGGAATGTGAGCACCACCTCCTGACTCATTTCAATCTGGGGCACAGGATGGCACCAACTTTTAGTTGCTGCTGGGCTTGGCTACAACCTGGAAGTGAAAGAATGCAGGCTCAGCCTGAACACACACAGATATTCAGGCCTCGTTAAAATATCCCCCTGAACCTTTCTTAGAAATCACAGTTGTATTAACGTGCAGAATTAGACTCTATAACTCTAAAGTTATAAAGTAGGTATGTTTATTGCGCGCAGATGCACGGGGGATCGCTCCTCCACAAGCCTGCATACCCGAAGTGACGAACCATCCCACATTTATACAATGAAACAAATGAATATTCAATTAACGCCTATACATATTCGTTACCTAAACCCCGCTTCGTATGTTAATTAGCTTATCAGTCCGTTTGCTGGAATGTGGTGGTCTTGCAGGTTTGTAGGGGATTCATGTTCTTGTGACCATCCCATCTTCTCCAGCAAGGAGACTTAGCACTCCCTCCCTCTAGATAGCATTGGAATGTCTCTCATCTTTTCTCATTCTCTTTTAAATAGCCCCTTTGTTAGAGGAAGAAGGGCAGGCGCTCCTCAAAACTGTAGTTGTCTCCTCAGAGCTGTGTGCCTATGTGACCAGACACCGCACCCATGACCAGTCACCATACCCACATTCCTGAGTAGACACATACAATCACAGTCGGTGTTAAGCGTCCCCATTTCACACTATTTCTCCATATCAGTATATTCACCTTCTGTATCACTTTCTCTCCGAATGTTTATCTTCATTCTCTGTATGCTGACCCTGTACAACTTCCACAGCTGCAATCGCCTCCTTACGTTCATCCCGCCGTCCTATCGCTCCCACACAGCGCATGTTCATCCTTCCCCCTATCCCTTCGTGCGTGCATAGGCTCCACTCGCTTTCTCACAAAGCAGGGCTCAGAGCTCACTGGAGACCAGCCTGGTGGACCATTAATTCTCTCTGCCAGGACCCATTCCCTCCTTTCCATTATTTTACCTTTGTCATTGCATGCCTTTTTAAAATGGGCTCTGGACTGCAGACGTTTATTTGCAGTAATAGTCAGAGAGCTAAAGCTACCAGGAAACCAGAAGCAAGAAGCATAAGCAGTTTGTTGCTCAGGCTGGGCTGGAAAGCGTCTGGCTGTAGGTTAGGAACAGCTACAAAGCTGCTGGTCACTCTTTCGTTGCCCTTTTCATCTGCATTTATTAAAGGTTTTACTTTTAAATCATCTGCTTACTTCATCCTCTCCCCTCTCATTAGTCAAGGTAGAAGCAAATTTACAGAAAGCTCCAAAGTGCAAACTTGGCTGTGAGTCCCTCTTTCTTTCTCCTAACCAGCTCATTTTTCTTTTTCTACCCAGAGCATCACAAGACAGCCTCGGGTGCCCACATGTTTAAGAGGCCATAAAACACTAGCACGCCCTGGCAATGCTGCAGTCTCCTCCACCTCAGTGAGGTCAACAGCTGACAGCTCCTTACTCTTCCTCCATTGGTTTTGTCAATAATTAGACTTCATATATCCTGTCTCTCTGCTGGACTTCATGCAGAGCACTGCCAGGCCTAATCATGAACACTCACATTGTTCCACTGTATTCCTATATTTGCATCCATCCTGCCTGCAGTTTTGCTGCCTTCACCACCACCCCCCATTCCCCTCCCCGCTTCATCTCATCCATATGGATAAGCGAACAGGCAGAGATGCAACTGAACTTCATGCAGTTGATCCCATCTACTCCCCTATTTACTGACTGCAGGACTTAACAGCTCATTTATTTGCTTCTGATGCAGGTCCCTTCTGTTTCATTACCTGCACGGGATCCCCACTTCAACCCAAGGTGTGCTTTTCTTCCTGCTCTCTCCCTGGGTGTCTGAGTGCTGCTGAAAACAATTGCAGGTGTCTTAGCTAACCAACGGTATCTCCCAGCCAATCTCTTGCTCCTGACATGTGCGGGCCCCTTGTTTATCCTTCCCCAGCTGAGAAACAATTTCCCAGAGATTTTCTCAACCCACGATGCGCCTCCAACACAGAACTAAGGCAAAAAAAAAAAAAAGAGGAGGAGGTGGCAGGGAAGGGGGCAAAAGAACAGGAAAAAATATCAGTAAAGGTCGCAACCTCGGTCTGCTTCAAAAGCTACTTGTCCTTCAAGAGCAGCACCCAGAAAGCACAAAAAATAAGTGGTTTCTGGACCTGCATAACAACGTTAAGAGTCCCCTTCATCATTAATAACGATACAGCCATTGTCAGCTCCAGCAGCTATCAGGTCTCTCAGGGATAAATGCAGTGGGGACAGATCTTGTTTATATCTTTTGATTCCAGCTGAATCTGTGCCAGTGCTTTGAAACATCGGAGCCTCTTCACTTCGCATACACACAAAAATTAACTGAATAACCTCTGCTGGCACTAAATAACCACTACCCCTTAGAGAAAACATTCTTAATAGACAAGGGGAGGTGGTTCTGCTCAAGACTTTATTGATAGATATACACAGAGGGACTAGCACATGACACATTTATAAATTCTTTCAACAAAAGAAAACAAATCAGAAAAACTGAAACATTTTCAACATTTTTGTTTTTTAAACTAACATTTTCCTTTTTCCATCACCGGGATCTTTTATTTTTAAAATTTGCCAAATTGTAATAGAATAGATAACCTCCTCCCCCTCCTCCAAAACAAATCAATGTTTCATTCGACCTGAAACACATATTTCCTTCTTTGTTTTCCCCCCACCCCCTGGGAAAGTGACAAATGCTGATTTCCCCCAGAGTGTTTTTTCTGCTTTTCAGCACATTGCCGAATATAAACACTGATTATTTACGCAGCTCCATTTATTACTTTTTTTGCTAGGGAAATCAATGCACAGCAAGGCAAACCTGTTGCAGTCAGAAAAAAAGCTACACAGCAAGCTCCAGCACCCCTCTCTAGTGGCAGCTCTCTGCCTACCAAGCCAGCTGCTGATCCCTGGCCATATCTCTCCCACACACCCCGTATCCACTTGCCACAAACAATGTGCTAGATCTGAAGCTCATTTGAAGCTCATTTGCAGAGCCCTAGGAGCACAGGGAGAAAATGTTCTGCGTTCTCAGGGCACCAGCTAGATAAGCTGAGCTTTCACAATTGAAAATGGGTATCTACTGTTTGACAAGGTTAGAGCTAAAACCAGAATATTTTTACTCCTGGCTAAGCAGAGAAGGAAGACTCACTTACGGTCATTCCCTCCTGTCCCATTCCTCAGTTTTTCTACCTACTGAGCTATACCAATTGATTAATGTCCCTCTTGAACCTGTGGCAGGGATCTGGCAAGTCACTTCTAATGCTGTCCTAGCTCCACGCTACCTGAGCATATTCCTGTACAGTCAGGTAATCAAAATCCCACAATTCATGTTATATTTATGACTACCCCACGTTAGCACTAATTGGTGAGAGAAGCAGCATAATTCCTGGCAGCCAGTTCTGCTGATTACACAGTATATTACCAGAAGTAGCTTCATATTTGTATCACTCCATGAATTAACTCGATCTGCATCAGATCCACAGACACAAAGCATCGACATGAAGTGAGAAGCAGAGCTTTGGAACCATCTACAAGAATGAGATAACTACTTCACCCTGAGTTTTAATTAAAGTGGGCCTAGCCACTTCATTTTATTTATTTTTGACAGCCATCTTCTATTTTCTTCCTAAATACAACCCACTCCTATTTTTCAGTGCCATGGTAGGGTCAGTGACCAAAGTACAGAAATAAAAATCACATGACTGAATTACTGCATTTTCTGAACGCTTAGCATTTTATTGCTAGTAGCTAACTGCCTTCAGAGAACATCTGCTTTCTGTTTGTAGTGCAATCTCCATCACAAACTGTAGCTGTAACTGCTCCTAAGGAGCCCAAAGAGATAGGCCATAGCATTAAAGACTGACCTACTTCCATCAAAGCATTGTTACCACCTCCTTTTCTTTTTCTCTCCTTCCATTCACTTTGCCACTTGCAGCCTTTTGCAGCGTCTCCCTTCCCAAACCGGCTTTTGTTTCCTGAAAAAGCTGCCACCGCACGGACCTTCACTTACCTGTGACCGGTGAAGGAGGATAACTGGAGGCTGAGGGGAACAGCAGACCTGCAGCAACCTCACACCATGAAGCCACAAGTTCAAATCTACACTTACGTAATTTAGCCCTTCTCTCTTCTGAACTTGCTGAAAGGAGCAGCCGACCTCCTGGGAGGTTTCAGAGAAGCCCTTAAGAACACAGGGCTAACTCTCGCCCTGTCTTCATGCTGCAGATACGACTCCTGAAATCCTCATGGATTTTACTGCAAAGAAATAAGCTGCCCAACATATCCTAACGTCTTTAGCCAAAAGTGTCCCTGTCATCATTTTCTGAATGGACTGCATATCTGTATGATGAAAGCAAAATACCTCCCAGTGCTGGAAGAGCATTCCAGATATTCCATTTTTTTTCATTCTGCATTATAAACTGAAACACTAACTAGCCAACTGGCAGCTACCTTCACAGAGAACAGCAAAGCCTTTTCTTTATTTAAAGATTATGAATGCAGAAAGCAGAATGGCGTATGCAGAAAACAGAACATCATTTCAGTGTAAGATTCCTGACATAATGAGAGAACTGGCAGTAAATAAAAGACAAGACGAGAATCAATAGCTTGTGAAAGAGAAAGGAACATCAAAGGAAATGCAAGCATACAGAGAGGAAAAAGGTAAAACCCCTCCACTTTTTTCTCACAGAAACTAAATTTCTAGGGGTTTGGGCTTAATCCAAGGCTGAAAGAAAACTGTAGCGCAGCTGTCAGTGATTTCACCACCCTCTGGATCAGGTCCTCTGTATTTTTACTCAAACTTCCTGCCCATGCTGGTGCATAATACACGTGATACCTTTGGAAAGGAACAACGGTAAATCCCCACCTCCCCCCCAAGTTATCGGCATAGCAAAACCAGGCTGAACAGGCTCAACTATATCACCAAGACAGTCCCCGAAACAGCAGTTCACGCATCTCACTCTGGGTTCTTTCCTGATACTGATACGACCTGTAGCACGAAGCAGGGTCCCTTCTTCGCAGTTCAGTGGTAATTGCAATTAAATGGAAGGTTTGCAATGAAAGCAAACACAGTAATGGAGTTAATTTTAGCAAACCACTAATGAGCAATACACCAGCCTCCTTTTTTACCCTTATGGCCAACCTCCTAATGTGCCTTCTCTTGCTTTATTGAAATCATTAACAACTAACCCGCTGTCCTCCTTTCGGAAAACACATTTCTTCCAGATTCTGCTCCACAGGGATCTGAAAGAGTGTTTCCAATCAACAATTCATTGAATGAAGTCTCGAGAAATCTGCTGTTGTCCTCTCCATCCCGAGCTGACCTTGAGCTATTTAAACCTAGATGGATTTCAACTCCATAGTCCCACCAGCCTACAGATCCTCCTCCCCGCCCTCCACCTGGGATAAGAGAGGCTTTTCAGAACATGTTAGAGGAGGTCTGCTAAATGATGCATTGAAAAGAGCTGGAGGGAAAAACAACTTTATCATCTTGTGGCTTGAGCAGAAGGGGAAGAGGTTCCTCAGTGCTTTAAAAGATAATGAAAAAATAAAAAACCCAGGCAGAGCATAACGCAAAAGAGAGAATTAATACTTTTTGATGGATGAATAAAAATGGGTTCAACAAAAAGCAAGGTCCCAGGAGAGTCCTAGGTAGCATGTGTTTAGATTAATGCAAATTCCATTCTAGTATAACTTTTCCTTGGAAGATAAGAGGGTAAAGGGGTTCAGGAGAACAACTCTGGCTGGCTGCTGAGGGGATGTGCTATGAAGGAGCATGGGAGCAAGACACTGGAGAAGCTACAGTTCAAAATTTAAATCCAGAAAGTTAAATAGAAGAAGCTTTTGTGATGGTCAAGGCTGCGGTTCATTCAGTGGTCCCTGAAGTATAGTTTAGCATTTCTGATCCAGATTCCGGTGCAGATGTTTGCAGTAGACACAAGATGAAACAAATGCAAGAGCTCATGAATGCGGTATATCCTCGCAGCTGCTCATGGCCTCCAAGGAGCCACAGGGACTTCAGTGGTGGGTCTGAGTATGCTGGCAGAACTCCAAGGGAAGGGGCTATATACGTCTGCATCGTTTGGTCTGAACACCAGTGAGCAACTTTCACAAATGCCTCCGCATTCCTCCAAAACTACTGCCTCTAGCAAAACGCTGCTAGAAGAGCCATTTATTCACAAACCATCAACATCATAAAACTTGCCAAATGCCCCCACCCAAGGCCACAATGCCAGCCGGACTCTATTACTGTGAGAAAAGAAGTCACAGAGAGTAGAAGCCAAAAAAGCTTTGCCTGTGATGGATCACAGGAGGAGACACTATTGAAAGGAATGGAAAGGAGAGAACTGGGCAAAACAGGACAAGCCTTCCCAGTAGCATCCTCCTCTGCTGTTGAGCTGTTACCCCTCCACCCTTGGATACATGCAGCTACATTACTTAAAAAGAGTTGTGTCAGCATCTCCTGGTAGGGCAAGCCTCCCTAGTTCAGACATATCTCAAGCACGCAATTATCCGGATCTTTGCCCTGCTGAAATAACAACTAGCAGAAGAACAGATTCTGCTCCTGTTCTACCCCGTGTCTGGAGCTATTAAGTTGCTTTAGAAATCTCAGGAATTAAATGCAAATATTCAAGCAAATCCCAAAATAATGTGGCACCCTACCCCAGTCCTCCTCCAGGAGATGCTGATTTCCATTGTTCTGGGTTGGTGTGCTTTTTTGTATTCGATGAATATTTATATAATAACATATTAAAAGCCAAAGGTAATAACTGTGCAAGAAATGATGAAAGTACAGTGCTGGGTACAGTAAGCCAAGCCAGCAATGCTATTATACACCCGCTTCCTTGTTCCCTTCCTAAAAACATAGGTATTTTAAATCTTTCTTAGTGGGTGTGAAAATTAAGGAACCGACAAATTTCCAGAGCTCACACAGGCAGGAGCAAAATAAACTCCTATCATACAATCCAACACAATTATAGTTCGGTAGTATGAAAGGTTATAAATCCCTATACAGCTGTGCCAGTGCCTCTGAGTCATGTCCTGCCACAACATGGTTATTCCACAGAGCTTTGCCCACGTACTGGAGTTTTTGCCTGTGGGTAGCCTGCTGGCTCTGAAGTCCTTTCAGAGCTCTGCCTGCTCAGTCCACACCTTTGCACCAGCATCATATTTGGCTCGTGCTTGTTGCCATATCCCCTCTCACCTTGCTGATGAGGTCACTCTCCACTCATCTTTCCCGGCTCCCCCGTGTTTCTGGGGTGCCAAACCTATTCTAGCACAAGGTATCAAAATATCCTGTGAATGCCAAGCAGCATTTTCCAGGTTTCTGCAATGTTTTCTTGTGCTGTGTGCTTATATGTAAGTTCATGAGGCTTCCCTTCTATCATGCACTCTCTAAACACCGTACACCAGCCACTGAGTAAAAGGACAATCCTCGCACAAGTTCACCTTGCACACGAGCTGTTATCTGGTCACTCATGCAGACAACCCTCTTACATATACGCATGTCACATGGCATCAGGCAATTTATCGATGAAAGCAACGACTCGAAGACTGGGCTTCTGCTCGGTACGAGTGAGAAACAACGCTCTTCACCCAGTCACATTGCTGCAAACACCTCTGAAGCAGAAGGAACAAATTTCTGCCTCAAACCCTTCTGGTCACAGGCTTGTATGGATCAGGCAGTGGCACTGGGCAGCATCTGGCAACTTAATATGCAATATTTCCAGAAGCTGATGGCTGTACCTCCTCTAGCAACACAGCTGCCCACTCAGACCCCCTCCCCAACAGACCCCATGTCCCCCAAAGTCCCGTGCTCTTACCGGGGTCCTCGGCACCTCCTCACGCCGCACTCCGGGCTGTGGGACACTGCTCCTGCCCTCAGGGGTGATGGCTTCTGCCAGGAGATGAAGGCCGGGGGGAGCCGCTCTGTGCTCCATCGCCAGGTGGTAGAAACACCCCAAAATTCAAGGGGGTTTTGGGGGGGTCTGTGTGGTTTTTTTCAAAGGTATCGCCCTTCCCAAGCTGGTGCAGCGGGTGCGCGGAGGGGCAGCAGCCCCCGGGAGAGCCCCCTGGGGCCAGGCAGCACCGCCGCCTCCTCACGAAGCCCGTGGCTGCCGGCGGCAGCAGCACGTGATACCCGGCAGCCAGCGGGTATCGGCGGTGGAAGGAACACGCGTGGCTTCGTGGGGAGATGCAGGTATGCTGGCAAGCATGGGGGTTTTACCTTAGCTGGGTGCTCCCCTCCCCCATGGCCTAGCCCACACCTTTGTCTGCCCCCCCCCCCGAATGTCTTCTTCAGGCTTGGGTTGTCACTCCGCTGCTGGGCTGCACCTCTGGGGTACCTGGAAAGCACTGTGGAAGTAAGGGTGCTGTGGGGATGCCCCATGGAGGTGGCACGCCAGAAGCGGGGATGGATGGAGCTATCAATCATGGTGCTATTTCTAATCAGCTGCACCCCGGCTGGTGAACAAATGGCATCTCATTTGCAAAGCTTTTGCTCTGTTCTCTCATTAGCATAAGTATTGTTTTCCATTATCCGTGATGATTCACATTAAACTAATGGAAATTCATCTGTCATCTGAATATATCTGAGTAAAGGGCAACTGTGAATTCAATTAGTGACTATTGCCCCTCTCCTACTTAGCGACTGGAGGTGCGCAGCCTGCTGTGGATCTTGCCTCCAGGTGTGGTTTGAGTCCTGGGTGACCTTACTGCGGTGGAAGAGGCTGGTATCTGTTTGCGGCATCAAATTTGGACTTGTAGGTATCAATACTGATAGCATTAGTAATTCTGGCTTCCAAGATAACTTGAGCTTTTACTGAGACTCCTTGGCTTATGATAAATGGTGTCTTTTATCCTTGCCCTGACTCGATCGTTTTAAGATCCACGGTTTGTCTGCTAGCTTGAAATCCATTGCTATTTACGGCTGGCTTGGATGATTAGAAGGGAAGATAGTAGTCCCAGGTCTACGCTGAATACAAGAAAGGAAGCTGCTGCGAGCAGAGCACTCTCTTTGACATGCTGCATGGCCATCCAGTTTCATGTAAGGCATCTGTAGCTGCAGGAATCTAGTTCTGGAAAAAAACCCTTCACTTTCAGTCATGCTATTGCACAAAATTCCCTTCAGTTTTACACTATAATTCTTTGTGCTTTATCCAGGACAGTTACATTTGCTGGTAGGTTGTTATCATGGTGGTCTCAGTCATGTTGGCCTGCCAGTGTTGTAGAATAGATCCCTTCTTCCTCCAGAAAGAGGAATTTAAATGCTGTACTTTGTCGAATGCTAGGGGATCCTCCCAGACAATAATTGCTGCTGAAATGCATTATCAGGTCGTACCCTGCTGCAGGGAGAAGGTGACGACAGTGAAGTTGCTTGATACTTTCTCATATGGATGCTCAGAATTGGATGGGGTGGGAGCTGTAAGGATAAACAGAGTCCACAAAGTACTTCCCTTTGCCACAACCACCCAGGCTATAATTCTCCAGGGTGCATACTCTATAAATTCCCTTTCACTACTGGCATGTTAATGGCACTTGGGGAGATGTCACTTCAAAACTAAAATGAGCAATGACACACCGAGCAGCAGAAGGTAAATGGCTTTTAACTGGATAACGTGTCAGTTAAAGGGTAAATTATTTCCCTGCTGTCACTTCCCTTTACTTTGCTGGCTTGTGTTATTGGCTGTTACTGACAATGGTTGAGAGAAGTGATGCCCTTGGCCCTGGGACATGCTGATTACCTTCGTTGCTATCTGTTCATGGTGGGATAACAGGCAGATGGAGCTGAAATCAACTTCCATTCTTTTCTCTAGGATACATAGAAGTGACTTGTACAGTGAGATATTCAGCGCTTGCATGGAGATATCTGTCACTAGCGATGAGGTGCTTGTGGTGTCTCCTAGACAGATTTGCCAGGACATGAACCTTTTCTGAGCGTGCTAAGCGTTTCTGGTCCAGGGTCATTGTTTGGGCCTTCTAGCCCAAGAAGAAACATATAGCTCTAAATACAGGTCTGCACAGGTCTACTGCTCCTGTGGGAGCAGTACTTTGGGGGCAAGATATGTCCTGAGATATTCCAGTAGGACATCAGGGTGGGAAAGGGACCCTTAGCTTCTTGAGACTGGATGTTGAAGCTTGGAGATGATGGTAATCGGAATCCGTTTTGCTAGGCACTGCATTAAGATGTCTGATGCTAAGAGAAGTACTGCTGCTTTGGAATTTTACAGGGAGGTTGAGGGGAAATTTATGTGTGCAGGTCTCAATGAATTATATGGGTGAGTCATTACATGAAGGTAAGTGGTAAAAGCAGCATTAGGTGCTATTAAAACTGATCGAAACCATAATGTTAAAGAAATTCTGAAAATTAATATATTATTTATACAGTGGTCTTGGTATTGAAAAAGCTATACTTTCTCAGCAGACGAACTGTTGTTAAGTAGCAGCAGAGCGGAAGGATTGATTTCTGGGTTACAAAGCAGCAAAACCAGAACGTTCAGCTTTTCCTGTGTGGGTCTGGGTTGAAAGCTGCCCCTGCAGAAATGGCCCTGTGGTTTTGCTTACGTTGTTGATACCACGTGGACACAGTTGGTGGGAGATGATTTTTCTCACTTCCTCATGTTTTGAGGTCTGAAAATGAAACTGGACCTTTTTTATGTCCTATATATTTCTATATTCCTTTTCAGTAGGAAAGGTTCTGCAGGGCAAATTAGGGTTTTATCTACGCTTGCCAAGTTTTGTTGATATTTAGGAGATTTCTTACAGCTCTCCTCTATTAGAGCAAACTCGAAAGTCGCAGTAAGTTGAAGGTACTAAAATCAGTTAGTATTTCCTTCAGGAAATTTAGTGGATCTTATTTGGAGTTAGACCAGGTAGTGATGACTCTGTTCTTACCCAGTTTAGGATTTCAGTCTTTCATCCTTTCTTTTAAATGCCTTTATGGGAGGTGGGTGAGGAAGAGCTCGGTGAATGGGTATTGTTGTGTGGCAAAGCTACTTAGAATGCTTTGGGTATGTTTCTTGTCCCATTGAGAACCAAAGATCCCTGAGCATCGTAGTCCAGCTTAGGAACCTGAATCAAACAGGAGGTACTCAGAGATATTTCAGACACATGGAACGTGGCAGAAGCCTTTTAAGTTCACTAGCAAACACATGGAAAAGCAGATGGTTTCATTGCGACAGAATCCTGAACGTAACAGGGAAATAGAATATGTTCCACTCCCTCTTTTAGCTGGAGAAAAGAATCTTAAAAATGCCTTGCATGTGTGCTAAATAAATAAATTTAAAAATGAACCTTCTGGCCAATCACAGTTTAGCTACCCTGCAATTAAACAAATCCACAAACTGGCAACACATTTACATCTCATTAAGGGGAGGCAAATGCAGCAACTGCATGAAAATTTAGAAATTAGACACAATTACCATGTTGGCTGGAGGCAGGAGGGGGGAGCGTTACTGAGGGAGGTTTTTAAGAGAAGTTTGATGGTTCCTTAATTGGCTGCTGCCTCCCCAGTTCCACCCAGCGCTACCGTTTGAATGAATTTTTCAAAGAAGAATCATTGATGCTCTGCCTGTCTCTGCAGTGCAGCAGCCTCCAGGAGTCAATGAAGCAAGACCTGCGGAGGTCTGCCAGGGAGCCGCGGACCCCTGGGGCTCTCCCCTGGCGTGGCACTGGGCAAGGCCTCCCGGGCACCGAGGGATGAGCCCCCGCTGGCACTCCCGTGGGCTTTGCAGAGATGTGGCGCAGACACGCTGACCCTTGTGCTCTTGCTGTGCTCTGCAGCTGCATCCATTCAGACGAGCAGTTGTTTTGAAGGGCTGAAATACTTAGACTTGTAGCGCAGCACTTGCCAAAGGTAGAGGATGCCTTTGCATTCCCTTTGATGGCTGGAGTGTTTGGCTGACACCAGTGGTGATGTCTGCTAGTACAGAGGTATTTATTGTCTTTGTACAGCACCCTTCCCTTGTCTCTAGCAGTTGCCTAGTTCTGCTGTACGTTTCTTAAGAGATGCCAAGTTCCTTCCTCCCAGCATGGCTGTATTTCTTAGAAACTGATGCTCTGTGTGTGCGTGCTCTTGAATAGATGCAAATGTTAATAACATAAATAACAAATGCTAAGTGATAATTATGCGCAGTAACTGGGGATAAGGACCATCTCAGGCATCACTTCTAGGGGTAGTACTAGCCTTTCCCGGGGAGTGTCCAGACCACTGGATTCAGGAGTCTTTCCACTGTAATACTGATTAGTCATGAGTGGTGGTAGAATTTCCAACCAGAAGGCGGAAAGTTTTAGAAAATAAAACCACAAGGATTTTCAAAATTAAAAGTGAGACAGAAGGACCGTTCTTTTGGTTTTGGTGGGGGTTTTTTGTTGGTGGTTTTTTTTACCCTCTTGCACTGAGGCAGAGCTAGGTCTGTCCATAGGCGCTGCTTCACCCTGTGGCTGTATTTCTGCAAAACTCCAAAAGCATCAGTGGTGGTGTTCCAGATCAGCACAAATGAAAGGTTGCTGTAAATAGGTTGAGCCCACTCAAGGGAATCACAAAGAGGTGAGGAACGGATAAAATCCGTTACTGCCAATCACTAAGTCCGCTTTGTCTCTGTGCTTAATAGCCCTATTAAATATAGCAAGAGTAAATCTTACAGATTGCCTTGAAAAGGATTCAGCTGCTTCAAAGATGGAGGCATATTTTGGATATATGACTTGTGCTTCAGATCCATAAATAAAAATATAGTATATCTGGAAGTTACAGGTAAATGCTACTTAGGTGTTTCTTTATATTTTTGGAAGATGTGAGGTTTATACCTTTCCTTTCTGAAACACACAGTCCATTACCACAGTTTTCTACATGGCTTTGGCAGCAAAATCCAGGCTGGCACAACCGAAACAAGCCAAGTGGAGAATGATAAAATCGGAATGGTTTGGGTTGGAAGGGACCTTAGACACCATCTAGTTCCAACCCCCCTGCCACGGGCAGGGACACCTTCCACTAAAGCAGGTTGCTCCAAGCCCCGTTCAACCTGGCCTGGAACACTGCCAGGGATGGGGCATCCACAGCTTCTCTGGGCAGCGTGTGCCAGCGCCTTGTCACCCTCATGGCGAGGAATCCCTTCCTTGCATCTCATCTAACTCTACCCTCTTTCAGTTTAATGAACAGAAAGTGCTACAGGCTGGTTCATACCCCACGTACCTATTGATACAGTTTGGTGCAAGGGAAGAAAGAAATAATGTTTTTCCACATGTCCTTAGCTGATCCCTTGAAAAAAACTGGAAGCAGTGCAAATATAAAAATAATAATTAAAAAAACCTTTGTAATTTTGTTTAAACTGGAATTTTTTAAAAAATGTGGCCTGTGAGGTTCAATTGACTTTAAGCAGCTTGAAGTTTGTGTTATCAACACTAATATGCAACCTGTACTATGCTTGGTTTTTTCCCCTCAGTATTTCTTTGGGCATCTTGTTGGTTTTTTCCCCCCTTGAAAGCATTTTGAAACGTGCAGGCACTGCGATAGCTCAGGTATCTCTGATCCGTTAGTTCTGTCGTGTTGCTGGGCTCTATGACACTGAGGAGAAGCCTTGTCATGGACATAAGAATTGATGAACGTGGTGAATTGATAAGGAATTGTGTCGAGGGATTACTGGTGGGGGGTGTGGAGGTCTATGGGGGATTTCTGTGTTCACCTGTAGATGAGAAACCGTTGTCTGTAGTTCAGGGGGCTGTGTGTGCAGCGGTGAACAAGTCCATAGCTGATGATGGTTCCCGTGGCATTAATCACCAAACTGTCATTGAGTTCAGTACTATTTTAGTCCTGCAGTATGCATAGCCTTGATATGAATGAATAATGTAGGTGAGGCGCATGGTTTAAAACTATGCTTCGGCTGAGATGTAGGTGTCACTTAGGGGGCTATAAAAGCTCTTTGAAACCTGCCTTTTACTACCTCTGCCATATTGCTCTATAGCTCTTTCCCACGCAGCGCACAGCGGTGTCACACACAGCAGAGGAAAGGCGTACAGCTGACCAGACAACTGCCCTGGCCTGAGGCCACTGCGGTCCGTATCCCAGCCAACTGCCCTGGTGCCTCTGTGCCTTGGATGTACAAACAGCACATTGCTTATTCGTATGGTAGGTGTCTAGGAAGGGTTAATACGGATGGTACTTTAGAATGTGGCTTCCGCTTTCGGCTGCTGATGGGGTTTGTTTTATTTTAATTTTTATTATGGAGGTGTCCTGCTTAGGCAATGAGAAGTGGGCTGCAGCTGTTCCTGTCTTGCCGATTCATACCCCTCGTCCCTGAGCATGGATCACAAGGTGTCGCAAATGAGTGTCGATTCCTGATCTGGGGAATAATTCATATAAATGTCTCCTAGGTTAGCCAAGAGAAGCAATTTCAGCTGGAACAGAATATAATCCATTTCACTCTGGCATTGAATAAAGGGAAGAGTACCTGCTATTGCCCTGATTCTTTTTTTTTTTTTTTTTAAATACTCAGACACTACGGTGATGTGTGGAAAGATGAAATCTAAAGATAGATATAAAGTGTATAAATCAAAATCCCAGGTGTAGTCACATGCAGACTCCATGGAAACTGTGCTTGCAGCCATTTCCTAATGGGGCAAACCAAGAGTTTCAGAAAAGCAGATCTGGGTAACTGTAAGAATGAGATCAGGTGCTAGTCTTCTGTTTCAGATGTCACAGTACAGCTACATTATAAACCCTGAGCTCTTGCTTTTGGCAGCAATAGATACTGCTGAAGATGTGTCATATATCTAAATAAGTTGGAATGGGAGCGTTTTCTTGGTCTTTTCAGAACATTCCAGTGCCTTGCTCTTAGGAAGAAAGCAGAAATTGTTTCCTTGTTGCCTTTTTTTTTCTTGTGTGTGTAATGAAACAAATGTTATTAAGCAGATCCGTGTAGGTGTAATTCTCTTGTGGATTCCATCTTTTACTTATTTGCAATAATTGCCTGACTATGCCAGCATTAGATCTGGAAGGCCCTGTTTAAGATAAATTCCTGCTGTGCCGGGTGCGGTTTTATGAAGAGTGGGGAAAGAATTGCGAGAGCAAATTAGAACTAATCTCATCTCCTAAAATGTTTGGTTACACAAACTCGATTTATTATGCAGAGCTGTCCCTTTTAAATTCATGCAAGCTGGTAGGGCAAGCAGGGTTGTACAATCTCCTGTTGTAGCAGCTGGGAAGACTGCCCTAACCTTGCTGTGTGCTTAGCACACCTGGGGAAGAGGATTCTTTTCTAAATCAGGGTCCCTGCACTGTGATCTGTGGTGTCTGGTAACCCAGGAATCTCTGAAGTTCCCTCTCATACCTCAGATTAAGTGGCACGCTGCCAAAATGTCTGGACTGGAGTTTAGATACCTTTCTACAGTGAGTAACCAAGAGCTTGTCGTTCTGGAGTAGATGAATTTCTCTTCTGCTTGTTTTGCGGAACTTCACGGCGACGTAAAGAACGTAGCTGGTTTCTGCACGTGGTGTTTATCTGCTTCTTGTTCACCCAAACTCCTGATTCGTGTGTCTCAGAAGGAAAGAGGTATTTTGAAGTGTTTCGATTGTAGAACTACGCCCTGCTATACGCCTTGTTGTTTTAATTGATGTTGGAGCGTTGCTGCCTAGGGTAACCCAAAAGCAAAGATTCACTGAAGACTGATCCCTTTCCCTCTAAAACACTGCTTTATTCTGTGAAGCAACTAGGTTTCTCCAAAGATGGTTTCAAATGAGTAGAGGTTATTTATGCTTCCTTTTTTCTCCCTCCTGGTTTGAGCAGAGGTGAGAGGTTCTGTTTGGTAAGCAGTTTGGGAGCTGCCGTGGAACAATGGGGAAATAAATTCCATGCTGGAATTCAGCAGCCCCTCCAATCAATGTACTTTCCAATTAATTTCTCCGTATAAGCAGGACTTCTGAAAACAGTGTGGTGCTGCTGTTAGCTCTGGCTTTAATTTATTTTGAAAAATGTGTAATTATCAAGCTGTGAGCAAATTGCCATTCCTTTCACCTGGCTCTTTTCAGAACTCATTCGCATTCAGAGGAGCCATTGAATAATGAACAGAGCAACAGAGGACAAAGATGATCCGGCGCAACCACAGGCTACAAGCTGCATACAGCAGAAGTAATGCTGCAGGAGAGGGTGTACAAAGCCCTGTGTTGCAGCTCACCAGATGAGACAACGCTGCCCCTTGTTGTGCTAAAAGACAATATCAGGTCTTGGGAGACCAACTTCTTTCCCATTCCCACTCTTAGGCAGTGAATGAGCAGAAGTGGGGCCTGATTCTTAGATGCCCCCCATGCCGTGTTTACACGTTAAGCTGTCCTAGCACACTGTCAAATGCAGATGACAAGCCCATGTTGCATTCTTACGAAGGGAGAAAAACATTAAGACTCAACAATTCTTGTGGGGCAGGACATTCTGTGCTTTGCACAGTGCAGCAATGAATAGGACGGTGGTGGTTTGTCCAGCATTCAAAAGGACCAGAGGGTTCTTCCTCGGGCATGCTTCTGCAGAGCTTTCTAGTGTCCCCTTTTGTCTTTCCTGCTCTTGTGGGACAAAGGAGCTGGCCGGTAGCCTTCTGTGTTGTTAGGCATAATGATGGTCTGTGCCTTTCTAGGGGATATCTGAGAGAGAGGGGGGTTAAGAGATAGAGTAAAGTTTAACGATTATGATAGTCTGTTTAGCTGTTTAGGGTAAAAGTTGTAAAATTTAAGCTGTTTGCCAAATCTTACACGGTTTGCTTGGGTACTGTGATAAGGTGTACGGGAGTAAAGGGCTTCATGACCATATAAGTCCAAAGAAAGATTACAACCTTGCAAGAACAAGCCAAAGCTGGTTCTGCGGTTTGGACAAAGAGCAGGACGTTACTGAGCCTGCGCCAGATGTGGGGGTCACGAGGAAGACTCACCTGCCTTCATCCTCAGGACCCCTGACGACCACCACCAGGGGACACTGCGCAAACTCAGTCGGGAGAGAGATATGGAAATGGCTAGCAGAACTAATTTTAATACGAAGCGGGGATAGGTAATGCATATGCATAGGTGTATTACATCATATTATGAATATGTAATGAGTTGTCTTATAAAAACAGAGCAAGTTTTCGTGTCAGGTGCGCACGGTTTTGGCGGGACTACCCCCCGTGCTGCCCAGCGCTGAATAAACATACCTACTTTACAATCTTACAGATTGTGGAGTCTGCTTTCTGCACGTCACCGCTTCTAGAGGTGTGTATGTAGCTGTTCCTTTATCTCATAAAGTTATATTCAGGGGCAGCTGTGTAAGGGACATTGAGCTGATGAATTTTGTTGCTCTTCAGTCTGAAACTTAACGCATTTTTGGCTTCCACCAAGCTTTTCAGTGACTCTTAATCTCTTCTTCCAGCTTCCATCCCTTGCCTTACTAGAACGACAGTCAGAATGCTGTCGGGTGTCATCTGCACATCAGCTAGTGGATGTGAATTTGCAGGAGTTGAGATCAACAAAAGTGTTTTTTTTGGGGTGCAGGGTAGTGTCACTTAAATATGAATACAAGGTACTGATGGAGTACAAGCAGCAGCTATGTTGTATCCCTTCTGCCTTGTCCTTTTCACCCTTAAACATCTCAGGTGTCACTCACTGTAGGTGTGCACAGGCTTTTCTAGCAAATAGAAGTTTAGGTCTGTGTGTTTGCTGCCGTGTGCCCTTCCCAAAGGAGTGGTAGTTGTGATGGTGATTTGATGTGACGTGAAAACACCTAACTGCTGGCAGATACAGTCCTCCAAATGTTTCTTTTAGAGCTCACTAAACAGCTATCTGTTACTCTAAGTTCAGAGCACTATTAAGCCAGGCTGGACTGAAATTATTTAATGAGGAGTGGGAAATAAAATAATGTGCATCATTGTATAGTCCCCCATGCCATATTTTTCCTTTGATTTGGGTTTATTGGGGTTGTTCATTTGTTTGGGGAGTGGGCAGATGTTTTTTTGGTTATGTGTGGGTTTTTTAACTTCTTTGGGCTAAATTGCAGAAGCACTGAGAATGCAAAGCGTTTAGTAAGCTTTTGCCAGAATTAGGAGCTTTACAGGATTGGACTGTGATCCCTCTTACTTGTTGGAGACTTTATGGCTTCCTGTTTCTGCAAGAGTTAAGAACTGTGTGTTAATATAATCAGGTTCTAACTTAATAGCCCTCTAGGCTGAGCAAGCTGTAAGCTGATACCATGAGAAGTAGGATATCAGCTCCAAAAAGGGGACGAATACTTTGTTCTATTGAGTTTGCAGTGAAGGAGAAAAAAGAAAAGCCTAGCATTGAGACCAGCAGTTTCTTAGAACCCTGCTACAATCCATTTAACAAATTGTTTCTTTTCTATCTTCACCCTAGTTGTTCTTATTATTATGCCTGTTATCTGATGGTTATTTAATCTATATTTTGTAATTACTTCCCTTCTGTCTTTCGCTTCAACATACATTCATTTTCTTGTTGCACTAACGCAGTGACCTACATTATCCAAGCTGTAAAAGTCAATTATGCTGCCTGTGATTTTTCAAGTGGTGTTTAGCAAATGGGTTTGTGTATTATCCACCCGTTACCTGGTTTCTGTCAGGAGCCAGTTTTTCTCAGGCACCTCTTAAAAGCATCTCTGGAAATAAAACTGCTTTTTTAGATCTGGATGGAAATTGCACTGCTGCAGTGCTGAGAAGGAATACAGAATGTCCTGCCCACTCGTATGGACAACAACGAACTTGCCTTATACTTTTGAAATGAAACCTTGCATCAGACATCTGTTTCTCACTGTGAATTGGAAATATATTGTTCCAACGTACTGTATCATATTGTGTGCAGGTTTCATACTGCATATCTGACATTTAATATCAGACTTTAACTTAAAACCATGTTTGTGATATTTGATAGGTAAGAGGCATCGCTGTTACCAAACACATCACAAAATCATCTGTACCCAACAGACAAATGATTCCCAAGGGGCGGGTGGGTGGGGAGGGTTGTTTGTTTTTTAATCAAGCCTCGCTCATTAATGCCTGAAGCTTCTCTGCATATAGTTCTTCACCCTTCATGCCTTTCCCTGGCTTCCTGTTACAGTATTGAGATGTGAGCACATTACAGATGAAGCTTAGAGCCCATGCTAATAAGCTCTCCAGGCCCACACTAATTTTTTAGTAGAAGAAAAGGAGGTATCAGAGGGAATTTGTTAGATAGAGGTGCAATCATTACGGCTCTTCCCTAGTATGAAGGCTGATTGCTTTATTACTTCAGATCACAAGACAGCTTACAGCAGCAGCCCTGTAGCATCACTTCTCAAAAGACCCACCAGTCGTTTGACACATTCATGCTCACGCATCCCCTGATGGGGGGTGCAGGACAGGTAAGGTGCATGCCTGTCACATATGCACTCAGACATGCACATCTATGCACACGTTCTCACAGGGACATGCTCTCACAGGGGAGAGACATGCAAAGATAAGCATTTAAACTTGTGCACAAATACTTGCTCAAATGGGAATGCTGTACTTGAAAACAAATGTGCATCAGATGGACGTTGATGTGCATTGCTTGCTGGCTGACATACTCGGGAGATGTACATAGGTCTTCGTTTGCTGACAGCAGGTATACACATGTATAGTCGTGTGGATGTCCACAAAACACGCGGCATACATACATACGTACTTTCGGGCAGATGTGAACGCAGGCAAAAGGCTAACATCCTGCTGCCTTGCCTGTACTTACCAGGACAAAACAAGCATTTAACAACTGATTTTGAAGGTTAGTTGTGGGAAGGTGGGCAGAGATTGTTGTTATCAGGGCCCTATGATACTAGTGTTTCATCTCAATTCCTGATTGTTAGATTAGCATGGCATGAACCTCCTCCAGGACACAGGGCTGTCTGTGCTTGTGTTCTCCTTTCATGAAGACTTCCTTAGACTCTTCATTGTGACGTTGTCAACTCCACTACAGCTGCTATACTTGCCATGATGCCTTTACCATGAGCTGTATAGATCTGCAGTTTATTCTGCCTCTCAGTAATAAGCTTCAGGCTGCAGAAACTGTAGTTCTTGTGGTGATGTTGATGAGGGATACCTTTTTTATAGTTAGATGTGGAAAATTTATAGGGAGAATTTGTCCTTCCCCTATTGCTTCCCCCCCTTCCCCACCCCATGCATTATCTGTGTATTGTCTATACAAAAAAAATTTAAGTTGAAGGAGTGGTTCCCTGAAAGCAGTAACTTCTGCACTGCTCAGCAAGTACTTGTAGTAAAGTTTTCCTGTTTTACATGCAGGAAACATGTGGCATTTTTTTCCTCAGGCATTTGGGTATGGAGCTAGTTGTCAGTGTGCCACTGTAATTTCCAATACCATGTTTAAGCCCAGCCTAAGCACCAACTGATTTAGCTTCCCTTTTTTCCCTCCTTACAATTCCTTCTGTTAAAAGCAGCTGGTATTCCTTCATTTAAGATAGAGAATTAAGGCAGAAAAAAATGAAATTACTTGCCTGAGGTCACTAGCAGAACTAGGAACAGAATGGAGGTCTTGCAAGTCTAAGCTCAGTGCTTTAATTGCAAGCTCAGATCTAAAGGTTAATATTTGCATGTGCCTTTCTCTTTCCTTTTTTTTTTTTTTTTTTTTTTTTTCTTCTGGGGGGGATGTGTATATCTGAGATTCTTGAAGGAGTGTTCCAGGTGGTGGATTGTGAGCTAGTTTGCATCTGGTTATGTTTTGATACCTGAGTCTTTCGTTACAGTAGTTTCTAGAGTGATTGGGAAACATTATTATTTTAGGAAGTTGAAGACAAATGAGAGGATAACCAGAAGGCCCCCATGAAATCGTGGGTATAGCTGGAAAGTAAAAATAAATAAGTACACTTTAGCATCATTTTTGAGCTTGTGTTCTCCCTTGTAACCCTGTCAGCGCATGAGTGTGTGCCTGGGGCTGGCTACCTGCAGACAACAAGGAAGAAGGTTTAATACCTCGGCTGTAAACATGAGAGCGTCTTATCACTGGATTTTCACAGATTGGTTTGGATAACTGTAAATGTCTGAATTCTAATATGTGCTCATTCGGAGGTGTTCAGCAATCAGTATCCTCAGTGCTGTAAGCCCAGCTGGGAAGATAGACCTGTACAGGAGCTAATGCTTCAGAAAAAACATCTCTATTTCAAGAACCATAACAGCAAATTTGATTTCCACCAGCCTAGTGTTTATAGACTGGTATTCTCTCCTCTACAGGAAGCCAATCTGAGCTTTCACAGGGCTCCTGCTGGAAGAAATCAAATAGCAAATTCATGCAAGGTTTGCAGTAGCAAAAGGGCAGGTAAGGACGAAACTGGTTGTGCTAGTGGGAGGTGAGAGAAATAAGAGAGATGGGAGAATGGCTCAGCAGGGGGGGGAGGAACAAGTTGCTGTCAGCCTCACTGCACTTTTAAGAACTCTCAGGAAATGCTGTGGTCTACTCTTGAGTCACCTCACCTAAACCAGGTGGTCTTTGATGGAGAACGGGCTTTTTGTCCACTGTCTAGGGAAGATAAGGAAAAGGCGATGCCAGAACGCTTACAAGAAATTATGTTCGTGAAATCCTTGTTTCAGCATTCCCCGGTACAGAGATGAGCTAATTCTACTCAAAGCAGAAGTTTTAACCAAAATGGTTTCATGCATGTATTTATTTGTATTTATTGAGAATACGGAAGAGCTGACTTTCAGTGAGAACTGTGGAGACCTCATCTTTTGGTGGTGAGGTTGGCAGTGTGCCCAAAAGCCCTGGTCCCCATGGGCGAGCTCTGGCCACACTTGGCTGCAGAGTTGGTGTCCTCTGCAGCATGCCTCGTGTTCCTTTTCGCCCTGCTCGTTTGGTGGAATTAGCTGCCAAGGGAAACCAGGATGTGCAGAAGGATGATAGGGAGCCAAGTCTTATCTCAGCAGTGGCAGCCAGGTTGCTTTCAAAGTGTGTTCTGGAAAAGCAGGACATATGTCCATTACCCCTGCTGTGGACAAAGCCAGTATTCCCACCCCTGTGTAGATTCCTGGTACGGTAAGTCGTTGTTATCGAGAGCAAAAGCCTTTGATGCCCTTTAACAGATGCAGGGACTTCTCTTATACCAGGACCTGAGTGTGGCCAGGAGCATGCATTCAGTGACGAATCTCTTTGCAAATGCTGCAAGCTGATTTTTGAATACTCGTTAAATGGAAGTTTTCAAACCAAACCTGAGGGAAGCATACTTATTGCAAGATATCCGGTGCTTTAGACTAAGACTCTTTCTTTTTACCCAAGATTAATTTTTCAGGGGGGAGATGCCCACTGGCCCAACAGAATAATTACATATTTCCTCCAAATCCTCCTGTATAAAAGGAAGAAAAAATAAGTCTGTTGTACGGGGAAAAAGATGCATGCTTATAGCAGATGAGATTGTGTATTACAGAAAATGGCCCTTTGACAGTGTACCTCTGTGAAAATGAAAGCTTTGACGGCAAATCTTTTTCCCTTTTGTTCTCAAATTGCAACCTTGAAAAAATTTAATCAAAACCTGCTTATTGGGTAAAAGGCATTCAGTGAAGGAAAAGAAAGAAAGGAAAGGAAATCAAGGGAAAAATTAAGTACTTTAGTGCTGGGGGAGGACAGAAGGGGGAATGGATTGCTGTTCCTGTAGGAGTTACTGAATAAATAAATCGTTAGGAGTACTAAGACGGTTTCCTCAGAACCACCACAGCCTTTACTGGTGTGTGTCGGTTCTGTTGCTATTACTGATACCAGAGGGAGCACTTTGGCTTGGTGCAAAGCTGTTTGCCTACAGGGTGACTGAGCACTAAGCATTTTCACTCTGCTCTTGCATTTATACTTTTAGGCGTATTGTTAACACCGGTATTATTTATATAATAGTTCTTAGTAACTGATGTGTTGTAATAAGCGCTCTACAGAAAGCATAGCAGATGTGGGACTGAGGCCCAGGAAAATTAAACACAATGCCTCTTTTTGTACTCTTACTTGAAAAATCCGATGTTTTACCCATCTGTCCTGAGACTGGGGCAGATGCTTAATTACAAGACCACATTCTTTATCTTGACTTATATTAATACTATATTTTAATTTTGGATTATTCATCTTATTTCTCTGGCGAGCTGTAAATTACATTGGCCATCTTCTCTCCTCTCAGAGACCAGTGTTTTCTGATTTCTCGTGTATTAATCTTATCAATGTGAAAAGCAGCATCCTCAGTTGGCACTTGTGGAGCTGAAAGCTGAAAAGAAACCTCATGGTAGTCTGCAGTATCTGAGTGTTCTGATGATACTCATCTTTTGATTGCTCAAAAATGTAACCAGAATTCTTTGTCCAGTTAATATAGCGTTGTTACAATTCTAGCTAGTTTGAAAGCTGGTGAGGTGGCTCAGCAGAGCAGAAGTGTTGCTTTCAGCAAGGTTGTCTTTGGAAGGAGTAATGAGTAAATAAGATCTAGGAATAAGCTGTTACAAGACTTTCAATCTTCTTCCTAACTGCTTCCTCCATCTGTACAAAAAAATAGTGCAAAAAAACCCTTCCAAAATAAGTATTAGTGCCACTTCTAAGTTTTCTGGAGGTGAGGGTTGGCTCCTCCAGGGCATTCTCTCTGCTCCTTCATAAGCAGTTACTCCTCTACAAACTGTCACAAGTCTGGATGGTAAGTAAAGTTGATATAAGATGTGATAGATTTGGCTCTTAATTCATGTAATGTTCTGAAGTACCGCATGGACCTTTGCGCTGGATGGGGAAGGAATTTCAGGTTGCTAAAGGGCATTTGTTCTTGTGTAGCCTGTAATAAAACAGCCTCGCTTCTGATTACTGAGATTGTTTGGCAAGAGTGAGTATATTTATACAAAAGGTGCCATCAAGACATTGTTATATTCAGAATCAATACAGTTTTGGGCTTGTTTTTTAGCAATAATAAAAAAAGAATAAATACTTGGAGCTTTATTAAAAAAAAAAAAAAAAAGGAAGGAAAAGCAAAAAACCAAACCACAAAAAAACCCCTCCATTACAAAACCTAAATGAGATAAATAACCACTGACAGAGCAAGAAGGCGATCTCACTAAATTGAATCCAGTCAATTTTAACATTCACAGTGCTAGAGGCAATTTTAGACAGAGTGTAAACGTAATGGAAAAAACATATTCCTGAAGCTGACTTAACAGAGTTCTGTATTTGGGTCCTTAATGATGATAAATCAATGATCTAGAAAATAAAATCCCTTTCCTATTAACCAGATGGGCACACAAATTCTTCTTAGACTTTGAGACGTAAGCACCCAAAATTTTCAATTAGCGTTTCACATCCCGCTACTTTATAATTATAAGTAATTAAATTGGAACATAGTGCAGACACACGTATATAAACTGTCTTTTCCTTGCTTTCTCTCTCTCTAAAATAATGTCTGTCTGCTGATTGATACAATTCTTTAACTCAGTTGAGAGATTCTCTGCTAACATCATAAGAGATGCACTGAAGCAGAACTCTGAAATTGAATTACAACCTTTGTATTGTTGAGTCAGAGAGCAAAGTCGTGATTATGAGGTCCTGCCTCTGCTGTTTCTTCCCTCTGAGCTCAGCTTTCCCAGGCTTTTTTTTTTGTGCCATGATGAGGATTGTTATCTCCAGTACCATGGGGTGCAAGTGTCCTGTTAGCTGCTGGCTAGCCTGGCATGCTCTGCCTTCGTTTGCCTCTGTGGTTGTAGACAGTAACTGCTGTGCCCCAACCAGAGCAGAAAAAGGGGCAGCGAGGATTTGGGGGAGCTTGGGCTGAGCGACTTCACTGCTGTAGCACTGAATGAATTTGTAGTAGTCCAAACTGCCTGCCAGCTCTGGAAAAAATAGATTCCTTCTAGTTGTGTAGGCTGGGGACAGGGTAATGGCTGAGAGATGGCAGTAGGATCCTGGTTTTGCTTTATTAGAGTCAAATGGTACTTAAGCATCTTGGACAAACAGGTGGCAACTGAGCAACTTAATGCTGCGTAGCTAGATTTGTCCACTGGCCTGTTAGGAGAATTAGTAGTGTTAAATATATTTTGTGTTTTGAGTGCTCTTCAAACTTGAGAAATACAAATCTAAAAAATGCCAACATTTTCCAAAGTTGTAAATGCTGGGTGTACTACACGCATGTAACGTTGACTGTTAATCTGACGGTTACAAAGGACAAGTCTCCTTGTACCTGGAGTGGAAAGTGATAGTGTAACTTGTTAGTCAGTGTAATAGATTTGACCTTGTGCAAATTTGTATATATTCGCAGATTTCAGAGGTGTCCTCCCAGCTGCACCGCCTAAGGGATTTTGCTATGCTGAAATAATAGACGTAACTCAGTTTCTATGAAAACTTGTGAGTTGCTCAAGTTGCACTTATTCTACACGGCATCGCATGGCAGGTCACCTGAAGTGCAGTGGTTATTCCATGGCTGGTTTAGTACTGCTGTGCTTAATGCAGTGGGCAAGATGTTTGCTCGTGGAGAACATTGTGGTTCTGGGCAATCTGCGTGAGCAGAACCAGACAACAGAGAACATGCAAAGGAGGCACAGTTTCAGAAATTGTGGTTCCACTAAGATGAACTATTGAGGTCTCAGTTTAAACCTATAAGGGGAAAATACCAGGAAAATGGAAACTGAAAAAAGTTTAAATTCTCTGGAAATAAGAGCGGCAACACTGTCTCATAGACATTCTTCTCTTTTCAGCTTTGTAGTACATTTAACCTTCCACATGTCTGACAATGTGAGTGATTAAAATAGGGTATAAAGTCGCTTTTTGTAATAGTGACTGCCATAACTTCACAGTTTCTCGTGTGTAATTACAGCGGCATTACATTCCAGTTTTGTTTTCAAACATGTAAATAGTGCTTATCCTTATGACTAGAAGGTTAACTTCATGACAACATAACAGCCTTGGATATTATTCTTAATGAAGTGCTATTAAACTCTAGATATTTAACTACATCATATTTATGTTGTAATTATTCCTACTTGCTTGGTGCATTTCCTGTTACATAAATTAGGGGTAATTTCAAAAAAGCTCAAACAAACGCATTGTGTAGTGTAATTGTTGGGTAATTACAGTGTGATTATATGGTTATCAAATACGGTCCAGTATAACTTTTCTCTTGTTCTGGCATTTTGTTTTTTTTTTTTTCCACTGCCCCACAGGGTGCCTGAACAGGCTCCATGCCCTACACCTTAAAGGCAGAGGTCCTTTGAATACCAGAAGTGTTGAATCGTGGATTCCTGCGGTTAATTGACTTCAGCACCCAAGAGACCCTAGATCTGATAAAAGCTTTTTTGGACCTGGAGCTTTGGTGGCTTTTACATTCTAGCAAAATGCTGTTGTCTTCCTTCTGTAAGGATACTTGCTGCATGTCTTTGCTTCCATTTACCTGTTTATGAGAATTCTATGGGGATTTTAGTATCTGTGTCTCCTGCCCCTCTGTCACATTTGACCGAGTTGTCTCAAATTTATTTGGGGATGCAAAGATGCAGACTAAGATATAAAACCACAGTAAAAGCTTAAGTGGGAAACAAGGCTAAAAATCTGTGTCTTTTCAGTAAAGCCGTAGGCAGAAGCGTCCATTTATACTGATTTTTATTACCTGTTCTAAAACTTTTATTTTAATGCAACTTCAGGAAAAAAATGTTCTCATCTGACTCTGTACCAATTAGGGTAATGGAATTACTAATGAAGTCAAAACATTTGCTCTATTCCATGTGCTCAGAGGCATGTTCATAGATACGTGCTCGTTCCCTTTCTTTAAAGTGGTATCTGTAGCTGCCTGACAGAATTTTGATATGAAATACTTTGTCACCCCCAATTATTTTTTAACATAAACAATGTCATCTGAAACTTTAGCAGAATGATTCTTTAAACAGCCCTTCTCTTTCCTCTGTTTATTGTTGGACAGAACGTTCCCTTTTGTGTGCCCCGCCGTGTTCAGAACCTGCTGGAAAACTTTCTGTGCATCTTGGAGCTGTAACTGCTGTGCGTATGGAAGGAACTCCCCGTGTGCCTCCCAGATGTCTTAACTAACCGGGCAGGCCTCCCTTTACTCTGAAAGTCTGGCCGTGGTAGGCGTGGGGGTTATGTTTGTGCTGCTGTTTCAGTCCAGAAGATCAGATAGGGAACATGCAGCATTGGAAGGGCTAAATCCCTAAGATGGTCCGATGAACGTTACTGTGGCTGTAACCATGAAGATAAGCCTGCAGCAAGTTCGTGCTCTAATTGATGCCTTATCTGGTTAATCATGAGAACTTGCCAGTGGAATTAGTTTTTTTCCCAATTTAGCCAGGAATAGCCGTAGTTACATTTTTAGAGGCCTGTCAGTCCAAGCTTTGATGTTCTAATTCTGCACATACAGAATCCTGGGGGGGAGAAAAATACTATTTTGGAAGCGGTCAGGCATGAAAAGTAAAAAGGTTGTTCTATCTGAGCTATTAGAAGAGACCTAACGCAGAAAGCTGATAGTTCAGGCTCTTAACTTCTGATACCGTACACAGGAACACATCCTGAATTTCTGTTCCCTGGTACATTGTCACGTATGGTGGTAATTTACAGGACATTTTTGAAAACACCTCCTACATTGCTTCTTGAGGTTTCTTCAGCTATTTGTTTTACTAGCCCCTGACAGGTGGGCATTGAGACATTTCTTCTGCTCACCAAGCTGCCCGTGGTGCGAGGGAGTGGGAAGCCTGAACCGCAGCCGGGGCGCTCTGGGTGCTGGGCTGCAGGAGCAGAGCCCGTGGGCTGCTCGAGGTTACAAACTTCTTCCCTTCCTGCAGCTGTAAAGCTCTCAAGCAGGAATCTTACCGGCTTTAACAGCAGCTGGAAATTTTCTCATGCCAACCTCTGTACCTTTTTTTTTTTTTTCCTAAAAGTGTTTGAACAACACAAAAATACTTGACTACTAGGAAACACTTCTTCCAGAAATCTCAGCTTTCCTAGATCCAAACTGGGGACGCTAGAGTCATATTTCTTTTTATTACTATTCTTTCTTTTTTTTTTTTTTTTTTTCATTTCCCTCATACGTTTTCTGTGGATAAAATTGTCTGAGACCTTATTCTCTTGGCTTCTAAACATCAGGTACACTTGGGAATGGGAAGGATAATAACCCTATTCTGCATTGATTGAGCCACAGTTCCTTCGTCCGTGTCTCTGGAGTGAATGCAGCAGGAACCTTTTCCTCAAAACCTTATTAATTACTTATCCTCCCTATGTTAGCAGGCACAAATAAATTAATAAATCACACTCTTCCGATGACCAGCTGACTGTGACTTTTCAGTGATGATAACGTGGAGGTGTACTTGATTTCCAGTTGTCCACACCCCTAATGTTGTGATTACTGTATCAGTCGGTTATTTCTCAGAGCTGTTGACCCTGACTGCTTGGCTTTGCTATCTGCTCTGGCTTTTGGAGAACAGGGCTGGCTTCAGAGAGATTGTTTTGCTTGAGCGGTGGCTTGAGAAACAAGGAGGTTACACGACAGTGACTCGCTGCCGCTGATGCTTGACCTGCTCTGTGCTGAGCATTGAACGAGGCTCCGTAAAGGCTTTTGCCAGTACGTAGTGCCAGGGCAGCAGTGGGTCAGTGGGCAAAGGTCTAAGCTTCCTAAAAAGCACTGGCAAGGGCCGATTTCTTAGGTCAGTATATTGACTGATTGTGTGTATGTGCCATAATGTGATGCATCCTCATGCTGCTGTACCCGGACAAGTGGGTAGAGCTACCTAAGCATGTTTATACCGTAATCCGGGCATCAAGGACAATAGCGAGAGGCATTTGAGCACACACGGTATGGGGGACACAGCCAGGAAACAAGCCCCAGTATGCTGATGCTCAAGCTAGAGCACTGTCATTAGACAGCTACCCCTTTCCTGGTTTTATGTACAAGCCCAGCTGATTTCTTCAACGAAACACCGCCACCCCCCCAAACCACAATGCAGTGTAGATTCCTCTTCATGTGAGGAGCTTTTTGTGTATTAAGAAAGGAAATGTCTGTAGCCAGTGCAGTGCAAAGGATTAGCAGTGCTTCAGCCCTCTACAATCTCTAGGCAGTTGCAAATGATGAAATACAAAACAAAAAGCACGAGTACCTTCCCGCGGCAGTTCCTGCAGCAAGGAGGTGGCCTCTTCCAGTGGACAGCTGAAGCATTTGTGGTGCAAATGAAAAAAAAAAAAAATCTGTCTACTGACACAATTTGATCCTAAATTTCTGTTCTTGCAACTTTGATGAAATAAGAGAAAAGCAGAAGCTTCGAAGCTAATTTCAGCAAAAGCAAGAAAATTTCCGCTCCATCTGTAATTCCGAACCTGCCTGCTGAAACAGCAATTAGAGATAGTTTTACAACAAAATTTCCCCATCGTGTGGATGTCCAGATGGGCAGGCTTTTTCTCCTCAAGCTTAATGTAAATTAGAGTAGGGAACTGGTAGGCAAAGCTCCTGGGTTCCATTTCCAACTTTACCACTTATTCCCTGTGTGACCTATGAGTAACACAGATATTTGAGCTTATGCCTTGATTGTAAAATTGAGATAATTGTATTTTTCCTCAGGGAGGAGCTGTGCTGAGGAATAAATCAGACAGTTGAAAACAGTAGGTGAAATTTCCCAAAATTCTGAATGCTACCCTGGCTCCCCCAGCCACTTCTAATGCAGTTACATGACGAACATAGTGTCGCACAGAACTGACAACCCATGCAAGTTTATAATCTAAAGGCTTAATAGTGCAAAGATGTAGGCATTTAATGGGAAAACAGATAGCTAATGTTAAACTTGCTCCTAAGCCTTTGCAGGGTGGAGTGCAAAAACCCACAGAGGGTGAGAATGGTTTGTAAAACAATGAAGTAATCATTTAGGGTAATAATGGACTTGTGTCTGGCTTGTTCTGGGTGGGAAGGTTTGACCACGTGCTGTTTGTTTCTGTTTCCAATATGGTTTGAGAAGATACAGCCGAAAATGCTGGTGTGGGTAGGTAGGAGGCAGGCACACGCTATTAACGGGTCACGTCGTATTCAGAGACCTGGGCTGCCGTTCCCCTGCTTGTCACGAGCAGAAAATATTGGAGGAAGGTCTTCAGTGGCACGAGGGCAATTAGATGCAATTTGTACCACAAGCCTGTGAGAGCTGAGTGGTATCTAGCCTATCGTCGGGTTTTTGAAAGCCCCCTTTAGACCTTGAATTAGAAACAAAAAACCCCAAACCCTTACAGGTGTGTGCATGCGTGAACACACTCCTTTCACCAGCGTTGAAGGGAATCTTTTCTGTTTCTTAATGAGTCTTTCAAAATGTGCCTGTGCTTCTCGATTTGCTTGGCCTCATAAAAGTAGAGGCCAAGAGAGAGATTTCATCATTCATGTGCTGTGAATAAAACAGCCGTGGAAGTGCAATTATTTTTCAAAAAAGCATTTGTTTAATAATATTCTGCATGCAAGCTAAGCTGGACAAACTGTGTAAAACCGGGAGGTTACGAATATAGCAGTCGCACAGGATTGCTGCAAAGGTGTGTAATACAGCCCCCAGCTGCTCTTCACCCCTATCTGACAGATTTTCTCTTCAAAGAAGGTAAAGTTTCAAAAATCCCTTCCTACAAAACTCACCTGCTGTGCTCTAGCTCTGTATGAGCAGCATGACAGATCAGAGGGAGAAGCCTCATGAGCCTTTTCCCACCGCTCAGTGGCACGTGGTGGGTCAGATTCTGCCTCCTAAGGAAACGGGTATTTTCATACACGCTGTAGCAGGGCTGCCTTCCCTGAACTTGCCGCTGTCTCTCATGTTTTAAATTTGCTAAGTTCAGCCACAGTGTATTTATACACCAACTGTATAAATATACCTTGACTTCCATACAAACTCTTTTGATCTCCAGAGATCTAGGCCCCTTAAAGAAAACATTCTTTGCAGGTGGCACGTAAGCATCAATTTACAGAATTTTTCACAAATGGAGCCTTCCCGAGGGCTGCATTATTGATTTACTTGTGTCCTAGCACAGCACTAGTGTCATGTTCAGAAAAGGCTCAAATTGGTAAGTTCTGGGTTTCCTTTAACTTCATTATCAAAACATTCACTCTTTCCAAGGTCTGTAATAAAGCAGCCTACCTCTGCCAGAGACAAATTTTGTTTATGATCTGAGTTGTGTCTCTGATAATTGAGACCTGAATGCCAGAAAGTCATAAAAAGTTCCCTGTGGTCATGAGGTTCCCTTCTAGTTTTTTTTTTTTCTTGCACTAATGATCTTCTCTTTCCCACATTTTTCTTCCTGTTAACCACAGCACATTGAATTATCCTGGCCCTGCAAGAAGCTCTAACAGTCCTTCTATACCTTAGGAGTTGTTAGGACTGCATTTCATTAACCGTAATAAACCAACGTGCGGTGTTTACTGGAATAACAACGCACTGTACAGGCGGAGATAAGTGCCCGTCAGGAAGTATCTATAAAGCACAAGCAATTCCAATGCTTGTTCTTTATGTTTCTAACGTTGTTGGTGGAATTTCAATTTTGTATCCTGCAAATGCAAGCGGTGCTTGCGCTAGTTACATGCTACTGAGATAGCACCCGGGGGTTTCTGAGCAGAGAAGGATCCTTCTTTGTATTTCCTTGTCAGTGATGGCAGCAGGGAGGGAGAACAGCCCCACAGTGCAAGGCGCTGTACGAAATAAACCACTGCCACGCAGAACTTGGAATTTGAAAGAAGCCGCAGCAAGGTGTGAGTGTGGAATAACAAAAAAAAAAAAAAAAAAAAAAAAAAAAAAAAATTAAAAAAAAAAAAATATATATATATATATATATATATATACGGGAGTAACTCGGGGAAGCGGCTGTAAGAGCTAAAGTGGTATCAGTGAATGGTGAACAAATCATACCGCGTCTCTGTAGTGAGAGTAATTAATCTTTTTCATCCCGCAACGAATTTGCGATGTGGAAACAGGCAAAACGTTCAGCAGCTCCTAAATCCAGCGTGCAGCATCCTCAGTGACGGGTATTGGAAGGGAATTCCTTGGACTGGACAGAGACTGGCAGGAGTAGCGGTGCGTTCCTGTTTCGGTTCGCATTGGGTGAAGGGGAGCATAATCCTCCTAATTACGGTCTGGTTTCACCTCAGTTGGAATTTCTCATTGCTTTTGCTGTTGTTTTTATTGCTTGTTATGGTAATATATAAAGAAGCTTTAGCGCTGAGGAAGGACATACTGGGCCAGCGGCTGGACAAGAAAAGAAGGAGAACACATTTGATGCCTCAGAGCATTTTTATGTCAGTTCTCTTGTAGTCTTCTCTCCAGACCCAGGTATTTAAATCAAGTCATGGGGCCATTTTATCACTTAACACAACTTTTTCAAATCTCAGGAATACCTGCTTTCAGATTAACATACTGGTCCTTCTCCTCAGAATATGTTAGTCTCTCTTGTATCTTTGAGATTATCATGTGTTGGGTGGGGAGGATATTAATTTGTTCCTTTATTTGCCACAGAAACAATGGAGCGAGTCTTAGGTTTTTGTTGGAGCCTGGAAGATTTTATGAGGTTTAGGGGTCCTACAGCAAACGCTTGAGCTTTTCAGCTGCTGTTGTGGAACTGATGTTTTCTGGGCACCAGTCCTCTCCTCCTGGTCTGTCTCAAATGTCATACGAATCATTGGAATACTGGAGAATTACTGGTGGAAAGCACATGTTGGGTCAGGACTAGTTGATGCTTTGTGTAAGACACTTCTATCAAGGGGATAAAAATACAAAATTTCTCCGAGGTTTGCTGTTACCCTCTCCTGGCTTGCTTGACATTCTGCCTTTCCCTGTGCCACTGTGGTTGTTCTCAATGGTAATGTTATGTTGAGGACAAAATTCATACCATCTCTTTTTTTTTTTTTTTTTTTTCTCCCCATATTCCAACCATGTAATCAGCTGGAGTTGTGCTTCAAAGGAGAAAACTATGGAAGCTGGTTTCTTTGCTGTCAGCCCTGCTCTATCAGGATATTTTAGGCTGTTTGTCAGCATGGTTTCTACACACCTGTGGCCGTAAGCTTTGAAGGAGTCCAGCCTCTCCTAAAATTGCTCATGCTTCTTGTGGTGCAGTTTGCATAATTTGTGCAGTGGGCTTTTCCTTAAGATTTGAGAGTCAGAGGTGATTTAAATGTAAGGGCACATGCAGTTTTAATCTCCCCTCCTCTTCGTCAGCATGCTGTTTATAGAGGCAAAGCATATCTCTATCAATCTTCCTTACAACTCCCCTTTGCTTTGCTCTTTGGACCATACCCTAGGGCATAAAATAGTGTGGAGCATTACATATTTTGTGTGCTAATAAGCAAAGAAAAACAGAAAAAAGCAGCAACAACCTGTGCAATAATTTGTTCCAGCATGCGCTGTAACATTATTAACCGATTCCTTTGGAAAATTACCACCAGTACAGCTTTGCTGACTTGCACATGTATAATGTATAAATGGAGCCATCAAAGTTTAATGCACCCGTAGCAATGTACTTCCTTACACTGCCTGTGACATGAGTTTCATTTTTTTGTCTCAACAGTTTATCACACTCTGTGTGACACAGTGCAATATAATGAAGTGCAACTCGGCTATGCCATCCACAGAGGTAATTTTTTTTCCTCTTGTTCACTTTTCCACCATGACATGCAATACTCATTGATGGCTTTTTTTACAGCCTTATGTAGTCAGGCAGCCTCTATGGATTTATCCTTAGTGCTCCAGGAGTGCCCACAGGCCCTAACCAAGGTCCAGGTTTCTTCTCTCCTAATCTTCATAATTACATACACATACATGCAGTGTAGTCTTTGCCCTAAGGAGGTTGTGATTTAAGCAGACAGAACTAAGGGATGCGAAGGTGAAGTTATTTATACATAACAACGGTAGACGAACAAAAGCAAGCCTAGATATTTTGTTATCGGGGTCTTCTGTGGCCACTAGATCATACCTTGTCCAAATTTTTCTTAGTATAAAAATAAGAGAGAATGAGTCTGGATTGCTAATACATGGAGAGAAGGAAGAGATTAACAGCAAAATAGAAAGTCACCTAGGTGAGAGAAATACAAGGCTGGACTCTGTAAAAAGAAAATGCTGTTGCTTCCAGTTTAGATTTCTGACAGAGGCATTTGCAGAAGTCTGAATACCGTGATCTAGCATCATGTTTGCCGTACAATTAGAAACCTGTGTGGCAGATTAATTCTCAAAGCCACAGTCTTCACATTTCAGGAATACATCCATCCATCTCTGGAGATTGCACAGGTGCTTCTGTACATGTAACAAGAACATGCAGAGAAAAAGGAGGAGATGCGAAATGTTCAGAGTCTGCAGCTGGGTAGGGGAAAATTATGGGAGGATTTAGACATAGCCTCAGGAGAACTGGGGTTTGCAGCATAACTATGAGAAATGTGTCGTTCTGCACACCTTTTAGCTTCAAGTCAGTAGTTGTATGGTTTTACCTGTGAACAGAAACTCTAGGAGGGTGAAATCTGAGGAGAAGGAAAAATTAAGTGGGTATGTGAAAAGACATGCCTCACCTTTGCAGCATGCAGGAGCCTGGACTGCTGAGCTGTGTTGAATAACCAGGCTGTTTCCAGAGGGAGTTCATCGTTATCTGTTGGCTCTGTCAGTGTCAAAATTATCACTTTCGGCACAAACATCAGGGATCACTAACCAATGACTGCATAAGCTTAGATGTTTGTCCTGTTAAATTAAATGCATTGCATTTAGCATCTTCCTGAATCATGATGTATGTGTTAACTTATACTGTTGGGTCAGTATTTTCTTTTCACGCTAACCTATCCAACAGGAACTCCAGGCAGTGTGATAATTATATGGAGATTTTGAGCCATGTATTTTTTGGACTAAACTGGTCATTGACTTCATAGATTTCCTTACTTTCTTTCCTCTTGCAAAGAATTATGTTCTGCTGCAGCTCAAGAGCTCTTTCTGTAACATCAAGCTCCCTTATATTTTCAACCCCCAGGAGAGTTCACTGCACTACTGATTTTTTTTTTTTCTGCAAGCCAGCAGGTTTGCATTTAATAACGAGTAACCTGTTTTCCAATGTGGATTTATTCTAGGATAACCCAGTGGCTTTTCAAAATGGAACCGCGCTATTTCTTTTCTCTGAAGCTTGGATACGGTGGGGCTGCCTTGCCTTTCGTCGCTGCCCTCCTGCCGGCTGGAATCCTGCTGCTTTGTGCTGCAGACCTCGCATCATTTGCTGGCTCAGAGTCGGATTTTGGAAGCAAGAAGAACGGAGTTCTCTTCCTGCTGCTGTCATGAAGTTACGAGCACAAGCAGCAGGTAACCTTCATTGCTGAAGGGTACGTTTTGTGTCGCTCTTCTTAAATTTGTGTGAACTCTTACATTTTTGGCGGTTCTTCTAGCTGTTCTTTCAGCTTACTCTAATTCCGTGTACTTCATTCTGTTTAGCCCACTGGTAAAGTGCTAACAGGAGGAATCTTTGCACAGATTTCTAAATGGTGAAACTGCTGTGGATTCGGGGGTGCTAGTTTGTGGTGCTAGTTTGTTCAGGGGACTTGGTAACTAACCTGCTGGCAGGGAATAGCAGCCTCGGAGGCGGCAGCAGCAAAACAACTTGATCAAGAGGAATTAAGAAAGGAAAAGAGGAGCCCAAAACGATTCCCTTTGCTAACAGACCCATTGGTAGGCCTGAATCTGGTTTGGAGGCCACCACCCAAGGGCACATGGCTCTGCAGGCTGCAAGAGTGCTAGTGGTGCAAGGAAAGAGCAATATCTCTGTGCTGTGTGAGCTGAGAGAAAGGCAAGCAGGAAAAACCTTGCTTTCTCCTCTTCCCCACTACCTATTATTCATTTGAAACATTAACCTTTTAGTGAAGTAGAAAACAATCACATATACTGGAAAGAAAAATTGGTTTTGCCTTTTCTGTAATGGCTTTCTCAGCTCCAAGAGAACATGAAAGTTAATTTTTTTTAAACAAAGGCAGAACAAAGAAAGGCTGGGAGTAAGAGAACTGTGAGATGGGTTTTCTTCTTTCCCTCAGCTCTTACTGGGCTACAGAAGGATCAGAAAGATCAGATCAAACTCAGAAGCACAAAGCACTTGATTAACGTGAGGAGAAGAGTGAACTTTTCCCTGTGGGGCAAGAGTAAACTAAACCAGTAAGGTGACAGAAAATAGTTATTTTGCTTTCAGGTTCCTTTTTATTGAGGTAAGTAATGGACATTTTCTTTTCTTTTAGTGTTGTCAGAGCACCTCTCCAGACATCTCTTGCATATTTAGTAGCAGGAAAGAGAAGGAGAAAGGGGTGAAATTTATAGAACATGCCATTAATTACTGCTTACCTTTCTGTTTTGATGCCAGAAAGTGATGTATTTCTAATAGGCGTGCACCACAGGCACGGTAAACAAGGCAACAATCCTGAAACAGTCTCAGCGCTGGAACAAAAATTGTCAGCTGAAAAAAAAAAAAAAAAAACCGACCAACAAACCTGTCAGAAGAAGTTTTATCAGAAGTAAAATAAATTCAGTTTATGACCTTTGTTTATGTCTTTGTTCACTTTCACTGATACGGTCACAGATTTTAGTTTAGTCAGGGGAAGCCGTGGTGTTCAGGTCTTGGGAGATGCACAGCACAAGCTGTAGCTGAGTAGTGCCTGGAAGCCTTAAACGCCATTAGAGAAGTGATCACGGAGGGAAAGCAAAATAAAGGCAGTAGAAATCTGGGCCATGCATCTTTCAAGAGCTAGAAGCTTAAATTTAAAATTGGCGGCATGGTTTGAACAGAAATGCCAAGCAATGCTCCTTGAGGTTATGGAGGAGAAATCATGGCACTTAGAATTTAACTGCAGTGATTTGGGCTTGGTTTTGAAAGTCTTTTTGACTTTGAGGTGTTACCGGGTGCGGGGGGTAGAGGTTCACACCCTGTCAGAGGAGAGCCAGTGTAAGGGGACAGAGCCAGGTCAGTGCAAAGTAAACATAGAATAAGTGCATTTTCCTCAAAAAGCTCTTCAATTACTCAGGTACACTAACACTGCCTAACTAAAGCATTTGAGAGTTAGTCGCACGTTTTTGGAATGTTTGAGTGACTTACAAAGCAAATCAGTAAACCTAAAAGCAGTGCCGTACTTTCATATTTTACTCTGCTTCGTCTCTTGTGAATTTGGGCTGATAACATCCAGGTGCTCCTGCAGAGAAAAAGCAGGATGATTTCTTCAGGGATTTTCTCTCTCCTGGAAACCCATGCAGAGCTACCCTAGTGTAATACACTCAAGCCTTTGGAAGGCTTAGAAATTGAATGGGTGGGTATGGGAGGTGAGCTCCGTTTCACTCATCAAAACTGATTTATTTACAGTGTTGCTTCTGAGAAGTACCTCCGTTCTTCTGTCGTGGATCTTGTTATGGGTCTGTACGGTGTAGATACTACTATTTTGTTATCTTGGGAGTCAAGGCACCTAGATTTCCTGCTTTGTTTTGCTGTCAGGATATCTTGCTTTGAATAAGTATTTGTCCTGTACCTTTGAAAGCAATGCAGTTTCCCTTGCTGGAGGCAACTGTAAGGTTTAACTAACTGGGCCTGCACTTAAAGCAAGGTTTATGCTTTACAGATGGAGTCGATGATATTAAGGATCTTTTCCAACTTAAATAATTAGATGATTCTGCAATTGGACTGGATTCAGAAAGCTCGGGGCCACAGACCTGCTCTTTAGCAGACTTTCTGGGTGAGCAGCTCGTACAGAATACCTCTAAATTGGGAGCAGCTTTAGGTTCCTAAGTAGGAGATAGGACTAAACCATCTTCGTACCCATGGCCCTCAGTTCCTCCATCAGCTGCTCCCTGTGCAGTTTATTTAGAAATTTTTCAAAAGCGAGCATCTGTCGTACAACCTTGGCACTTCTGACACCCTCTGTGGATTTCTGAAGCTTTTCCCCACCTTTCCCTGAAGGACACAGTATAAGTATCTGTATACATCATCTCTGGCCCTTATCTCAGTTGGGGCTGGCATGTTCAGCTCAAGCACTTAAAGATCTGTAGGGAGGATAACATGCCGAGTCAAAAAAAATAAATATGGTTGAATTGTATGTAATAGGTGACTGTTGGACTTCCTTAATCTGACTAACGGAATGTGCGGTACAAAAAGGAACTTCCAAGCCCTGCTGGTTTATTATCAGATTATAGAAGCTCACTGGCATGCTATTTTGAGTCTGTGCTTGCTTGCTTTCAGTGAGCCTGCTGCAAAAACAGAGGTCCTTAACCCTACCCAGGGGATAAAGCACACCACAACACCCCAGTTTGCATGTATGGTAATTCCAGCCCTCCTTCTCTTATGCATCTCCTTGAAGAAACGCGTTAGGGCAGTAGGGTAAGTAGACTGCAGACTGACGTATGTACTCTATTGTTGCCATTTCCCTACAAAGAGATGCTTTTTCTGGGCAGAGATATTTCATCTGCTGTTTCATACATAGCCAGACGTTCCTCTGGCATTCTTTTGACATCTCATGGCATGTTTCACAGGTGTTTAGATTTCAAAGAGTGGGTAGGAACATTCTTCTGCCAGGAAAGCTGGGAAAGTGTAAAAAGTCAAGATTTGTACCTTTTCAGTTTTGAAACTTTTCACCAGGCATTTTCTTTTCCAAGGAGGGAAGCAGAGACCACCTTCCATTTAGAGTGAGGAGCAACTTTTTATGATGAAGCTAGTTCAGGTTCCAAAATTAGGCTGTGGGAAGGGAAGAAAAGAGTTGTAAGTCACGCATTGAGCCAACAGGATAATTAATCCAGGAAGACTGAAATGAATAAGTAAGTTGATGGGTATGAGTAAGTGTGAGAAGATTTTTTTTGTATCTAGGTGCTAGACATTATTTGTCTCAGCTTTTCAATGCCCTATCCACTGTGAAAGGTGTAACTGGTAATTCTGTCTTTACTTGGAAACTCCAGATGCACAGGAGGCTGCTTCTTCGTCGTCTTTTGAAGAAGCGATCCTGACTCACTGTTCTCACAAGTCCGGGAGGATTGTATGAGCTAGGGTTGCTTATGCCAAAAGAGATGATGGCAGCAGTGGCTCGACAGCCTGTATAACACTGAAGGCACACAGGAGGGAGGGGTAGTTGGCTGAGGCTCAGCAGTGGGCTCTGGGTTAAGCTACAGGTATTACTACCACAGCAGCAGGTACTCAGCAGGCCAGCTCCCCACAGATTCTCTAAGTGCAGGAGATAAATACATTCTTTGCCAAGTGTAACTGACTTAAGATCATCCTATCTATTGTGGCAACACAGTTGGCGCCACTTCTCTGAGGCAGCTAACAGCTATTACAAGCAAATAATAGCAGCGCATCTCCTTTGCAGAGCCTGCTTTCTCTGGGATCTTTGGCAGAAGCAGATAAGCCTGTCGGTGTGTTACTGTTAACTGCGCTCAACTTGTAATTGCCAACTCCCTCGTTGTCTAGATGAGCATTTCCACTACCACTTGTTTGTGTTTTATGAATGTTGTTAAGTATTTCGTAGAGATACCGCATCCCTTTACACACATTCTATGATTATACGTTGACTTCAGTTCCGCACCAGGAGGCGGTGCAGTGTCATACTGGCTGGAGTCACAAGAGAAATAGAGAGTAAGGCTTCTTTTAGGTGAGACACTTGATTAGTTCCTGCCCTCATTCTTTTCTCCTGAATTCCACCAGGACCCACACCTGGAAGTACAAGGAGCTGTTTTGCCAGTGCCGTTGCAGCAGGCAAAGCTTTGCTCAGGAATTCCGCCTGTTGTGTTCGCGGTCACAAGTTACAACTGCTGCGGTGAGAACTCGCTGGTTATTTCATCGATTGAGAAGTGCAACAGAAACCAAGGCTTGCCAGAAGCGTAGTCGGGAGCGTAATGACCCCTCTCTTCCGCCTACATACTTAATATTAAGGGCTTCATATAGATACGGATAGTTTATAATTTATCTGTGGGTATTCAGTGCCTAGGCCACTGGTTTCTAAGCTTCCTCTTATTAACGTTAAACCAGAACAGCAGTGCAAGCTACTTTACTGGTAATACTCAGACAGGGCTATAGCCTGAAAGCGGAATTTCTCATAAAAGCGTGGGGAACCGATTAAAACACGTGTTTCAGGAGTCATGAGAAGTTGCTTCTTGATGGGTCTGAATGCCAGAGAGTTTATTCACCGAGTGTGTAGTGTGGAGCATCCAAGTTCTGGTTTCTGTACTTCATTCTTAGCTTATTCTGGCATTGTATAAAAACTACTATTACTCTTGCACTCTCATAGACCTATTTACAAAGCCTCTGTTCTGCCTGGCTGTCTGTGCCAAAGGTCTCTGATCGACCAAGACCTTGAGCAGAGCCAGGAAAAGACTCTAAGCATGAGAAGCTAGGTGAAATAAATGGCCTTTTGTGTTTCCCTGCAGGTTTTCTTCTTGCCAATTTGTAGACCTATATAGCAAGTTACTGTGTATAGTTGGCTGGTATAACTACAAAAATCTGTTAGAGAATGGAAGCATGTGTTTTGCTTAGTGCTTTAGAAACTCCACATTAGCTGTACTCTGGGATAAGCCTCACTGCTTTCTGGTAGTATAAAAACTATCTTGTGTCTAGCCGTTAGGTTTTAGGAGACTTATTATGTTGGTTTGCCCTGAAATTCTGGATTTGAACAGCATCCTGTGCCAAATCTTTCTGGCAGTTGGTATCTGTGCTCAGGCAGAGACCAAAATTGCCTGGGCTTTTCCCTCTTGCTTCTTGTCCCATCATTTCTCACATTCTTGGTTCAGTGCCCTCTGCAGTTGGCTCCCTGTTTTATTCAGTAGAGCCTTTCTGCTCGGTGGTGGCAGCTTCAGCCTTCTGTGCTTTAAGTTTCACAGCAACATTGCTTCCTTTCTTCCTGCTAAGATTTCCTCCCATTTTTTAGTTCTCTTAGAATGGGATGCAAGAAAGCCAGGAAAAGCCTGGTGCTTATTCCTTCAAGTGCCAGAGTATGCTGGCTAATTGAAAGGGGGGATGAAATAAACATCAAGTACTTTGCAGTTGCACTGCAGCAGACCTCGGGTAAATAAATATATATGGTGTTCATAACTATTAGCTTTTTGCAGTCACCATCATGCTGATTTACTGTGGTTCTAAAGCAGTTTCTGATTTAAGCAGGCAGCATCAGTAATGGGATTTTTTCAAGAGGTCTCTTCACAAAGCAATAGGACGGGTACCTTGTGCTACAAGCTCACACAGAAGAAAGGAATCATGCTGGGTCTTCTTTCTATCAGAATATTGTCATGCAGTTAGATGATTTTAAAAAAGTTTTAATATCTTGCTTCAGCAGTTAGGCAGGATGAATGCATGCAAGCTAGTAAGATTGCTCTTGCACTGTAAATGCAGTTTCTGTATTGCTGATAAGTTTAAGGGATGGCGCCCATTCACAGGAATGAGTCCTCCTACAGAACAGCTCTTCAGCCTCCAACAGCTTGCAATCAATGTGTAAGATACTTTGTCTGGCTACATAGTGGCCTTGCTTTCTTTCAGTGTACTAATGCTGAAGATAAAATAAGTGCTGATGTTTTAAAAAATCAGATAACTTGGATTTTTTGATCCAAATTGTAGCAAAGAAATGTTCTTTAACACAACTGTGGGGTTTATTGTCCATGTTAAGATGTGGGTGAACGCAAGAGGTTCAAAGACATCTAAGAGAGTGCTCATATTGTTCAGCTTCGGGTCATTCGAGTCGTCGGCACGCAAAGAACATATCTGCTAGGTTATTTTCCTTACACTAAGAGGCCAAAACATTTGCCTCAGACCTACTTCCAGTACGCCTGATCCAGGTTAGTCCTGACATTTCCCAGTTAATTGATCAAAGTTGCTTTGCTGCGATTTGCCCAGGAAAGAAGTCCTAAGATTGCCTATCAGCTGAAACATGTAGCAGATAGCAGGTTTTAAATCAATTTACCAAAGCTTCAAGTTTTAGGTTTTCACTGATGTTCTAGAATTGAAGCTTTTCCCTGTTGCTGGGGAGCTCTAGCTGTGACATTCCATCACCAGTGTTGCTTCTTTTTACAGAGGGCATATTAAAAAAGCGATTTCCAACAAATATAAACCAGAATGCCCCTATTTATAAACCTATTTTTTCAAATGGATCTCTACAGGAAGCACTAAGCACTGCAGCAAATACCTGTATTCCAGTGCATTCTCTTAAGAATAAACAATCAACCTATATTTGAAGAACCGGCAAAGAAACAAGTAACTACAGGCAATGCCCTTCTCAATAAAGGAAGAAGAGGAAAAAGTAGTAAAAACATTTTCTTAACAGAACACTCCTCAATTCTGTATAAAAGCCTTTGCACCTTCAGGCTGTTCTCAAATAGAGCTTGGTAGGCACCGATAGCATCTTTGCCACCTCCTCTCAGTGAGCTTTCTGCCTAATGATTTTTTCACTCTCCAGTATTCAGATACATCCAGAGCTACAGCACTGAAGTGTTGTGCTGAATTGTGTGGTGAGATTGATTGTGAAGATTTTCCATTAAAAGAAAGATTTTCAGAAGTACCCCACACTGCAGGGAAGTGTAACAGGCTCCCGAACCAGAGCAAGAATCCTGACACAGACCGTTCCACTGTATGTGTAATTTTATGTAAGAGATTATTATGCACTACTACCTGCTGAATTCAGAGCTCGGTTACGCTGAGCATACCCCTCTGCAGTGAGCATGTTACAATGTGCAGATTATTCAGAAGCCGGGAAGGAAACGGGAAAAAGAATTTACCCAGGATCACAGTGCAGATCAGCAGCAGGAAAACACACAGGACCGTCCCCTCCAAACATCCAACACGTATTCCGTGTTTGCACACTCACTGGCAGCTGCTACCAGGTTGTGATAGTGAGATAATACATGGCACTTTAGGAAGGTAAAAATCTCTCCAGGTTTTGTCTTAAAATGAAAGCCTAGGATGGTATTCTGTTAATCTGTTCTGTTTGGGTAACCTGTTACCAGATTTAAACAAAGTTCCTTACTTGATACCGGGGGGAATCACAGGCTGTTGTTACGTGATCTTCTTTGTTCAGGTATATGTGGAATATTGAAGCATATTTGCAAAATTAAAAACAGGCTTCCTCCTGAATGTTTAATGAACTGTAATTGATGGACACAGAAAGTGTTCTCAGTTGTGCTCTAGATGCAAGGGCAAAAGTGAGTGGGATGAAAGGAGTCAGGTGGGTTGCTCTGCAAGCAGAATCCTCTGCTTGGCAGCAGAAAGTCCATCTCAGAAATACAGTGCAACACTTCAAATCATCTGTTTCCACACTCAGAAAATATGACACAGATCCTGAGCTGGTTTATTTCCCTGACTTTCAAATTTCTCATGATTCAGTGCTCCCTTGCTCAGGGCCTCCACTCAATCAGGATACGAAACCTGCATTTAAAAAAAAAAAGAAAGAAAAAAAAAGCAGACACCTCTGCCTACAAAAACCCCACAAACCACAAAACCAACCAACAACAACAAAAAATCAATATAGGGAACCTGCCTTAAATAAAATGAACAAAACAAAAGAGCCACCTGTCTGCCTTAAAAAAACCAAAAATACACCTCCCTGCCTTGTTGAAAGGCGGAAAGAGACCTAATCAACACTAAATTGAACCAGCCTGCAAAAAAAGAGACAATTCCATGTCTGAAAAAAAAAAAAAAAAGAAAAACACACCTCTGCCTTAAAAAAAAATAAGAGACCTAATCAGTAATAAGTGGCACCTGCCTTTAAAAAAGACACATCCCTGCCCTAAAAAAAAAAAAAAAAGAACACACCTAATCAACAATATGTGGAACCTGTCTTAAAAATACAGAAAAAAAGACCTAACTGTGTGGAACCTGCCTAGGAAACCTCCCTGCCTTAAAAAATACAGGGACTGAATCAATAATATGTGGCACCTGGCTTTAAAAAACACATGCCTCACTGCATTACAAATCAAAAAGACACCTAATCAACAATATGTGGAACCTGCCTTATTAAAAAAAATTAAACTGTAATCATATGATAAATGTACAGAACCAAGCCTAAACAATATATGGAACATGCCTTTAGAAGAAAAAGAAAAAAGGACACCTCTGTGCCAAAGTGGGGAGGGGGGGTGATTTTGTGGTCCCCATCCCTCCATGAGCAGAGGTGGTCCTGGACTTCGGTGTTCTTGCGAGCATCCTTTTCTGCAGGGTGGGTCGTGCCTGCGCTCCGGGTCTTCACTTTAAAATCTTCCTGTAACTTTTTTGGGGGACCTGGAGATTACGTGAAGCAAATGTTGTCCTTATAGGTCATTAGCAAGCCAGGAATTCTTTTTGGATGAGAAGAGGCAGTGCACCAGATGGTGCTTCTGAGCACATGGTGGAAAACAGCTGCTTTCCTACTTATTTATTTCTTTGCTTGCACAGCTAACTGCCTTTGATTAAGGTAGAGGTATAGAAAGAGAGATGCTGTAGCTATTTTTTTGGTTCTAATTCTGCTGCAAGTGAAACGCCAAGGTGCACCCTAAGCTTGCTAAATGTGGTGTTAGGAGCTTTGATGTGGTTATCAACAACACTAAAGCATATTGCCGTCCCTGTTCACCTTACATGTGCTGGGGATGCACCTATAAGGATGAGAAACATTGAGGCAGAACGCCGAAGCGCGGCTTCTATAAAGGAAGGAGCAAGACAGGAGCCGGGAATTTCTTCCTTCCATTCTTTATGGTCCAGCCAGCAATAGGGTGAAACTTCTCATCAGTGCCTAGAAGCAGGGGGGGGGGTTATTAGCAGCGAGGGGAGGGCTGCAGGCACAGCTGCCTTAGGCAGTTCGAAGGGAGCTGGTAGCAGTTCCATGAGCTCAGGCTGGGGGTCCATCAGCTTTCCCGGCAGCCCTGCGCACCCTCCCTGCTTCTCGAGGGCAGGCTGGCATGCTTCTAGCACAGCCTCTGCAGCCCACTCCTTGGTTTTGCCTACAAGTCAGCTCCCTGGGTTGTTGGTGGCTGGTTTTTTGTTTTTTTTTTTTTTCAGCTCCCAGAAGAATTTTGATCAGCTGGTTTCATCATCAGAACAAGGTTTAGCATTCCAGGGTGCCTTTCCTCCTCATTAGTACAAATGTGCTTAGGTCAGTTCTAAGACAAGTATAGGAGCCGTGTTGACAGCTCGCAGCTACAGCAATCAAATTAAAGACCATTCCACAGTCTCAGATACTTTTCCTTAGACGCTCCCTCTCTCTTCAGGAGGCAGCCCCATCGTAGCCAGAGCATGTGCTGTTGGGTTCCTTGCTTCTGCCTGCAGGGAGCCCTCCTGGTCCTCCAAGGCATTCCCTGCAGCAGCCCATTTCCCCTCCCTGCCTTATCCCCCTTTCAGCTGTAGTCAACGCTTCATTTGAGGCAGTAAAACTAGCTTTTATTGACTTAGAAATACAAAAATGTATACAAAGCAATCACTTCAAATAGGAAAACACGAGCCCCTTGTTTGCCAACCTTCCCACGCAACACCCACTATTACCATTATGCATTTATAACCAGTAAGTGTTTTTATAATGCATGTATTTAGTTTGATAATACTAATGCACTTATCTTTGGTTCATTGGACAGATCAAGTTATTAAAAGAAGGGGAAAGGAAGCCAAATAATGGTAGGAAGTGCTAGGAGGATAGAAATGTGTACGTTGCACCTTTACAGAGTTTCAAAAAAGGAAGCTATTGCAGACAACCCTCCAGGGAGCAGCCGCGAAAGACAAACCAAACAGAAATCTCACAAGTTGCTTGCTAAGGGATCAAAGACACTTAAATTCCCCTTTCTACCACTTCCAGAGGGAACAGCCTCTGTATTCCACCCAGGGCTGCAAGACAGCCCAAACTCTACAGCAGGCATACAGCTTAAAGATGACAAAGGGTCTTTTTATATACAAGTCACACTTTCCTTTTTTTTTTTTTTTGACAGTCCTGTCCTGGTCACTTGATAGTCCTTTTGTAGTTCACAGGAAGCCTCACTTTTGGCTAGTGATTGCATTGGCCTTGACTTTGGCTTTGTCTGCTGGGGACACGACTTTCTTCAGCCACCTGCAGAGAGGGCTTGGCTTGCACAGCTTGTCACTTGGTCCCTTGCGTACAGCTGAGCTGCTTTCCACTGTCCCCTGGCCAGTCACCACATCTTCAGCATCTCCAGCTCCTGCCTCTGTAGCAGCCTGCGGAGGCAAGTCAGTTGTTGCCACTCCTGTGTCTCCTTCGGCTTGCTGAGCTGTCACAGGTCTTCTTCCCTGAGCTGAAGCACAGATTTGTCTGTCTGGATTTACGGTGGTGGGCTTGTTTGCAGCCTCCTCTGCCTGTCCTGCAGAAGGCTGGCCCTCACTGGGCTCTTGCAGCTCTGTGCTTCTCACCATTTCCCGTGATACAGGCAGAGAAGATGAGGCTGTTTCACTTTCTCGTCCTACCTCCTTGTTCTTCATTCCTGTAGCAGCATCTTGTGATTCCTCCTTTGGGGGGTGATCCACACTGCCCCACAGCATAGTCCCTGGGGCTGCTGGGGCAGCAGAGGAATCGGCTGCTGGGGGCTTTTGCTCAGTTGCCGGCCGTTCAAACTCAGCGGGTTCTCTGCAGCCGTACCTCTTGTGACTGATCTCGTTCCCCATGATGACGCACAGCAAGAATCCTGCCAGCAGCCTTCACCAGGAACCTTAGGGCTGCCTTTAGCACAGGCAGAGCTTTTACTTAGAAGCAGACACAGAGCCAAGTCTCACTCTTGTTACAGAGCTGATAGCCCACTCCTGCGTCACTCCTTACACCTGCGAGATAATCAGAAGTTCATTAGGACCCCCACCCAGCCTGTGTAAGAGCCTATTTGCTTGCTCTGACTCAGTTTTCTGAGGACCATAGATAAGAAAGGTTAAAACTGGATGTGGAAATTTCTTTCAATTTCCCCAGACGGTCAGGGAGCTTCAAAATGTGGATTCGTCGTTACCTGCATCTGGGGCAAGAACACGAATGTGACTTCAGGTCCTCCTGTGGCTGAGCACTGTCACCATCTCATTTTTATTCTGACCAGGGAAGTGCCCCCCCCACCCCCAATGAAGATCAGATTGACATTTCATTTCAGAGTAGGTTGGACACAAGTGACAGGATTTATTGGTTTTAAGTCAGGCTTAGTTCAAAGGACAGTCTTTTCCAGTCTTTTGATATCACTAAGAGCATTTAGGAAGTCAGTTACTCATCGTGACTCTCGGCCAATACTGCACTTTACAGTTATTAGTTTATATTACCAAAGTAAATACTGTTTAGGTCTCCTCTAATTTCCTAGACCATTTGTTAATTATAGAAGGAAGGTCACATTTAGCCAGGGTAGCCATTCATAGACCTGGTAAGATCTGGAAGGGAGGGGAATGGAAAGGCAAAATGTCACCTTATTAAGAGATGAGAAACATAGGGGTTTCAGGCCCTTAGGTCATTAGTTTATCAGTCATTTACTCCGTTTTTAGAAACCACAGCAATAGCATCACTTCAAAATACTACTAATAAGGGACAGTATATTTTGAATGCAGAAAAAACCCTCACCTCAAGTTATATTTATGTAGAGTGCCACTTTAAAACTGCAGCATCGTTAGAAAACTGATTGAGTACTTTGCAGAGAAAGAGCAGGAGAAAACTGTCGAAAAGGGAAAGAGGGACCCACATACAGATCTGTCTATTAATTTCTTTTGAAATCTATGTCATGCAAATTAACTGACATTGCTAGAAAGAGGCAAAGACCATTTAAACTCTTAATATAATTACATGGCAATAGAAGTGCCCTGTTTCTGGCAGAGAAACTACAAAGTAAACATTACTTAAACCATTTCCAGCATCACAACCTCTCAGCCTTTATTTCTTATTCAGGGTTGTAAGGTATTACTCTTGAATAGGGTAGCTGGCAACACCAAACCATTTATCCACAAGTCCCAGATCATTAGTTTCCTTAAAGTGCTGTTCCACTGCAAATCCTGTACCACTTTTTATAGCTAAATATTTAAAGTAAAATAGATCTGCCACACAACATGATATGACTACGGATGGTTCTGCAGAGAGCTTAACCATCATAGCGTAGAGTAAGAGGAACTACAGAAAAACAGATCTATAATTTAGGGATTACAGTTATAGAAGTGAAGCTAATGGATCCAGAGCAGTTTTGCTGCTCTGTTTGAGCTGCTTTTATGGGCAGAATCTGTAAAAATGCATGATTCCTTGCTGGTTAGGCACTCACAAGACTGCGTGAACTTAATCACTTAAAACTACATAGTAGTAACAATGGAAAAAGCAGGAAACACTAACCCAGCCACCTCTACTGTGGGAGAGAAAACAAAATGCAAAAAGACAGAGATGCTCTTTGATACCAGAGCAAGAAAGAGGACAGCATACCAATAAATAAATGTTTTGTCAGGTTGACTTTTCGGAGTAAGCAATTGCTGTATCAACAGCAATGATGTTGCATAAATGAGCATCGCAAGGAAACATTTCGTGTGATTCTGGTAGGGCAGTATAACGCTAGGAGAGAAAAGGAAAATAATAGTTTATTCTCCGATATGTTTATATTTGTTAGATGCCATCACTACAGAAGTTGTTCAAAATACAGCAATTGACAGATTCTACTGCTGTTGTCTCAAGAGATGTTTTATTTACAAAGACAGGCATAAAGATGTAGATACTCATTACTCTTAGAGTACAAGTATACCAGTTATTTTTTATGTGTAGTCAAATTGTTTCCCCCTCCTCATCTGGCCATTTCATACAGCAAACGTTTCCTTGCTTTGCTGTTAGCCCCACACTCTCACCACAAGCAGAAATTTGTTTAAAGCCATCTCCAACAGAAAAAAAACACAACTGCAGTTCTGCCAGAACCTGAAAGAAGAGCTCTCTGCTGCTACAGAAACCAGACCCAGAGAAAATGGGGAAGCAAATATCCCTCCTTCCCAAAAGGAAAACACAAAACAGCCAAACTTGTGCCACACCACACCACGCCACGCCACGCCACGCCACACCAGACCCTTACTCACTCCTGAAGGAAAAGCCACAAAGGAGCTCCCAGCAGTCAGCTTGGTGGGAGCAGGTGGACCTTAAATAAGCCAGGGCAGTAACACTGAATTTCTTCCCACTGCAACCTGATGACTGAATTATTGTTCCCTTACACCATCTCTGCTGCCTAAAAATAAAGGATGTGGAATTGTTTATGCCCCGTGTTCATGAAAAACATCATAGAATGTTTTGTTTGTGATTCATGTTATAGGTTTCAGTGCATTTAGACAGTATCTTCTTCCCACACACACACACACACCCCCAAAGTATTTATACAGAACTGAAGGGAAATGTGCTAGGGTGTATTTTTCTTCAAATTGACAATAACAACCCATATTGTAGGCTGAGTAACAGCTACATGATCGGCTTTAGGAAAAATAGCTTGTAGCTTAGGCATTACACTTTGGGTCCATAGGCACCGTACATCTTCCTCCCATGCAGGAGCAGATCTCAGGTGCTTCTCATCTGCTGTGTGGCGTTGCTGGCTGCATACATTCTGCAGCAAATGGCTGAGATTTTGTCATCATATTTTCTCCGGCTGAAGGTGCTTTCTCTCAGGAAAGGTGTTTCGACAGGCTTTTGCTTCAGAACTTTTCTAACTTTCACGTCATGGTTGGGTTTGGTTGTCAGATTACTGGCAGATTTCGTGACTTTAAATCTGGGCTGCTTCCATGTTACAGGGAGAGAAGTGTGGAAGGAAGCAAGGAAAATATTTCTGAAAGCCAGGAAGGGACACAATATCTAAAGTGATACAAAAATGTCTTATATTGACCAAAAATACCCACCAACCTCAGATAAGGGAAGTGTTGAATTTTTTACTTTTTCAGAACTGTTTTCAGAACTTTTTTACTAATTTGTGTAAGCAGTTTAAACAGTTCAGGAGAAACAGACTTGCTGTGATTAAGATGGTGATGACTTTTTACAGAGGTGCTTCAAAAAGAAAAAAAACACATATAACTGGAGTTGCCTACAGCACAAGCAGATAGCAGATGTCAGGCTCGTAAAAATTCCAGGGGTTTTCATCTCTCAAGTGGAACCGGGTTGTATTTGCAAGGTTTCCTGCTGAACGACAGAAAGATCTATTTATAAAAGTTGAAAGCCAAGTTTCTTAGCGTCAGGAGCTAAGATTTTCAGAAAGCCAAATATCACATTGCAATCCACACCATCCCCAGGACAGTTACGTGGATTGGTAACGCTGCTTTATGCTTATTTGCAGTAATTTACGGGCGGTTTCACTAGTCAAATGATTTTGCTGCTTATCGTCTTAAGAGGGCAGCCTAAAGCCTGGGAACAGAGCTGAGTTATATTTACACCACTGCATTAGTAATAAATTCTCCAAATAGAACTTGCCTAAAAAGATGAGACAAACAGCAGTGAAAGGTCTGACTGTCGGTGACAGAGGGTTTAGTGCTTCTGAAGGGGAGTCACGGATGGCTTGTAGACAGGCTGTGCTAGGCGATACGATTGTTCTGCTCTTACAGAATGGTCTTTCCCTGCTCTAAGGGTAGGAATCGGATTGTAAAAGCATTAAAGTGCTTCCATAACTGAAGTCGTATTCTTACAGGAGTCGCATATGAAAGTTTAGCCTTGCATCTTTATTTTCAGCAGAGTTTGGATACAGTGAGCCCAGTTAGTGTTAAAAGATTTGCAAAGAAATCATCTGGAGACAAGTAGTTTTCACTCTGAGGCCACCGATATCAATATTCAGCATTTTACCCAAACACTTTACAAGATGAAAAGGGCAAAACCATTAGTTTTGACATTAGAGTCAATGCAAGTACTGGAAATGAGGTAGAGTCTGTTCTGACATACACAATCAAAACCTTCCCTGAGTGTAATTTTGGGTAGGTTAAACTAGGATGATGCAGACCAGGACATCTTGTGAGGAAAGCTTGGCTTTACAGTACTTGGGGCACATCAAAAAAAGCCCAGAAGATTATGCTAAAGGAAAGCACCAGAAGTGGAATAGGTATGTTATGAGGGGAATTGCAGCTGTTGTTCTCATGGACCAAGGAACAGCCTACATTGCAAACATCCAGCTAGGTGTAAATGAAGACAGGGCATGCAAAAAAACCTTGCCCCAAATTCCTGCGGTATTACAGCTGATGGAAGATCATTCTGTTCTGCCCGGATTTTGCTGAGTAAAGGAAGGCAGGATTACTCCTTCTCCAGCGCATGAGCAGAATGTCCGTGATTCAGATTGTAGGTTCGTTTCCCAGATTTGCTAATTTGGCTTAAATATTAAAATTGAAGTGTAACGCAGTGCCATACTTGCTTGTGCAAATTGCTGATTGCCCAGCAGCACGTGACACAGACCGAGAGACTGACAGCGGTGCAGCAGTCAGTCTGAAGCAGGCTTGTGTTTAGGGATAATGTTTGTGAAACTCTAGCCTGCAGTCCTGCTCTGCATGATACCATTGCGGGTGAAAATTGCTCCCCGTCACCTGTTTGTTTCAGTGTGGCAGCAAAAGCATCGTGTAATCATCCATTTCGATTGTGACTCTGGATTAGACCGATACCTTCGGTCTCCGCTCAGTACTCCCACCAGGCACAGGGGAAATAAGAGCTGAAATAAGAAAATAAAAATTTCACTCTTAACATGGTTTGGTGAACCGTGCCACAAACCATTGCCATCACTTCTGTGATCCTTTGCCCTAAAACATGCAAGCAAACTTATACCTGCTTTTTGCCTTAATCTGTCCCTGATCGTTTCTTCCTTTCCGGCATTTAGCACTTTCTGAGCATATGAGGAACGTGCATCCCTTTCTCTCCACTCTCTTGAATACTTCACTGCTTTCTGCGCTCTTTCTGCCACATTGTCAAACATCCACTGGTTTTCCCAGCAACTGCAAAACAGAGAGCAGATGATAATACCAACCTTCTGAAAATACTTGGCAATTAATTGTAGTTGCTGATCTGAGTATTTAAGATAAAGGCAAAATAATGCACAGAAGCTTTTGTTGCTCTTTGCTGGTATTGTTTCTTTTTCTGTGGTTTCCTCAGGCCTCCTGGCTCTCCTGGCATTGTAATGAGAAGCCCGCCCACCCGCTAATTGTTAAATCCAAACTCTGTGTCAGTAGGGCATAATATCCAGACTAACAGCAGCTTTGTTAGAAGCAACCAAACCCAGGGCAGCTTGTCAACAGAATCAACTGATGTAGGCGCCTTTGGGATTCTGAGTAACAATCCAGGGGAAAGAACACAATCTGTGTTATTTAAGCGATGGGAGGAAGAGACATTTCTCTGAACAGGGTCTCCATTCAGATTTGGTCACAAGGGAAAATATATTAAGTCTGGGTTGAGTCGCTAGGCTTGCGGTGTGGCAGCCTGGTCCCCTGATTCAGGGGAAATCTTTTTAAGGGTACACTACCTTCCTGATGCGATTAACCACAAAGTCAGTAAAAAAAACAATCATCCTTTAAATAAATGCATAGCTTTCAAAATCCTCGTGTCCTAACTTGCCTTTAACTATTCCACCCCCACAAACACCGTTAGAGTAGGAAGCATGCAAGAACACGAGAGCTGGTAATGGTTTCCTTAGGGAGGATCCTATCCTTCTTCACATCGGAGTTGTCCGGCTGTCTGGTACAAGTCATTATTTCACTTTTAAATGCCCATGAGCTCTAGCAGAATAATTGGGTGTAAAACCCTTCTTTGGTTTAAACAGAGGGAAAGGAACTCAGCTATGTTATTTTTTATTCCCTTCAGCACCACCTCAGCTGTTAATTCAGCGACAGTTGCTCAGCTAGTCAGGTTTGACAGGAAGACTCCCCTTTATTTAGGAGCTGTATAATTAGAAACCAGTGCTATGTACAGAGCAGCCTGAAATCTATTTATTGCTTGCAGCAAAATGACCACCAGAAGTTTCTCTTGATAGTTACAGTCTGGAGACAGCTACAGGACTCCTGTGCCAGCTAGTTCAGCTCCATGCAACAAGCACAAACCATAAAGCAAGCGGCCATGAATAACACAACATTTTATAGTAACATGTGTTAAAATGCACCCATTTATTGAACCTAATTGCAACACAGACTCTACTCCACAGAGCATTTCAACACAGTCAGTTTCAGACAGTAGTGACGGTTAGAGTGGGGTGTACAGACAAGTAGCATTAAGATATCTGGCTTGTTTGTTCAGAGAGGACTTAATCCTGTGCAGTCGCACATAGGCAGAGGGTTACAGAGTGCATAGTCTTAGCCAGGGTGTATGTGCATGTGGAGAGAAAAGAAAAAAAGGAAGAACCATCTACATTAAGTATGCTTTTCGTACAGAGATACACTTAGCTTGTGTCCATACCCACCCCCCCTCCTCCAGGACAGAAGGAAGTTAGTGACACTTGCAGAAGCCCATATACCAGCTTTTTAACATCCCTTTGCCAAGCAGGCTTCACCACCTCCGCTCTCTGGGTCCTTTACAATCCAGGCACCCATTGGCATTGTAGTCCCTTGCAGGATCAAGGCAGCAGATTAATCGTTCGGCTGCAGACGGTCGCTCAGCCTGCTCAGTGGTCGCTGCACCAGCTGGTGTGTGCTCCTTCAGTGCTCCTCAGCTTTCCCCACATTGTTGCCTTTGATCTCCTCATCCTGCAGAGCAGCATGGGTTTCTGCCAAAGAGCATGGGATCTCCTCTGATGTTTGCCCATCACCGCAGACCTCAGCCATTTCATCAGCTTGCTCTGGTTCAAAAGTGTTTTCTCCCGTATCTTCAGTAATAGGAACCTCTGCAGCTTGTCCCAGCTGGAGATGGGGTGGGGCTGGAGCAGCACAGCACACTTGTTCTGCCACAGATCTCTGCACAGCTGTATTGCCCTCTCTTGTCTCCACAGTCTTCGAAGGCAGCTCCGACTCCTCTGTGGCACACAAAGCAGCTGGGCAGGCAGCTGCCTGCTGCACAGGCACGTCCCAATGGGCCTTTCCAACAGGGGTTTCCTTCGAGGCATGCACGGCTCCAGCCTCTTGCTCCGCACCAGCCTGAGGCTCGCCCTGCGCTGGAGCCAGCTGAGCCTTGCCAGGTTCTCCTTGGCCATCCACAGACATGTGGACTTCAGCCTTTACTGTGCTCTGGGGCAGTGGTGTCACTTCCTGGTCCTCACAGCAGCGCTGCTCGCTGGGTGTACAGCTGCGGGCAGGACGCACGATAGCTTTGCTCTTCCTGCTCTCTTGTGGGCTTCTCCTGGCAGACCAGGCTTCTTGTTTTGTCTGTTCAGAGAATTCCTGGTGCTGCATCACCCCTGTGCTAGGGTTGGCTTCAGGGTCCTGTGACACCTCAACACCTTGTGCGTCTCCAGCGGTCCCAGCGAGCGGGGCCTCGGTATGTCGTGCATGTAGAGATGCAGCTTGCTCTCCTGGCTCCCCTTCAGCCTGGGCAGCAGATTCACTTTCAGGAGCATCCTGCACCAATTCTGCAGCAGAAAGCTCAGGGCCTTTTGGAGTCCTCCCTATACGTGCTGAATGAAAATGGTTTTCCCCAGTCCATGTTGATGCATCACAGAACACATGTGCGGTCCCTGATGTCTTTTTTCCTTTGGCCTTGTAACGAACAACTCTCTTGGGAAACACACAGAGCCTCTCATTCTTTCCACAGATACCTCCCATCGCCAGAGATGAAAGGAGCAACTCCACTAACTGCTGCCTCGTGGAGGAGCTCCCACCCTGCTAAGAGTTGCACGTTGCCTGAAGACGAGTAGGGAGTTCTGGCTCTTAATGAAGAAGTGGCTTCACACCTGCAAGACATGGATAGTTATTAGCTCATATCCATTTGGGGGAGTTAGCTGTCCAGTTCACACATAGCAGTAGCAGTAGAGCATTGTCAGAGGTCAATGAGCTAAAACACAGGTGGAATTGCAGCAGGGTGGGGGGTGAATCAGCACAGAGACCTTTTAACAAATAACAGTCTGAGGAAGAGGGAAAGAGGCATTACCTGCCAACAAAACCAGGCCTTTCTGGAAAATAATTACAGCTTTTAGGAGTCAAGCAGACACTGCCATTGGCAGTCTTTCAGCAGGGCTGGCTATAGTGCCAATAGGATTATATTCTACATATATAGATACATTATATATATATATGTATAAAGACTTGTATAGCCAAGCTGCCAAGTTTGTTAGACTAGTCACTCCAGTCAAGGAAGTGTTTAGACCTTCAGAACTAGATGGGGGCAAAAGAAAAGAGAAGCAAGGCAGACAGAAAAGACTTATACATGGATTTAAAATTCATAAGACAAAGCATGGTTTATTCCTTAATAAGGCCATTAAGAGAAGACTGCAAGAGGCACAAGCAAACTAAGAAGTAAAAGAACACCTCCCAGCACAAAACTAACTCTTAACAGCTGAGTAGCAAGGTCTGCCTTAAACACTTGGAAAAGTTAACAACAACAAAATTACTCAGAGAGACCCAGACTCTAAAAGCCCAGATGAATTAAAACAAAGAATCCACACCATAAAAAACCAAACAGCAAGCCAGCTGATAGACTCATCGGCTGCACAAAACCAGCCCCTTCTTACCAGCAACTCCACCATCCCCACTGAACATCCAACACCTGCAAGGCAAAACCCCCGGGCTGGATTTAAATAGGAGGAGGTGGTCACACCTAATCTCTTCCCCCTTCGACTCCCAGCATTAGTTCCAGCAGGTCGTGGTTTTCCCTCGCACTGTATTTGTCATTTCCCCCAGCCTTCTCATAGCCATTGGAAACAGCATATGGCGGTATTTCCTAAGTGCAGTTGATACATGATTAGCTTCATTGTGGTCATTTGATAATTGGCACTGGCTACTTAAAATAAAGCTAGCGATTAATACTGTGCAATCATGGACAAGGAAAACTGACCACTATTTATAACTTGCGATGCTGGGGAGCACAGTAACAGCCATACTGCAGGCTATCAATAGTCCTTTAATTTACAAATGACGTTGCTGAAATTGTAGTCTCCCGTATTATTTTATATTGAGCAGTTAGGGGTGAAAAATTATCCCCCTTTCCGCTTTTGTGCCGTCTTCAATAGGTTGAGTTGTGCAATTAGCTATTTTACAGTGGTTGCAGATTATTTTAATGTTTCCAGCCACAGCTGATCACCCTCTGTTGGCATTACCATTACTGTACCTCCCTGGTTATGTTTACTAACTGGAAGTGAGTTGTAATGTTAAATAGGTCACATGGGCAAAACACAAAAGCAACTATCCATTAAAAACAAACTAATCCTGGAGACATGAGCGAAAAGGCAGATCCTAAATATCCACTGCCAACAGCAATGTATCTGAACAAAACCCAAAAAGATCAAAATAGATGGATTCAGGCTTCTGTTTTTTTACATAAAACCCCCTCAAGCTTCCACTTTTTGATGCCAAAGCTGGTTCAGCATCCTCTGCTTTGCCGAGCTACTGTGATCCCTTAATGCAAAAAACACAGAAGGAGCTTTTGGCAAAGCAATTCCGTGCACGCAGCCAGTGTTGGGACCAAAACATGACAGCATCCACATCTTGCCTTTTAATGTGGTCCAGCATCTGTTCTGCATGGTAATAAGCAGGCGTCCCTAACTGGGTGGTGACACCAATGGCATATTTACAGTGGCTGTAAGGGCTTCACTTCATGTCTTTTTCTTTCTTTCTTTCTTTCTTTTTTTAATTTTTTTTAATGACAGCTTTTCAAAAGCCTTTTTTGTGTACTTCCTATTGGACTCCAGTGGAACTGAAACACATACGCAGGTTGTGATTTCCTTGGGTATTGGAAACTTCTCTGAAGTTACTCCATGATTTTGATGCGGGAGATACGGAGATGACCGTATGTAGAGACTGTCACAGATCAGTGGCTGGAAAACTGGTGCCTTTATGGACCCTTTAGGGACATTGGTGCTTTGCAAAACAGTGTAAAACTGGAAGGAAATGATGCACCCACAGCTCACCGCTCGCTTCTGCCTGGGTGAATGTTACTCATTGCATCCCACAAAGTTTTGCAAATTTCTTTCCAAGTGAGCAGAAGCCATTTCCTATCTGTTGAAAGACACAGCTAAATGGTGAAAGGCACAGAACGAAAGAAACCAGTAAACCAGTTCATGACGGAGATTTTTGAGACCCTCCTTATGTTAAAGGTGTACACCTTTGTTTTGAAAATGTTAACAAGAATTTCAGAGTTAATTTGTTGATTATGAATTTGAGAGAAAAATTACCATGGCAGATGTCGTCGATACTTATTTCAGTATTCTGTGCAACGGGAAGATGCTTAGTCATCCACTTATCACTAGGTGGTTGGAATATTTCTGAGATCAAGGAATGAAATGTTTACCCTCGAGTCACTGTGAAAAATGGAGACGTAATAACAAAGTCCAACTTAGACTCATTTTAAACAATCTGGAAAATCTCTTGCAGGTGATACCCTTCAGAAGATGGCAATGTAATACACAGAAGCAGAGGAAGGAAAATCTTACTGTCACAGCCATCGCATCTTCTGTCTTAACTAGGCTTAGTATTTGTTCTGAAAGCCTTTACTGGTCTCTGCTGCTTTGATATATTTAAAAGGGCTGCTTTAAAAAAACCACACACTTCATTTTTTGACAAATAAATAAAAAAAAAAATCATAGACCTTACAAAGAGCTTGGCTCAGATGTCAGCTTGGAATTGTGTTGCATGATTGACTGCTGTATAACGGGACCATTACAAAGCCTTTTAGATGACATCGTTGCCTATAAGGATCATGCTGCAGTCAGTTCAGGACATCAGTCTTTGTGGTTTGGGTGGTTGGTTTTTTTTTATTGCAGAGTTCAAGCTGCTCACTCTTACCAGAACTGTCTTTTCCTTCCAGTGCACGTACAGGGCCTCTCAGTACATTTAGTGTGGCATCTAGATACAGCGGATGATCTGCCCGGGGCCTCCCCCGTCCATCACGCGGCTGGCATTGCAGGAGAATGACAGGCTACTCTTCAAAGAACGAGGAGGGCTTTCCAACAGCGAGCTCTACAGCATGGCAGGGATGCCAATGCTTCCCTTCTCCAGATGGTGCATAACATGAACTTCAGTGTAGAGTTTCTGCCTTCCCCTGTTTCCAGGCTAAGGAACCACCTGCATGAGACTTCAAATGGTTAAAAACCATTTTCTGTAGCATAGCTACTTCTTACAACCCTGCTTAACAGAATTAACTTACTAGCCCATAGGCAGGCATGAATGGGATCGAGTCTGATTTCTCTTAGGGTTTCTTCCTCCAGCCTCTCGCCTGCCTGAAGTTTTGTTACTGGGAGGTTGGGAAGAAAACAGCAGTTAACCTACCCACTTCCCTGGGAGGCAGCCCTTCAACACAAGGCATGAACAACAAGTGCTGTGTGACTTTGAGTAGAACAAATCAAGCAAGGCAAGCAGGTTTCAGAAAGATGAGTCTTCAGTAAACTTTGTGTGAGTGTGTTTATTTAATAGCTTCCCTCCTTTTAGGCCTAAGAAGCCCATTGTTTAGTGTCGCTGTAGAGACAGCCCACCTGAACAACAAATACGCTTTACCAGCTTAGAGAAACCTTGTAAGGAACAGAAAGTATTACAGGCACCTCTTTCTTTGCAGGTTATGGACTCATCACCAAAGGAAAATCTGTTGGGCAAGTCTTATGTATAGGATGCTTTGTCAGCCCGAGTGTGGCTGGAAGGACAGAAGCCAAAAGTTGGGGTGGGGGGTAGCATTTGTCCCTTTACCAAAGCAGTAGTTTCCTCAAAGCATTAAGTTTCATCCCCAACATCACTTGACACACTTAACTCTCACCTCCTCAGCTTGTGGATCTGTGCAAGCAAAATGAATGAAGAGTCACCAGCATGACACTTTGTCTTGTGGATCCCCCCACTAGAACCCTTTGAGGTCCTGCTCCTCAAGCACACTGTAATGCCTACCCCCCCCCCCCCCCAAAAAAAAAAAAAAAAATACAGTGTGCCAGCTACCACCCTCCCACACACTCATCTGGGCGCTTTACTCTGTTCGTTCAGTTTGTTCCAAGGTCCCCATTTCTCCTCTGAAGCATGTAGAGAAAAGCACAGAGTGGTTTCAGTCATATTCTCCACTCTCCTTAACGCTTAACAAAACATACTCAGTATGGGGTTTTGCCATGATCTTAAAATATTTTATTGGTAGTATAAAGTTAGAAACATTAAAAGTCAGTAGATCTTGAGCTGCAATACACTGACTTATGCATTCTGATCAAGACTACATTTTTTTAAACTTCTGCATAAACAGTACAGATTACATGAACACTTCCACTATTACAAGAGATACAAATAAGCCACAATTAGCATTTCATCACCTTTCTGTGAAAATATTTCTTCAATATAACAATAAACTAGGGACTGTCAGTCATACAAGGAAAGTATGCAGGGAGGTAGTTCAAACATTTGGTTATTCCAAGGTAGCAAGGACAGTGGCTCTTAGCACAGTCAGATTTCTGTGAGGCTAGGTTAGAGGAGCATTTGTCTACTCCACTCCCCAGCCTCCTAAGACTACGAGATGAAACATCACATCACCGTACCACACTGAGGGCATGCAGCGCCTAACATTACTTCAGTCAAATCACAGCCGAAGCGAAGCTGTGCTCTCCCAGCAAGGCATGCCCTCCTGAAAAAACAGTCACCAAAAATAGTGATAAACAGAACTATGACTAAACTATATTCAGGAGAGGATCTGGAAAGGTCTACTGCATACTTCACGTTTAGTACAACCATGCTCTAAAGTCCAGGATACAGTTTACAAAATCCTGAATTCAACAGCTTGAGTTAGTTTCTTCCCATAGTCAAAAGGCAGGTACATCAACTGCCACTGAACCCGCTATCTGACACCAAGCGGTGCGATCCTCAGGTGTCGCAAGCTTCAACATCTTCAGCCTCTATTTCTCTGCTACTCCCAGGCACTTCGGACAGTGAGGCTGTCACAGTTAGGCACTCTGCTGCTTGCTGAACAGAAGTTACTGGCTCTTCTGGAAGCTCTGTTTGTTGCATGATCTTGTGCTGTGGCTCTGCCTCACTTGCTGCAGTTTCTGCATCACATTCCCTGCTCTCCTTCCCTGCCAGTTCACAGAGGACTCCGTTGCTTGACTGGCATAAAGCCTCGCTTGGTTCTGTGGGCTCTGCACAACACAGGCTCTCCATCTCCTGTGCAGCTGGCATGCTAAACTGGGTCTCTTGCTCCAAGAAGAGAAGCAGATTGTTCACTGGCTCTAGAGGTTCCCCCTCTGGATACAGGGGCTCTGAAGGCATTGCAGAAGCAGAGCATGTCTCAGCCACAGCATTTGCTACCATTTCTGAAGGTTCTACTGTCTCCCTAGTCTTCTGCATAGCTTGCACAGTCAGTAGAGATGCTGACTCTACCAGACACATAAGCTCAGCTATCACAACAGATTGAGGACTTACTTCAGCAAGCTTAGCCCTGCCTGCATCCTCAGTGTGCTCAGTGGAAAGGTAGGTCTCAGTGCCCTCCACCATCTGCACAGCGCACAAGGGTGAATTTCTCCCTGTGAGACTCTCTCCAGTCTCCACAGGACTCTCAGTCCCACAGTCCTGGCCAGATGCAGTTTCGTTTGCGATTTTGATGAAGCTGAGAATATCTCCTTCTTGGAGAGTTACTCCAGTACACAGGCTACCCTCACTGCCAGCCTCTGCCTGTTCTTCTGGCTGCTCTTTGACTGCAATAAGTGCCACATCCTGAGCTGGGTGTGTAACAGGCCAACCCTCCAAAGCACAAAGAGTAGGTTTTATTTTCTCTTCTGTATTATCCAGTTTCTCTTGATGGTTGTCTGCTTGGGTTAAGCCTTTAACGTCTTCTTTGGTCTCCCCATCTGCAGGGGTCACCAAGAAGCCTGTGGAGTCCGAGGCTGCCTGCCCTTCCTTGGTTATTCCCATGGGATCTGCAGTAGAGCAGGTCTCCATGTTCTCCTCCACAGCATCAGCTGATGGCCATCGGTCCTGGCTCCGAGACTGCACCTCTTCAGAGCCTTGTCCAGAGACATCCAGGGCTGGAGTGGAAGGCGCTGTATCAAAGCATATCGATGTTTCACCCGAGGTCTGCAGAATCGGCTTAGTCTCACTGATCTCCTCATTTGCTGCCTCCACATCCCGCCTCTTACATCTCCCACAAATCACACAGCAGATGTGCCTGCTGAAATTGCTCCCCATGTCACTCAACAGAACCTGCAAGAAAGAACAACTGTGTATCACAACAACATTTCCTTGTACACCAAAGGTTTTTTGGCTTAGCTCTTACAGAGGTCTGTGCACGCAGGCAGCCTGCAGGGTCCTCCGCAGAAGGAAAAGCCAGCCTTTACATCAGAAGCTACTTGAGTTTCAAACACCAGAGAACATCTTCCTACCACACCTTGGGCAAGTGTCATGAAGGTAGAAGTGACAAAAGCACCACTGTACAATCTTACCAATTTAATGGTAAGAGGCTTGCAGTGCTAAGGCAGTTCAGACTCTGAACTTGATCAAGGATTCACACCAGTCACCCAGGCATGTTTATTAATTGGCAAGGTGACAATCAACACCAAGGAGTAGCTGGTGTTAGTTCTGTCAAGCAACATGGTTCAGGTGCAGCATGTTTACAAGGGCAACTCTTTCAACTTGAAGGGGAAATTGAGCTTGCACTTTCAGCTGGAGTCCCTACAAAACCAAATAGTTGTTAATTAGGATAAAAGATGTCAACTGTGCACAGTTAGTCTCCACACAGAAAAATATTTTATTCTGGTTGGAGCCTTATGGGCTTATTTTCTTTCCAGGGCAGGTACAGAAAAAGTCTGTTTCAGGCTGTGGGCTATTCAAGGCAATACAGCCACACCATAATCCATTACATCATGCACCCAGACCAGAGTATTTTGTAGCACCACATTTTGCAGCTTCAAAGCACACACCCAGCCTCTCCACCAGAAGCACAGCATCATATTTGCAAGAACTGTTAGAAACATAAAAAGCTCAAGGCATTAAGTTAAGCAAAGTGCCCTTAACCACCAAAATATTTCTGAAGTTCACGCTTATTTTCTGCCTTCTTACTGATTCACAACAGAACACTTTGCTTAAGAGCCAGCACTCCCAGTACTTACATGGTTTCTTCCAAGGTTTTATTTCTAAGTTTGTACTTTCTTCCAAAAGAAAAAAATAATTTAAAAAAGAGACAAGAGAAAGCAGGCTATGTAATCCCTCTCAGTACACAAGTACTCCTCATGGGTTTAGTTTTCCATTAAGCATTCAGGAACATACTTTCATTAGAAGGAACTTCATTGTGAATAATACTTCCAGCATTCAAAAAAACCCCAAAACAACATACTACCATTTTAGGACCTAAAGTGAGCTAAAAAAACCCACACAGGGTGATGCCAGCCTCATCAAATTTACACATTTCCCCAATACATTTGTTCTCACAGTAGACACCATAATTTAGTTACTGAAAACTAGAGAGCTGGATTAAAGAGCTTAGATTAAAACGGTTACTTACCAACCTACAGCAAGCAAAACAACAGAAACCTCCCTAACACTTGTTAGACCTCAAGGTCAATTTAAATAGTGCTGAGGGGTCACACAAAACCACTTCCCCCAGCCCCCTGACCATCAATTCTCTGAATCTTTAGTTCCTTCCAATTCTTGTTGCCTTCTGGGAACAGCTGTTACAGTTACATCCTTTATTTTACAGCTGTAGGTGTTTTATTGGCCGTATCATGTTGCTTTTTGTCAGAGGGTAAAGTAAAAGTAAAATGCAGCTTCTGTTTATTGCAAACGAGTGATCACTAGCAATATACTGTAACAACACAGCGCTGTAAAGCAGGATAGGCAGAGGCATGTGCCGGAGAGTGGTTTTCAGGAGCAGGCTGTGTCAGGCAGTTTGGGATTTTCCTTGGCTCCGGCTGCCATCTCCAGAGGGAGCAACTTCTGAAGTGTTGCTGGCTTCACTGCAGTGGGAATGGGGTTGGGCATCTCTAAGCTGGTCTTCTGACACCTGTAGCACCCGTCTCGCTCGCATCATTAGTAGGTTTTGAAATAGTAGTACGAGGTTGATAGATACATGAAATGGAAGGGCTGACTGAGTAACAAATACAGACACGAGAGTAGCGACGCCCCTCGTTATACTCAAGACCCAGTGGCTGATGCAGGAAAATAAGTAGCTTCCTTCTGGGTGTTTATATTTCCTAAATGGGTCCCTGCGTTTTGCGGTTCTCCTCGTGACTGTAGGCAAATGCAAACCATTTGAGGGCTCCTCTTCACATCAGCGCTGAGAAAGTTTGAAATCAGGGTTATGGCCACATTTTCAGTCCACGTGGAATTTTTCCTCTGTTGTCTGTAACGTCTGTTGCCTAAGAAAAGAAGACCAAATTGTGTCTGCAGTATTAGTCATGTCCTTGGAGATCTCACCTGAATTACATGAGGAGAGGGTGCCCTTGAGGCTTTTATGTAACTTACATTCTTTTTTTATGCATTTTCATGGTTCTTTTGCTTAGTGAAGGACATAAACACCCCAAGAGTGAACCTGACTGAGCTCTGGCTGGATTCTCTCCTTCCCCACCTTGTCTCTCAGGGCAGCCTCTGTCTTTTACAAGTTTGCCCAACTGTGGCTCTTAAACTCTTGTGGATTTCTTCTGGGTGGGCAGAAATTCTGCCTCTTCCCATAACATACTTTTTTCTACCTCCACTGCGTGACAGGGACGTATCTGAAGGAGCGGGCATCGTCCGGGCTGAAGCCAGCACTGTGTGCAGAACAGCACAGGTAATAGGCAAATTGCCATTGCCAGTGCAGTCAGCATGCTGATGCGTCACTAATAAAACTAAACAGACACATTCCACTACCACTAGATAGCTGCTAAAATAGCAAGGAGTAAAAGGTGGCTTTTCACAGTTCACCCTCAGTCTTGATCAACAGGGGGAGAGTCACGGTGGGTAAATGATCTTTTCCAATGGGAAGTAAATATGAGATAAGATACAAATATTTTTCGGTAAGGTTTTTTTTGACAGCTTCTAGCTGTTTCAACAGTTTTCAGAGGCTATAAGGAAGTCCTTAGTCTGTTTTCATTCATTTTCTCATGACTTTTACCACCTTTAAGTGTGACTTGTTCGGCCAAATTTAGTAAAACCTGCCTCATCAAGCCCAGTCAGGAAAAAAAGGCATTCAGTTAGAGCTGGATGAACAGCAAACCATTTTATTAAACCTGGAGCTGCATATTTTAAGCCTGTTCCCTTCTTGCAGCTCCTTCCACCTTCTCTGTGGCCACCTGGATTTTTACAGGGGAAACATCAACCTCCTTGCAAATAAACCCACTGATGCTGGCACGTGTCAGCAGCAGCTGCATCTTGCCCCACATGACACTCACCCACCCTGGTGCAGGCTGCATGGTTGATGTAGATACAAGTTTGCATATTTAAGTAAATAGAAAACAGAAGCAAAACACTTTTACATAGTATTGCTTTAATATCAGAGTTGCAGTTAAAATTGAACAGTGATGCAGTTATGGTGTATAAATTAAAAAATAAAAAAAAAAACCAGCATGAGAAAGTTTTTCTATTACAGAGTTGGAAAAAACTCTGTGCTTTGGGAGAGAGACATTGCATTGACACACAAACAGACTTCCTTGCCTTCAAAGAGGAAGAGTACAGCTTGGATTTTGCTAGAAGAGACTAGGACATGGTCATTGCAGAAGACTGCTAGATGGGGAAAGCTAAATAATGATTTACAGTCAAAGACAAAGAAAGCTCATCTTGGTAATGGCAACAGTAGGGCCAGTAGCTAAACCACTAAGGTCACAAACCACCTAGAATTGAGGGTAAATTCAGTTTGTGCACAGAGGCATCCACAGGACGTACACATTGTATATGATACAAAAACGCCCAAGTGTATTTATTTACAAAACATGGCTACATATTTAGTAACTTTGAAATAATCATGTCCTACAACTGCACATGTGAGCAGGCAAAGACACAGTGCTGTCCATGGGAGAACCGAGGTAGGTCTAGTTACAGTTTTATTACAACTATGTTGTTTCCTTGCTGACTGCTGAAATCTGTGACATTTGACATATAGACATGTACTCCAGCAGCTTATTTCTTAAACACGAGGGACACGTGTTATTTTTAATGACAGTCTGCCAAGTTTTATGCTCCAAATCAAGATTATGCTCCAACATCAGGGTTCAAGGCTCTCACGCTGACCACGCTGGATGGCTTCCAAGTGCCATCTTTAGTCTTGCAGCACACCTTGATCATTCTCTTCCTCAGGCAGGGGGGTTGTTCCCAAGGCTCCCATTGCTCATTTTCACATTTCTTTGTGCCTCCCTGCAGCATCCCAGATTTCTGGAGTCTCCTCTCCAGCCTCCATCGCAAGCTCAGCTTCACAACTTTTTGGAACTTAATGTAGTCTCAGGTTCACACAGGAGACTGCTTTGTGCACTGACCAATACAGCAGTTCTACAAATATTTGAGAGAACAGCAGAAATCTTCCTTATGCTGTATTTGTTCCCCACACTTTCAGTATCACAGCAGCAACATGCCTAGATGTTGAATCAACTATAAAAGTATCTTAAGTGCACTTAACATAGGAGACATGGGTCTCAGCTGAAGCAAAGCAGCTTCTGGAGACTAGATCAGGAATTGTTTCTCACTCACAGAGAAGCAGAACCTCATGAGGATGCACATACCTGAGCCACTTCTGGGGAAGCAGTTGTCTGGTGCTTTGGGCAGAGTGAAAGGGCAGAACAGCTGGTCAAACTGTCATTCTTATTGTGACACTCAACAAGATGCTGACCTGGAGAGGGAAAGATGGGGGAGAGAGCATCGAGCTTACACCTTCTCAGCAAGCTGGTTCATAGACTTGTAAAGGAAATGGTGCACAGACGAGGATCTGGGATCATGGGATCCCTGAAGCATCCAGATGAGCAGGAAAATCCTCGTTTCATGCCCTGAGACTTACAACCATGGTACCAAAGATCCACAGTTTAATGGTGAAGATAATTTACTTTGTATAAAACTTGATTCTGTTCTGTTACACAAGACTGGATAGCGCAAGCATTCTGAAACGGAACATGGGCTTTCCCTTTGTGGGTAAGTAACCTATGAGAATTTGTCTCCTCCAGCCCATCAAAATTACTTTAACAACATATTTTGACAGGTGCTTAATTACAGCAGTGTTTCACCCAGCATTACATTTCCTCTTTTATTGTTTTCCTAGCAGGTGGCACAGAAATACACACCATGCCTATCAAATAGAACAACTCACCATGTCATCTGCTGAAAGTTAAACACAAAGCAAAGCGGTTGAGTGTATGTTTTAGTTTACAGACCCCATGCCCAAAGCTTGGCCCACTACTTCCCCACATGTCCCTCATCATTATGTCAGTTCAGTCTCTCTTCACACTGTTCCCTCTTGTAGCACATGCAAGCTATCATTTAATAATATTTTTACATCTATGTGCTTGTGACTTGCATTTAAATACAAGTAACTTTGGTTTGAGTCTTGACACATTAAAATAGTAAAATAAACAAAAGAAGTCTCAGTTTACTGGTTTCCTTACATCTTTATGCATAGTTTTGCATTTATTGCAGCATTGAAGATACACACACCCTGTCTTGCAGAGGCTAACACACTTGTCCTGCAAAAGCTGAGTTATTTGGCTGAGTAGACCAGCTATGAGGGGGCACACTGTTGTGTCAGAGCACTCACAGGCACGCAGTACAGTGACATCGGTGGCAAAAACCACACCATTCCGCAGCCAGCCACGGGGCACTGGCTGAGCAGCATTTTGCCTCTGCTCTGCCAGCTGACTAGACCTTGCCAAATTCAAGTGCAGCAACCTGAGAGCAGATCTGCTCTAAGAGCACATTAAGAGGTACAGATGGATTCGATATCCCCAAGCAGGGCCTGGTCACCTGCCAGGAAACTGCAGCTGAATTCCCTGCCAGCGCAGTCAACCAGGCTGCCCATGGGCATTGTGAGGATGTATCAGCAGAGAATCGGCTCCCAGTTCCCACAGTTTCTCGCTCAACCTCGTCCTTCAAGCATGTCCGTGTATATTGTATTTAATGGCCATAATCAATATTCCAGAGCTTTCAATACAGACAGGAAAAGACCACAAGCTTGATTCAAATGCAAATCAAGCCCCATCCCTAGCTTTTGCTGTAACATGTCTGCCCAGCATGAACTCAGCACTCGAGCTCTGTTCACACTTTAATAGATGAGAACAAGATTCTGCATTTTGTGCCTCACATGTAGCTTGTACCAGACCCTGTTCTCACTCCCCTGTAATAACTCTATTCAAGTCTCCAGGTGTTTTGCATGCAGATGAGCAAGGCTAGCTCACTTAAAAGCTCACTGTTCCAAGAACCAACAAAGCTTGGAAGCCTAGACTGACTGGAGGAACAAGCCGTAGTGAAAGCAGGCATAACTATCTATTTAGAAAAATGACAATTATGGGTGAAATAAAAAGATGTTTTTCTCCAGAAACCTGCAAGCACATCCCCCACCTAAAAAGTATGCACCGGACTGAGCATAAACACGGTTACAATTAGATGAAATGGCTATGAGACAATTTAGCAGCAAAGTGAAAGAAGGTATTTTTCAAAAAGAAACTGCTTTCAACAGAAATGGAACTTGAAAGCATAAGATACAAAAACCTTTGAAGAATCCACATTGAAAACATCTTTTCAAGTTAGAAGGTCAAAATGTCAGTTTGACAATCTCAATTAGAGAGCAATAACCTTATTACAGTTATTACCAAGGACTTTATTGTTCAGTCACTGCAAAGAGGTCACAGAAATCACAGGAGAGCTTCATTAGCTCAGCTTTTAGACTAGTCTTTTCCTTGGCCCACCCTACCCCCCACCCCCATCCATTCCCCAATGGGACTCCTTAGGCCTAGTTACAGCATCACAGAAAAAATTACTTTGTTGTGATTTGATGACTGAGACAGGTTGAAAAGGGTCAGACTCTAGTGCTACAGGGCTCAGGGCTCTTCAGGTCCTGCGCTGGTTTGCATGAACTGAATCTAACCATGGCCTTCAACAGCTGCATTTACATTAAAGCTGCAGAAACCGTGGAATATCTAAGTGCCTATAGCCAAGCCTCAGTAGTACAGGGCTTGATGCGTTAAGGAACTCCACTGATGGCCTGGAAATACAATGGATTTATTTGAAATGCAGTCATATATTCAGCTTTTAACAGACACTTCTAGTATTTAATTTACAGTTTCCCAGAAGGCAGTTACTCAGGTAACAAGACAGACAGAACAGAACCACTCCAGTTACGATACACATCTGCTAGGAGGAGGTAGCTCAAGTCACTGGAGAGATCATCCAGAACAGGCAGATGATACTGGTAATGCCGTTTGAGCAGCAGCACACGTACCTGCTATCATCCACTGCACACCACATTACACAGTGTACGGAAGGACAACGTACTGCTAAGGGGAAAGCCCAGCCTGCAGCTAAGACACAAAAGATGACACAGTTGCTGTGAAATCCCCCTTCTTTTCCAAAAAATCAGAAAGTTTATTGAGCAGGCATGGCAAGACAGGTACTGAGAGACTGTTAGGTGACATCCATCATCTTCCAAACGCAGCAATCTGAAGCCAAGTAAGCTCCAGTCTGTCCCACTGCATGGCTACAGTAGAAACAGAGCACAGAAATACAGCCCACGTGTCTCAGGCCAGCAGAGCATGCAGTTTTATAGAAAACTTAATCTGCCTATTTTACTCTTAAACTTTTCTATGAAAGCTTATCGGTGCAGAGATCCTTCCTTTCTCCAACGCTGCAACCTGCTGCTCAGAAATCAGCTGCACTTGTTAGCCACATCGCTATCAGAAGATGCTTTTTGTTCACAAGTCTAAACACACAAAGAGTAGGTCTCAGTCCTGTAAAGAAGCTATTACCTTCTGGGTGTTGGATAGAAGACACCATGAGAAAACATATACAGCAGCATGGACATGTAATACAATGGGGCATTGTGGACACCAAAAAAAAAATCTGATGCCTAAGATCTGGTAACATACTAATAATTATATTTCACATAACTGACTCATTTAATACAACTGGGATGGTCTCATAATTGTTAGAGAAACTGTCTCTGGAGCACAATTACCAACACCTATCAGGATCAGCCTCATATAAGTGAATTATGTTGGCAGCAATACAAATCACCACCCACCAATGCAGTTTCTACATCTGTTAGGGGAGTACACGTCCTACTGCCAACAGTAAAGGAACTGCTAAATGCATTTAGGCTTTTTTAATTATTTATTTGTTTCTCCCGAATTACACTTATTTCTATACAACACTGATGGCTGTCCATCAGCATTTGCTCATTCACTAGAGTATTTCATGATGCCAAGTCAGGCTTAAAAATAGACTCCTATGTGTTATGGAGCTCAGTTTGGATACGATTTCTTGCACAGAGCACGAACGGTTATATGGATGAATTTATCTTACAGCCCTCCAGCTTGCTCTTAGTTTCCCAATCCACTAAAACTGCATCTGTAATCGTGCAGTAGATTGCAGCAGTCTATTAGTTTAGAAAATAATCTGTTTATACAGTTCAGCATCCCAGGCCAACTTCTGTGCCCATGCAGGATGATATGTGGTATATCCTGACCAAACCATTTGTTTAGCTCCTTTACATGCAGATGCTTACGGACACCAGCACTCTCAGGTCTGGCCCTAACACTCCAGGAGGGGCAAAACTCAATCTTTCAGCAAGGAAGAATCTCACAGCTGGAGTAAAAACACATTAAAGCCTTTCTGGGGGGTGAGAAGAGGTTAAACTGCCTGCATAGATAAAGCCACAACTAAGCAGTTCCACTACCAGTGCGGCCACTGTGTTGTGACCTAAATTTAATTAAGAGGTACTTCCACAGGGACAAAGAGCCTTCTGAGGTAATGCACTGTTAAAAGGGCACAGAGTCAGAAATTGGCAACAGTACTATGTCAGATAACAGCCTTATCCCAGATTTCAGACTCATCTCCTCTTGGCAGCTGTCAAGTGTCACTTGTACACACAACACAGCCAGAAGGGCTGTAGAGTTTTCTCCATCAATTAGATGGCACCTTAAGTAGTTTTAAGAAAGACAGGTCCATTTAGGATGACACACCTCGAACCGGGAGTAAGATGCTGATGAAGTGACATTGGGAAGTAATAAAGGTGCACATTTCTGGATTTGGGGTGAAAAGCTATATTTTCTTCTTCCAGGCTAACAAGAAACCTGGATGATTTCCTGGCTGTCCAACGTAAGGCAAGATATGAGCACCACTTCTTGTGTGGAATCCTTCCCATTATGTTACCACTCATTTCTGGGCTGGAGCAACATATGACAGCTAAGACCAGGACAGGTGCACAAATTACACCTTCCAATACATCCCACTTTTCTAGCTCTGACTCCTGCCTCTCCAAGGACAGATGTCCCTCTTAACTGTCAATTTGCGACTCTGATAGAATGACATTTTAAGGTGACTCTAATGCATTTACATTGCCTGATTTCAAACTGATGTACCTTGATTCCAATCCATTAAAAACTCTAAATAGCTGTCACTTAAAATTAACCCAATAAAAAAGTTGATTAAAATTCTAATATTGCCAACAAAACATCGTGTGCCTTCTTTCTTCTGTGAGGATTACTTCTAAATCAGAAAGCTCATTTTTTCTCACCTTAGAAAGACTAGGGAAGCATCTTCACCTACATGGTAAATAAGTTTTACTAAGATACATCACATCAGAGTGCAAGAATCTAAAGTGGTACACCCTTAAATGTAGTTTAAGATGGTCACACAGTTGCAGAAACTGCACCCTCAAGTACTCAAATTCATTGTGAGACCTATTTTGTAATGCTAATGGTGATACAAATCACTGCCTAATTAGGCAGCTTCTAACAAACTGAAGAGACCAGCAGCCTTCTAGCATTGTGTCCTCTCTCCAACATACTCAGCTTGCCAGATTGTTGCTAAACACCCATGCTGGTCTTCAAATTTGGTCTAAAAAGAAAAGGTTAATCCAAAGAAATGCATCTGTTCACAGCAGCGCCGAATTCTGCAGCCAGTGGTTTCCACAATCAAGTGGTTGTATGTTTCATGCTGTTAACTTTATTGTCCCTTGCTTAAGCATTTCAAAGTCAGAATTAGAACAAAAATCAGTAGCTGAAGCTCCAATATTCTTGTGTTTTTCAGTACAAGAACTTGCTTGGTGGCTTTCAGAGTTACACAGCAGAATATACAGCAAGCAGAAAACATATGCACCAGTTCTCACAAACCTATTAAGCAGAAAGCCCAGGTCCTGTAAAAAGCTGTTTAACATGTTCCAAACAGCCCCTGTGACAGCGATGGTTACTTAGCGTGTGAAGTTAAGCATATTGAAGTCTCTAGGCCAGGGTTAAAATTCAGCTTTGGAACAAATACTCCTGTGAAAATTCAACAGCTGGTCAGCCGCCACCAGAAAAATCGAGCCTCTTGGTTTTCCTGTGTCTAATCAGTACTGTGCACTACGCCACCTTTTCTGCGTGCTTCCTAAGATAGCTACGCTGTGACCGAACATTTGCTGATTGAAAGAGTACCCCTAACTGGATCAGCACGCTCTTCACAGATGATTGTGAAATTGTCTTTCACTGAACCACTGTATTCCAATTTCAGGTGGTAATAAAAAGAAAGAGGAATCCTAAAATCCCCTAGATAAACATAAATGTACTCTGTGCTCCAGCACCAGTAACACGTCTGGCATAAACCCCACAACATCCTACTATTAGATTTTAAAATGTAACTGAGTTTAGGACTAACTGTATTGCTTGAATCCAAGAAATTATGTTTCAGGCCTTGCCATTTAGATCAGGTCAGAGCCTACCTGTGCTTTCTCACTTTTACCCAAGTGTCAGAACTTGCTGAAGTACGGGAGATTATACAGATAATTTACACTGCAATCAGGGTTGCACTAGCTTTATAAAAGCTATAGTAAGTTCTCTGGAGAACAACTGCACATCCTACAAAGATTACCTTTATAGGGGCAAATAACACCAGCAGCAATATAAACACCTTCTCAGGTAGCCCCTAATCTGATAGGGGATTACATGCACTGCAACTGCTGATGGTTTACTTTGTTTTGTTTTTCCCTGACTACAGTTATTACTATCGAGTTACTTTACAAAATGCACAAAATTGATAAATGATTGATGGTTATAGTAAGCTTTATAGAGCAAAATAGCAAATGGAATTATGTTGGTGATTTTAAAAGAAAGAACAAAAAATATTCCTACAAATACTGTCATCCCGCTGAATCACTTCAACATTGAAAATTATTTCTCAGGGATGTTCCACTCAATAGCCTGATCAGTCCCAGATGCTAATGAAAACCAGTAATTATTAAATGCATACACATCCATAACTGACTGTGTGCTGCAAAATTTTTCCTGTGTCATGCCCTGAGATGATAATTCTTGCTCATGAACAGCACACGTAACTACATGGATACTGCAGTAACAGGTTCTCAGTATGAAGAGCAGCAGGGAACATACAGAAGCATTAAGCAATTAGATGGCACCGTGCGTACCATAACATACACAGAGCTTTAGATTCAACACACGTGGAAGCAACAGCTTCAGCAAAGGAGACTGAGAAAGTGGCAGTTCTTGTCAGTGCCGTCACAACAACTGAGGAAATTCATTCCGTCTTTTTAAAGTCATTCATTCACCCTCTGTACATCACATGTACAGAAAAAACCCCACTGTAGTACAGATGAAAACATGCACGATAAAGCTTTTGCTATTGGGTAGAAAGCACATCTAAGATAAGAAAGGTTGGGCTGTACTTCCACAGAATCAAAGAACTTGAAGGTAACAAAATAAGCTAAGCTGACAGTTTTAAATCGGGAGTAAGTTTACTAAAACCAGGCCAGAATTCCACTAGTTGAGTTTTAGAACAAGGAAATCATCAGCCACACTTTTAAAAACTGAGGCAAAACCAACAGTCAAGCTGCATGTTTTCAAACAGAAGAGGGATGGAAGGTGGCCATAGAATTCCTGTTGATAAAAGCAAGTTTACAGAGAGTGTGCAGAGGTGGCAGTGGTGAGAAATGCAAAACAGAGACATTGAGGAAGACTTACCAATAGAACAAAGAGGGTAACAACAACCAGCATTCAAGGGACTGGACAGGGGTGATGTTGAGGAAGAGAAGAAACAGCCAGCTTACTGTGTTCCATAGAATATTAAAGGTAGAGGAAATACAAAGGGAGGTAGGCACAACTAGTGAGCAGATATTAAAGAGGTGGTACCTGCACAGTGAATGGCCTCCCAAAAACCTCCCAATTAATTGAACACAAGAGTAATTGCAAGAACAAAGCCACAAAGGAGTCTGGACGATGCCTTTTTTCTAGCAAGCTAAATGAAAGCTGGCTTAGAAGAAATAATGACAGAACTGTCAAGCAATTTTGGAAAGAAGGGTTGGTAGAAATGAATGGAAAGAACGAACTCCAGAAAAATTTAAATAAAATAAAATAAAAGGGCTCTCATCACCGTAGCAGAGCAAACCCTGACTTTTACGTCAGTAAGAATGCCTAGAATTATATGGAACCAAGGGGAGAATATAGTTGCAGGGCTTATAAACCTAATCGAGAATTGTATCACACTTCAAGCCTGCCTTTCAATCTCACCTTGCTTGCAAGAAAGAGCTTCTTTCCACTTAGTTGTAGTCTTCAAACCTTCCACATCACTATCAGATCATTACAAACTCCAGGCTTGGCTCACAAAGGGTTCAGCTGAGGAGACAAAACTGGGTGCCTGTGGGGCTGGTAAGTGCTGGTGCACATCCCAGGGCCGGCGGGTGCTCCGGCACTGCTGCGGCTTGGCTGGAGCAGCTCCGCATGGATGGCTTTGGACTCCAGCTTTAGTCCTGGTTTCAGCTGGGATAGAGCTAATCTTAGTAGCTGGTGCAGTGCTGTGTTTTGGATTTGGCATGAGAACAATGTTGAAAGCGATGTTTTTAGTTGTTGCTGGGTAATGTTCATACTAAACCAAGGACTTTTTTGTTCCTTGGGCCCTGCCAGTGAGAGGACTGGAGGGCACGGGAAACTGGGAGGGGACACAGCCAGGACAGGTGACCCAAGCTAGCCAAAGGGATATTCCATACCATATGACATCATGCTGAGTATATAAACTGGGAGAAGAAGGAAGCTGGGGGACATTTGGCATTATGGAGTTTGTCTTCCTGAGTAACCATTACACATGATGGAGCCCAGCTTTCCTGGGATGGCCGAACACCTGCCTGCCGATGGGGAGTGGTGAATGAATTCCTTGCTTTGCTTTGCTTGTGTGTGCGGCTTTTGCTTTACCTATTAAGTTGTTCTTATCTCAACCCTTGAGTTCTACATTCCTTTCCGATCCTCCTCCCCATCCCTCTGGGTGAGGGGGAACCAGCCAGCGGCTGCATGGGGCTGGATTGCTGGCCAGGCTTAAATCACGACAAGGGGGCAGGAGCAGCTGCACAGGCTCTTTGCCGAAGACACCTTTGAGATTACTAAAGAAATGCCTCTTTTACACATTTTCTTGGCCTATTTAACTGAAGGCATTGCCAGGCAGTGCAAGAAACCAGAGCTTCACAGACAGTTTATAGTGCCAGGCATACACCTGGCTGCTGATCCAGTTACTCCTCACCTGCAACTAACCACTAAAAAGCACACAGGTGTACGCTTCACGTCACACTTCATCCATTTTATATTCAGTTGTGAAAGAGAAGCTGGTTCTTCCAAGAGGAGGCTGCATTTAACTGAAGGCAGTAAAAAGATATACAGCAATTCCTGCGAAGTACATTGCGTGGGTGCATAGAGACAACACGTAATTAAAACTGCTAAGGAAGAGTCAACTGAGGAAAAAATTTCACGCAGCCCCTAAGAAAACGTAAGGACCAGAAACTGCGAAGTGCCAGCGGCACTTGCACAGAGCCGGAACCGCAGTTACCCTCGCTGAGGCGGCTCCCTGCCCGCTGAGGGGATGTGCCCTCCAGGGCCACCCACCGCCATCTTGGGCGCTGCTTCTGGTGGCAGCAGGGCCAGGGCAGGGGGGGGCACTGCCGATCGCCTGGAACCTTCTGGAAGGTGGCGGCTGGGTGGCGCCTGAAAGGGGTGGGTGCAGGCAGTGTGGCGTGCGCTGTGCCCCTGAGGTGTGTGGGGAACCCCGGTGGGCGCTTGTGTATGCAGTTAGGAAATTCTCCTCTTTATGTTTTGAAACTTTTTTTTCCCCTCAAGCATTATTTTTAGATTTAAGAGCTCTGCTTCTTGTTTGAAGGGTTTTGAGTAGTGGAAGCAAGGGGATAAGAGGTTATATTGCGAGTTGTTAGGAGCCTGTGGGCTGTGCTTAAACTAATCCAGCTGGGCTGCTTTTCCTGTGGAGGAGAGCAAAGGGAGAATGTCCTAGGAAGGATTGCTGAGGTAGGAAAATATTTCTTTGAGATTAATATTAATTGGTAATTGTTATGTGCGTAGTATGGATGCTCGTGTCTCTATTGTTCTGCCTTATTGATTTCTTTAATGCGTCCGGTATATTTTCCTTTCAGATTTGAGACAGGGGCTGCTGTTCCTTCCCTCGTGGAGAGGGAGGCCCTGGCTGCCCGAAGCCTGCTCAGGATCAGGTGCTAAATCAGCTGAGCAAGCAGGTGGATAAGCAAATGGCTCATGCATGGGTTTACGAAACCGGCAGCATGTGCTTACTTTGTCACTATAAAAGTGTAATGGAGGCTTTTGTTTAGTGGGAGATAGCCCTTTTTATGTTGGAGTGGCTCTGGTGGAGGAGGAAAGCAAATGTCTTGAGGTGAGCTGAGCCTGATATGGGAGAGGAAAATGTTCAGGTGCTGGTGTTAATGGCAGTGAGGTGCTGGGGCGGTGTGGTGATGGCTGAGAAGTGATGATGCCATGTCAGGCAGACGAGTGAGAAATACTCTTGCTGTTCGGGAAGGAAAACAAGTGCTCTATTGCTGGCTTAGGTGTATCAGATAAAAGTCAGGATATGTTCCTTGTCCTTGTAGGTGACTTTCATTTCAGTGCAGTTGAGGAAAAAAAATCTTAACTTGGTATAAATGGAGAGAGAGAGCACAACCTTGAAGGAGAAAAATAAATAATTCTCATATTTTCTCTCTTCTGGAGTAGCTGGAGATGGAATTTAATATCAAAACCCAGGAAAGAGGGTCGGAGAAAGTGAAAGTTCACTAAGATGAAAAGTCCTCTGACAATGGAATTTAAGTGATTTACTGTCTTGTTTAGAAGATAATCAGTTTGAGTGCAGGCATGAGAGCACTGTTCAAAGATTGGAAATTGAAGTGTGACTAACCTTATCTGAGACATGAGGTAGGTTACTAAAATTGGCAAATGCCTGCACATGGCTGGTGAAAAAAAGTGTATTCCAAGTAGTATTAGAAACAGCAGCTATTCAAAACCTGATTCTTGGCATTCTGTGAACTTAATGTGCCTGTTAAAGCCTGGCTTTACTTTGCACTTGTGTTGAAGTTAAAGAGTAAAATTTGTAAGATGACTTTACTTATTTTGGTCCTTCAAGTTACAGGGTCACGGAGTCCCTTTGTGAAATAGCTGATGAAGTGGATTTTTATGTGTGCTTTTAAGACATAATCAGACAGACAGGCCTAGAACTGTGATCAAAGGTTTTTGCCATGACAGTAACTCCCTATTCTCTACGTAGGCCATAATTGAGGCTTATTTGGTGAAAGCGGAAAGGCTCTTTTGTTCTGATCTCAAAACATGCAATACAACAAATAATGTATACCTGTCAGAAACTTAATACTTCCGTAAGCCTCAGGTATTTGTGCCAAGCAACTAGCCTGTGTGCAGGCTAACAGAGCATTATGCAGTGTAAGCAGTTACTCTTTTGGAGAAGAGGGAACTGACATCTCAAAAGTGGACTTTGCATTGCATTAACATATGCTAGTTGAGCCATACATCAAGTTACGAAATCAATACAGCTTGTAGGACAAAAAGCTAGTACCATCACACAGTGTTAGCCAGCAAGGAAAATCAAGTTTCATCTTAAGAGTTGCTTATTGCACATAATTAGGCTAATGTATATAAATCTACAAAATACTGCCTACTTTTATTAGGCAGAAACTGCTTTAATTGGAAGGTGCACTTTCAGCTGCAAGGAGTTGAAAAGCACTAAAATAACAGGCTTGAATAGCTAAAGCTCTTGTGTAACTGAGAAATCATTTTCTGTGAAATAAATGAGTTCTGTGCTGATTTGTCCCCCTGTTGTGGTGTGTTGTGGTTTGTGTTTTGGTTGGGGTTTTTTTTTTTGCAGCTGTCACTGTAGGGTGTGAGGTTTCTTTTGCTGTTTGTTGAAAATGCTATCCTACAGCTCCTCAATCAGCTTTTAATCTATCTTGAGATGCTGCTTTTAGAATTGGGAGAAGTGACTATGAAAGATGACTTTGGTCTCCAGGATACTCACTATTGAATGAGGTATGATAAATGCTAGGGACAGGCATCTACATGGGTGATGAATGGGGCATGAGGTGCTTTATTGCAGGTTGTTTTGCTTTCATGAGCAGTGGATTCACATTAACTAGCTGAATGTAGAGGGCATGCTACAACATACATAAAAATATATACTAAACCTTTCGGTCTCCTCAGGTTTACCCTGGTTGCTCTCACCTAGGGTGTTGATGGAGATGAAGGAAGCACAAAGGAAACTCCTGTTCCTAATGGAATGTAGCACCTGAAAGTATTGAGCTCCTAGCAGCAGTGGCAATGGGAGCCTGGTGAGAGGTTTTTCTTATGAAGTAGTTAATTACTCTTTGCACAGAGAAACCAGGAAGGGTATTAGCCCTTCAGGAGGGAAGTAGTTGAAGAGCCTAGTTACTGTTGCAGATAACAGTTAAAAGTATAATTGTACCTTTAGTCAGGAAATGCACTGATCAAGTTGTACTGGGGGTCACGGTTAGGATAACTATCATGAAAGGGCTGTGCTACAGAGAGAAAAATGAAATTAGATGTAATTGTGTGTACTAAATGTTCTCATCCCCAGAAATAAGTGAAATGATCTGGCTTTCTGTCAGAAATAGATCAGGTTGTAGGCTAAGAATGTAACAGGACTTCTGATGATCCACAGATGAAAGGTTTTGCGCATGGTTTCTTGTCTGATTCTTTGGTCTCTTCTGTTTATTTAAAAGCAACTTACCATCTATGCACCTCTGCTTTCAGCCAGTTGCTGTGGCCTTAGTCTGCTCCGATGCATGCAATGTGACAAGAGCTCCTCTTCTTACAACTGGGGAGCCTGCATTTGGAGTTGCTCTTCCCTCCTAATTATTGCTTCTTTCTTGTAAGTACTGAGCTGATTGTTCCATGTATATGTAGTCAAAAATAGTCTGGAGAGCTAGAAAGAAGAACAGCTTCCCTATCTGCTTTGTTTTTAGAAGCTGTAAATTGGGAAATTTCTAAACGCTTGGCTTAACAATGTATTCTTGTATGTGTGATAAGCTTATGTCCTTGCTTTTCAGTTTAGGGCTTGAATACTGATAAGTCAGTTTTGCAGTGCTTTTAATGAAGTCCTGGTCCTTCAGAGGACTTGAGGCAAGCTGCATGTAACATTTTGCTCCCTTTAGGAGGGAAACCACAACAAATACATGAAGGTCTTTTTACAGGGATCTGGAGAATAGGCTGAAATAGCTGAGAGAATGGCCTTTTTGGGCTGCCTTCTTGCAGTGAGGGAATGCAGGTCTTGTCACAAGTGGTTGAAGTGCTTGCTGGATCTATGGCTCTTGATGGAGAGTCGCACCTTTTCTGGGACACAGCTGTCATGCCTTGCTTTGTGCCTCAGGCTGTACAACAACAAATGCTAAAGCTTGCTGCTAGTTCAAGGTCTTAAATGCATGATTGGTAGGTGACTGACCACAGCTGCATCTCTAGTACTAAATATTTGGGGACCTGGTCAGGTGTTGTACCAATGATTTGTTGTTTATCTTGCCAATTGTGATCATTTAATAGGGCGATTACTGGGCAAAGTATACACTGGAGAGCAGTTATGACTATGTAGAAAGCTTGTCTTGACACATGCTCCTTTTCCTTCATGCTTGCAGAGACAAGAACCAGGCTGCTGGGAAAGCTTGTAATGTACTGCAAGCCTAAGTGCTAGGAATGTTGAGCTCTTTGTAGTCAAGGACAATTTTTCCTCAATGCTAGTGGCTTTAATTATGAATATCATGCTATAATGGAAGGTAGGCAACAATCCCTAAGTTTAGTGTCAGCTAGCTGTAGGAATCAAGTAAAACATGAGCAATACTTGCTGTAATACTATTGGACATCAAGTTCAAGTTGACTTTTACTCTTATCCAGATTTCTCATCCCTCAGAGTCCGCAATCTTTGGCTCGCATCTTCTCTTCCTCCTTTGTCACTGTATTGAATCAGAGTGGTTTCTTGGGGTTTTTTTGGTAGGGTAGAGGATCACCATGTTAGTATATTAAGGTGTAGGCTGGAATGGAGGTTTTGAAGAGCAGGATACAAATGTTAGATCATAGGCTTATGTTGGTACCCCAGAATCATCTGTCACACTGAAAGCATTTAATGCTTGGTGCACATGCAACTGTGGCAGCTCTTTCTGGAAAGGTAAGCCAGCAGAGTATGCCTTTAGAAGGCTCCAAACAAAAGACTTCAGAGGGAGCCTTTAATTTTTGTATTGACCTTTCAGGTGCCCCTTAGGAGTCAGAATTTAGGTGCTTGGGTTTAGACACCAAATTTTACACTTGATTAAAGTCCTTGAAGCAACAGTAAAGAACAATGTGTTCATATTGCAGAATGGCAGCTGTGAATGAAACTACTTTGTTGTGATGAATGTTGCATACAAGTGTGGCATTTATTGACAAATTTTAATTGGCTTTTGAAGGACATTATTATAGGTGGAGACCTATATTTTCTCCTTCAAGGCACTTCATAAGTAAATGCACATAACTATGGAGGCTCTGTACCTTAAGCAGCTGTAGTTTCAGTAAATGCACTGTATACTTTGTTCATCTGTGAATAGTAATTGAGTCCTGGACTGCATTTATAGTGCTGAGAGAGTAATACAACTACCATGATGTATAATAATGCTTAAGAGCTCCAGGGAGGCTCATTTACATGATAGTGTGGGAAATGGTCTTGCCAGGAATAAGAATTAAGAGGCTGGTATTGTGTGAATTACAAAATGGTTTTCAGGTGGGGAAACTCTGAGTGAATAAAGTTATTGGGGGGAGGGGAAAGTAGGTTTAAAATTATTGTTTGAAAGCTGAGTTACCTTTAATTTTTCTTTTGCTTGACTTGGGATAAGGGGGTTCTCTTTCCTGTGTAGATACTTAGAGGCATTAAGTTAACCTTTAGAGAACTGGATGCTTGTTCTGTTTCTAAAGGCCCTGACCATCTAGCTTCACTGAAGGGAATCCCAAGTGAATAACTCCAGTGAGAAGTGCAGACTCTTTCCAGGACTCTTAATGTGATCAGCTGGGAAGGAGGAATTTTGTGCAATGAGTTTGCATTTTCTAGGCATGATCTCAGTTTGTATTTGTTCATCAGCTTGATGTCTGATTTCGCTTGTGCTGCTTTGATAATCTTGAAGAGTTTTAGTTTTGTCCTAGTTCAGATTTGCTGATATAGGGCTTGACAGTCTTCATAAGCTCACTGATACTTTGCAGGGATGATGAGCAAAGTGGTGCCAGGTAGGTTATGACAGAAAGGTGGATCAGAGGAATAAGATGCACAGGTATTCAGTGATAGGCATGGAATACAATTTCAAATTTCAAAGTCTAAACTTGACAGTGTGGAATGATTTGGGCTTTCATATTTTCTTGGTACTTATTCATTCATTCTTTCACCTGTGTCCTAGGCATTTTCTGAGAAAGTAACTTGGATGGTTTAGTCGCATCATTTGAGTAGATTATTAGGTGGGGGGGTGGGGGTGGTGCAAGGGAACTTTGACTTACTGTCAGATGGGAGCTGTCAAATGTCAGTGAAGAGCAAATGCTCAGTGCATCTGACTGAGTACTCTGTGTAGACTAATCAATATCATGTATTGATTTCCTCTGGAAAGAATGAAGGGTGGTAGGAATGGACCAAGCACTGGATGGTAGGAAATGTGCTTAGAGATGAACTTGTGTTTTGTCTTTTTGCATCAGTTTGCTATTGTATCTTGCATGAGCAATACTCCTTTGTAGAAGACTGAATATGGCTGTTGGGGGGCTTAGCATGTGCTGAGCCTGTTTGTTCAACTTGTGTCTAAAAGATCATAAACCGGCACTGTTGCCTCTTGGGGTTGTTTGAGAAAAAAACAGTAAGTTCTCTAATTCTGCCAGCACTGCAGAGATGTGATTCCTTTCCCTTTCAGAAGCTATCAAGCAATAGTGATGTATCTGTGCCTTCAAGAATAAAGCTCTTGAGCTTCATTCCGATAGGTAGTGTGGTCCCCAGACCATTTTTGCCTAGGGTTTTTTGGCTTTTGGAAACTGTAAGGCATCTGGGTGTTTTCCTGCAAAACTTGCCATTTTCTGTGCTTTAATCTGCTTCAATGTAGGATGAGGTTTTTTTTGCTGCTATCCTGGGTTTGAGAGGCCTCGTTACTGGTATAGTCCTTCGGGTGCAGGTGTTCCCTGTTCTGTACTGGAATGTAAAGAATAATCACTCTCTAGGGTATTTTCTGTCCTCAGTTGAAGCATTTGAGTTCTGAGTGCTCTGAATGCTTTTGTTTATCTAATGAAGTGTGGAAGTTGGGTAGTTAAACATTCTCTAAGATTAAAAATAGTTGCATTTTGGCTCCCTGTTTGTGCCTTCTAATTTTAGTGTAACAATACCACAGAACAGTTTGGTCGGTTTCAGCAAGGCTATGAGATGAAGGAGGAATTTGAAGCAAAAGTGGAAACATCTCCTCTTGGTGGAAAAGGCAATTGCTCTGTCTGAATAAGCTCATCTGTTTGGCCCTGGCAAAAACCTTTGCCTGAAACTTAGTAGAAAAACTTGGTTAATTGGGTGGGAGGTGTAAGAAGCTCCTTGGGGAGCAATGATGCCTTGTACAATAAGGGACAGAGTCAAGATGCCTACATCATTTTCTCTTGAAATGAAGAATTGCAGCCGCCTTGTCTGTTTCCTTCTTGTTTGACTATATTGGAAAGAATTTAATGAGTCTGTGGACCTTATCCTACTGACCAGTCTGTGGTATTCTTTCCGCACACTACTGTTGAGATACAGTACAAATTTTTTAACAGGTTGTCATCTGAAATGTTGACGTAAATGCGGAGGGTTAGAGCTGATTTTTCCAAGTACTCCCAAGCTTCATTTAAAATCAGGAATCTAAGGGTGGGTATTTACAAATATCAATTTTCCAAGGCTCCTTGTGTAGCTGGAGAGACGAGCTCCTGCAGAAAATGATTTGCAACAGTCCTGCCTTAGACTTGGTTTCTGACTGCAGAGTTTGCCTCAATTGGCTTCTGTAGCTGAAGTTAGCCCCTGTGCACGCTCCCAGATGTGTGCTGAGCAGCTCTGAGCAGCTGATCCATCTTATTCATAAAGCATACTGAGATTGTGTGAAAGATGCTACTGGAAAGCTAAGTATTACTATTGTCTTAAGTTGATGTTGGTACCTCTGTGTGTCTGAGGGGAATGCACTGTTTGAGCATAAAGTGACTCGGTGGTTTTCCTGCCCTTAAAAGATTGCAGCTTTTACAGCTGCACTATCTTTGTTTGTAAAAATATATTGATCCAGCAACATCATAATTTTGAGATATGACTTGTCTCATTAGCTAGCAACTGGAAGTTGCTGTAGCAATCCAGTAAATTAGTGTAAGTACAGGCAGAGGTAGGAATTGCCATCTGGCCTGGCAAGTGGCTGATTCAAATGTTTATGTGGATGTGTCATGATGACAGAATACCAGGTGCTTTAATCAGGGCTGCTTGCCCATATGCATTTAAACATTCATGTGTGCTTGGGCATGTTTTACCTGGAAGAACCCCCAGATTTTTATTGCCTGTATATATTTGCTATTGGAGAGCAGCAATTTTTGGAAAAGGGCTGTTACCTGAAACATCTTGCAAATGAAAGACCATTAGGAAAAGGAGACTCAAGTCCTTGACAAGCTGAGGGGCAAAACAGTAACTGCAAAACACTGGAGATATATTTAAAGTTTTAACAGGATGTTGTTAAGCCTTTTGGTGCTTTGTTCCATGCTGTACTTGGTTGGGTGAGAACTGATAATGTCATCTGCCATTTAATTCTGGGCATTCCTCTGCCCCTCAAGACTGTTCCAGTTTCTGTTTTGTGGGGTTCTATGTGTAGTGGTGTGAAGTTAACAGATGTTTCCAGCAGAATCCTTTTGAAATCAGCTGTATGTGCTGTGCCATATTGCTGTAGAAGCCTTTTCATCGTTGGAAAGCAGAGGTCTCAAATCTGAGCCACTCCTAAAGCATTGGCTGAGATTTTTTTTTAAAGATGCTTAAATGTACCTGTGTAGCCGTCTCCTCTTGGTTTCAGTGAGTGGTGAAACCTTGTAGTTTACCTGTCTTTTAGTAGCCAAAAGCCAATAAAACACAACCCAAGTTTTATGTGGCATGTCACACAGTGGCAAGCTTTGGGATGCTCTAGTAATCTCAAGATGACTTCTAACCTCACTGGGAACAGCAGGGTGGGACATGATTTGAGGTGTACTTTCCTGTGCAAGTATTTTTTTGAGCTGTAATAATTGTCGGTATCATTGGGTTCAGCAGCAAAAGTGCTCTCCCATGAGGCCATTACTTGAAGGGAAGGCACAACTAGGCCCTTAGATGACAGTCAAATGAATACTGCTATTGACTGAACTGTCAAAACTATCTACCAGAATCTAGACCATCTGCTGCCCAGTTGATGGATTTATTGTGGACAGAAGGTCAAGAGTCCCAAGATTTGTTTGTGGGGGTTGGCATCTCATAGCCTTGGATCACTTGAGAAAGCTCTGAGGTCACTTACAGCCTTGCTCTTTGGGAGGAGATGGTGGAAGGATTCTGCCTGTGGTTCTTTGTAGCCCATGCTTGAACCAAGAGATTGTTATTTCACGTTGCAGTGACTGAGGGCTTAGAGTGAGAGGTCACTTTCTGATGCTTGCTGTCACAAAACCGTTTCGTGCTGTTGCTCTCCCCTGATGGGGAGGAACAGCAGGGTTAGGCTAGGCTCACAGCTTGCCAAGCTGTTTAGACCTTCAGAGGCTGTAATTCAGTGATTGTAGCCAGTGATGCAGTTGTGTGTGCAAATGCTCTAATAGCTTAGAGATGCTTTTAAACATTTATCACTCTTTCACTGCCACCCATGTCACTCTTAACAAATTTTTGTCATTGTCATCATTTTGATTTCGGTGATGGGAGAACAAATAGCTGGAGGTAAGTGAGGGGAAATTCACTGTATTTTCAGAAAGCGGTTGGGGGTGTGAGGGAAAAGGCAACTGTGCCATCTCAGCTACTTCTGCCTAGTAAGCTAGTACTCCAGGATAACTGGGGTCTGCTCCTGGTGGCTACTAGCAGAAGTGTAGCAGGCTATAGTCAAACTTTCCCCTCATCCCTAGGAGCTGAATGCTGATGGGGCTGTACCTGAGCTGGTGGTGCTGGAAGAAGTAAACATGAAGATGCCTTGCAGCAACTCCAAGCTTGTTTGGGAGGTTCATGTTTTCATGTGCTCTAATATTGCCAAAATGACTTGAAACTCTGTGTAGCTGAGTCTTGGGTTTTTCATCTTCTTTTCAGTTATACAACAGCACTGTGCCATTCAAAGCAGGAAGGTTTTGGGGTTGAACTGGGTACCCTGTCCTTAAAGGGAGTTGTCCTAGCTAGAGCTGTCAACGCTGCTGAAGTCAACACAGGTCAAAAGCTAACAGGGTTGCGCAGCGTACTTGTGCAGTTTGTACTCTACAAAACAGGATTAATGGCTGCTTGCCAGTTGTGACACTCTGCCAGACAACCCGCGTTACTGGTCCTGTGCTGTGGCACATGCTAACGCCTGCAGTGTTGTCTACAAAGGGCAACAACAGTAGCCTCCTTGGGGAAACGGAGATGGGAATGTGTAAGGTCTGCCAGAGAGAAGGCACTGCTGACAACTCTGAACTGACTGCTGAGACGACTAAAAGAACCCAGGTAATGTTACGTGGAAATCAAAGGTTTAACTTGGGTTGCCACGTATGTAGAGGGGCAGCGCAGGGTAAAATGGTGCTGTTCCCACGTCAGCTTTGTGCTGCTGTGGATTTGGATGCAGATTTTGAGATGGGGTAGAAATGATGATGCTAGGAGGTACCTTATGGGTGAAAAAGATCAACTGTTGTATCTTAACACGTCTCCAGCAAAGAGCCTGCCAGCCTCCTGTACCTTTCTTCTCAGGATTTGTGGTGTATGGGTAAGCTGGCTAGGAGACCTCATGCTGCTCTGGCAGCCAGTCCCTGAAACAGGTTTCTGGTGTCAGGCTGGCACAGTGTTTATGCCTGTGGTAGCTGGGTAGGGGGGCCAAGTAGAAATATTTCTTCTACCTGACAAGTGCCTGAATAAGCCAATCATTATACAAGTGAACAGCACTCAACATTGCCTTCTGCTGTACTTTTGTTAATTGGATTGTACAAACATCCCATAATATGCAAGGTCTGTTTTCCTACTGGGTTTCTTAGTCTTTCAGCTCCCTTTGTGTTTTTCTCTTCTGAAACTATCATATGCTGGGATAATGTAGATTCCCCTCCTTTGACCTGATCTCCTGATGGCTAAATTCTTAAAGGGCTTGCCTGAGATGAAATTAGACAGAAACTACATTCTTCTGTGTTTAGATGGCCTAAAGGCTACAAGAGAATAACAATTTTCTGAAAATAATACTAAGGGGTGGACAGCTTTGTATGAGCATACCTTGCAGTGGTTGTGTGAGCATCGTAGAAGGCCTTTGTGCACTTAACATGGGGTTGGGAAATAAGTTCGTATTTTGTAGCCTTTTTTTTTTGAAAATTTTTTCAGTGTCTTGCATGAAATAGTGTTGATAATGAAAATTACAGGTGCACTTGCTCACCACTGTAATGTGAATAGTAGTAAATAGATACCTCTGCTCCAGGAATAATATAGAATATACAGGTGTAATGTTTGCCACCACTTCTGGCCTTAGTCATATGTGTTGAATGTGGCTGGTGTGCATCTCGGTGAGCTGGTGGTTGCATGTGTATGAAACTTCCCACATAGCTTAAAATTGTGGGCGTGTTCATCGAAGTACATTAGAAGTTGGGCAAAATGGGTTGTTTCTTCTTGGAGCAGTTTGTTCAATGCTGACAAGTCATTAAGTGACAATGGACCTGTTGAAGAAAAAAAGACTTATTTGGGATGTGAGCAGTCTGTGAGAGATGGTCCCAGTTTATGTTTGCTAGCAGCCAAGAATGCTGCATGAGACACAGGCTAGTTTGGCACCCATGTGAGAGGTGCCTGTACCTTGTCTCTGTTGGGTTTGTGCACCACGTCCATACTTAGTGCAAGTCTCTTGAAGGCTGATTCTGAACCGGGGTGCATCTGTGGGGGTTTTTTTGGAGGTGTTTGGGGTTTTTTGTTAGAAACTATGGATATCATAGCCTGGGATGTCTTGCTGTAGAGTTGTCTAGAGCATGCTGTGAGCTACACACTGTTTTGATTGTTGTGGATGGTTTAAAGTTCAAGTCCACTTAAAAGGATTGCTAGAGAGAAGGTTTTTGTAGAGTATGTATGGCCTTCATATTTGTGCAGTGATTTTCATATTGCCTCTGATGGAGGATCACAACTTTGAAAGGGAGTAAAAATGGTGAGGGTTTTATTGTTTTTGAGGGGATGTTCTTTCTCTGCTGTGCTGGAGCAGACCTGACTTAAGCCAGAGGTTTTCTTTGGGCCTTGTACATATTCCTTTAAGACCTGAAAGAATGAATTGCTGAACTATTTAGTGGTGATAGGGAGTGGTCTTGCAGAAAATAGCCAGCTTTGCTTATGATGTACTGAAACACTTCCTCTCAAAATATTGCAAAACCAAAAAATGCCAGTCTCCTTGTTAGCTAGGTCAAGTAATAACAAGTAGTTTCTAGACATAAATGAAAAACTGCAGATGCTAAACCTTCATTATTATTCACACAAACCTGTCTTTCCTTCTGCTCAACATTTAATGGTCCGGTAAGCAGGACAGTAGCATCCTAGAAAGAAGGCAGTCTCATCCCAGCCCTCCATTCTTTACGCTCTGTTGAAGTGCTTCTATTAATAGATAGGACAAGGGCTCCTGTCCCAGTCTCTTGCTCCCTCATTAGCATGCTTTTAGTTTTTCAACAGAGCTGGCTGATGTGCTCATTGGACCCTGAAGGATTTGTTCCATGTCAGATGCAAGATGTGGGTATAAACAGAAGATATGCCTCAAACTTACAGAAGAATTCTCACAGGGATGATGGTGAAAAACAGCTAAAGATATGTTGGTGTCCCTGTCTTGCATACCGAAGGGATAGCTCTTTTCATGGTGTTTTTGACTAGGATGAAACAGTTATTGGTGGTGCTTTTAGGTGGAATGGTTGATCCTTTCTTCAGTTTTCCAGTTTTAGTGGTAATGGAGAGGCTTGCTGTTTGAGATCACCACAACAGAAATGGCAGAGCACTGTTGTGAAGGTAAAAAGACTAAAAAATAAAGATCTGTAAGCAGTTCCTGCAGTTTATCTTTTTTCTATGGAGAGGGAAGAATTGTTCAATATTTGCAGTGGTGCAGAAGCATGAAAAGGCATTAACCTGAGCACTTTATTGTCCAGATCCTCATCCAAGGATCATAAAACATTATCCAAAGGTGAATTAGTAATATGTCTGTTTATAGCTAGCTGAGGAAGCAGATGTGACACACTGCTGGGTCTGTGGGGAAAAGAACTGCTAGGTTTAAAGTCAGTGTAAGGACTGCCCTGCTATGTAAGAATAATTTGGTGTTTCGTACTGTTTTCTGTGTGTCTGCTATTGGTCAAAGGACTTAAGTACTGTGGAAAAATAAACCTTAGGTGAGGGCTGGCAGGAGTTCTCTGCAGTTACAAAGTTTTGTTTAGGAACTACACATGCCTAGCTTTTAAGAATGCCACAACTTAAGGAATATTCCTGCAGGAGTGGATGGAAGATGAAGTGTTTCATACTTACTTAAAATTGTGTTTTGAACTACCCAAATGATAATTATAATGCATTATTCAGAAAGTGCTTTGCAAAAAAAAAAAAAAAATTATCTTAATTGTTAGTGTGTCTGTTCCTTGCAAATGATTAGTTGTCAGTCATAAATGCTATTATTTTCCTTTGTGAGCTTAGGAGTTGCTCTAATTAAGAACTGTATGAGACTAAAACTAGCTGTACTTGATGGAGGATTAGGGCTTTTGGGCATGCTGTGCTTACCAGCTCAAAAATGTGGTTGACAGCATGACATAGGGCTGTTTTGTCATGGTGGAGCCTGAAAACGTGTGTGCATGCTAGAGAGCCCCATGACTATATGGGCAGGACTGACAGATAGTGGCACCAGCAGGGGAGAGTTTAGAATTGAACCGCAACAAAGCAGGGAGAAAGTATTTTTAGCATTAGCTCGATGTTTCTCCTTGGCCTTTTGGAAAGGGAAGATTGGCGAGAAGATCAAGAAATGGTTTTGTTGCTGAAGCAAGACAGTTGTGGAAAGCTCAAGGTCAAAATTTTCTTTACTTCCCTGTCCCTGAAAAGCAAAAAGAAACCTCTGTCTTCAGAAATACAAGGGAGATGATTTCTGCAATTGCTTTTTAACCCAGATTTTCAGTTGGATTTTGTTTTGTAAGCTGATTAATTTCTCTTAAAGTACATAAAACTTTGGATTGCAGTAACTAATGTTCACATTGGGGAGGAAAAAAAGCATATTGTGACTGTAAGCTTATAAAAAATGTTACATTCTAATTGAGTTTTGAGGCTTGGGTCAGTTTTATCTATGTACTTCTGCATGGAAGTATGAATGAAACTGCGAACTTGGCATATGTGGGGACACTTGAAGCAAGACAGCGATGTTACTTCTCTGCCTCTGGAGTAGACTCCATGCCTTTTGGGTTCTTTACATTTCCTATTACGGTGTAAAGAATGTGGACTACGAAGAAGAATTCTCAAAAATCACAATGTGAGGTCTAAAGGTTGATGTACTCTATTCCTGCTTAGTGAACTGTTGTCTTATTTTTTTGGGCATCTCGTTTATCTTCGGTCTTGTCTTTGTTAGATTTAGCTAGAAAGTACTGTTGCAAGGACAGTATGCATTATGGGCAAGCTGTTTTCAGAGCTGCAGCGGTAGAACCTGCTAGCCCAAATGATTATTAGACTATGAGCCTGATGAATTTCTGTAGACAAAAAGGGAGAAAAGCAGCCTTGAAGGCTGCAAAAATACATCTCTTGATTTCAACATGTCATTTGTAGCAAAGCAAAGAGGTCATGGCAATAGCATGAAGGAGTAAGTGTTACAGGAATGCGGGGAAAGAGGAGCTGGTGATAAAGGATGGGGAAGATGCTGAGTCAAGGACTACAGAGAGGCTGGGTGAATGGAAGGGAACTGGTGATACAAGGAAGACTGTTGGGAAGGTTTGCGCTTTTTCAGGAGTGGAAGCCATTCAGGGCTTATGTAGAGGAAATGTTGGACTGGATGAGAACCAGCCTGAAGGGGCCAGATTTCTACCTTCTTGGGCCCAAACTGGCTTTTGAGCAAAAGTTTTCTGAGCATGTGTTGTGTGACAGATCTGAAGCGATACCTCTGCTTTAAGTGTGTACTACATTGTATAGCTATAGCAGAGGTGATACGTGAATTTTCTGCTCTCATACTTTCTCCTGAAGCTGCCTTCCCAGGTTAGAAAGCAACTCAAAACTTGCGGCTTTTAGGCATGAAAGGATTCACTCCCAGTCCCACGGGGCCCAGATAGGCTAACAAGTCCGGTGCTTTTATGTAGGCTTATGTACAAACTTCTGTACAAAGCAGCTACTGTAAGGACTTGGAGCTCTCCATGGAGCTGTATTTCTTCTCAAGCTGGTAAAGTAATAATGTCTTTAAAGGGAGTAGCTGTCAACAAGCAAGCAGACTGTAACAAAATAGGTCGATATAGGAGAGGGTTTCTGTTGCTTATGCCTGAGATGAACCTCTGGTAATGTGAAAATGTTTTTCACTCTTCTAGCCGTGTTGTTCGTTGTCCAGGTGTTGCACTTTACAAGTGAAAAAGACAACTCATTTTACTGCTGGGCCTTTTTGTTTGCACTAGGAAGTGAAACAGCTGGGAGGAAGCTCACTCTAAGCTTTTACACAGTGTTTCTATGGAAACTGTCAGCTCTCCAGCAGGTTCTCCAAAGGGCACAAGCTGTGGATGCCTCTGAGTAATTGTTATGTTCACATGCTTCTGAAACTTATCCCTGGACACCAGCAGATCTCTGAAGTGGTTGCCTAGGTGACTGCATTTTCCATGTGGTGGACAGGAATAGGCATGTTAGCAATGCTAAGCAGTGCTTTCTGCAGCTCATGCATCTGTCTGTGGAGTATCTGCTGAAATCTTGGGGCCCTAGGTCCCTGTCTGGGGTATTGTCTTCCTAATGGAAGTTCTTAATGTCTGCAGAACTCTTTGGGGGCTTGATGTGTTCAAAAAGTTTTGTTTATGAATGAGGACTTAAATTAAGGAATTACTTCATGTCCTGAGAAATAAGAGACACTTCACTGAAAGTAATTTTTAAGTTGATCAATAATTTCTCTGCTGTCTTGAAAGGGTTAAATGCTTGCCTGAATACTACAAGCCTTATTTTGTTGTGACACTTCAAAAATGGTGACATATCTGGGACTTCCAGTGGTGTGCAACAGATGTTTTCCCCTTTGGTCCAATAAGCTGCTCTTATTCTGTTAGTTTTCCTCTGCTGGAGTTGATGCTGTCTGAGTTGCATGGGTTTATGGGGGAATATAGATGTTAGCTCTGAAATATTTGGAGAGATTTTTCTGAACACAATTACCTGTTGTGGTGTTCTGTTGCTGTATGGAATTGTACAGTTGTTGGATGTGAGCTTGAACATGGAGCAGACTTGATAGATGGTCAGCAGTGCTTGGGCAGAATGAATGTATGATGCTGTCATCACTATGAGCTAGTATTTCTAGGGGGTTTTGACTTCCAGATTGCAGCTGCACTTCTGATGGGGCTACCTATGCACAGAAATGCAGGGCAAGAGCCTAGAAGTATTTCTAGAGGTGACTTCAGACTGTGCTAAACAAACAAAAATCACCAGCAAGAATTTTTGCTATTCATAGGCTGTCTGATATAATTTCTACTGCATGGATAGATTTGTATATTGAAATGTAGCATCCAGTAGGATAAAAACCCATGGATGCTCACAAGGAGTGTAAGCTGAACTGGAAGGAGAGAAAGTGAAAAGACTGCTCTTTCCACTAAAACTGCAGCAGCAGTTTAGGGAGGCAGAGTGTGTTGTTCAAAGTTCTTGACCTGACATCTTCATTACAATGACTATAGGTACCTAGTCAGGTGCTTATTGACTTTTACTAAATTTTTTCAGCATGTTTGAAAGCAGCACCACTTGGGTACTGTCTGGGAAGGGAAAAGTGGGAGGGAGGGTGCAAAGCATGTCAGCTACTGAATCAGAAAACAAAGGTTGTCTTTAGAGGCTTGCCAGCCACAGACACAGCTGAATGTTTCGTTTGTAGATATCCCCATGTGACTGAGTTCCCATGACTTCCCTAAGAGGCTTCTGAGCATTTTGAGATAGGAGGGAGAGGAACAGAAGCTGCAACGAGAGTGAAGGCAACATGTCTTGTTACTTCATGAAAGACTATGGCATTGATCCAGGCAACCCCAAGAAGTTTATAGTAATTCATGCAAGCCCGTGCCTTTTAGCCGGTTGAATTGCCTGAAGGCGCTGAGGGCAGTTTGATCAGGGTAGTGTTTCCTTTCCTCTGAAGAGCACCAGAGTTCTGGTCTATTGCTTCTGCCTGCAAGGGCATGCTGGAACACTGCATGTCCATGGTCTGGTTCGGAATAGGAACGGAGCTTCCCGGTGAGGGATGAATCTGACAAGAAAAACAAGAAACGTGTTGCAGGGCTGCCAAATGTCTGTAAGCTGGCTGCGTGTACGGTGTGTGCTGGAATGCTTTTTCCACTGATGCTAGGATGAAATGTGGAAACTGATGTTCTAAGGAAGTGTTGTACCAGCTCTTGGTTATTATTTCCATGTGTTTAAAGAACTGAACAAACAGGAGTAGATGCTTTTTGGTGGAGTGGTCTTGAGTTGCACTGCTGAGGTGACTGGGCTTTGCAGTGGGAGTTGCAAGAGGTTGGAATGCTTTTAAAAAGTGGTTATGGAAAAGTTGTATATATTTTAACAGAGTTTTTAAAAATGGGGAAAAGTTACTTACAGTTGGGTAGAAAAGCAAGTTTCTGAAATTAATTGTATGAGCCTTAAAACTGATCACAGTTTAAAGGATATTGCTATAAAACAATTGGTGGGCAGTCCCATTGAATTCCATATTGGCTTCCTTCCTAGGGATCTATGGGGAGCTTTCTGTAAAAGGCTTAAGGTGACAAAGTTCCTTGTAGCTTCTCTATGGAATTGCAGTGAAGGAGAGCCTTCGGGGAAGTACTTAAATGCTGGGAGCTGAGGTTATTCAGCAGCTAGTAGAAAATGCTGAGTGACTGGCCCAGTCCCTTGCGAGTTCTAGTATTTGGCATGAATCACGTGCTTGGTATTACCAGTGTTAATAAATAAGGGTGCATAGTTCTCAGTTGAGAGCTGAAGCAGTCTTACAGCTGCTGTGGATTGGACTGAAGAATGGGTTTGTAGTTTCTGTGAACTTACGGAGGCTACCTCAGCGCCAAACAGCCTCTTTTTTTCTACTCTATACAAAGAAAGAATCTGTTATATGTGGCAGCTGAGGCAGCTTCTGTATCTTACGTGTAGTTGCAGACTGTAGGAATTGCATCATCAGGTTCTTCCCTAAGGTGAAACCTCCTTCTGGCTCTCCCTTGCTGAGGGTCAGGCAGAGGAGTGTGTTTGGGCAGTGTCTGTGAATACCAAGTTCCTAAATTGAAGTGGAGCCTCTTGCTGATGGTTGGCCCTCTGCAGGGGAAGAAAACTAACCTTTTCAAGTGGTTACTGTTCTACGATTCTCCTTGAATGGCCTTTTGCTGCTCATTCTATTCTACCTTTAACCAGTAAAGTGTTAAAACAGCACAGTCTGAGGAGCATTTCTGAGGCTACTTTGTTCGGTATGGGCCTTTCTTCAAAACTTCATTGGGGGGCTGCCTCTCAAAAGTGTGGGTTTGAGATAGCTGGCTTTCTGATGCTCATTAGGAGTCCTAGGAGGTACTGAAGGGTTCCCATTGTGCATTGAAGGATTTTTGGCAGCAGGGTTAGACAAGGTACCTAACCTTTTGTCATATTTTGCCCCAAATTCTTCATAAGAGGCACTTGCAAAGTGGTTCTGTAATGAGATGCTTCCAACACGCATGCAGTTGTTAATGGTGACCCTTACTGACAAATAGGAAAATTGGACACAGGGTTTATTCCTGTGGAGTTGCACAAGGCTTGGATTAAGGCTACCAGGCTCGCCTTTTGCATACCTTGACTTCGTTGTGCAGTAGGTGTTCATCCTTTGCATGGTTAAAATGAGTATGTGAGTGTGCTGCAGCAGGGAGTTGGCCGTTAAACCTGGGACAGGGAAGGGTATGTTGGTTGGGTTTGTATAAGCAGGACTTGCATGGAGGGAGGACTGTCCTTCTGCCTTTTACTGGCTCTGAGAGAGCTTAGTTCTGGCAGGGCCCATTAATTTTTAATTTAGTCCTCTCTATGCTGCACTGCTATTGTGGTTTATGAGGACATTATGTTGAAATGAAGGCCTGTAAAACAGAATTTTAAAGTTTGAAAAAGGCACAGTCATTATACATAATATGCAAGCTGAAGTAGAAATGAGGGGGTATTTATAGTACAGCTAATATTGATTGTTACTTTTGTGATGTCATCTTTTACAGGTCAACTGAAAAGTAAGGTACAATAGAAGCCAGAAATCCCCAGATATTAAACTAATATTAATAAGAAATCTTAAAACTTTTAATTTCAACTGCTGGTTTTGCTTTTAAAATGGTTTCTTGTATCACGTCGTTGATACAGCTTTATGTTATTGTGAGGAAGGATATAATTTGCTCCCACTCCTATGGAAGCCCGTGTACTTTATCAAAGTCAGAGCTAGGAGGTCCAGCTCTCTGAAAGTAAAGAACATACTGCAAAATAACACTTTTTGGTTAGCAGTGCTGCTGTTAATCCATTAAGTTATTCTTGTTTTGTGCAGATACATATAAAAAATGCTAAAGGGTGGTACCCTTTCCCTGCCCTAGGCTTTTTGCCATAAGTTGACAGGGATTTGGGGAAGGCTGGGGAGATGAGCTGTAGCCTCTGTGCTTTGGGGACAAGAGTAATTCTAGGCAGTAAATACTGCATTAGACCAAGTAGGTATCTCAGACTTTCAGGCTTGTGACTTAAAGCATGCTGGATTACAGGGAGAAGTGAATGGATTTTGGTCTGAAGCATGGCTGGGCTACAGGAAGCACAGTAGTAAACTTCTTGCAATCTTGCTAGAGATAGTAGATGCCTTCTAACTACTCTTATCCAGTACAGACTGAATTGCAAAAGCCTTTTTTAAAGGATCTGTGAGCTGGGTGAAAGGAAGCTGTGGTGTGGGGAAGAAGCTTCAGTATTTTACCATCCTTATTTGCTGTGGTTTAGGTCCTCAGTGCTGTCTGAGCAGTCAGCTGACAGCTCAACTGTTTCTTAAATAATTGTGTAATGATTATGCTTTGAATTGCTGAAGAGGAGAGCTAATGGATTAAGAATTTTTAAGATATCTGTACTTTGTGTACCTAGAAACTTGCACGGTGAAATTCTGATTGCTTTGGAGCTAGTGACTTTCCAGGGCTTCAGCGTCTCATGCAGAACATGCAAGCTGAGAAACAGCTTATATTGAAATAGGCTATTGAGCCAGTCCATTCTCTTCATCTGAAGATAGTTTGCATTGGATGAAGGACAAGATTGGGCTTTGTTTTCTATACCTTGACATGACAAAACAGCTGACTGAGTAAATAAGGAGCTTTGGGAACAATGCTCTAGAACTGGCTTATGTGTTTGTAGGCAGGCTGAAAAAACAATTTGACTTGTGGCAAGACTTGCTCTTGCACACTACCTGAAGAGCTCAGCATATGAACCAGCTCCAGCTGTCTTGCTCTTGTTCATGAAAAGGCTGCTGCCACGCAGGGTGACTGATTTGGAAGGCTCCTGCAGCCTGAAAATTGCAGCATCTTCAATCCCTGAAGCTTCCCTCCCTCAAAAAAACACAGAAGATAATGAAAAGTTGATGAAGCACAGGAGGAAGTTTCTAGTCAGCAGACTGCAGTGGTGGTGAATCGGATTTGCACAGCTCACTAACCTCCTAAGTGTTTAATAAATCCAAGAGATCTGTTCCAAGGATAAGGTGGCCCTGGTATCTAACCAGACAGACTCTACCTGCTGTCATCTTTCTTAATACTGACCCTGCACAGCAGGACCAATTATCCAGCTAACAAAGTGGAGACAAGTGTCTCCTTTTGTGCCACCTTGTCCCCTGAGCTAAAGGTATTGTGGTTGCCATGGCAATATTGCTTCAGATACTGATAGCAGAGTGGTTGTGATTAAGTGACTGAGGATTGGGTGTGTAGGTTTTTCTCCTCCTTTTTTGTATCGATTTTCTTGGTTAATCATGTGATCTTGCATTGACAGATTGAGGAATTACTTGCGGTGGTAAATTGGCAAGTTGAAAATGTAGTAGGTCCTAAAGTCACAATTGGTAAATGAGTTGCTGTGCTGGGTAAGATAGCTGTGCATAAATATCTGAAGGGTTTATTTGAAACCCTCTTGCAGCTGCAGTGCAGGGGATGCATTTTGGGGGTTTTCCTGCAAGCTTGCTTTTTAAGCTGTCATACCTCCTTTGTGCAGGTGATGTTCTGGGTTTTGGTCTAAGAATTCGTGTATGTTGCTCCTGTGACTGCTGCTGGCCACAAAGTCGTAGATCTAGGTAAATGAAGAGTTACGAAGCTGAGACCTTGCCAGGAAAGGGTAACTGGGGAGCTGATAGAATCAGACAATTGATGTCCTAATTGGCTAGCTAGTGGCAGGAGGCCCAGCTGGCATCTCAGAAGTGGTCTTGAGGATGAGCTGCTTGTTTCTCCAGGTAGGATACTCCCTATGGAGTGTGTGTGGACACACTTTATTTTTGGAGAAGTTGGTTGGTGACCCGTATTTCAAGTCCAGGCTCCTGCTTTGGCTTGGTAATTGAAAAATATTGGACTAAAAGGAGAGTCTAAAGTTCTTACCTTGTTTTCACAGCCCAGCTGTCTACATGCAACTATGGAAAAGCTGTAAACTTACCTTGTCAAGTTGGCTTGCATATGAGAAAAATTCAGTGAAATCTGAGGCAAGTGGAAATGGCTTAGAAGGAAGGCCGTGATGCACCAGGTTCAGGACCAGCAGGCAACCCAATTTATTGATACTAACTTGTTCAGGGATCTTGTGAAAATTGCGTTGCAACTTCTTGCCTTGGTTTGCTTAGTCGGTTGTAGAGGAATGAAGGCAGTGGGCTGATTAGCATTGATAACATGCAGCTGTGGCCTTGCCTCAGAGGCAGTGGGCTGATTGACATGGGTGATGTGCAGGTGTAGCTCGTTCCTGCTAAATGGTTAAATAGCCCTGAGGATGGTGGGAGAGGGGGTTAGGTGGAGCAGGAGCAGGGTGGTCTGGTTTCTGGAGGAAGGAGATACAGCACAGAGTAGAATCTGACCAACGGTAAAGCCTTGTTGCAGTTTACTAGTTTGTTTGTGCTGCAACAGTCAGTATTAAAAATACTGACTGACCTTGAGTCACTTAAGCCTTTTTAATGTTACTGTCGCAGCACTCTCCAAACTATCAAGCTGCAACAAGGTCTTTTACCATCTCATACCAGTATACTCTTCATACAGTCCCTCTGCTGTCTTCTCCTCATCTCGCCTCATCCAGGGTGTTACAAGCTAGAAAGCCTTAAAAATACCACAGTTTTTCTATTTGTCCTGATGTTATGTAGAACTAGCTTGTCCTAAACCAGAGTAATTTTCACTACCCAGAATGGGCATATTTTCTGCAGTCTTGTTCTTTCTTTGTTTGCCCTGTCAGGCCAGTGATTGATGACCATCTCTGTTCAAGCCTGTTTCGTGTGGCGCAGTAGTTATGGGTCAGAACAAAGCTACCTGAACTCCTGTGTTTTGGCCAAGCTCCGGCTGAATTCTGAGAACAGGCTTCAGTTCTGTAGGACTGGTTCGAAAGTGATTTATTAACTTCTTCTGTATGAAATGGCATTTGTGCCCTTCAGTGATGTGAAAAATAGCTTAGTATAGCTGTGTGAGGGCATGCACCTTGAATGACAACAGGCAAGGTACTGATTTGCATACAGGAGGCAAAAGTCTCCACACGGTGCGGATAATGCACTTTGTAAAACAGCTCCAATAACATTCACTGCAGCCATGAAAACAATTTTACAGCAGATTAAACACACTTAGAAAAAAGGAAGAAATGAGTGAGGAAGCAATACTGGCCCTAAATTAGGGTTTAGTCAGCAGCAGGAAAAGAATGTAAGAGAAAATGTTCAACTGTCATCCTGCTTAGTTTTATCCCAGGCCAACTCTGTTCTGTGTTAGTCCATTTTGTTGAGGTACTGTTTGAATTGAGAAGCTTTACTGCTTTCTAAGATCATGCCTGTTAGCAGAAAAATACTAGAACTGAGGTGAGCATTAGCTTAACTGACTTGCCCTCTAAGCACTATTTGGGTTGTTCTTGGACAAGTTCAGTGGATTTGGTTGGCTTTGTCACGTCAGCCTGTGAGAGTGCTTGAGAATAGTGGAACTGAGCAAAATGACCTGTTAAGACATATTTCAGGAGATCGTTTGGACTGTTTTCACCAGCGTACTTGAGGTGTGTTATCAAATGTGTGTTCTTTCTGTGCACAGCTTGGAATCTGTTAGACTGAGTGCTGTTTGTGTCAGCAGTTCAGGCAAATGCTGAGTTTTGATCCACACATGGTCTTGAATGATTACGGACTGCTGGAATGAAAGTCTCCTGTACTCAAAGCCATTGTAAGTTGTTAGGGGGTTGTAAACTTTGTGGAGTTTCCTGGATGATGCACCAAATGCTGATTTCCCCTCTAGTGGCTGAACCATGTAGGAAGCAGGGGCCTGTAATGCTAGTGGAGCAACTGCTCGGGTGAGAGAAGCCCAAGCTGTGCTGAAGACTTTGAGCAAGTCCCCACTGTTGGTTGAACTTGGGAGGTCAAACACATTCGCTCCAGCTGCTTGACTGTGTCTATAGAATTTCCATTAATGAGCAGTTTCTTCTTGACTTTATGTGTGTGTGATGGTTGATTGTGCAGGATTATCTTTCTGCAGCACACAGACACCTGCTAAAAGGGGAATAATTTTGTTAGAAGTGAAATCTCATCTGATCGTTAAACATGGTGTGCTTACAACCCACTTGTCAGCTCTGCTTAATTCAGCATGCGGGTCTCTGTCAGAACTTCTATTGATTCATTGGGATTGCTTGGCATCTTTGTAGATATTAATCTTGTATGTCTGACAAGAGTGGGGCTATTTCAAAAAAAAGCAGAACGGGTCGTAAATGCGACGGGCCATGGTGTCTAGTTGATTCTGTGTAGATGCCCTGACCCTTCTCCTGTGAGCCTCCCCATGCCTGTGTCGGTACTACTGCGGCGTTCCACAAGAGCTGGCATGCGGTTGCTTCCTGCTGAATAGGTTTAGGACAGCTGCACTGCGTTTCAGACTCGGCGCTGGTGACGGTGAATGGGGATTTCTCTGGCTTGTACACCACAAGTGGGTAGCTTTGCGGAAGAAGAGTCTGGATTTTGCGTTAACAGTGAGGGTCTGGCGGCGGTGCGTTAGAGCAAACAGGCAACTTGTTACACAAAGCTGCAGACACACAACTGTCTCAACTAAACATGTTTTCTGTGCCATGGAGCTAGTAGGGCAAATACCTTGATGGCCTGTGTTCCAGTTCGGTGAGGACAGCGTGAGGTATGTGGCATACTCCCCCTAAGGTGTCGCTCGGGTTAGCGTACAGTGAGCATATCCAGTGGGGGTTCAGCTCACTTGAAGCATGTGATTGGTGTGATGTATCTCGCCAGCTTGAGATGTATCTGAGTAATGAGCTGCCTTCAGTCAGGCTGGTAGCCTGTGGCAGTTGCTTCAAACGAAATATTGCTAGCAATACACTTCTACCGACTTTTCTAGTCAGTTAAATTAATGCATTAAGGTGGCTGGTCTGGTCTGTGCCCTTTCTTTGGTAAAAACAAATGGTTTCAGTAGCTCTTGAACCTTTCGTGCCTGTTCAGAGAACTCTCTGCCCCTGTTGCTATATGGTGCTGCTTTTTGAAAGGAATGCTTGGAACAGCTTGTGTATACATCAGTGCTGCCAAAATGCCTAAGTGAGGCTGGGATATGGGAGAGGACTGGTGGAAGACCTTATTTTGGAACCTTGCTTGTGTGCTTGTAAATGGAGTGCTTGCCAATGGATGAAGGTGAAAAGTTCTCTGAGACGTGAGAAGATGCACCCCTTGTAAGTGCAGAGGAGAGGTACTCCTTGCTGTGAACACATTGGCTTGTAACTGCATTGGGTACAACATGTCTGCTAATCAGCAGACATGCTCTTCTGTGACAAAATAGTCTCTGTCTTTACATTTGCATGCATTTATTCGAGGACATTTGTGGTGGGAGTACTGCAAAAGTTAACTCTTGAAGGATAAGAAGAGGTTAAATGAAAGTCAAGAAGCCATTTCTACCAAGATCAGCTGGGATTTTCCAGTCTGGCAGATTCATTACTTCCAGAAGTGATAACTGATTGTATCTGAAGAGGTGAGGGGAAGAGTGATTTAAATCATGTCCATTACCTGTCAGCAAATAATGCTGCATACAGCTGTAAGGAGTGAAATGAGTAGATCTGACACTATCTGTAACTCTCCTATTTGACTTTTCAGTGAGAGCTAGTACTTGTGCTTAGGCATGTGCTTCAGGAAAATTTCAGTTACTGTAAGTTTTTTCTTAGTAGGGAGAGGGACCTATGGAATGTGTACAGCGAGCATTTATGGATAAGGAAGGCTAGTAGAACAATTTGTTACATAGTAAACCTTACTGCAAAACACCTGTCCCTGCGGTCATTGAAAAAACTGGCATGAGGCAATATTGTGCTATGTTAATCGCATTTCTGTATGGCAAACAATTTTCTGAAGTATTGTTTGAACTCTTAACTCAAAGCAAATACATATATTTGATCTGAAAATAGCTGACAAAATAACTCCAAGTTTAACTCTTGTTTCCCTGTTAACAAAAGTCATATTGCTATTAATTAGCTGTGGGAAGAGGGGGAATACTGATTTGAGGAGTCTGCTTTCACTCCTCACTGTGTGTTTACATAGGTGTTTAGGAGCTGATGCTGGAGGAGAGGGGTGAAAGCTGAGAAGTTCTGTGTAGTTCTTGTATTTGGTCTTTCTATCTCATCCTCAGAACGCTGAGTATGTTGGCAGAGCAGCTAAAGCCTGGGTGGAAGAGCCATTAAAAATGTGTGTAATTTCCCAGTGGAATGTGTTTATCAGATTACCCAGTAATCGGTGTGCAAGTATGCTGCTAGGTCTGGGTAGGGTCAGTCATGAATAGTGATAATGGGGAATGTAGTGTCTCCAGCTAGTTCTTCAGCTGTGGAGCATCCGTGGTGTTAAATGGCCTCTGTTATAACAGAGTCATACAACTTCTCTACAGTTTACTCTGCTGTTCTAGTGTGTTTTTCTAGTCCCTGTTTAGCCTTGGTGGTTTACTTTTACTTGCCAGGTCTTTGAAATTTGTTTTGTGGGACTAGACTCTTGATCTGCGTGTGTTAACAACATGGGCACTGAGCTTCATGTAAGATGTGGTGAAAGCCCTTTCTGGCCTGTCCTTGGCCTGTCTGAGTCTAGTTAGGAGCTTAGATGCAATCCAGAAAACTGCATTGTCATCTGAGGACTGATGGGACTTGCATTGGCGCAGATATGTTCTATTTTGTATGAGTGTTCCAGCACCTGTGGATGGAACTTGCCTCCTTACTCTTTTAAAAGTCAGATTTCTGTGGTAGCTCTGTGAGACTGATTAATAAGTAGGGCTTGAAATATTTTTCAAGACTTTTTATGGGAATAGCTCTCAACAATCAAGAGAGAGATCGTCTTTTGGTTGATTTCCTAATGAAATAAAATGCATAGTATCTTGTGCTCAGTGTTTTAAGGGCGTAAAACTTGTTTACAATGTGTGAAGCTTGTTATGTTGCATGTGCAGTTTTTCTTCAGCAGTGTTTATGGACTGAATATTAATAGAGAAATAGCTTTAAGTAGTAGAAAACACTATCTGATTTTGGAGGGGCATACATGGGACAACTCTCTTTTTTTTTTTTTTTTTTTTTTTTTTTTTTGCCTCTGCAAGAAGCTTCTGGATTCTGTCAGCCTGTTAATATGGCCAGAATTTAGGGTAGAGACTTTATCAGTGCAGTTCAGCAGAAAACTTTCCTTTTAGTCTTAGTAGTCTCTGAGGAAATGAACTTCCTAACTAGACCTTCTGCTAGTTTTTGAAATTCCTGGCACCTGTTCTTCTAAATGTGACTGCTGGGAACATGACATTTGCATAGTAAATTGGAGGACCATGTTAAGGGTTGCAGATTTGGGTCTGTATTGTAGATTCTTACTCCTACAAAGTAGAGCACTGACAGATGCGGCAGCAACAGGTGACACAAAGTTTGGCTGTTAGGGTTTGTACGTGCCTTTTTGTTTATCTCTGAGGCTGGATATTTCTTGGCAGGAGGGGACAAGGAACTAAAAACCAGTGGTTGCTCTGCCTTCCTGAATCTCCTGAGCTGTATCGTGTGGAAGAAATTGGCTGTTGCTGTTCCCATTGTGCTCTGCTTATGAAAATGATCATGCTGTGGCAGGTGGGCAGTATCTCTGCCTTGGGGTATCTGGATAGGAAGAGTTACCCAAGGAAGAGGGGCCTCCATCTTCTCAGGAGTGATGTGCTGAGCTTTGTCCTTATTACAGAGGAGGCTCTCTACTCTTGTCTGAATGGAACACAAAAGCACTTTGCTACACGCTCCATAATTCATTAACTGAGAGGAGAAGAGACAGGGAGATGCTTTTTTTTTTTTTTTTTTTTTTTTAAAGTGGGGGGTGGAAAGGGGATATCTTGCTTCACATGGTAGTACTGAGGCCCTTGAGGGGAAACCCTAACTTTGTGAAAAATGTCCCTTTAGCATTTTTAACTTGAGATGCTGAAACTTCAGTCTCCGAGGAGAAAAAAAAAAAAAAAAAAGAAAAAAAAAAAAAACCAAACCCTGGTGAATATTTCATGGGTTGGTTTGCAAAGTAGCCTTGTGGTGAAGCCTGGATCCCTTTACGATGAGGCGAGTGCTGCCAGGACTGTGTTCCGCTGGAGCATGCTCCTGAGGATAGCTCCTTAGTTGTCTCTGAGGTGCGCTGCCCAGATTCCCCAGCTTTGTCTGAAGCAAATTGGCATTCTGAAAGTGATTTAATATTTAATACCTCTTCCCTGCTGCCTTTGGATGTTATTAGCACAATGTGGGATAAGGAGAGAGTGGTGGCGTATTAGGAATGTGTAAGTAAGAGGCAGTTGTGCTCTTGCCCTTGGGAGCCTTTCCTAACCACCGCTGGTAAGCCCACAGGAGTTCCTTAGCTGACCGCCTGTTCTGCACTTGTGGTGCAAACAGAGTGCAATGTTCACAGTCGGCGAGTCATGTTGAGAACTCTCGTTTCTTCAGGAAATCTCAAATGCTTGGAAGCATCAGCTATATCTTGTGAGGTGAGATTAGAGAGGAGTAATCACCAGTTTGGTGGTTACAAAGTGGCATTACAGAAATAAAATGGATGGCTGGTAAGAAGGTGGTGGCTGAGCTGGGAAAGGTGTTTCCATGTTCTTCAGCCTGTCATATGGCTGTTACTGTCTTGCGCTGCAGAATGGTGCTGTGTCTATGCATAAAGGGTGTTACATATCCTGTGCACCTCTCAAAAGCAAATGTTTCCTACAAATTAGGTTTGAACACACTATGTTTGTAGCTATACCTGCTGTAGACAGCAGTGGTGACAGTTGTGGAGGTCATTGTTATGTTAATGTTGGGTTCTAGCCAGGAAAGAAGTGTTTATGCTAATATGCCAGTAGAGTTGCAACCTTAAGACCAGAAAGCAGTGAAGGTGGAATGAATGTCAGTAAATACTCTCCTGAGGCACTGCTGAAATGCAGACGTAAGTTTGCTCTATTGCCAATATAACTTTCAGCAGTAATAAGGCTTCAAGCCTCCCATTCAAGTTACTAATCCAGTTTAAGTCTTTTTAGCTCGAGATCTCGTACAGTCCCAGTGTGTGATAAGGCAGCTGGCAGCTTTGATGCTCAGTGTTGATACTGCTTTCTTTCAAAATATGCTTGCAATAGAAGGAGTATTTTTGAAGACAGGGCTGTTAGTATTACACTAATTACTACAAGCTATTTATTGTTTACTCGAGAGAAGGGAAGGTGTGACTCTGAGGGATCAATCAAGGTGGGTATATGCACCTGCTCTTCTGAATGAGGAAAGGGAATGGCTCAGAAGTGAACAACTGGGCAAGAGGAATGGGAAACCAACAAGACACTTCCTGGTTCAGTAACTGAAGTTCACTGTTCTTGGCTAAGATGGGTTTTTCTGTGCTTGAAAATGTGAGTATTAAAGATCATAAGAGCTAAAAGTTCACTTTTATTTACACGCAGGTAAGTACCTAGTTCCACAGCTAGTGTCACGTAACGTGAGGAGCATGTGGGAGTGTTGCATGCTGACAGAAGCTTGATGGGCTTCAGTGCCTGTTTGCAGCTGCAAGATAAACATGTAAAAACATACTGTCATGTCTGGTAGCACTTGCTTTCATTACTAGGAGCTGGCTGTAGGTTTGCTGTAATGTGGGTGACAGGAGGACAGGGTCCAGCAAAGCAGTTGTGTAACTTTGCATGAGACAGGCTGTAAGGCACAGAGCCATGTTAAGTGGTTGTAGCAATAAGGTAGGAAAATGTTCAGATGGCATGCAAGAAATATATTTGTCTAGCCCTAAAAGGTGATCTAAGCTGCCTTTAGTGGCTGCATCTTTGAGCACTGAACGTGATTTAGCCTCTTCTAGAATTTTATTGTCATTCACAGATCTGTTCAGACTTCTTTTGAGATCATTTATTGTCTCCTTTCAGCGTTATTTGGTAGATGTTGCAGTGCTGTGTAATGGGTAATAGTAACTGTGTATGTGGAGTAATGTTATGTACCGTCAGGGGCGTTTATTTTTCTTATCTTTCAGTCTGCTACCTGATGTCTTAATGAGCTATGTCATAGTTTGCTTACTGTGGAATTAAATTCCCCATTTACCTTGCACATGCTACTTGTGACTTTTTGACAGATGTCTGCTAAATCACTGTTAAACAGTTGTTCTCCTGTTTTTCTTAGTGAAGTTTAGAGTCTTGTTAAGCCCTGACTTTTCCAATGAAGTCACTAGAAATGAGAATATTTGAGGGGATGTTAGTTAAGAGTATGATATAGGTATAAACAAACAACAAGCTAAAAGGCAGACCAGCCATACATATCTGGTTTTATCTTTTCCAAGTATCTGAAGGACAATTTAGTGCAAAGGTACCCCAAGATACCAAATATCACAAAACTGAGGATTGGATTTTGGGGTTGGGAGCACCAAACAAGATGGTCTATGCTGGTGGCTTGTTCCAGCATGGCAAAAAAGAAACATCATACTCTGGCCACATCTGGCTGGAAAGTAGCTCTCTTGAATATAGTGTGGTTTTGTAGCTAGTGAGCCTGAGTTGTTTGGCAGAGCTGAGGGGGATTTATTTACATGCAATTTTATTTTCAGACTTCTTTTTACTGTTTTGACACCTCTTGGCAATATTCCTAAGTGCTTAAACTGCACATTACTGTGAAGAATGTTTTTAAGCAGCTACATGTTTAAATTGGGTAAGGCTTATTTACTGTTTGACTTCTGGCTCTGACAGCATTTATTTCTTTAAACGATTTCTGCTAAATGAGTTATTTTTCAGTTAGATTGAGCAGGTTCCCACACTTGCATCTTCTTTTCCATTTGCATTTTCTTTCTGTCGGTGTCAATCACACAGCTCCCTGGGTAAAGAATACTTTTAAAAGCCAAATGTTGCTTGACACAGTGTGTGTGATGGAAGGGGCAGAAACAGAAGGTGGCTGAGGAGAACCTTGCAGCTTTTGCCTATTGACTGACATAAGCAGCTGAATGAGAAGAACAACTATTTCACTTCACCCTTTTGTTTTCTAATGAGTGAGAATGTATAGGCGCGGGACCAAATAATGGTCTCTTTAGAAAGATGCTTTAGGTTGCCATAGTTAATAGCTCTAATCCAGTGGGGTTTACATACCTGAAATCCTTACTGCACATCAACAGTGCCAGTGATTAAAAATGGTCGGAGGTGTTGAGGCTTCATTTGAAGGGCTGATGGTGTGTGCTTACCTTTGAGCTTCTGACTCCTTGTGCATTCTGATGTTGAATGCCTATAGAGTTCTGTAGGACTTCATGGCCTTGGAGAGATGAAAATACTTTAAGACTGATTCTCTCTGGCCTCCTCTGGGACTCTAAAAAAAAAAAAAAAAAAAAAAAAAAAAAAAAAAAACAAACAGAAAAAAAAACCCAAAACACACACAAAAAAACCCCCAACAAAACACCAAAAACAAACAAAACCACCAAAACAAAACCAAAAAACCCAAACAACAACAAAAAAAACCCAACCCACCTATTTTGTCTCTGAGCTCCTCTTGCCTTGGATGCAAGCTGAAGAAAGGGTTCTTGGTGAAACAGCTCCAGTGTCACTCTGCATTTCATGGCAGGTAAGGGAAACCTGCATCAATGAGCTGCTGGGTTGGCACAGCCCCTGCTCTATGTAGGTGCTGTTAGAAGCGTGTCCTGTGAAGCTGAGCTCTGTACTAGGTGTGCAAGTAGCAGCAAAAGACCTGATGAGAGAGATGGTTTTGCTTGTAGCCAGGTTTATTTATCTATCAGTAGATTATTTTTTATCTAAGGAAAAACTGCTGCATTTTTTTAAGACTATTTCTCCCCAGTGTGCAGTGAGGACTTAATCTTCCCACTAACCTTTCTGTTATTGTAAGCTTCTTTTGCACTTTATGAACTGAATTTCTCTATTCTTGATTCATTCAGATTTGTGTCACTTCCTTAGCTCAGGCAGAAACGTACACCTAGTAAGTCTCACTTCTTAAATGGATGAAATAAACCAAACGACTTCTCGGTACTGTATGGGAGACGTGGCTAGTAAATTGCTTGCTTCTGCCTACATACCGATTATTTCCAAATGCTAAGTGAAAAATACTGCATATCTAACAACGGAGTGCAATCTTTTAGCTTGGGGTAAGAGAGACATGCTAGCTGTTGAATACTGTCTTATGTTCTACTGTAACCTCCTGCATAGGTTTTTCTCATATGTGAATACTATTCCTCCTTGGTGTCAGCTCTTTCTGTTACACTCTGAAACACTTAAAGTGATTATTGGGCTCAGAAGCATTTTGAGATAAGGCTGGGGCACTTGGAGGCAGACGGATAGCATTTCAAGTCCCTTAAAATGAAAGGGGCTGACATGATAACAGATCTGCTGTCCTCTTTAGGGCTGATACTGTCTGGTGGTGGCTGAGGCATACTTTTTAGAAATGTGTTTCTGATGATCCCTGTTTTGTGTTCTTGGCCAGAATATCTTTACAGCCTAAGCACAGTCTGAGTGTTGCTTGGCAATGCACTTCTACCACAGCATTTTATGGATCTGAGATCTTATAAAGCTTTCTAGGCTGATGTCTTGCCTCCAAAAATCAAAACTTGAGCAAAGGAAAAAGGTAGCTTTGAAAAGGTTCCACAAAAGCAAGATCTGACTTCTTTCCAAGTTTGTTGGAAGACAGCTTAAACTTCATACGAGTTTGAAAAGTTTTTAAGCAGAGAATGGAAGGTAGGGGCAAGTGTTCCTCTGTGGTGATGATGTTGGGACTGAAAGCTTGGAATTGGTGTGTGGCAATTCTGAGAATTATCCTCTTAGACCTCCCAGTCAGAAGGGGATTCTGGCCTAGACCTATCTTGACTAGCCTTGAGGCCAAGTTAGAGCAGCACAGCTACTCCCTTCTGTCTGAGTTTCTGTAGTATAAGGAGCTTTTTCCATTAATGAGCTGTCTGGTGTCAGGATGGGCCAGTAGAAAACTCTCAGAAGTAGAACTTGCCTGGATCTGGCTGGAGACAATGCCTGGGCTTTGGCACAGGTAACTGTATACGGCAGCTGCTGACGGAAGACCCTGTAGGTAGTTTCTCCTGAACTTCTGTTTCACTAGGGCTCCTTGCTTATTTGCTTAGGGGTAGTGTTGGCTCTAGTGAGAGAGCCCCATGAAACTTCAGTCAATAGTTGTCCATGAAGACTCTGCAACCTCCTCGGGAATTATTAACTTCCAGGATGTGCTATCCTTGTGGTTAGTCTGTGTTGCTCTTGGCCAGCTGACCTCTTGATTATTCTTTTTTTTTTTTTTTTAGCCCTGTTTCTTATAACTGATTCTCTGCAGTGTTTCTGATCTGCACTCATTGGGGCATCTTACCAGTTCTGAACCGTTGCTGGCTTTTCCTGACCTGCAACCTTGCTTGTCCTTCCCAATACGTGTATGAACTTAATGGGACCTGTTCTGCTGTGCTGTTCAGTCTGTGAATCTTGGTCTGCTGAAGAGCCAGCTGAACTTGGCATCCTTGCTTTTGTGGTTGGATTGCAGTAATGGAAGCTGAAAGTAAATGTCTCTTAAAAATGTCTGGACAGAAAGTGAAGGATTATCTTGCTTTTTTTTTTTTTTTTTTTTTCTAGCTGAGAGGAAGCAGTGCTGTGCTGGCAGAGGAGTTGGCCATGTTCATCCTTGCTTTAGACTTTCGCTGTTTCTGCAAGGGGGCATTTAGCGCAGAACCCCGAAGTGTTCAAGTAGGAGTTCATTCGTATGCTGCTTTTGTCCCATGTGATGGAGTGAAGGAAAATACTGGTGCTAAAACTAAGACTGTTCAACTTTAGAGCAGCTTTTCCCAAAAGCAGTCTGTCTGGCGTATTTGTGTCTGTCAGTTGAGAGATGTGTAAAGATAGGGAATTGATTTATGGGCGGTTATATCCATTTGGGCTGTAATTGTGTCTTCCTATTAAAAGAAGTGCTGCCTCTTTAAGACTGCTTTGTGTAGCAGAAGCATATTCAAACCCAAGTTTTGAGCTAGGAAAGTTGTGCTCCTCCAGTAATTGAAAGTTTGCTTCCAAACAATCAATAACAAATGTCATAAAGTACCAATCTATTCAGAAAATTAATTGGAGATACTTAGGAGAAATTAATAATGAATGTTGGAGTGAGAGTTCCTATTTAACTTTGCAAGAATATCAAGGCAAAGTAAATATCAGAGAAATTATAGTAAAGCAGACAAACTGTGTGAGGAAAATCAGGTATGCAAACCAGAGAACTGCATAAATCTGCATGTTATTAATTGGGGGAAGAGTTCCTGAAATTATCATGAGCTGAATATTAAGTATAATGAACACAAAAATGAAATTAAGAGATGCCAGCGGGGGGAATGGTACAGTGTATGGGAGGAATTACTGCAGACATCCTTCAAAGAATTGCAGCTTTTCATGGTGGTTGGCAATATATGTGATGTGTGTAATATTTTAAATACACACTGTTTCCTGTATATGCAAGACAAAATGTTCAAAGGCTGGAATAACCAGAGCAACTAACTTTTTATTAGAAACATCTATAATCATGCAGCTGTTGTATTTTATATCCTACAAGCCAGGGTTTGTCTTGAGGAATTTTAGTTTAAAAGCAAGCCAGAAGGTGAATTGCTTGCCTCTGTGTATGCTGAAAACAGATTCTTCACGATGTGTTTTAAATGTCATTCCTGCTGAAGTTTTGGAAGTGTTTTCAGGTGCTTAAAGCACTCCTAAGGATTTGGTGAAGGGCTGTACCAAATTTTATGAACAAGGAAAAAATTCACCTAAAAATCCTACCTATTTGAAATTATGTGGATATTACATTTTATAGAGATTTTAGAGGATTTCCTCTTAGAGTTTGTGATCAACAAAGGCACAGAGTGTGTTAAGTAGTTCAGGTAAATCAGTTATTAGGCCTGGATGTATAATATTCACAGCTTCATCTCAGGGCTTTGGTGGAATTGTCAGATGTAGGATGATTTCACATATGCAATGGTTATATGTTGTCCTGGTATTAAGTATCCTGGAAATACTTAAGAACATAGCTGTTTGATGGTAAAACTCTTAAGATGCTGAGTTTGACTGAGTCTTAAATAATGGCTCCTAAATGAGTTGTAAAAATGCTCTATCGGTAAAATCATTTGAGATCTCTGATCTTCATCAACCTAGCCAAGGAGTTAGCTAAAAAAACACCAGTGGCAGCTCAGGAGTTGTTCCTGCACCTTCTTCATATATTGCTTTCCTTTCTTTCCCTTAAGGCACAAAGATGTTTACTGCAATGCTTAAGGACTTGGATTTATTTCCAACCCATTGTTATGTGACAAACTTGCATTATTCATAAGGCAGCATCTTCCAGTTTATGATTTGCAAATAGAGCTCTTCAGATGCACATTGTGAGGTATCCAATAATGCAACTATTGTGCTTAAAACTGCTTCTAGCTTGCTATTGTTAGTAAGAGTCTGTGAAATTGGTCCTACCTTAATTCTTGTGTGATGAAGTTAGGTGATGGTCTAGCCTTGCCCTCTGGAAGTTCAACAAGTGTTCTGTATTACTGCTAAAATCAGAGTGACCAAGGAGATGAGTAGTGAGCTTCAGGAACAGTGTGACCGGGCTGAACTTAGTCCCCTGTATTTGCCCTGTGGTGAGCAGTTTTTGGCTTGAATCTTGCTGCACGTATGAATACAGCAACTGGACTTCTGTAAAATGGGGACTGTCACATAGTAGGTTTTAGGCTTGTGCATAGCAAACAGGGGAATTTACACACGAAGGACAGGAAAAAACTTGGTCTTACGTGCTCGTGGAAGCCTGCAGCAGAGCCTTGTCCTGTGCCTTAAATACAAGACAGAATCTTTGGCTGTGGTGACAAAAACCTTTGTTTTATGCTGAAGAGGGATCTAATTACTGTAATAGCTCTTCTTGTTGCGTAGGAAGATTGTAGTTCTCATGCCCTGGAGTCTGTCTTTATCTGAGATGCTGGGAGATGGCCATCTAATATAATGATTTGCAGCAAGGTCTTCCTTGCATCTGAGGCTGAAAGTATCTCTGGAGTGTCAGGAAAGTCTGGAGAGTTGTGTCCCACAGGTGCTCTTAGTTTTCACAATGCTGAGCCCTGTTGGTTCTGTCTGGCTTGTAGGAATGCATCCTGCGAGCATCTGAACCACCTTAGTTTCTCTATTGTCAGCTGGTGGGGAAGATGCCGAGTGTCACACCTTTGGAAAAACTTCTTATATCTAAAAGTATGAAAATGGCCTGCAGCTGTTGGTAGCGTACCTTGTTGCAGAAAATCATTGGGTCGAGCAGTTCGGACGTGTGACTATATCAGAGATTCTGATCCTGTGTCTGGTTCTGTTTCATTTTGTGACCTTACATGTTCCTTTTGTCCAGTTTTCCTGTTTTAAAAAACTATTCTCACTCTAAAGTGCAAAAGCTGTGATTGGAAAAAAGAATGTAAGTTTAACTACACTGCAGAAACATTTAAATAACGCTGTATTCCAGGTTCTGTGTTTTCAAGTGTCCTCTCTCTGTAACAAAGCAACGTAGGAATACCCCAGAGATGCTGCTGACCAGATAGCAGTTATGCTGTTCTTGGTTAATGGCATAATCTCCTTTCCTTGATGTTAATATATTATTGTGTTGCACAGCTTGCCTGTCTCAGTGTTCAGGCTGTAATTGTCACAATGAATGCAATGCAAGTAAAAAAGCTATTTAAGGAGGTATAGTGCAGCAAAGTACATGGCAAATGCCTGACTTTAGCAGTCTTTCGTAACTGGTATTAAATCTCCACACAGTATGTGTGCTTTTCCAATTAAGTTTGAAGTATCACTTTTGTTCTTTTCCAGCACGCACCTAAAAAGTGATCTTGCCAAATATATGGCTTGACTGAACTGTTTAGGGAAACCTCTTTGGCTTTATCCATTTCCCTGGAAAAAATGCTTTTGTGAAGAGTATTATAATTGATTAAACAGGAAATTAATGTGTGGATATGTTACAGTAAGTGTGAAGAAATTAAATTTCTGCTGTCTCACATTTCATTATGAGCTTGAAATATGCCAGTGTTAAGATACTAAGGGAAGTGACATCAGGATTCATGAACAGGCCTCAGGGAGGGTGGGGAGTAGATAAGGAAGAATCCAGAAGGGACCCTTCTTATTAGCATCATCCAGTTGTGTATTTGCTCTCCCGTTTTCCTTTCCAGCACTGTCTGGCTGCTTATATCCATATTCAGTGATATAAAACTTAGACTGCTTTCTTTTGACGCAGACCCTCATTTTCTCTGATTGCAATAAGCAACAAGGCAAATAACTCAGTAGTTTATTGGCTAGATTTCAACACTTGTTTTGCATTTGCAAATTGAGTGCATTACAACATTGTCAGATTTATTGCTGCCTTGATATTAATGGTTCAGAATGGATATCCTGCCTATTGCTCTGTTTACTCGTGGAAGTCAAACAGCTTTGGGGTAGCATGTTAAAAGCAGTGGTGTTCAAAGTTCAGATTAAAAAGGGATGATTATGCAGAGAGAATTTTCTAATTGGATACCTTGTTGTACAATGACTTCTAAAAGAAAGTACCAGGGGGACTAACGGGAAGAAGTTGGAATACTTTTAAAGTGGAGTGTCTCTGCTAGTAAAATTTTTCTTCATGGAAAAGCTTTATGTATATCCAATAGGAACAGCAACACCAGCTAAGCTACGTCGTGTTTCTGCAGGCTTATAAGGGCTACCTGTCATCTTTTGAGCCAAGCTTCTCACCCATGTTATTAGACCCAGCCCTGCTTTGTCTTTAAATGTTGCACCAAATGGCACGGGGGGGTGCTAATCTGTTTTACAGAATGACGCTGAAGTGCACTCAGACCTCAGCAGAAAAAGGTAAAAAGCATGCACAAATGAGGACAGGCATATCCAGGTGTAGGGAGAGAAGACAATGGTAAGTCCACAAAAGAAGTACTGGAATAAAGATAGAGGACCTGGTAATCAGCTGACAGTGCTGTCAGGTTGTCTGCATATCAGGGTATCTAGTTGCTGGTTGTTCGTGTCAGTCCTAGATAAATGTGTCGCCAAGGGATTGTGCATCATTGGTGGCACCTAGCAGCTGGTATGTATAACTAAGACAGGAAATGATGAAAAACTTTATCCCATAAGTTCAGAATGATATATAAAATCCAGTTGCAAAAAATGACTGCCTGTCATCTTCAGTGATTCATTTTGCTCTCTGAATTTCAGGCATTAAAAGTAATGTGGAGGTGTTGTAGCAGAACTTGAGCTATCATTGCGCTGGCGACACAGCTTTGAGAAGCTGCCTCTCGCTCTTTAAAGGCTGCGGACCTGGACTTGTACTGGACATAATCTCCTGAGTGAACGCAGGAATACTGCTGCAGCACAAACTTTTGGAAGAGTTGAAGCATAAGAGGTAGAGCATGTTATATAGCAGCCTGCAGTATGCATATGAATTGGAGGGAGCACCTGAGCTTCCAACATTCATGGACCCTAATTTTTGATCAGTGGCAGGAGGAGCAGTTGAGTGGATTTTTCAAGAGTGGTGCTTTCTACAGTTCTAAGAACTGCGTAATCGGTGAATACGAGATGGTATAGTCGCTGAACATGTGATAATCTCCTGCTGCACAGTCAGAATTGTACAGCTGCAAGTCTTAAGAGTTACTTTGGTTTTCCAAGAAAAAGTCTGTTTATATTGGGGGGAATCATATTTCCTTCAACTTTTTTAAAAGAAGATGAGATCCCATGCTACCTGTTTGTGAGATACTTGGCTTCTATTCCAGCGCTGCTTTGGCACTGAGTGATTATGGCAAGGCTTCACCTTTCTGTTTTCGCTCTAAATGTGTCTCTTACATTTACTTTGGTATTCACTTTGTGGAAACTTACAAATGGGATAAAGAGTTTGCATAGTATTTTAATATGTATTGCTCTTTTGCTTTTAGTATTTTTTTCTTGCATGGTTTAACTGGCTAATATGCCTTTTTCTGTTCTTGAACTGTAGAGATTTTGAATGTCAGCTGATCCCTTCAAACGGCAGTCTGCTTGAGATCTGGCCTCTGGCTTCTATGCTCGTTCTGAATGTAGTTTTTAATGCAGTGTTAGAGCTGAGTGAGTTTGGCTTTCCCTCCTTGACAACTTGCACATCTTGTTTTAAAAATCATATGAGGAAGCACAAAAATACCTTGGGGAAATACAGCTTTCTGAAAGAAGTTAGACTTTGAAATAATTGCATTTTCTGTAGTCTTTCCTATTTCTGTTAAAGTCTGTTTTCTATTAGTGAACCCTAGTGCTTCCTGATCTTAAAGAAAAGGAATGCTTTTACAAAGACCCTGAGCGGATATTTATTATGGGCTGGTGTGGGCTTTATATCAGGGCTCCACGTTCCAGAGAAACCTACTGAAGAGAAGTTGTCCTAAAAGAGTTGTATCTCTATAAGTTAGTGATTACGGCTTCAGATGGATATGTAGGCAGAGATGAAGGTAAGGACAGGACACCTAAGCGTCATCTGCGCAAGTGACTGAATTTCACTGCAGTAAGGCTGGAGCTTCTGTGCTTAGAGATGTCAGTCTGACTTGATCTTGAGTCCTTGCAACAGGTGAATGTTGGACCTGGGAATAAGACTCCAATCTCCAAAAACGCAGGTGCTAATTAACTGTGTGTTGAGGGTGCTAATATGCTTAATGCTAGACTCCACTTCATCCCAGTCTCTTCATAGCAAAACACTGTAGACCTCACTGGTTTGTGTAAAACTGCTCCTTGGCTGTGCCAGAGATCTGTCTGCTCTGCAGTGGGGAGATGCAATATAAAGGAGATCGGGCTTGTGTGCTGCTTTCCTGATGCACTGCAGTCTCTACGGCACTGGATTGCCCTTGTGGAAAGTAGGTGACCTAGTAGTAACAGTCCTGCAAGACTATTTTGGAGCCTCTTGCCCAGTGTTCTCCAAATCCCTTTGCTGAAACACTGGAGGTGCTGGCCTGTGTAATCCATCTGTGGGCTGTCTTGCTAGAGGTGAAACAAGGAAACAAAAAGCTTTTAACTGTTCAGCACGCTGCCTCTGTTAGCCCTGTGACCCTGCTGTAGCACCTAATGTGTTTGTGAAGAGAGAGGTGACCTGGGGCTTGTTAATTAGTGTCCCTGTTTGAACTGAGTGGCTGGCTGCCTGCTTGTCAGGTCGGATAGGCTGTAAAATCAGGCAGAAAGTTCTGCCTTTCTAATGAACTGTTTAAAATGAGTACCAATTAAAGCATTAAACAGACTCTACTCCTTAAACAGCCGGACATTTTTTGTTGGTGGTTATTAAATTACAGTTGCAACAAAAGAGCCATCAGCAGGGACCTTTTGTAGCGCAGTGGCGTTGCTCTTGGTTTGCATTAGATGAAAGGGACAAGAGAGGAAATAATGGCTTGTAGAACCACGCAGAAATGGCATGATTTCACATTCTGTTTTAAGGCTTAATGTTAACTGGACTCATGTTTGCAATCTCTCGAAAGAAAGAAAGCTCAGTCACAGGCAGCTTTTGCTTGATTTTTTGAGTTGGGCGTGGAAAATACCCTTAAAAGTAAAAATGTGACAGTGTTTGAATGCCTTATGGAAACTCTGAATGGTTGAAGCAGGTATTTAGCTTGTTGAATTAAACTTACCTAGGGTGGTGACCTTGGTTTGGTTGAACTTGGAATTCTGTGATATGTAAAAGTGAAAAGCTCACATAAACTATACTTATGCCTAGCTTGAGGCACAGTGTACAAATCTTGGTGCATGGTATGTGTGGCTTCTTTCTATGCCTCTATATGGCTGTTGAATGAACTCATGACTCCCCTAAATACTAGCATGTTCCTGTGTCTGAAATGGTACAAGAATGTGAAATTTTCTGAAATACCATGCACCACCTTGGAAAATTAGGCAGTCGGTAAGACAACGTACACTGTTAGCACAAAAGCTACAGAGAATACACTTGTAGTGAAACCAAATTCAGTAGTGTGAGTGAGAAGTTATTCTAATGTGTGGTAATTGAGCAGTAATTCCTAATTGCAAAGAAACTTATTTTGAATGCTCTAGCACTGGAAGGCTTAGCAGGGGTTGTTACAATGCAGGTAAACAGGCTGGTTTGTTTCCCTTTAAACTTGATCATCTGGGAATACATTGCTTGTGTGAGAGTGATTGATTGTTTTATTATTATTATTACTTTTTTCTGTAGCTCCCTTTACCCCAGTGTTTATTTGGAAAAACAAAACAGCTTAGAATATGCATCTGCACAGAGAAAGTAATTTTAGATAAATAACAGAACTGAGGTTTTCTTTCCTTTGCTGACATGCTATCTCTGAAATAATGGACAGGCTAAATGCTACTAAAGCAGAATGCTTAGCATGGGCCTTTGGTACTAAAGGGATTGATTATTGTAATGTTTTGTTCTCAGGATTGCTCAGTAATTTGCTAATGCTGCTCCAAACACAGCAGTGTATCTGACTGCAGCAAGGAAATATGACCACATTCTATTTAGTCTCTCTTCGCTGGTTAACGGTTCATTTGCAGTTGATTTTTGGCAGTTCTTTTAATTTAAATTTTACTCCGGGTGCTTGTATTTTCTCATTTATCAGTGGCTGCATTGTCGTTATACAAAACCATACATTCATCAGCAAATGGCTGCTGTTCTGCTGTAGCTGTGGTGAGAAGCAGGAGCCTCCTTTAGGACAGGTACTTTACTGCTGTTTCCCTTGATGACTTTGAGCTGGCTGGAAGTCCAAGCCTTGCCTAGAACCATCCAGACTTGCTTAAACTATCTATTCTGAGCAAGGGTTTATTCTGTGTTTTGGGTGTGACTCTGGAGATGAGATGTGCAGAAGTCCATTAGGAGGGTTTGGGCTACCTGGTTGCAACATGGAGAAGCTTAAGGACTTGGGGCAAGATCTTGATTTCTCCTTCCCAACAGTAAAGGCAAGAATACGAGCTTCTACCTTCTCAGCTAGACCAGCTTGATGTTGTACCCTCTTACTGTTGTGCAAATCACAGTTTATTAAGCTCATGGACAAGTCTATATTCCCTCCTACAGATAGAGAGCAGAGTTTTGAGGGTATTTTCATTCTTTCTCCCTCAGCCACCTGGATTCTGTCCTTGGTGTGAGTGCAGTACTTAAGTGAAACTGTACAGGTACTCAAGTGTTAGTGGTGTACTACTTTGTGAAGCTGATGTGCTGGGATCTTCCTGGCACTGCACCTTTTGTGCACAGGGAGTGCAAAAAATAAATCAATAGCCTTATTCTTCCTTGAAAGAAGAAATGCAAAAGTTAGGTTTCCCTGCTACATGATGATCTCGTGTGGTTTGTTCTACTAGGATTGGGTTATTCTGTATTAGCTAAAATGTAGAGCACTTGCTGAAAGGTGAGATGCTTTTTATTTTCTTTGGGCTCCTTACTGCTGTTCTTTCCCCAGCCACTCTGTTCTTTTAATGACTGATAATTGTTCTTTTTGCCTTAAAAAGATGGGTTTCCATACCTGCTGTGGCATTTAAAAATACAGCATCTCTCTTCCGAACTTGTATTGCTCTTGTTCTGGTGGGAGTTTGAACTGTAATTTTCCTGTTCTAATGTATTTGATACTGAAACAGCTTTTGGGCTGGTGGCACGCATCTTAGTGTTCAACCAAGAGACTGAAGAAAATACCCCACCCCACCCCTGCTCTGAAAATGATTCTCTCATACCTCTCATCAGCTAGAGTTCACTTTCTTGGGGTTCTTTCCTTGCTAAGATTTCACGGACCCAGTTCTCAAACCTATGTGTTTCTGCTTTTGTCTCAATGTGGAACTTGCTGAGCTGTCAATTAGGCTGCAGTTCAGTTTTATGAAGGGTCTCAATTCTTGACCTTCCAATGATTGTGATGTCAAAAAAAAAAAAAAGGTTAGAATATGAAAACAAGCAATTGAAAACATAAATTGCCATGGCACCCTAGCCATCCAGCATTAAGGCTTTGATGCAAATTGGCACTAGGAGAAGAAATGCTTCCCATTCGTTGAAGCGTCACTCCTCTAACATCATCATCTACTTCAGATTTTACAGGAATCCAAGGCATAGCTAACGGAGCTTTTGAGAAAGTAACAAGTACTGTCAAAAATGAGCTTATTTTTCTGTTTTTCTTATGCTGCCTTGACTTTTTTTGACATCTCCTTCCTTGAAATACCAACTGCCTGACAACTTTTCCAAATTACTGCCTTTAAAGGAAGCAGGTGATTTTGTGTGACTGTAGTCTGGAATTCCAAAAATTTCCTTGACTTCAGACTAGCCCGTCTAATTCTTTGTCAGTCACCAGTGTGGCAAAGGAGAATAGTGGCTTCCAAACCACCTAATCTGTGATATGATAAATTGAGAGCAGAGATAATCAGATGCTTTGTGATGAGTACAAGGTATTCAAAACCTTTGCATCATGCTAGCATGGTAAAATTGCTTTCTTAACGTTTTCAGCTCGTAATCTCTTCAGAGAGTGGACTTCAACATATACATTCTTGACTTTCTTTAAATAGGCAGCAAGTTATTGCTCCCAGAGTATAAGAAGTCTGCCTCTTTCTAGTCAGCAGCCACTTGGAAATAGAACCCTTGAGCTTGTTTCTTCCAAATGACACAGGAATGCAGCTTTTAGCAAGTGAAGCTTTCATCTGTTAGAAGAGGCATTCCTTAAGGAGCACGGACTCTCTAGGTGGCAGTTGGCTTAGCTGGAGGCATCGCAGCAGTGGCCTCCTTGCAGTTCCTGGTGTAGTGACCTGCAGATTCACATACCAAGGGCAGTGAATCATGCTGCCTCTTGCTATAATCTACAAGTCCTAGGGAGAAAATGGGATTCAGTTTATTTGCTTTGAGACAACTGGCAGAAAGTCTGATCCAGTAACAAAATGTTTCTGACAGGAGGCTTCTATGTAGGCTGCATGTGTTTAACTCATCAGTCTACAGTGATGTTATATGCTATGTATCATGGGATTCTTCAGTCTTGCTCAATGATGAAAAAAGGTTTCTAGTTACTAAAGCACTTAATATTTCGAGGTTTGGTTTATTGAAAACAGTATATCAGTTTAGTTTGAGCCAGCAAAGAATTTGCCCAGGTGGAACAGGATCTGGCAGTAGGTGATGTCCTTGGATATGTGTTGGGGGAGGGGGCAGTCTGATTGCAGTCCGTTGAACTGACTTCTGGTCTTTTGTCAGGTTTTAGTGTTGCCCGATGGCAGGAATCTCCAGCCATACATCTGTGACACTTCTGTTCATTGACAATTTCTTCTTTCCAGATGAGTGCCCTGACCAATTCGGAATGAATTGCTTTAACAAGGCTTAGTTTCTTAAGGCTTTCTGAGCACTTGATAAAGATATAAATTGTCAAATGTTGTGTAGTTATAATGCAGTTTGCTTGCAAGCCCCCTTCATGTGACCGAAGGCGTAAAGCGTAACTTTGCTATGCTTGTTTGCTTGATTAACTGGGAAGATTTTTCCAAACTGTTGCTGAAGTATTGCGCCATAGAAATGTGATTCCTGCTGTTGTACTTCTGTGTCCTAAACTAGCTTGTATTAATAGGGAGAATTGTTAGCAAGAAAGGAAGGAGACTCATATTTGAAAGGGTTGCTGGGCATGAATAATGCATTTATTACTGTGTGTAGTGTGTAATCTCTCGAGGTCTCTTCCAGTCTCTGGGGTTCTTCAGTGTTGTTTGGTGATTCTTGTTGGTGGTTTTTTTTCTGGAGGAGGCACAAAAGTCCAGGTTGTCTTAACTTCAGTGTAGTGCTGTCCTTTAGACTGCTCGGCTTTACGCAGTTCTGGCAGTCTCAGCTGTGCTCTTCCTCTGCTCTCCTGGCTACTGCTTTGTCTTTGGTGGCCCAAATAATAGATCTGTAAGAATTAAAAAAAGGGAATTTCAGTGGCTTTGTCCCTTGATGCAGGGGTTGAGCTGTAGTGTTGTAATTCCCAGTGGAATTTTTTTTTTTTAATGAAAGAATAAGGCAGGTGTTCTTGACCTGCTGAGCTGATGTTTAGTGTGTTGATGTGTGTGAAATTGTCTTTTCAGAGAAAAGATAGCTCTGATTCTTTTTGAGATGTAATATCACACTTGGTATATCAAAAACCTTGGTAATTTGATAAAAGCTGTCACCTCGATCTCATAATCATCTTCTGCTATTTAAAGAAACCGTTGGAACAAGATGCTTGCTGCATGTTATTTGTTGTCTTGTGGGAAGTGCTGCTTATGGCTGACACAACCTGTTGAACTCAAGTAGTGGAAACGTTGTGGTTACTGTTTGCAGACAGCATTCTCCCTTCTCCATAAACTCATGTCTCTGAATGAAATGCCTTGGCCTGGTGCAGGTTAGAAGAGTAGAGAGCGCTGTGGATGTGGGCAGGGCTTTTATTGTCGTCTTCAGTTACTACAAAAATCACAAGCTGGGATGTATGGAGCTGAAGAGCATACGCTGAATGTGGTGGTATGTCCTGGGAGTTGGGGGAAGCAGTGGTTAAAGGCTACACAAGTGACCTGTGATGGGTAGCGTAGGTGAACTTTCAGGATGCCTTGTATAGCTATTGGGAAGTCAGCTTTGATTTTAAGTTGAATGCTTCTGTTGAACACCCTTGACTTCAGAGCAGAGGCCAGTGTGATTAGTCAGTGACAACTATGCTTCAGGAAATCCAGTAAAATCCCTGGCAAATTTCCCTGAGGTTATTTCCCAATTACTCTTTAGAACCTTTCCTGGAGCAGAAGCTGTAAAAATTCCAGTAACAGTAGAAATGTGCATGAGCCCGGGGGTTTGGATCTGCCTCTGATAGTGGAGTGTAGTACCAAATGCAGGGTTTGAGAATAACTTATCTCCTTATATAAAGTCTTGCTTCATTAAAATGGGTGTCATAAGCCTATCTTTCAGTGAAGTATCCTTAATAAGGAGATTTAAAAGTCTTAGAATGTAGTCGTCTAGCTGTCCTCTGAAACAATGTCAAGCTCTTCTCCTCCAGATCTTCCTAGCCCTCTTGTAGCTTGATGCATTTGTCTTGTCTCAAGCAATGATCTGAAAACACTTAGACATATAAGGAATCCTTCTCAAAAGAATTTGTCCCACTGTAGTCAAAGCTATGTGAGCATAAAGTCATTTGTGCGTGTGAAGTAGAGCATGTTAGTCCTGCAGGAATGGGATGCATGCTCCTCTGGGGGCACTAGGCACATCAGAACACCGGATCTACTGCAGCTTGCATGGAAACGATACTAGTAGTCTAACGTGATGTATTTGGGGTTAGGGGCTGTTCAGCTTCCTCATTCTGGTTCTGGACTGTCTTTAGTCTAACAAGACCCTCTTGGATTTGTTCTACAGGAATAGAAATATTTCTCTAGTAAAGGAAGTCTCACTTCACAGAAGTGGTGAATGCTGGGAAGGGGAGTGAAGTGGGACCCTTTGTTTTCTTTCATTTAAAATGTTTTTGTGGCTTGCATGCTGTTGCCTTGATGTGGTACAAAGCTGTCCTGCTTTGGTACTACTTGTACTCCAGCTAAGTCTCTGTAAAGTCCTTTAAAATAGTTTGGTCAGTGAACAGCTCAGTCAAGCTCTAAGCCTATGGAATAATTATTAGCTGGCTATTTTTGCTAGCCCAGATAAACTGGGAAAAAGCCAGTCAACGGCTTGGCTTTAAATACATACTAAAAATTGTTTAAAATGTGTTTTTTAGATGGTAAAAGCTGACTTAAGTTTGTATGAGTAATGATCACATGAGATAGAGAAAACACTGAGGCTGCATGTTGTTTTTAAGGCACTAAGGGAAGAGCTCTTTGTTTCTCTTCAGACCCATCTCATTAACAGCATGAAACTTGGCTCTGCCAAAGTTGAGAACTTGATGTACGTTATTTTACTGTCATCCTGCTTGAACCATGCTTTAGTGAAAGGTGTGGCACAGCAAGTTCTGAGCCATGCCGTTAACTGATTTATTACATGTTGGGTTCTATTTCACTTTTCTCTGGACAATTCCCTCTGCTGGTAAAAAAAAAAAAAAAAAAAAAAAAAAACAACCAAAAAACCCACAACAAAACAAATACTTCTTCACTGACTTAAAAGAATTACTGTTTTAAAGGGGTAGGGTTTAGTATTTTGATGCTGACATGTTTGCAAGAAGCCTTTAATCAAAGATTTTCTAAACTTGACTAGTAAATGTAATACTAGACTGACTCCTTTTTTTCCTCTGATTCTGCAGTGATAGTATCATAAACCACTGAGTCTTCACTGGTTTTCATGTTATGCTATAAATAAACCCTTAACTTCAAAAAGACCAAAATATATATGCCAGGTTTTAAAAAAGCAAACCCAAAACAAAACAAAAAAAAACCCCAACCCTAATCCTAGGTCTATGAAAGTTCTTTGAAACACAGCAGATTTTGGATTGGATCCAGCTGCTTAATATTACTTGAAATGAGGCCAGACATGGTGCTCAATGGCTAAGTGTGGGATTTAGTGCTACTTTTGGGCTCACAGCACCCAAAACCAGAAACTTGGAAGTGTGGTACGTATCTTAAAGAGGAATTTTGTTTTAGGGTATGAAATTGAAGTCTATAAGGAACATGTGAAGCAGAAACTGATGAGGATGAGGTCTTCTGGAAATAAGCAGCTATATAGGGTCTGGGTAGTTCCCTACAGATACATAATCCTTCATCACATACTCCACTAGTTTTCCGCATTTCTATCCACTTAACCTTTACTTGGCTCAAAATGTAGAGGTTAAAGCAGGAACTTACTAGAACATGAAATCCTAATTCATATTCAACTCGCTACCTTTTCGTAACGTTAATCAAACTAATGAATTACACTGAACTTGCCAGTTTTGCTCAAGCCAACAAAACAGAACACTGAAGACTTCTGGACAAGTAAAAAGGAATGTTTGAAAAGGGCAGCTTAAAGAGCAAACAGGATGTGGATAGGATCCTGTACCTTGTGCAGCATTAACCTCCTTGGAAAGTGAGCGTGGGTTGCTGGTTGTGTGTGCTTGTGATGTCCTACTATACCAAAATAAATAGCCTCAAGTAAAAGGTAATGGAAGTCTTGGGACTGTGTTTTAAAATAGCCTTTCACCATCAGATGCGTGAGAGGGAATTTGTACCTTGTGCTAAAGAAAATAAGGAATTTGGGGAAGTTAAGTTTCTTCCTGGGAGAAATGTTAGATGAGATGGAAAGGATGATGTGGATTTTCATGGTGATGAACTTCAACTGACAGCACATGATGCTGAGGCAGCAATTTTAGTGGTTAAGGGCACACTGTTTCTAAGTGCTATCTCTTAATGTGTGGAGGGTGATAAGAATGTAGTATAATGTAAGCAAAGCTATATTGAGAGGAGGCTTAGCTAAAATAGATTTCCTACCTGAATACATGTTCAGAGAAATGATTGCCATAATTTCTTAACAGTTTCTGCAAGGAGAATTGAATAGCGTGTGTGCTGGTGGTACTTCCTAGCAATTGGCCAAACTTTGCACTGTGGCTCTTTGTTGCACTTCCCTTGTAAGCAGACTGGTTAGTTCACAGCGATTGATACTGTGTTGTCTTCAAAGCAAATTGATGAAGCTGTAAACACTTTGGGGATGATATTCAGTACCTGGAAGTTTACCATAGTAATGGTGGCAGGAGACAAAGAACCAAAATTCTGGTGTTGCAAGTCTGTGCATCCTCCTTCTGTCCACCCTGCTGGGGTGAGGTTTATATGACTGCTGTGCATTGAGGCTCCGAGTGGATGTAACTTATGTCTTCCTTCTGGGTTCAGCGCAATGTGAAGGGACTGGAATTTCAAAAGCAATGCAGACTGATGCACTCTTTAGTTGTAATCAAGGTCTTTAAAAAGTATTCATTTATATAAAGCCCTGTAGAGTTTAGTGGAAAAACATAACTCTCTATTGGCTTTTATATGGTCTTGGAATTTCTACAGCAAGGATGTACTGTATTAAATTTGAAAGTCTTGCAGAAAGACTGGAATTTTCCCTTAAGTTCTGTAGGCACTACAGTAATGCCTCAAGCTATTGACCAATCTTGGAAATATTATAGTGTGTCCTTTCCTAAGGAGCTCAGTTGTTATCTCTAAACAGACGGTGCCTGAAGGTCTCTGGACTCTGCCCCGAGCCTTTGAGGAAAGCATGGGTTTTCACTGAAGGAGGGCTCTGCTCTGCACTATTGCTGGTTCACGGTGGTGGGTGGCACTTCACTTTAAGGCATGGCATGTTGTAATGAGTGCTTCAAAAAAGGCTGAGAAGAATGAAGTTTGGAAAATGAAATGTCCTGACAGAGGGCACTTGTGTGTGGCTGTTCTTTTCAAAAGCTTATTTGAATTTTGTGGGAAAGAAACATGGTTTGCTGGTGGGGAAATACAGTTAAGGACTTCAGTTTTCTCGGACTTGAAAGAGCAGTAACTGTCACCATCCCCTGAGATCCTCTACAAACTGTGCTTATGTACAGCTATGAAAAAGTATGGAACACAAATGATCAGGTGATAGACCCTTTAGTCGCTCTTGCTGTGGGTTACTTTCAGACTAGTGACCATATGTTTATAGGCAACGTGCCTTGGTGCCAGTCCCCTGAGCTTGTGAAGCCCTGCTCTAAAGAGAACGCATTCATGTTGCTCTTTCTTCCTTGTTGCTGTAACGTTAGTGCTGGTATAGTCAAGTGTGACACTTCCAGGTGGGGAGGCTGAGGAATAAAAGCAGCAGACATTCTGTGCTTTTCCTTGCTTGGAAAATGTCAGAAGGCAGTGCCAGTTTGGAGGTTCGATAGTGCTATGACATGCCAGCTGTAGTCTGCTGTGCCTCTAAATGAATCACAAAGGGAAAAGTAGGTTCAAAGCCAAACTGGTTTTCACGACAGAAACCACAACAGTTGGTGGTACTACAAAGTTTTGGCTGCTGTCTAGCTTCATGGAGCTTTTCAAAATCTATGCTGAATTACTTGTGAAGGCTTAATCAATTGAAAGAATTTAAGATAGGAATGGCACATACCCTTCAACTATCAGTATTGCCTGATCTACTTGACTAATTGCGTGCGTGTGTTGCTATCCTGTTAATGAGAATGGAACTTGAAGCTGCAGGGTGGCAGATCCTTACTGGCCTTGCTGCCACCGTGCATAACGGTGTACAGCTGCTGATAAACAAGCTCACTCTGATCAAGTTATACAGCCCAGCTAGGTCAGAGCGCCGTGCTACGGGAACATCACTGCTCTGCTCCCGAGACTCTTGGCTTGTATCTGTACAGTGGTGTGATTCCCTGTTAACTTATTCTGAGTTCAAAGGGAGCATCTGAACTCTCCGTTGTGCAGATAGACATGTCAACTGTATCCTAGGTAGCAGCAAGCTCGGTCCCAGACCTGGATTTCAGGTTTTGCTTGCTTGAGCACTGGGAGGGAACTCCTATGGAGTAAGCTGAGGAAAAAACAGTGAGCCTTATCTCTTAGCCAGCTGCTCAGCTGGCAAGCTGCAGATGTCCCCTAAGAGGGATGCTCTTGGAAATTTCATATGCAAACAATAATTAAAGCAATAAATGTTCTGAATACAAACTCTATTTAGAGCTGGCTTTGAAATGATTTTTTTTTTCTGCTAAAGGGGGATGGGGAAGGGAGAACAATAAAAGCAAAAACCATCTTTTCACAGAAGATCCTGTGTGAATAACATTGTGGCTTTTAAAGGAAAACTGAGCACGAAAATCCTAAATACAAAATGTCTTGATTTAAGTGGAATTGGCACTCATTTTTCAAATGTAAACAAAATGGGCAAATATCTAGAGAAAACAAGGATGTTGGTTTCAGTCCTCTTTCTCCCTACCAAAAGTGTTTCACTCTGAAATTTTTCCCAAAGTAACCTTTTTCTTGAAGTTTCAGTAAGAGAATCTAGCATGTGATTGGTATTCTTGGAAATTAGTCAGTCAGCCTTTCTAGGTAAGCTGTGTGACTTGCAGTGAGCCCAGCTATTGCAGACTGTCATACCTCCCTGGAAGTCGTGTGTGATGGTGTTAGCAGAACTGTAGCACTTGCAAGTCTTTCAGGGCTAAGATTTCTAAATAGGTTAAGGGCAAGGGATATGTCATGAGGACAAGTCACATCTATAAGTTTTGGGGTTATTTTGACTTAAAGTATCTTAATGAGGAGGGCTTAAGTAAGACTCAGAAGAGAGCAAAAGTCGGAGGGGAAACCTAGGAATTCGAATCAGACTGCAATAACAAGGCAACTAATCTAACCTGGGGATTAAACAGTCACAACACTGAAAGGTACAAAACTAAACACAACTCCTCCATGCTTTTCAAAAAGAAAAAAATGAGCCCACATTTAGTTCAATTTAAGCAAGATGAATTGTTCTGAAAAGGTGTGTATGGTTTTGCTTTTCTAAGAAAAATGCAGCTCTAAAGGGGAAGGATGAAGACTAGGGATAAGTGGGTACTCGATCTGCTTTTTACAGTAAATGTGAGGCTAAGGAATGAGATCAAAAACCTTTTGCAACAAAATTTTCTTTCTAATAGTGAGCTGACAATTGTTTCTTCGCATTATAAGCTAGTCAGTCCGTTTTGTTTGAGAGAAGCTAACTTACTACCTCAAATACACAGGAACTGGTGAGATTAGGCTGTGACGGGAGATGCTAAAGGGCTTGTTTGACACAGCTGTTGTGACACTGCTGATAACAGGGAAGCTCTGGTTTAGCACAGTCTTCCCAAACATAGCAAATAGCCCAACAAGAGAAAAAAAGTTGCGGCAAAATTAATTGCTACCTGGAAAACAATTTCATGCTAGGCTAAACAGGGATTAAAAAAATTCCATGGTCTGGTTCACAACCAAGCCTTGCTTTTTAGAAAGAAGGGGAGCAGAAGTACGACAGTTATCTCAAGGTGTGACTATGCATCTGTCTTACAAATAAGACCGGGGGGGTGGGGGGGTGGGTGTGTGCCTGAATTAAAGATCTGTTGGACAGTTATTTATTAATCACTTGGCCTCCTGCAGTAGTTTCCTGGGGACATACGCTAGTTGAGTGAGTATGGGAAAGGAGGGGTAATGGAAGAGTATCAAGATGCACTGAAAGGGAGGCTATGCTAGTACCGTGCAGATAAGGAGGTAAGGCAAGGTCCAAATGTATACACAAACACTTTAAGCTAATTTATCAGCTTGTTCTCTGAAGGGTGGTGCAGAGTGGTTTAGCCTGTGACTGCATGTGTCATCTTTATAACACGCACCCTGATATTTAAAGGAAAGGAGCACACAGTTTAAAGAGAGAGACTCTTTAACATGCAGCACTTCTGTGGGTAAAATTGTCATTGAGAGAGTCCACTTTGGGGCTGTTCTGATGCTTGCTGGATGGAAATGGCTTTTTTTTTTTTTTTTTTTTTTTGAGGGGTTTGAACCGCATGCATTTAGTTAGATGCTATGGTGAAGTAGATAGCAGATGGAATTGGTTACTTGCAGAAATGTTTTGTTCATGTTGAGTAGGAGGCCCTTAAGTTAGGGAGTTCTGGGACTCTTGAGTTGAGTTCCTGCTGTGCTGCACGTTCTTTGCGATCCTAGGCAAGACACTAAGAAGAAGATATGCAGAAGCTTTCGGCGTTGCACCCTACAGCACTGCTGCTTTTGGAAAGCAATTGGTCATCTAATAGAGCGGAAGCCACTCAACTCCAAGTGACTTTTGCCTGTAATTTAAGGCAAATCCTTTAAATCTTGTATAAAACCTGTCAAAGTATGACCATATGTTGTAAATGCCCGAAGGGTTAAGTGTGTGTCTTGGATAGCACCCAAAAAAAAGTTTGTCCTTTGTTTAGGTAGAGTGTGCCTCAGTACCCTGGGTGTAACATACAGTCCCTGTCCCTGGCTTGCAAGGCCTTTACACTTGGGTGACATGAGAGACACTGTAACTAAATGTAACAGCTCTGACAATGTGCTAGAAACATTGTTCCCTGCCATATGATCTTGATTTTTGCTTCTTTTAAAGTAAGAATTTTTCAGTAAGAAGTACTGGAACTTAGAAATGGAGGTGTTTGATGTCTCATTTTACATTTTTCCAGACTGTTTCTCCATTAAAGTGGGACCAGTTGGAGATGTGTTCCGTGTTTAAATGTCTACCTTTTAAAGCCTGCAAAGTGTGTATTTTGAGAAACTTAAATGTGCTTTCAGTGCAGCTTCCTGAATGACAGTGACTCAACAGCACAGAAGAAAACTATCATATGCAGCAGAGCCTTTGTTCAAAGGAATAGGGTATTTTAACAATAACTTCAGAGCTGTCTCTAAGGCAAGTGAAGAGGCTTCATATTTTCAGTTCCCTGTAACCAGACTGAATGTGTTACAGGCCACAGCCCTGGAGGCTGTGCTTTGTTGCCACTGGAAATAAGGTTGAGATTCAGAAAGTTGGTGGCAGAAACTAACAGAAGAGATTGCAGTGGAAAAGAGGTCTGAATTCAAACACTTTGAACAGCAGAGTCTGCCCAACTGGACCAGCCTTAAGGTCTTCAAGTACTCTTTTTCATGATTGCTAAAGCTTTCTGACATTCTTAGAGAAAGTAAAAGATTAAGTGGTTATCCAGGTTTTTAAGCTTGGAAATGAGAAATAGTGATTATGGGGCACATTGTGGAATACAAATCAGTAGTGTAAATCTAACGCTGTTCTTTTTCTGCTTTTAAAGAACAATTCTTGTTGATGCAAGGCACCTCTTTAACTCAAACTGTACTTGTGCAGTGCAGGCTGTACAGAGCTTCCGGGGATAATTAAGCATCCAAGCATCTTTGGCCAGAATTGCAAAATGAGTCCAAGCCATAGACTGAAAAGACTCTGAAATCAGGATCCTGTGTTGGCACATAGTAGCTTAAGAAGGCTAAAGGCAGTATTTCCTGACAGGTTTGGTTTTTAATAAATGTCCTTTTGTCCCTCTCTTGGGGGAGTGGTACAATAGGACACGAATGCAGAAACAAACTAATAGGGTGGCATCAGTTGCCCAAGGCCACCCCCTTTCCTCAGTAAGTGCTTTCATGCTGCTGTGCTGTAAGAACCTGTTAGGAATAGCTGAAGAGCCGAGTTGCGTGGAGCTCCATGTCGAACTGTGTTCTAACCTGTTAATCTGCTGGAGTCTTAGAAGGCCAGACTCTGCTCTTGACTCTGTGGAAGAGTATATAAATTTCAGTCCTCTGAATTGTCGCAGTTTATGTATGGTGGAGGAAACCTCCGGCATACCTGGGATGTGACTGGTGGTGGTACTGTGATGATCTTTGACAAATTCTGTGCTGCCTGAAGCATTGTAACACATTCTGTATCTCTGCATTCAGACAGTTAAACACTGTGTGCGTATTTAATAGTAAAGTTGAATTCCTGATGGGATATGACTGGCCTGGAGTTTCTCCTCTTGGATGGACACGTTTGTTTCATCTATCCTCTCCTGTCAAAGCTGTTCATTGCTTTAATTTGAATCTGAGGATTCCATTAGGAGCATCTAATTTTTCAGTACTTTAGATGAAGAGACTGAGAAATCGTTATGAGTGCCCCTGGGTTATGTGAGGTCCCTTAATATAACACTTGCAGCTTTTGATAAGTTACCAGCCTGATGTTTTGAAAGGTGCTTTTTTCCCTGTCCAGATTTCTTTTCAGTCACTCCCTATTTTGTTGCTGGCACTCACTTCAATCTTTTTTTTTTTTTTTTTTCCTAGGCTTCAGCACTTCAGCTGCTAGTTTGGCCTTGGAGACTTCTAATATAGTCCAATTTCCTGAGCTAAAACCTTTTGCAGGATCTTGGCAGGGTTTAAAGACTTACTTCTGCTTTTGGGTGACAGAATTGATCCTGATCTCAAGAGGATGTATCTGGCTTTAAACTTCCCTCTCCTCTGGAAGAAGAGACTTTTTCAAAGGGACAGGTGCCACACTTCCCAATATTTAAATCTGTGATTGTGCTATTGCCTTTGTTTTGGTACCTACTCCAGGATGAAGTATGATTGTATGAGTTAAGAATACAGGCAAAACATAAGGGGTGGGAGAGACTTTGAAATAAAACTGCAAGCTTGAGTCAGCAGCTACTGCTGCTTTTCTGCTGTGGTAGCGATTTTGTTTTCCAATAAAATGCATGGATAGGGTTTCTCAAAAGATCTGGTGCTTTAGGAGCCTTTGAACTTGTGCTTCTTTCTGGGCCCTATGCCACTTCATGCTCATACATAACTGCAATGTCTGGGTTACCTGGACTCCTGTTGTGTGGCTTTGTGCTATTAAATCAAAGCTACGTTTTCCCGGCAGTCTGAAGGCCTGCAAATGCTGTCCTACTGTGAACCTTCTCCTACTTGCAAATGTGTAGAGAGAAGGGTGGAAACACAACACCCCTACCTGTCATGCTTAACTGACAGTGTTTCTGTTCCACCCTTACTCTGCTGATTTCTTGGATAGTCCTATGATGTGAACGCATCTTCCCTATATTCTGTTCTCCTGTACCAGGTTTCTGTCCCTGTTGTAAAGAAAAGGGGCATATATGTACACAATACACATCTACTGTCAATGATGGTGTTTCCAGATGCATTTAAAATGCAGCACACTATAACCAGGCTATGCTATTTTATGAAGAGTCTACGTTGAGGTAACTTCCCTTCCCACTAATGGAAATATTCTTTCACTAGTGCCTAGAAGCTTATGTATTTACAAATATCTGATGTACTTTGATACAACAGCTGTATGTTTGGTTACACCCTAAATATACCTTTGCCTGTGTTTTGCCTGTTGTACCTTATCTGTGTTGAATCCACATGTGGACTGCAGTATTCCAGTATCTCCTGTGATGGAAGTTAAACAAAGGTGTTTATGGGTCTAATTTTTTAGCATTCTGATGTGAGCAACTTGGTCTAAAGAACTTTTCAAGGAATGCTTTTGGAGATACTTTGCTTACTCTTCTGCTACGTTTTTTTGTACAAACTCTCCAGAGTTTTTTTGGGGGCTACCATTGCTTAAAAATAAAATCCAAGCCAAAGTGTTTTCCTGTTTTAATGCTATAATTCTGCAACTGGCCTGGGAAATGTTGCTTTATTCAAAATGAGTGAGTATCTACTGGGAGAGGCTATAGGTATTGGGTTTTTTCATTTGTTTTATTACTGACAGCAATAAATGAAGATCCAGTGTTGTACTACAAACACAAAATGAGAAAGGTCTCCTGGGATACACAAGCAGGCAACAGTGCAGCAGCATCAAGTGTTTTATTATCTCAGCCTGATAACAGTGGGGATGGAATTAATCCCTGTGCCTGGGATTCACACCTGATACTTAGGTTGGTTTAGCCCTCTCCTGATCCTAACCTGTCCTGGCTTCTAACATGTTCATCAGCACTGCTCATCTTGCTTTGCTCTCTGTGATCCTCTGTCAACCTCTGGGCACTGTTGTCTGTCAGAACTATAGTGCTGATTAGCAGGGGCTGCCTAGGCTTGCCTGCTTTGGCTTGGACAAGATATAGCAAAGGATTGAGGCCCTTGAAGCTTGCCCAGGGACAAACCAAGCAACTATCTGTGTCCACAAAGTCTGAACAGTGTAATTTAGATGGTTTATAGTGAAGCTGTAAAATCTCTGTGTTGCTTTTCCAAAATGTTTTCCATGTTGCTGGTCTCATTCCAGCCTGGGACTGCCCTGGCATACAACAGAGCTGTAGCCAGTCCTATTCATAATTCTCTATACTCCTCAGAAATGCTTTTCTTGGTCTCTTTGGCAAATGCTCTGCACATTTGTCCTGCTTCCTCTAGCTAATTTCAGCACTAGCTTGGTTTGGTAGCTAAGCGCTGGCCCCATTACTCTGGGTTCATTTTCTGTAGAGTTTACAATCCAATCATTCTGCTGAAGTGAGAGGCAGTATTGAGAAGTCAACATCAGTGCTTACATTTTTGTCTATTTACTTACTTCTCGGCAACGCACAAAACACATTTGTTAAGCTACCTCCCCCTATGCCTTGCAGCAGTGTTGCAGCAGTGGCAAAGCTTCAGAAAGCATTAGCTGCTGGGTGTGATTTCAGATGTCCTTTTTCGACAGCAAACCTCTGATGTTAATCAGGCTCAGGACCTGGAAGATGCCAAGAGTTATTGTTGCTGCTGGGTGCAACTGAAAGTGAAGGGTTACGGGCAATGGAGATCAAAAGGGACTTAACTTTCGCAGTCTGCTTCTCACTAAGGATAACACAAAGAAATAAGAGGTTTTCAGCAGTGTCTCACAAGAGTATAATTTTCATTAATTGCAGTATAATTATGTAAGCGCTTTAACAAATGCTGCTGGAATCCTCTCGGGGTGCAGAAGGCACTGACAGAGCTGTATTCTGTGATGAAGCGGGCTTTATGAAATTTTGGAAGCATCTGCCCTGTGACCATATCCAGGGACAGCCCTGGGCTGTGTTTCATACGTGTACATTTAGCAGAGAGAATTGGAACCTGTGGGAGAGTACAGAGGCAAGGGTCAGTCTGTTCCTGCCCAGTGGCTTTGGCTCCTCTCGCACTATAAGTATTTTCTACAAACCCTTGTTGAAGACAGGGTAGTAGGATAAATGCCATGACCTCTGGTGTACAACAGTTAGCAAAGTGTCTCAAGTTGGATTTGAGGCAGGGCAGGAGACTGAGTTATCTGCTCTATAGGTGTGGAGTAGACAAAGTACGTCTTGCCTGTTGGAGAGATGTTAATGACTGTTTTTATTAACACTTTTTACTTAATCTATGAGCACCTGTGGCTAAGCTTTTCCCAGTTGAGCCTCTTTGGTTGAGTGCCTTTATCTTTGCTGCCTCTGACACGCTGTGTTTGGACTTTGAATGCTGTAAGGTTCTGTTGATACAGCAATTTTTTGTGATTTGTCACCAGTCCCACTCTTTAAAAGCTGAGTTTAATGTAAGCGGGTTAGACACTGGGTGTATGTGGTACTGTGTGAAATCTTAGCCCTGTAGAAATCCAGGAGTGTTTTGCCATTGGTTTCTGTAGACCTAGGATTCCCCACCCTTGTTTTCTGCCTCCCCACCTATCCCCACGCTGCTTTACGCTCCCCTAATCCATTGGTTGCCTATGCTGTGTCTGCTGGAGATGACTGGGAAAGCTGTACTGCATCTTAATCTAAACTCATCTGAAGGTCTTTGTGGTTTTCTGTGTCATACCATTTAATTTCTCTCTCTGTAGTTTACTGCCTTTGTGAATTCAGCATTTAACTTTGTAAGCTTAGCAGGGATAAAATTTAGCATGCAAAACAGCATACAAAATGAAGCTATGGTGTAGTTTTACGCTGCTGTTTTATGCTGCCATTTCTCACAGAGGGGGAAAAACTTTCAGTTACCAGGGAAGGATGGCTCAGTGTTGTGCATGTGTCAGCACCCTGGCTGTGACGGTGCTTGCATATATTTAACATGCCACTAAATTTGTTTGTCCTGTGGTAAATCCCATGTTTTTTTGTCGTCGGTGCTCAGCTTGCTCCAGTATTGTATGACAGGAAAATAGCCTCTGTATCGCTGCAGTATCTCTCGGTGTATCTGTAGGCTTTGTATTGGCAAGTGTTGTTATTTTGTGGTATTCAGCAGTGTTTTTTTTCTCCAAGGTGTTATTAGATCATTGGGATGCACGTACAGGGAAGTACTACAGCAGCCCATAAGCCCATGGTGAATTATTCGTGTGGTTTACGGGTTCATCAGAAGGGACTTGCATAGTTGTTTTTTATGAGGGGGGTGTGTGTATATCTACACGTATGTCTGCGTGCAAGAAAGATACAGCCCTGACTTTGCAGCTTTAAAAGCGGAATTGTAATGTACTAATCCACAGGCTTCTGAGTACTGCTATCTGCATAATAACAATGAGAAAAGGAAGAAAGGAGAGAGGGAAGCAGATGGGAGGAAGCTCCACCCTTAGCCATCGCTGTCATTCCTGCTGTTTTATTAGACAAAGTGGTGGCTTTAAGTTGAAATGTACTTGCTGTTTCTGTACAAGAACCGAGAGATTTTTTATTCAAAGTCACAGATATTTTCCTTTGTATAGAAGAGGAATCTTTATAAGCTATTGGTACTACTAGAAATTATCGCTATACAAGTAAGTAACAAAACTATTCTCAACGTGGCTTCTGACTCCTGCCTCTTCCCCAGTTTTGAGTTTTCTGTGCCTGCTTTCCCTGCTTCCCCTCGAAAGACTTGATGTACATGAAATGAGATGGGCCGGTCTGGGTGTGTGCATATTTTGTCATTTAGGATATGGATGTTTTATCAAGTTTGATGCCTGAGGAAAATTGCTTATGTGGAAATGGTAACTCATTTCAGGGTGAGTAATCGTAGCTTTCTGTAAAGTTCTGAGTCGTTCCCACCCCTCCTAGCACAGTCGCCACAAGAGGACCATCTCTCTGCCCTGAGGTAGGTAGTGCTGCCACTTACACACCCAGGAGTTTATTGCTATTGGCAGTGAACTGAGCAGAATGGGTTTTTTGGTGTTCAAATCAAGAAAAATGGTGCTTTCCTGGTTTGTGAAGGACTACTAATATTACAGGGTTGACTGGTTTCTTTAGGACTGACCAAACAGTTCAGGAAAAATAGGAGCTTTTTCAAATACAGTCAGGTCTGCTGAAGCAATAGTCAAGTCATTGGTGGAGAGAAGATGAGCGTGTCAGTTCTGGAAGCTGAGCTATTTTGTATCCCAGAGGAATGAATATGCTGATACTTGGTAGGCCTCCAGTGCCTGCAACTGAGAAAAGAACATGCCTATTTATTTTCTTTGCTGGAGTCGCCTTCACGTTTCTGTGCATTGCATCCAGCAGTCTAGATTTATAATTCAATCTGCGTCTATTTGTTTCTTGACAGAAGAGGATGAAATAATAGCAAGGCTCTGTTTTCTTTATAGCCAGGAATAGATAGCTATGGCTTACCATCAGTGTAAACTGTACAGGATTTTGTGATGTTTCAGATGAATGATGCTGCCGCCGCTGTATGAAAGTAAATCGCAGTGTCCTGGAGTGAGTCCCAGGTTATTCTGCTGTTTTCACAGCAGCTCATTTCTGTAGCGGTGCACTTGAGAAATATGTCAGGCCAGATCCTTCTTTTTGCTAATGTCAGAAGTCACTGTGGCAGAGACGGTGGAAGGGGGCTTATTCAGAATTGGTGCAGATCCAGTGGATGTCAAAACCTGTTTTGGGAGGCTTAGAGTTCAGGACTGGGGAGCCTCAATGGCTTCGTGCTGTAGTAGCGGGGTGTGTGACATACAGCGAGTCAGTGACCCTCTCAGAGCTCCGGCCTGATCAGAGGAAGGACCATCTTCGAGCATGAGGTCAGTATTTCATCCCTCAAGTGAGCCTGCAGTTAAGTAGCGGATCCTTCTTTGCCTTTCTCTAGTACAAGCCACAGGAGTGAATTTGACCTGTGAGTTATCTCTGCATAAATCTGAGAATTCTATAGTTAATTAGGAACTGGAAACAAGGCAAAGTGAATCTAACAGTCTCTTATCTTTTCTGCCTTCTACTGCATCTTCCATCTTTCCTGAACTTTCTGAAGTACAAGGGACAAGCAGGTCGAAAATGGGAAGAAAATTAGAAGCGCTTGGCCTGGTGCCTGCCTTTACACTGTGTTGATTAGGTTTTAATTGGCAATTCTTGTCTGTAATATAAGATAATTGCAGAGATTTCCAGGAATTGTTTGCAGAATAGGAAGAAACAGACACATCTGAGTTGTACTGGAGGAGTTTAATTAAAGACTTGATAAAGTGCAACAGATGGTGCTTTGCTAGTTAGGAAGATAGGCGTGAGGCCTCTTTGTAGACATTCAGCCATGATGGTTAGAGCTTCTGCTCCCTGCTGGCTAGAGATGCTCTGGCATAATCTTCCATTGGGGGACTCAAACAGTTCAAGGATAACGTGCGCTTCATGTTCAGGTCCAAACTGTGAAGGTCATTATTCAGAAAGTGAAGTTAGGCAGCCACAGAGTGAGATCCTGTGTGTCCGTGGCAGGACTACCCTTCCCAACAGGAGCTTTGCTGTCACTGACCTCTGCAGTTGTTCTCCATTCCCTTTTGAAAGGCTTGCAGAAGTGGAAGACGTGTCCGTAGCTGTACAGCTTTCTTTACAGACACTGCAGTGGCATGGAGTGAAGAAGGATCTGTTTGATTTTTGGTTTTTGGATAGCACTGCTCCCCAATAATTTTGTATGAGCCAACAACCAACACTGGACTAGCTCCTGGACTGGGATTATGTCAGTGTGAAGCCTGGAAGACGAGGGGTTTTACTGTTTCCAAAGTCCTCACTGATCTCTGGTTTCTAGGAAGTTACAGAGGAAGCAGAACAAAGAGAGGGTATTGTAACTTACAGAAGAAAAACGATCTTCTCTTTGCAGTCTTCACTAGAGCAGGTACTGAACCTTGCATTTTTCATGTTATTTTTAAAAGCGTGAGAGTATATTGAAAAAGAAGCTTATTCTGAAGTTGCATGTTCATGAAATGGCTCCAGGATACGATCTACTTGTTTACTATTACAGTAGAACGATTTCTGCTTGCTCCCTAGCACTGCTGTAGCTTTGATGAAGTTTAGCTTTGTGCATCTTCAGAGAATTATCTTGGAAAAGGAAAAAAATAGCTAGTAGGTAGTGGATATTACAAAGGAGCATCCTGGTTTAGGAAGAGTTTGTCTGGGTTTTCAAAGTCCAGGAAGAACCTGAAATTGCAGAACAAGTAACCAGAAAACGGAATATTTCAAGTAGATGTTGAAGGAAAAAAAAAAAAAAAATGTGACTCTGCAGGGCCCTTTTCATGGGGTCATTTCCTTGGGCAAGCCAGACAGATCTGCAAGATGATGACAAGTATACTTTGAAGCTCCCTGCCTAGCAGATGCTTGGAAGGTATGCTTACCTCACATTTAAATGAATTTTGTCGCTTTTTAGCTTTGGTAATGCTGCAGGGGAGTTTCCATGGGTTTAACTCCTTGGCCGTCTTTTCTTTCTGCAGCTCGGTGTTCATTTCAGTTCAGGCTGTTTTGGAAAGTGATTAGCTGGAAGGGATTTGGTTACACTAGGCTTCAACAAAGGCAACGCTGGATGCTCAAGAAACATTTTAAAGATAAGCCCTGAGCTGCTGTTTGGTTTTTTTAAGAACTCCTTACCAGTCCCCATGGCTAATGCTTTGAGTTGGCTGATTTTGTTTTGTAGCCTTAGGATCTTCCTGAGAGGTGAGTGGGTAACATTCTCATACAGGCAGACTACTTTTTTTGGTTTGGTTTGGATTTTTAATACTTTTGCCTTCTGAAAGCTATAGGGCATTAGAGATGGCAGTTGTTTAGCTCATTCTGGTAGTAAACTGATGAACACGGCTGCTATTCTTTCAAAAGAACAATCTTTTTTAGGAATTTGTTCAGGAAGAAAACAGGTAGAGAAGGTGGGGGGGAATGCATTCACCAAGAGGTTTTAATTTTCTAAAGAGAGGAAAAAAAAGTGTCAGCGTTTTCAGGTAACAATATTAATAATACTACCTAGGTGCTTATTTGAGTATGGAACATATGAAAAAAAAACCCAAATCTGCAACTCCCCACCCTGCACCCTCATCTTTTGTTGCTTGGGCACAGGCACAGAGAGAAGCCCTTCACGAGGAACTTCATGTGGAATCCTTGTAGTTACCGTTGTGTAAGCTTACTTTTCAAAAAAAGGGATTCATTAGGAAGTGGCATATAGACTCGCAAAATGGAAGAAAGAAATGCGGGAAGGAAATAGTAACTCTGTTTTCGTTCCATTCTTTAAGTTCTGATTTCAGCTATCTTACTCTTTGTTGAGTATTTATCACCTTTCTCTTCTAGAATGTGAGGGTGGGGGTAGTAAAATTTCCTTTACTATGTAGACTGAATAACTGAAATAGAAAAAGAAGAATCTTGGTTGAGATTACACAGCAGGGCAGTACCTCCTTCATCCCTTGGCTCTTTCCATCAGACTGTGCTGTTTGCACTCTCTTGAAAACTTACGTTTTCAACTTTCCGGCAAACAGAATGTGACCTTTTCAAAAGATGTTAAAGACATAGAAAGGGCTCTCTGCTACCTACAGAGGTTAGTTGGCTTAGTTTGATAAGCATCTGAAATTGAGATTTCCCCCAGAATTTTGTGCTTAGAATATTTACCTAGAAACCTTAAGGGAACAGATTTTAACTCTGGAAGAGAAACCTTTCCTTTATTTGGCCGCCATAACTTAGGAATGAATGTGGTAGTGGATGGGGAAATAGTGTTGATGAATGGAAAGCCCAGGAAGTTAAGTTTATTTCCAGCTTTGGAATGCTCTGTGTAGCTTTGAGAAGTCGGCTAATTCATGTAAGTGTAACAGTAACAATGAAAACAAGGAGCTTATTTGACTGTGGAATACGAGATTTTCCAATTCAGCTTCCTTCTTAACAAGACAGGCTTAGAATATTTCCTGTTTCTTTTTTTTGTAACTGCACTGGTGCAGTTATTAAAAAATAACTACAAAGACAAAGCATTGTTCTCAATAGTAAAAATTATCGTATAGTAGTACTAATGCCATTAACATCAGTGACAAAATTGTGCAGAGATACGTTATGGTGTAATAATATCTGGTCATTTAGGTTAGAGTCTTGAATGTTTGTTCACTGAAGCTTAAATTTATTTCTTTTGCTCTTTTAGGGACCTCTTCCCTCTCACCAGATTGCAGTATAGACTGCCAGACCCGCTGTCTCATAGCCTGCAGGCAAGGACATTACTACACCGCTGGCAACTGCTTGGAATGTCCGACGGGTTTCTAGTATGTCTCCTTTCTTCCCTCCTGCTTGCAACCTACATTCCTGCAATAAGAAAGTTAGACGTTTGGGATGTCATTTTTACATTCAGAATATTCTGAGAGCTATCTTGTAATGCAGATCAGGAAGGAGGGGCATGAAGCATAGATGAATATAGAAGAATAACCAACTGACCAGGAGAACCACTGTCTTTGACTTAAAATGGCATCTAGGGCTTTCTGCAGCAATTGGCAGTCACAGCTCCCCCTGAAGTCAATGGGAATGATTGTTCTTTAGCATGGTAGTCTCGGTAAAATGTGTGACAATGTCAGTGTTTGGGGAATGTACGAAACTAGACTCCCTTTGAGATTGCTCAGGACAGCTTTTCTGTGTTGTGTGTTTGTGTATCTTGTGTAGTGTGTTTTTAGGAGGGGCAGGAATGTTACTTGTATTTGTAGCAGCAGCAAAATCTAGGTTGATTTGCAGCTCAAAAGAAAGAATAAGAGGTGTCTTTGGTCCCCATAGTGCAGGGAATCCTCCCCTGGAAAATTCATTCTGTGTCCTGGCTGCTTACTGATACGGCAGTCAGAAAATGTGCTGTAAGCTGGCACAGAGTGGTAACTTGGGAACAGAGAAGTCTGGGGACGAGGAACAGTGAGTTGCAGGGGGCTGGTGGTTGCGTTCTGGATGTGCCGAACCCAGCGCACAGTCAGCCAGCCTGGGCTGGGTTGCAAGCAAGCCCTCAACAAGCCGTTTGCAGTTGGAAAGCTGTCCTAGACTCTGGTGTATCGTCACCAGCATGCTCTTGTCTTCTTCACAAGAAAATCGTTAAGACTGTTCTCTCTGGCACACATGGCTTACTGCAAAAGAAAGTAGAAATGGCCATTGTGGAGTTTTCAGGCACCATCTCAAACTGGATTATGAAAGATTTCGTACAAACTATCTTGAACCCTGAGTTCATGTTGCCACACCTTTTACTGCAAATTCTGTCCTTGTGTGCGCAGTCCAAGTGATGCACCTTGAGCTCCCATATATGGGTTGGAACCCTCCGAGGTTCTGGAGGGATCTGATGTGAATCCATGCTTCGGTGGGTAAAAGAGAGTTTGCTTGAGCCATCGCCGAGGGGAGATGCTCCTGTAACTACACAACAGCCATACTGGCTGGTAAGGGGATGGAATTCCAGAGTGGAAGAATTTCATTTTATGACTTCATCATTTTTGATACAGTTGCCCTGGGGGTCAAGCAGCTCCAAGGAAATGCCCGCTGGGAACGGCCAATGGACTGACTGCTCAGACAGACATCACGGCCTGCCAGGTAAGCGGGAGGACAGGGGAAGAGAGCACGCAGGTGAAGTAGTGCTTTTTGCCTCTACTCCCACGTATTTTGAATTGTCTGATTTCAGGCTTCTTCCCAGACTTTGCAATCTGCTTTGACATTTTTTTAGGCGATTCCTGCACTCTTTGGCTCTGAGAAAGCAGGTTGTCCCTCCATGTAGACAGCAAGCAGCACTCCCTCCACTTATTGTTTACACCACTGACAGTAGAAAGCACATGTTGGGAGCTCTGAAGAGTACGTAGGCCAGATCTGGAAGCCAATCCAAGATCCTTTCTTTCTGGCACATGAGCTGAGGGTGTCTGAAACTGCTGTTTTGTATTATTCATGCAAATAATAAGTTTCTATGGATCTGATGCTCTTTGTGATCTCACTGCAGGTTTGTCCCAATGGCTATCTCAGCCTAGAGAGCGGAGCTGGGTGCCGTGCGTGTCCAGATGGCTATTCATGTGACCCACGTACTGGTGTGCAGAGGAGCTGTGGTCCTGGTCAGTATTCACCAGAGGGAGAGCTGGAGTGTCGGGAATGTCCAGAGAGATTTGTCTGCCCAGATGGACGGAGCAGAGAGGTACAGAATGAGTGTGGTGTTCTCTGAGGGCAAATTTTCATTCTCCTGGGCACACAGAGCCTGAATGTGAGTGCGTTGTCAAGAGAAGACAGGCTTCCTTGGTTTAATAGTAGGGTAGGGGCCATTCTTCATCACAGAAAAGCATTCAAAACACTTCAGTGGTATAGTAGATCTAAGACCTTCTACAAGTTGCCTCTATTAAAAGAAGTAAGTATTTTTCATCTAAATTCTGAGAATGTTAGCGCTCACATCATCTGCCACCACTAAAATCTTCAGCTGAGGACTCAAAGAAACTTGGAGTTTGAAGTACCGTTTTGACTTCTAGAATCTGCCCCTGGAGAATAGAGCTGAAGCAATGCAGGGAAGGGAGAGCGCAGAGAAGGAGGAAGCACAAGACAATGCAGAACTGGGCTTTTTCCTGACTCAGGCCTCCCTGGGACACAGCTTTCAACAGCAATGGCCATTAGACCTTCTGGTGGTATGAATTTGTGTTTCTTCCCCTTAGCATTGTTTGGCCGGTCAGCAGCCAAATCCGAGCCGCACTCATTGCGTAACCTGCACTCCTGGTTCTTTCTCAGCTGGAGACACTGTGCTATGCCAGCCCTGCCCAGCAGGTAAGCGCATCTCACAAGCATCTTCTATTGCCAGTAAAATATAGAACTTTAAGAGACTGAAATGACACTTTGCTCTGGTAAAACTTGGCGGACTGTATTGGAACAGAGATAGGCTCCCTGTGTTGCAGTAAAACTGGAGGTTAAAAAAATAACTCATGAGATAAAGCAGGTGCCATTCAGAAGAGTTCATGAAAAGCAGAGAATGAAAATGAAAGAACACAGAGAATCACAGCTTGGTTTGATAGTCATCGCGCTTGCTGGGTTTATGGGAGAGGTCCAGCTGATGTAGCCATGGGCCATAAACTAGTATATCTGAATGTGCAAGTGTTGCTGAGCAACAAAGGAAACTTTTGCTTTCTCTTTCTGCACAGAAAGCAGCTCTCACTCTGTGATTTTTTTTAACTGATCATCTGTAAAATTGATTCTCGCACATTATAGCTTCCTGCACTTCAGGACCTTGATTCACTGGCTATCACAAATTCCCATTTATAGTGGGTGCTGTAGGCATTAGGAATCGAATAAGGGCACGCTGTGATTTTCTTAGCTAATTTCTCTTTGTGCTCGGTATTCTCAAAGAAATCCAAATAAGCCCATGTTTAGGAAATAGCAGCATGCCATCATTGAGGGTGTTACAAATTCCTCACTGCGATGTTGATGCAGAATTAGGCAGCAAGGGAACAGACTAGGAGGGACTAGGGTTTTGTTGCAAAATGATTATCTTTTAAAATTCTGACAGGCGTAGAATGTCATTTCACATGATTAATTAACCAAAAACATCCATCAAAGGAAATGATGGAGTAATTCAGGAAGCCACCCTAAGTTACATTCTGTGAGTATTTGGGAATAATCCTGTTACAAAAACCCAAAGCTCTGCAAGTGCCCAGGCTGGTAGCCTGTGTGCAGGTTAAGCTGCTCTAGTACTGAATGGCTGCTTGGCAAAGTTCCCCCATAAAGAGAATATTTTCTGCAGCATTAAAATCCTGGCATGTCCCTTATACATCCCAGGGAACGAGGGATGAGCTTAAGCCTAGTGAGGATTTGGTGGCCCAAGGTTAGCTTTCTGTTGTGCTTGTTTCCTGTGATAAAGTGTGTGGTGCTTTGGTATCCCGCCGAGGCCCTCCACGTAAATTCTGTTCCATTCTTCAATACAGCCCTTGGTAACAGAAGAAGTTTGGTGCTGCAGGTAGCAGCCATACTGCCAATAATCCCCTCCGAATACCCTCAGACTTGAAATCATGTTTCCTAGCCCACCTGAACCCTGGCAAAAAGGCCTTACAGGGAGTGTGTGGTGTACCTGTCGATTTGTAAAAAGATGCATAACATCGCTATGGGGATGCAATTTGTGATCTGCAGTCCTACCGTGCTTTCCTCTCTGCTGTAAGCCCTGTATGCATGTGAAGATGATTTAATGAACAGCTCCAGATGCCTCCTGCAGAGTCACTGAACTCAGTAACTTGATTCTTATGCCTGTAATTAGAATCCCTCTTATTAAATAATGAAGAGCTCCTGTACTCTGGGTACCTTATGTGTTGTCCAGTAGAAGGAGAAATGGAATAGCTAAAGAGAACATGCTAGCCCAAGGTCTCAGTAGTTTAGATCTAGTTATAATACACATGTGAGAGAATAGAATAGAGGATTTCTGTTATTTTCCAGTACCTGGGGTCAGGTACCGCAAGTAATTAATGTCTCGCAAGGTCATGGGAAGTGATGGCGGGTTTGTGGTTGTGTATCATGTTACACTTATTATTTACTGTGCTCTGTAGAGGGCCAGGGAACTAATTGTGGCTCCATTTAAAAAAAAAAAATAAATTAAATAAAACATCAGGAAATGCTGGCTTCTTCGGACTTCAGTATTTATAAACTGTACTTACCAAACATTTGAACAAGCAGACAGACACTGGCATTTTAGAGCATGGATTTTAGTGACAGATTTGCTGCTGTATCGTTTATAGTACAAGATCAGCCAAAGGCTGCGGTCAGGTTTCACCTTCAGTGTATCAACCACAAAACCTGGAGAGAGCAACTGAGAATCTCTGAGTAGATGATGAACAGGTTAAATATATGCAGAGTATCCCAGGCTGAACTTCAGTGCTTCAGTGTTAAGGTTTAGTCCCCCTTGTGTTCTTAAATCTGAGCCCAGTCACAAAGCCTTACCCTCCTGGTAAGGAGTTTGGATAGCATCATAAGCAGGAGAGGCTGGAGGATTCCATGGGTTCTTTTTCACCGTTTGACTGACTTTAATTATATATAATCTGTGTACTTAGTATTTCGTGCCTGTGAATGAAGTGTCATGGCTATGCTGATACATAGCGATATCTTTCAATATAGAATGGCACTTTCATGCCACAGTTAAAACCTTTTCTCTTCTTTTTCTTTCTGCCCTCCAGCCCCACCCACCTCCCTTCAAATATCCATCTGGAGTTTAGTAAACCATTTGATAATCAAATTCTACGAAATCTTACTTGGAAAGAGTAATTAATTCTAGCTGGGTATGAGCATTTCATTGCTAAATGTGCAACTGGCAGAAAGATTTTAAGTGAAAGATGATGTATTGAACCGGGGAGACAAATGTGGTCCCTAACAGCAGCAGGAACACTTCAGCTGATCCTTGATGTCCATGATCTTGGAGAGAGCAGAACTGGCAGAGAAACAGAGAACATTTAACTCTAATGATGCTAACTAATAAAACTAAGTTGAATTTTTAGCTTGAAATTTCGTTGTGTGATTTGAATTAAAAAATGTCATGATGTATTAAATGTTTGAATTTTCTTTGCCAGCTCAGTCTTACAGAAGGAAGAATCATTTTTAGATGGGAAATTCATGAGAATTTGTTTTTCAAGTCTTGCCAGAATTTCTAAAACATAAAAGATATGGGCTATCTGTCATGTACTGCTTTTAAATAAAGTAAGTGGCCGGCTGTTTTGTTCCATTGATTATGTCCATGCATCTCTGCTTATATTGCAGTACCAAGCACAGCAGCTTTGTTTGTATTCCTCAGGTGAACGTATTCTTGGATTAAAAAAAAACCAGTCAATCATTTCAATGGCAGCCTTCAACAAACAAGAGCTGACTGAAAGGCTAGATCTCAAAGAAAATGTTCAAAATTAAGCAAACCCAGAAGCGAATGTAAAATTCAGTAGTCCTCTTCCTTCTTTCCCCCCCCCTTTTTTTTTTTTTTTTTTACAACTTGCCATAAATGCATAAAACTATTTGTAAACTTGAGTGTTTGAAGTTTGAAAATGTTAGTGAGTTTTGAAGCTTTTTTAAAATTTTGTTATTGGTTAGCTTTAGTAGAAAGTGATGCTCCTGGATTTCTGCTCTGTGCTTCTTGAACTTCATCTTTTCTCAGTATAAACACACACAAATCCTTTGTCTATCTAATGCAGTGACCTTTTGAAAGTTCAAGTGCTTTAAACATCTTAAAATGTCTGTGTCTGGATCACGTTCCTTTGCTTCCTCCAGATAGCCCTTGCCCCAAGTGTGGGACAATTTAGCTGCTGACATAAATTGACTTAGGGAGTAAAAGAGTTGGAGCCGGAGGGACAGACTTGAAGGGGCGAGGCTTCTCCGTCTTTGTCTTCACCTATTACTCTGTTTTGCTCACTGCTGTGAAAGAATTTTGTGAAATGCAGCCTACTGAAATGGCCTTCTTTCCTTTAAATGAATCTGGCATCTCATTGATGTTAGGTATAAAACCCTTTTAATGTGTAAATAAAGAAAGTGCCCTTACCGGCCAGCAATCACATGCAAGTTCTTGGCTGTCTTCATCAGCAGTGCACCAGTTTACCAGGGGGGCGTCCTGGACTTGGCCGCTTTTGAGTGTGCAAAGTCTCTGGGAAACTGTGTACTGCTAGATCACCTAACATCTGTTTTGTTTTAGGACACTGCTACCTTCGCTTTGCCTTGAGCTTGTGCTAAGAAATTCTTTTTAATTGGATAGTGCTTTAGCTCAGACTGAGTACCGTGCTGACACAATGGGTTCTCCTGGTTTTACTTCGGAGGTCGTTTATATCCTGCCAGATCAGAGCACATGAATGTCTGCCTTCAGGGTGCAACGTTCGTACAGCGTGATACGATTTAGCCAGCAAATACTTGCGCTTTCCCATTTCTCCCCCGCAATGGACACATGTCAGTGTGCAAGAGACCATCACCACTCTGAGCCTGAGCTGTCCAGAATATTGTTTCTGAATAACATGTTGTTTTCTTCTTCTCTATAGGTCACTCCTGTTCTGATGGCCTTTCAGTCCCCCTGTGCCCAGCAGGAAGTTTCAAACCCAAAGAGGGACTTCACACACGCAGCAGCAGCTCCACATGCTTGCCAGGTCTGTATCATAGATCATCTTTGTTTTGGACAGTGGGGATAACGATTCTCACTGTAAATCACACTGTTAGGTACATCCTTACAAAGGGGCTGGCAGGTAATGGTACTTACTTACTAGGCTCTGGCTTAGGCAGTCCTAGAGCTCTGGATGAAAGAACCACCCATGGCATTTCCTACAAGTCACCAGGTTTGTGGTGAAGCGTTCAGGAATTACAAAGCTGTTACATCCAGCAGTGCTTACTACCCACTTATTGCATTGGAACTGCCTTTATGAAGATGAACCCTGGTATTTAGATCCCTGTGCAGAGATTTCAAAGAAGCTGCTATGGAGGGAAAAGGTGATTACTGTACTTTCAGTAGAAGGAAAGAAATTCAAGGAGCAGCATGAAATGATGTGCTAAAGTCACCTGACGGGCCAGCTGTGAAGCCAATGTCAGCGGCTGGTCTGTTGTTAAAGCTTATTCAACTTTGCGTGTGAGACGCTTTTTTTAGCACTATTAGTCAACTTCAAGGAGATGTGTTATGCTGTAATGCAGACTCATTTTCAGGCTCTTTTATGCATGGAACAGAGGAGTAACATAATTAAAGTAAGTTGAAAATATTCTTTCCCTTTGGGAAAGGAGTTCTCTAGTTGTATGTGTTTGAATCAATCACAACAGTCCCCAGCCCATTCTTGCAGCAAGGGGAAATTAGGTTACAGATTAGGCAAAACTTTTTTATTGTAACAGTAAAAAAGCACTGAATTTTATGCCTTCGGAAGCTGTTGAAGAGTTTTTAAAGGCCCTTTAGAGTTTTTAAACTGCCAAGTAGATGAAGCAGCATGTAATGTCCTGAAACGTGTGCAAGGAGGTAGGGGCAAGGCTTCTACAGATTTCCAGATCTATTTTCTGTGGTAGTTTCTTCTAAATATCTTTGGTTTGGCCTGTTTTTCTAAATCATAGAACTTTGTTTTGCATATAGTAGGACTGAGTCACCTAATGATTGGGAAACCTGTTGGAAGTGACTAGATGTTGCGATTTAGTAATGGATAAACTAATGTAAAAGGACAGAATAATAGAGCTTTGTTAAAATCTCTTCTGCTACTAAATCTTTGCTTAGACATGGAAAGGGAGACCTGGCTTTCTGCTACAGTAATCAGATGTTGCTGCAGCTAGATCTGCCTGGTTTTCAACGTTTCAGAGCACCTCAGTGTCTCTCAAGAGTACACAAAACGCCTCTCTGTCCTTAACAGTGCTGGGCAAATAGGAAAATAGAGTCAGCAGGAGATTGAGGGAATGAACTCAATTCACAGAAGTAAACTTTGGCCCAAGTCCAGAACGTTTTGTCCAGGGTCACAAGTCACCAGGTACACTGCTAGAAGCAGAAACCTAGAGTTCAGTTGCTTAGTCTCCCTTTACTTCTACTGGGCTCTTCCCCTCAGAGGTACATGTGCTAAGAAAATAATAGTCTCCTTCAAATCGAGCCATATATTTTTCTACTTGATCATTTCTTTTCTAGCAAATGACTCAGCTGCTAAAGCATCTTGACTATTGAATGATGTGGTGGTTTGTGTTTTTTTTTTTTTTCACTCCCCAGCTAAGTCAGGGAAATTGCTGCTTTCCACCCACTTCTGAAATTAAAACCAGAAGTACATTTACATGGTGCAGCAAGGAACAAACCTCACATTTCATCAAGACGGTAACGTTCAAGAGACAGGGCCAGTGGCACCTGAACAAACACTGCAGAAGCTGCAAAGTAAATTAGAGTTTAAAGACTTTCGGTTTAATAATGTAAGCTGCTATACTATGCCTGTACTACTTTATATAATGATGTTGTCAGCTCTCCTAAGGAACACTTGTCAAAGGTAGGACAATGCCTGCAGCATAATAGGCAGGGGACACATGAATAAACTCGTGACAAGCCGTAGAGTACTTCAAGTATACGACCATGATGTAGATGATGACTGATACGGTATTAGCCTGTGTCCACCATCTGCACTATGGTGTGTTAGGCGTGACACGCTTACCCTTCAGTGAAACAGAGTTTGTCTGCCTCACATTTAACGCAAAGTACATGGGCTAGCCTGGTCCTGCAGAATAGATAATGGGTGTAAATCCGTGCCCTGATTGATCTCGTATGAAGTCTCCAGGCAGCCACGCTATTATATCTGTTCTAAACTCCAAAGGGAAGCAGCATCTCCAGAAAGTCAGACAAGAAATGGAAATTTCATGTCCCGATAGCCAAGTGGCATGGATTCTAGTTACATAAAATGACAGTCCCGCTGGATTTGCTGGTGGTGCAGATCCGCACCATGAAGCTTTTGTTCAGCTTAAGGCACTTTTTAAAGGGTCCCACAGCTCCATGAGGTTGCAGCCCCCCTCAGGTGTGTTGATTCAACTGCTGTGCTCAGAGCTGTGGAATTTTATAGTCTTGAGAAATGCAGATCTTGTTGTATTAGTGGTTTTGAACCTTGTATTCATCCATGCTCAGTAGAGTAAATGTAACGGGGAAATAATAACATTGTTCTGAGGGGTGGCAATGAGCAAGTGGGTGGAAGGCAGAGAGAGATGACCCTTAAACTTGCTTTGCACCGTAAGGAATCCTAATCTGGACCTATCTTTTCAATCTGTGGAGGGGGAAACCTAGATTTTAATAAATCCTGAAGATTTTGGGGATGCTGTGAGGCTCTATTCCAGCCTGCAGAGGCACGTACACGCTAGTGTATGCTTGAGCCTTGCCTTGATAAGCATTTGGAAGGCAGCAGAGGTTCAAGCAGCAAGTACTCTGGGGAGCCATCATCATCAGCCAGTATTTTCTCTTCCTCCTGCATTGCTCCTTTTGCTTTTTTTTTTTTGCTGTTGAAAGGCCCGACTCAGGAGGATAGCAACTACTCCTGTGCTGAATTTGTGTTTCCTTTTCACCAAGTTAAACATTTGGGGACATTTTGTAATGAAATGCACTTTCTGAACATGGTAACACCAGTAAGGGATCGCTGGTTTATTATGTGTTGATCTTATTAGTGTTTCTTTAAGTTACAATGCAAGCATCTTTTGTTTAACATATGGGATCTTAGAGACGATCACAGCCCAGAGTGTTTGTTATTCAAGCAGGTATCCATGCGTTTGTACTGAGTGTATCTCCACTCTGTGAAACCCGTTCATCTCTCTCTGTATTCAGAACGCAAACATGAAAACAGCTCAGCTTTCATGGAAACCCCAGGCTTTCTTACAACTGAGACCTGTTGTGATTATTTAATATACCTGCATCAAAGTGTGTTTTAAGGCTGATGTATATGTTTATTTTTTAATGTATCTCATTTTGTGTGTTATGGGCTCAGAACACAGTCCAGATGGTGTTACTGCTTCCATGAGCCACTCAACCGCAGTAACATTCAGCTAATCCAATACCACCACCTTCTGGCTTTGTAGTAACTTTGTTTGTATGAACGAACCTCCAGCATACTTTCTCGCTGCAGGTGAAAGCAAAGGAATCGTATCTTGTAGGACCCCCTGTCAGCAGGTCACGCTCCCTTTGTGGACCTTACATATTTTCTCCTCTCTTTAGGAATTGGATTGTGTTTGAAGTGCCCTGCTGGGTATTTCTGTCCTGCTGGAGCAAGTTTTCCAGTCCCATGCCAGCCAGGTACATACAATCCTCTCCAAGGACAGGATGAAGATGCTGATTGCAGAGCCTGTCCAGCAGGGAGAGCTTGTACTCAGGCTGGTTTAGCCCAGCCGGACGCGGAGTGCTTACCAGGGTAAGCCTTGGTTGTTTTCTGTGCTTCTGTTTACACCTGTGCATACATTTTGCCTCCATTGTTTTTTTTGCTTTGTGCATAGGGAGGTGCATCCTCTGCTATGTCAAGGTTTTATTGCAGTCTCTGGTGAATCAGTGTGACATATGCCACAGAATAGGTGCTGAAGATAGACAAGAATGAAGCTGGGCCACACATCCTGTGATTTATGAACAATATGAGCAAAACCCACTTTTGGTGGAAGATGTATGACACAACCAGTCCCTTCACAGTGTTTCGTTTTCACTATTTCCGCATCATTGGTTGCGGTTACATTGCTGTCAGCCACAGTATCAAGTGCTTCAGCTTCTTCCCAGCTGCAACATTCATCCTAATATTTTGGTAGGACACAGTGTTTGTCTCCTCCTGGCATCAAAACATTTGTCCCACCTAGCCTGCTGTGTGTTGTTAGGTACGTGTGCCCAGCGGGGTCGTCCAGCCCTCATTTTCCCAGCAACGCCTGTCCTCCAGGAACGGTTGGCAATGGATTCAACCTCTTTGATAAGTCCCAGTGTGAAACATGCCCTGCTGGATTTGTCTGTATGAGAGGTATGTGGCTTGGTGACAAAGAGAACTGTGTTATTTGGTAGCCTGTATCACAGAACCCACCAGTAAGTACTAGAGCAGGTCAGTGAGGTATCACAATGATGGTAAACAGGAAAAAGTTGCCTTTTAGTGTTACTGAAGAGGTTGCTGTGCCTGCTAGACAAGTTAATTTTAATTCTGCTCTGAAGTTTTCTCTTTATGCCACCCATGGTTACTGTTTTAACTTCAAGACCTCAAAGTGGCCAATTTTTACACTCTTCCAAGTTTTTATCTTATTGGTGGCCTCTTCATTTTAATGTCTGTTTCAACTTTGGACAGGAGTACCGTGTAGGATACTTGACTTGGTAAGTAATTGCTTTAGTAACCAGTTCTGTGATGGAGCCTCTCATCAACAGAGGAAGTAATTGTTATCCCATTTTAAATGGAGGAAAGGCACAAAATGAGGAGAAGACTTAACTCGGAGTCATCCAGCAGAGCTCGAAACAGGATGACGGACCTGGATTGTGTGAAACAAGCATGATGCTACCTGTTGGGCTACGTTGCTTCTCTAAATGTGCCTTTCTCTTTACAGGGACCGGGGACAAACAGAAGCCTCCCACTCCATGCCCAGTTGGTCACTACTGCCCACCAGGCACAAAGCACCCAATGCAGCACAAGTGTGCCCCAGGCACCTGGAGCAATAGGACAGGCCTGACCTCAGGAGAGGAGTGTTTTCTGTGCCCTGCAGGCTGGTTTTGTGCAGGAGGAGCCCGTATCCCTACTGGGATATGCAGCTCAGGGCATTACTGCCCTCAGGGTAGGTAGGCAGCTTTTTGCAGGAATGAATGAGATTTAGTTTATTTCTGTCTTTAGAAATTTTGTAGACTCTGATAAAATCGCGCGATGACTTTATCAGCACGTTTTTTTTGCATCAGAGGTTTTTGGTGTGGAGTAGGATAGCAGACTGTCCCTTCTGTATAGCCAATACTTTAAATCTGTGCTGTGTGAACTGAGCATGTTTGTATCGTTGTTTTCTTTCCCTTAATTTGCAAAGAATGAAAATGCACATCAAGTGTCTGGTGCAAGGACAATTCTAAATTTGAAACTTTCTGCAAAGATTCTGCAATATTTGCTAAATGCTGATTTTTTTGTTGTTGTTCTCAGAGCTTTGTGCAGTGATTTTTGTATACGCAAAATACGTACTTACACGTAACTCAAATATATAATAGTAATGAAGAATGGGGGGCCTTCTGTCTTCAAGGCTGTGTTAAGAATTAGGATTTTTCTCTCCTATTTTATTGGAAAGGCACACGGAAGGGCACGCAGTACCCCTGCCCTGCAGGAACTTACAGTACCAGACAGGGAAATGGCAGAGTGGAGGACTGTGCTGCCTGCCCTGCAGGAGCTTTCTGTGCCAGTGGGACCTCCAAGCCAGTTCTATGCCCAGTGTAAGTACACCACACATGCTGCAAGTGGTTGTACAGGTACAAAAAAAAAAAAAAAAAATACTTCTACATGGCATTTCAGAACACTTCTGATTTTAAGTAATACCTTTCTGCACTGGATACGTGAGCAAATTCCTTTCACCTTGCATGTTACTGGGTGGTCCAGGCAAGGTTTTTTCTAAATCAGGCAGTTCCTTGCTTCCAGAAACAGTAAATTTCCTCCATACAGAAGACTGAAAATGCAGACCAGAGGTGCACTACCTTTTTCTTGGTCACTTCACTGCTGTTTATGATTCTTCTTTCTTTTATTTTCTCCTGTAGAGGCACCTATCGCATGGAACATGATGCAAAAGTGGCTGCAGACTGCATCCCTTGTCCTGGAGGGTATTACTGCCCTGAGCTTGGCACTGTTACTCCTCAGACATGTGGTGCTGGCAACTTCTCAGTAAGCAGCAATAATTTTATCCTGGCATCTGTTCAGCATAAGGACTGGATTTTGGCAGAAAGAGGAGCTTCAGGGGGAGGCTGAGCCTTTGAGTACCTCAAAGGAGTCACTGGAATGAGCCCATCTCCTCGCATGATGAGTCTTGAGTATTTGGGGTGATTGTGTGCAGTGCTTTAAACAATACTGGCCACACCTGTGCTGACCCTACGAGTAAGGAGTGAAAGTACTAGTGGAGAAGTTGCTGGGAGTGTTCCTACGCAGTCAGATTTGGAACTGTTCCAGACGTGATGCTGAAAGTATGTATCACGTGTGTTGAGTTCTGCTCTTGCTGTTATTCCCAGTCCAGAATCTTGCAGTAGCAATCTTAAGTACATCTGTCATGTGTCTGGCAGTGGATGGTTGGGTAGATACTTTGGGTTTTCACGATGTATTTTACCCTGGCAGAAAGCCTGTATTTGGTTCCTGCTCAAGAGGAAGTACTTGGTTGCAATGAAGTTAAATTATCAGTTGGTTTTGGAAGGTAAAACAACAAGATGGAGCCGCTGAAGGAGCAGTGATGGCACAACTATTCTCACAAGCAGGTGCTAAAGCCTGCTTCTTATTTATCTGCCCCAAAACCGTAATGAGTAATTCTAGTGATAATTGCCATGTTTCCCTGTTGATGGGAGATGAGCCTGTCACTCCTGTCAAATGACCCCAGTATCTCAGTCCAGGCCAGTTTTCTATCTCTGCACAAACTTAGTAGTTATCACTGGAACCCTTTAATAAAGTTGGACATGAGATAAATGATGAATGGAGATCTATGTATGGCAAATAGACCTAGATTATTTCTTCTTTGCACTTTGGAGTTGAGCGTAACAAAGAAAGGTGAGGGAATGTATCTGTTTTTCCTTTGCTCCGGCTGGCAAAGGGTGTCGGTTTGACTGTTTTGAGGATCAGAACCTTTTGCATGGATAATCCACAGGCAGTGACAGGGCCTGCTTCTTACTTGTGCAGCATGGACCTTCCTGCCTGCAGAGTGAATGTGCTGAATTGCCTGTGGGTTGTTGATCATGGGTTGGGTGGAATATGCGAAGGGAAGTCTTTGTGTTTCTGGTCCTATTACTGGGCACAACAGGGAATGTTTTAGAAGAGCAGGATTTTGTCATCAGTTCTCAAGGGCAACATCTTTGCTCAGTGGCCATGTTTCTGTAGACTGTTTTGTTTACTGATAGGGTCTGCTGTAGGGTTGGTTGCATTCATTTCCTCTGTTTTGTGCCTCGACGCAGCTTGCCAAATGCGCGAGGATTCTTTTGTTCTCTAGAAGTGGACCCGTGTGCCTTTCGTGTTGTAGGACCAAGGCTCAGCCTCCTGCTTGCCATGTCTTGTTGGACATTACTGTGCCAGTGAGCACACCAGCCGGGAGATGATGCTCCTTGCCATGATTTGCCCAGCGGGTCTCCTGTGCCCAGAAGGACAGGCGGTTGTTCCAGATGCCAGTGCAAATGCCTGCCCAAGAGGATATTACTGTCCTCGCGGAGATACTGTAAGTGAAATCCACTTTGGTCCTTGGGATTCATTGTTCTTTCCTCAAGCTGGTTGTACAGTTACAGTCTGCACTGGGATTAGTCTTGCTGTGGGAGCCTTTCCTAACATATCTGTACTTTTTTGGTGTTCACAGATCTTAGCAGTATTTGCCCTACATAAAACTGCTCATAATTTTGAGATAACGTTTCCTGAGACGCCGTATACAATACAGGGGATTGGGTCCCCATTCTGTTTTTACCATCTTTTCAGCATTCACGCTAGATTCCTAGTATTCCCGGTTACTGGGAAGAATTATTTTCACAGCTTTGGCTGCTGTGCTTACCTTGTGGGATGCAGCAGCCATATTAGTACATTGAAGAGCCATTTTTCTGTTTTGCTTCGAGGGCTTGCACGCTCAGCCTTGCCCCAATGGGACCTATGGTGAGCAAAGGGGTCTAAGCAGCGCTGATGAATGCTCACCATGCCCTGCACGGAAGTACTGCTACAGAGATGGGATCGATCCTCCAGGAATGTCCCACCCTGTAAGTACAGCCCCAGGTTCTCCTGACTTTTTTTCTTTTTGCAATGGCTGCAACTGTTATGGAGCAAGCTTAAGGGTTGTTTCTGTCTCTGCTTTGCCTGTCATTGCAGGCTAAGAAAGGTCGGGAATTGGCGCTGGTCTGCATCTAATGAGGTTTAGGATCTTTCATTGTGATTGCCTTGTCTCTGGAAAGAGTGAACTCTTCAAATATTAATAGCTGTTAAAAAAAGAAGCCTGTATTAAGAGTAAAAAATCCAGTTGGATTCTCTTCCACATGGATTAATACATGCTTTTGTTTAAGAGCAAGGTGATAACTCTTATCCCAGTTGCAGCTCTTATCCAAGTGCAGGAGAAGAGCATCTTCCCCACAACTGTATAGGCAATGTGTAGGGTCTGTCTTCATGACAAGATTTTACCTTAAAAAAAAAAAAAAAAAAAAAAAAAACACCAAAAACCAAAAAACTCAGCTAAAATAATTATCCTACATGGTCTGAATTTAACTGATAAGACTGTGAATTCCCTTCCTTCTGTTCTTATCTGCCCCAGAAAAATGCCAGGTTATTCAAATTGTAGATGAAGCTTGGATCTTCCTGTGTTGAATCGTAACAGATTCCTCTTCCTCACTCAGAAGACGACACCAAAGCCATGCCTGACTGTGTATTTTGCATTCCAGACGGGGGATTGCCCGCCCGGCTATAACTGCCCTCCAGGGACTGGATTTCCTCTCTCCTTCCCCTGTATGCCAGGCTTTTTCTGGGATAATTCCAGTGCTGAGGGTGAAGACGTTTGCAGACCATGTCCACCTGGATACTACTGTGACTCTCCTGCCATGTCAGAGCCCAAACCTTGCCCAGCAGTGAGTTGTTACTTCTTGATTATCTAGCCAAGGAGCTGCCGCGTGGGCCCCTATTTAATAGAAGGGCCTTAAATGCTATATTAAGCTGGCTTGGCTTTGCAGGGCTTTTACTGTGTCATGGGCAGCTCTGAACCTGAACCCTGCTCAGAGGGTACGTACAGTAACAAGAAGGGGCTGTCTGGACCCCTGGAATGCAGCCCCTGTGGCCGTGGTTTCTACTGCGCTGCTCCAGGACAGACTGGGCCAAGTGGTCCCTGTGGGGCTGGATTCTACTGCCGGGGCAGCGCCTGGACTGCAGTAAGTCACGCAAGTTTTTGTCCTCCTTATCTAATTGTGCTCCACTGGGGTGGTTTTTTTCCACTGCGGCGCTTTGTATTAACCCAGTGAGTTTGTGTCACAATTTTGTACTGCTCACACTCAAGTTTATGGTGTGAGGACCACCCCTGCTGCCCTCAAAGGGACTGTAACAACATTGTTATTTTTCCCTTTCAACACTTACACCCCTTAATGAAAAATATGGCTAGGTGAAAAGTTCAGTGGGTGTGAATCGCAGTGGGATTGCTACTGTAAAAAGGGTATTCATATTTATTCTTTTTGTGTTTGCTAGATTTCCCTCAAGTAGTTATTGCCTTTGTACAACAGGCTAAGTCTCTGTTTTTCTTTTCTTTTCTTTATTGCCTTGTGGACCCAAATCAGTATGATGCTTTAAATATTTTAACCCTGCTTATTTCTTTGTTTGAGCGATGCCTTTTCCAATTTCAGTTGCCCACAGATGGTGTGACAGGAGATGTGTGTCCTGCTGGGGCATACTGCCCACCTGGCTCTCCTTTACCTATCCCCTGTCCTCCAGGAACTTACAGCAACGTGAGTGGGTTGAGAAGCCTCCAGGAGTGCTTGGACTGCCCACCTGGGTGAGTATCACGTTTGGAGAATATGGCTCAGTTCTGTCCCATCGCAAAGGGATTGCCCAGCCTTCCGAGTCTGTTGCCACAGCAGCCCATCCTTACCTTCAGCCCTCTTACAGAGGAGTCCGCTCTGTTCCGAGGGCTCTGGTGCAAAGGCGCTACCTGTGTTCTCCATGGCTACGTACTGGTAACGGTAGATATGCAATAAGGAATTTGAACTGTCTCGGTTGCCCCCTATTTTTTTTCTGTTCAGTAGTTTTTGTCAAGACTCATTATGTCTGTAGTGCAAGACAGCTTGACCTAGCTGCTCTTGCTTAAACAATCTCATTAATGCTAATAGGGTAGTCCTTTCTGTATTACCAGGTAATATAATTCACCACCCTGTTGCATTCCTTTTAATGGCACCAAAATTGCACACCTGCTTCTGAAAGAAAAGGTATGGATTGTGGTGGCTTTCACCTCTCCGTGAGTGTGCGTTGAGTATGTGCAGCTTGTTAAGACCAGTGAGGGACAGTCTGACTTTCAGTGGCCGTATCTTCATGCTGGGCTGACAGACAGTGCATGCAGGATCATCTGGGGCTTAGTGGCACAAAACTTGTAGGTTTTGTGCTTTACTGTGAAGGAGGAGACCAACTGGAATGGAGTCGTGGATCTCCATGGGGTAGAATCTAAAGCTCTGAGAGAATCCAAATTCAAAAAACTAGCCCTCTATTTTTTATTTTTTTTTTTTACTTCACACTTTTCCTGGGAGAGGTAGGCAGGAAAACAGAGCAAGAGACTACTCTGAAATTCATGTTCTGTCCAGAAGCTGGAGGGTGCCACCGAAGTTCCTTTCTTTGTATATATTTTTAGCCCAAAGCTGCAGCGAATGTTTGAAGAAAACCAACATTTGGGTGTTTGTGTGATCTTTATTCAGAAATACATGCAGGTGCCACCCCTTGATTGTAGAGGAGAGAGTTCTTCCCAGGCTAAAGCTACTGAATCTGAGAGGTTATGGTCTTTAAAAAGCATGTGTGAAAAGTGATATGTATCCTCTGCAACTCCCTTTCAAGGCCTGTAAGTGAACAGGAACCAGGTCTCTTAAGATTCCAGGTAGACTGCAGGGATTTTTGTCTTTGGAGTGCGCTATCCAGTGACAAGAGGAACTATTGCTACCCAAGGCTTTTGGTTTTCCCCACGCAGCCTGTATTGCGATGGGACAAATAACCAAGCTCCCTCGGGACCGTGTGAACCTGGCTACTTCTGTACAGGAGGTGCCAAAAGTGCTCTTCAGCAAGTGGTGATGGAGGGGCATTATTCCCTAACAGGAGCTTTCAAGCCAGAGCCATGTCCTCCTGGAAGCTTCCAACCTGTAAGTATGTTCGTATACTCTGTGTAGTCGACTTGTGGGGTTATAAGAGCCCTTGGAAACTGTAAAGCATGTGAATAGAAATTGATGAGGCATTTTCAAGTGGTCAGCTTAAAAAAAAAGGGGAACTGGAGTTCTCTCCTAAGTTGGGTTCGCCGCCTCCTTTGTTTTTACCCTGCGACAGAAGAGCTCTGTGTAGGACTAAAAAGGTTTGGGCTGGGACATCAGATCCATCAGTCCAGCACTGTTGTCTGTAGTTCACGTAGCAGTTTTTCTTAAGTTTTCTTGCACAGTGCAAATATAGAAGTGGGCTGAGGAGTCTCTAGCCTAGGATGGGTGAATTAGCACGTGCCTTACTGCTGTATTAGGTCAGGGCTGTGCCTGCCATTGATTTAGTGGTGCAAGGTGCTATTCAGGTACTACAAATCTGTTGCATTTGGATGGCAGTTCTTTGCTTCAGGGTGTTTATTTTGTAGCAGGGAATCTCCAGTAGTCCGTAGAACCTGCACAGTTTATTTATATACATGGTGAGCAGTAAGTAATACACCACATCTGTCAAGTTCTTCCTATGTTCCCTCTTCAGGGCCATGGTCAGTCTCTTTGTAGGGACTGCCCAGAGGGTACGTTCTGCAATGAGCCAGGCCTGGCTGCACCCCAGGATTGTCCCAAAGGGCATTTTTGCTTGGCTGGAAGTTCCTTGCCCCTTCCATGTCCAGCGGTAAGAATCAAATACGGACTTGTCTTTCGAGTAGTTCTTTTCAGCAGGCTTCCAGTCCCTTGGCAGGGGGCATTCACTGGTTCTCTCCCTTTGTGTAGGGAACTTACGCAGATGTAGTCAGGGCAGGTTCATGCAAGCCCTGCCCAGCAGGCATGTACTGCAGCACGGCTGGTCTGACTGAGCCAGAAGGACATTGCCAGCCAGGATATTACTGCATTCTAGGTTCCAGCACCTCCTCACCTGTGAGTACTGAATATCTTGCATTGCTTCAGACCTTTTGACACTACAAAAGCTTTCATAAACCATAGTAATTTTATTTTTATTTTCCTCGCTTCAGATAGGGTTTGCATTTGGAGATCTTTGTCCACAAGGACATTATTGCCCTGCTGGCACAACACACCCTAAAGAGATGCCGTGCCCTGCTGGCACCTGGAATGGACAGAGAGGAGCCCAGGATGCAACTTGGTGTCTGCCTTGTGCCCCTGGGTTTTTTTGCAATATGTCTGGCCAGGATGCTCCTGTAGGACTTTGTGCACAAGGTGAGACAAAGCCAGAACTTCTTTAGCTGCTTAGAAATTAATTTGGTTTTGACTGGGAGACAGGACTCAAATGCTTTCTGCTTGAAGGCTATTACTGCACAGGAAGAGCAAAGACTGCAAAGCCAGAGGATGGTATCACTGGAGATCTCTGTCCTCGAGGACACTTCTGCCCTGCAGGCTCAGCAGCACCTTCTCCCTGCCCCAGCGGAGAATACAGTAATGCAACAGGTCAGGAACTGAATCTTTACAACTTCAGTGTGACTTGGAAGAGGCAGAAACACAGATCCTATTTTTTGTCTGTCTCCAAGAATGTCGATAGCTGCTGGCTGTTACGAGCATTCAGTGTTTGGGAGGTGAGGCAGAGGAAGGGGTTTGGGAGTGGTGGGGGTGTTTGGGCTTTTTTTCCTCGTGTCAACACGAGAAATGTATTTCACCGTGCAGCAGCCGGTCTATTAGGATGGGAACAGTGACACTCGGTGCACAGAAAGCGAGTAAGCAGTTAAGCAGATGTCCTTGCGGTTCTGCCTGCCGCCTAATGGCGAGATGTGGCGGTTACTGGCACTCTGGGGCTGGTGGAGTGGAGTGGAGAAGCTTGCTGAATCAAACACGTTGGGGGGAAGGTACTTGTTTGAAGGCCAGTTACTGCAGGAGGGCTTGCAGAGGAACTGCATTTCAATTTCTGTTTCTTTAAGTGACCAAGCATCCAGAGGGAGGCTGTGCACGTGGTATTTTTCTTCTGCTTCGTTACGTGGTTCCTTTCAGTTTGGGTATTTCCTTCACAGGTCAAGACAAATGCTTTCCTTGTCCTGCTGGGTTTTACTGTTCAAAAGGACTAAGACGTCGCTGTCCTCCTGGCTTCTATTGCCCTCAGAAAACTGGAATAAGTTTTTATCCTTGTCCTCCTGGGACTTACAACCCCTCCTATGGACTCAGCCTGGCTGAGAGGTGTCAGCAGTGTCCTGCAGGTGAGGAAGTGACCGAGGACTCTGGTTGACCGTGTAGGGCAGTGTCTACGAGGGTGATCTCCTGCACATGTATTTTCCTGATTCACTGATGGGTATCTCACTTCTAAGAAATGCAAACATAAAAACACACAAAGGAGGTTCCTTGACCTGCTGATGGTGTCCCCCATTGAGCCACAGAGGTTTTTTGAGGCTCTGAAGAAGAGTTTGGTTGACACTTGGGGTTTTCCAGAGGAGCATGATCTGAGTTGGAATGTGGTTTTGTCCCAGTTGTGCTAATGCTGAGGCTGTCTCAAAGTTTTCCCCTTTGCCTTCCAATCAGTGTATACAGCACAGCAGTTCTCCTGTTTTTTCTCCCAGTTTGCTAATACTCTTTTTTTTCCCTCCAGGAATGTTCTGTGGAGAATGGGGATTATCCTCTCCAAGTGGTCCCTGCTGGCCAGGGTTCTTCTGCACAGCAGGTATTGAATTTAGCGTTCACAGGGCAAAAAGGGAAGTAAAAAAGTAGGAAGCTGTGGCCCTTCAGGGGCTGGGTTTTATACATTCTCTGTGCAATCTCTCCCTGGCTTTTATAGCAGAGTGCCAAGATAGTCCTGAGCAATGAAGCTATGTGATAAGGTTGTACTCAGTCACATCAGAAGTTTCTCTAAATACTTTCTTTCTGAGGAGTAGGACTTAGGAAAAACTAGAAGTAGTAGACTCCCGCAAGTTGCTACCATAGGAACTTGACTGTTGTGAGCAAGTTTCCTGGCAGCTTTCAGCCACTGTTGGGTTAAAATAAAGGTTTGTATTTGGAAGGACAAAGGACGTTAGGAAGGTAGTAGCAACTTCGTTCAGTCCTTCCGCACCGTATTCAGTAGCACTGAGTTTTCTCTGTGCTGCACGCTGCAACCGTGTTGCTGAGGATTAGCATTTGATACGTGTCACAGAAGCATGGGATGTGAGTTTAGGTGATTTAATAAGGATCCCAACATTTTGTTTTCTTTTAAGTAAGTTACTATGTCCTTGAAATTATCCAGAGAAGTCTGACATGAGAGCCACCTGCAGGAGCCGAAAAAACAGACAAATACATATTTTATGGAGGCCTAGCTCTCTGGTTTTGACTGTTCTAATTTGGCAGTTTATGCCTTCCTCAAGATTTCTTTCAGGTCTTCACCAATTCCTGTGCTCTCTGCCAGGCAGTTGACATGAAGGTTTTACCAAGATCAAGTCCAAATTTAAGATACCTTTTAGATGCATTTCAGTTTAAAGGAAACGCCAACAGATAACTGTGAGTGTTGTTTGCCATGCCAGTGGAAGGGGAGCTTTCACTAAAAACAGGACATCTTTTTTGTTTCTAACTTTCTATTTTCCAACTAGCGTGTAGGCCTGGAGACTGCTCTGAAACAGCAGTCAACTCTCTCTGAATCCATAGTTTGCTATGTGGGTGACAGGTCTTTGAACTCCATAGATGCTCCCAGTATTCTCACATAAATAAAATAGTTTCTGTACCTACTGGCCTGTTCAATGAACAAATGGTTCTGGGTTTAGTGTGAGAGACGGGCGTCTGGGATCACTTTTAGTCCTAGTTGCAGCATTGGGAACTCCTGTGAGCTGTTCTCTTCTGGGTATCACTTTTCCTGCCTATACGTTAGAGATTGATGATACATGCTAGAGCAGGATTTTATGAGCTGTAGTTAAATCTCACATTCTCATAGGGGCTTAGAATTCATTGTATAACATGTGGTCATAGTCTCCTTCCTTCCTAACACACCAGCTTTTAGAGCAGCAGGTCTACGGTGAAATAAAGTAAAAAGGCAAACCATCCAAATGTTTCTGTTCTCTTATGGTACTTGCTTTTAATTATTCCATTCCACTGTAGATTTGTTTGCTTTATTGTAGTAAGTAACAATCAGCTGCTCTCTTCTGTCAAGTATGGAAATGTTTCTTTAGGCATGGGGGACAGGCCTGCCTATAAATAGCAACCCGTATCTTACCTTTGGTCTATCTTCTTCGTGTAGGAGCAAGTGTCCCAAACCCTAATGGAGCCACAAACACGAGCACTGGTGGCCCGTGCCCACCTGGACACTTCTGCCCCACTGGCACGAGTATCCCACAGCAATGCCCTGTGGGCACTTACTCAGATAGGTAAGCTGGTTCTTGGTTTTGCTGATGTTAATTTTTATTTTCCTTTTCTTTTTGGTCTCTCCCTTAATCCTTTAAGCAGCAGAGCGCAGCTCAGTAAGGCTCGTTAGACACATCTTTGCATTGATCATAAAGGCTTCATGGTGGTTTTCCCTTGGCCAGAGGTGTAGGCATCAACAGTCTACCTGCTGGATTTGCACACTTGCCAGCAAACAGCCTGCTTATGTCCCTCACCAGGCTCTACAACTGGCAGGACTCCAGCTGCACAGTGTGTCCATCTGGCTATTACTGCAGCTCTGCCGGCCTCACAGCACCCTCGGGACCCTGCTCAGCTGGGTACTACTGCCTGTCTGGAGCTTCCTCGCCATCACCACCCGGTGAGCTGCACCAGCTGAACGTCAGTATCTTCATCTGCTGTGTCACATAATTAGGGGCTTGGGCAAAGAGTAGCTTTAAAAAATGTCACCTTTTCCCCCAGTATTCTTGCCCCTGCATTAATTTTGAGGTATTTGTACCAATGTATACATGCCAAAGATGAAGCAGCAGTTGGCTCACTGATCTGTGTTATCAAAGGAGATACTACGAAAGTTACAGGTGTGTGCCTGTAATGGATATAGCCCGATTCCCCTTGTCATTTTATTGTGTCTTGGAAATAAAAATTTCCAGGGAAGAATTCCAAGTCCCCAGCAGACAATTCCGTATTTTCCAGAATTCATGGTGTGTGTGAAGCAGAGTGTTTAGAAAGCTGATCTGTTAAGTATGGTTTGTTGTGGCTTTGCCAGTGAAGCAAGGACAGAAGAGACATGGTGACACAACATTGAGTAACTTCAAAGCTGGGATATGGTGGTCATTCTAGCTAGTGTTGTACATCCTCTTGATCTCTCCTGGGATCCCAGAGGAGACAAGATCCTCCTCAGCAGGGTGTTAGCGCCCTTTATTGGTGTGTCTCCTTTCTCTGTCCTAGGTATGTGGGAGAAAGGAGGCCCTTGTCCTGTGAGCCACTTCTGTCCTGAAGGAACCAGCTTTCCCTTACCCTGCCTTGCAGGGACTTACAACAACCTCACCAGACAAGCTGCATGCTTTCCTTGTGCTGCAGGCTACTATTGCCCAGCAAATACCACCAGCTACAGTATGAATCCTTGCCCAGCTGGCTTCTACTGCCCCAAAGGTGAGATGTGGGACAAGTCGATACATTGGCCAGGCTAAAACATCCTTCTTCAATGCAAGAGATTATCTCTGTGAACAAAAGGTTTAAGTGTCAATCTGGTTCTTCACAGAAAAATAAAAAACAACCCAACGACATTTTTTTAAACCATAGGTATGGCTGTTGCTTAACCCCCTCACAGGCAAGCTGAGCAGTGCCCTGCGCCTGCCTTGGCCATGAAGGGCAAGCTGTGCACTGTGTAGACCAGCAATGAGATAAACTGGCAGTGGTGGCGTGAATCAATACTGCAGGATTAATAGCCAAGATATTTATAGTTCATGAAGGATTCTTGCTCCCTTTATTCCAAAGGAACCAGGTTTGCTACCCAGTTTCCCTGCCCCCGGGGCTACTATAACCCTGACCCCATGACACAGAGCTTGGATAGCTGCCTGCCCTGTCCACCTGGGCACTACTGTGGGAAGGAGAACTTGACAGCTGCCTCCGGGGAGTGTGATGCAGGTGAGTCTGGGTCGTTTGGCTGTCGTATCGCACAGCACTTGGGAGCAGTACGTTTGGGAGGCTGATGCTTATATCCTGCACCTTTTATCATAGCCTTTCCAGCCTGCTTGCTTGATTCACTTGCCTAACTGTAGTTTGTAACTAGATGCTAGTAAGATTGAAGACACCCTGGGCATCCACCTGACTTCCATCTGCTCGTTCAGGTGGGCCCAGATTTCATGCGTCTGGTAGTCACAAGCAGTCATCTCTGCATCTGCCGTTCTGAACCTGCTTAGGCAGCTGAATTGAGCCTTGTGAGAGTAAAGCAAAAGTATGGAACTTAAAGATGCAAGATCTCTTATCATCTTTGTGGTATTATATAGAAGCATCATAGAACATACTACTGCATGGAAAATTATGCCATGATGGTGTTAAACTTTGGTGGTGTTAACCTGCCCCATATTCTGTGTGCTTGCAGTTGTGCCATGCAGACATGACAGGCAAAGCCATCCCAGCTGGTTTATTCGTGATAATTTCTGGGGCTCTGTTATTGCTGGAGCTTCTCAGTCATGTTTTCTGTTCTCAGGTTGGTTTTGCATCTCAGCTGCTTGGACCTCACGGCCTTTTGATCTGGATAACTACACCAATGCCAACTGCCTCTGTCCAGCCACTGCCACTGGAGGGAAGTGCATAGCTGGTTTCTATTGCCCCAAAGGAAGCCCGGAGCCTCTTCCTTGCCCTCCAGGGTTTTACTGCAATGCCTCAGGTTACTGTCTTTGGAGAAAAGGAGTGATCTGTTGTGAGGGGAGGAAACCAAAAGCGTTGTATAGACAAGGAAATGTTTGCTATTTCGGAACACATTAGAGGACCCTAAAAACCTGAGTTTGCCCAGAATTTGCTGTGTGACCTTGAATGAGTCACTTTGCCTCTGTGGCCATGTTCCACTCTTCAGAGGACCAGTATGAAAAATCAGGGTCTCCCGTCAGACTCCTCTGTATTGTCTGCAGATGCTGAGATACTGACTGCTGCTTCATTTCCTCCTACTCTTTTTCTGTCCCGTCAGTATTCTTTCAGTGTGTTAAATAGGAGCTCTTTTTATCCTGATACTTCCATAGAGCTGTAGCAGTGCTTGCGAGATGCCTTTGGCATACCCTAGAGGGAGGCTGGGGGCGGTTGTTTTTCCTGCTTTTCTCCCTTAGTGCTTCGAGTGCTGTTATCTTCTCTGTCTTCCAGGTCTGTCTGTCCCCAGTGGGGAATGTACCGCTGGGTTTTACTGTAAAGGTGGAGCAGCTCTGCCTAAACCAACGGATGGTGTGACTGGGAATATCTGCCCTGTGGGGACTTACTGCAGTAAGTATCCAGCATCAATCGGGACTAAAAATACCATGTCGCATAATATCTCAAATACTGAAAATTTCACGTCATAAAATATCCGAAAAATCAATGGGAGATTTTGAGAGCATGGTGGTTAACTTGTTAGGGTCTGACCACAGTGCCCAAAGTCCCAGATTCTTCTGTTCTTCCCCTGGCCTGTTCTTTGAAAGTGGTGACATATTGGTCTTGATGCCTCAACTCATCTGTCTTTAGAATGTAATTGGCTTCACCTCTGTTTCCTTGGTAAAATGAAGCTAGTAATGCCTGTCCTCTGCCATGCAACGCTGTTTGATCTATGAGTGAAAAATAAGACTTTAGTGATGCTGTTTCCATGCTGCTGTGCATCCATCCAACCCTGAATGCAGCAATTTCATTCATTTTTCATTTCTGTCTTGCTCATGTTCTCACAGCTGCAGCAGCAGCAGTGCCCAAGCTCTGCCCAGCTGGCACCTTTTCCAGCCTCCCAGGGAGGAAAATGCTTTCAGAGTGCCAGCCTTGCCCCTCGGGCTTCTATTGTGAGGTACCTGGCCTCAGTGCCCCAACCGGAGAGTGCTGGGAGGGTAAGTCATGAATAAACTGCACTGCATTGCAGATTGGCAAAGTCTCTGGGGATGTGCTCAAAGGAGCACGTGTTTGTGTGTATTAGGTTCAGAATAAGTGTCTTCCTGTGAGTCACTGTTTTAGAGTGGAAAAGCCAAAGGTGAAAAAGCCGTTCACTTGCTGGGAGATCTGGCAGGAGTCAGAGGGGTGCTGTAAACTGCACAGGCACCCAGAAAATAGGAGTTACATTTTCACAATATCCAAATGTTGTTCTGTGCATCTTTCTTACAAGAGATGACTGCTCATTATTGACTCTTGAGCCTTCCTATGGATGAAAGTTTAGAGTCTTCATGCCTGGCTTCATTTTCAATGGTTTCATTCTCTTGGCTGGAGAACAAATTCTGGCTCTGTGTGAAAAAAAACCTTAGAGGTTAAAGCAAATAATTCAGATGTGAAAGCAGAAATAGTAATGTCTGTGTATTCGAAACAATTAAAATACTGGCAAGGGGAAACCTTTATTTGAAGAGTTTCAATAACTGAAAGGAATTAGAGATGAGTGCTGTGTCCCTAAGTGTCTTCCTGTGCTACCTGTAAGTTTTACTCTGTGTTCTGGGGACCACTGGGTGGTAAATTTCCTTCTAAAGAGTGCAGCAAGTAGAAAGCTTTGATGTGTATTTGTCCCAGCAAGACTATGATTCAGATCAATAGTAATTTAAGTCAGCAATAGATTAATTTTTTGATTGGCCAGTGAGGTGCTTTGTAAGCCTGGGAGAACCTGTTCTCTCCTAATGAGCAGCACCTCAATAGCTAGCGTCTCTCAGTGACTCATTTAGTTTTCTTTCCCATATTTTCACTGCAGGTTATTACTGTGACAGCCAGCAAGGGCCAGTTATTGATTTCACCCTTTACCCGTGCCCGCAAGGTTTTTACTGCCCGCCAGGGACAAACAGGAGCACTCAGTACAGCTGTCCCGCAGGAACCTTTGGACCAAGGCAAAAACTGAAAACTGTCAAGGAATGTCAAAGGTGCCCACCAGGAAAATACTGTGGATTCTCTGGACTTGCTGCCCCAACAGGTGTGTTTGCTGTTCTTCTGAGTATATGTGCTACTGCTAGAGAGTTGTGTCAATGGCTGATGGCTAGTGCCAGGGAGTTAGGACTAGGGTTCTGGTCTCAGCTAAGGTGAACTGTCCCATTTTACATTCAAGAACTTCCTGAGAAAGAAAAAGATTCTTTCTTTATAAGCAAGAAGTGAGAGAGGGACTGCAGAAACTAGAATTCTGTGTATGATACCCCATCAGAAAATGCAGTGGGCAGTTTTCCAGTGTCAAACCTGTCTGGCATTCTTTTTAGAATTAAGAGGGTTTTTTCAGCCTAGTTCCCAAAGAACTGATCCTTTCACGTAAGTGATGCGCGTGTGATTAGGCTTAGCAGAGAAAGAGAGGACAAAATACGCAGCAATGATCTCTCTCTAGTTTTTTTTCAAGATTGTTTTTTTCACATTGGTGTTGATGATTTTGTTGTCACTCTTTTGCAAAGCACTTCATAAATTTCTTAATGTTTCAGGCTTCACTTAAGGATGTGTTGAATATGTGCCTAAAGAGAAATGTGTGCTTAAGTAGTTGCCCAATATGGAGGCAGTGCTCAGTCAAAGCTCAGTAAAGTGCTTTCCTATCTAGGAACTGTCAGTCTGGCATCTGCTGCTGATTCTGCACTCCTTACGGTTACAATCAGCTCCTCTGCTTGATGACCATTGCATCACTAATTTGTAGACTGGTAGTGGCTCTGCACGATGGCATAGCAAATGATTATTTCAGTCTGTATTCTGAAACTTGCATCTACCTGCCTATTATTTTAATATATCCATGGGGTTTGTATATGTTATTCTGTTTTCCAGGAGATTGTGCTGAGGGATTTTGGTGCAAAAGCGGTGCCCAAGTAAGAAACCCTCAAGACGGAGAATCAGGACTTCCTTGTCCTCCTGGTCATTATTGTCCTGAAGGTATGCTTTGCTAAAGCATCATTTTTCTTAATTTGTAGAAAGCATGAGGTGGCATTTCCCTCACTCTGGTGCAACTGATTTTGCCAGGTGCACCACTTCCATCACCGTGCCCTCCTGGCACGTGGTCTGGCAGCGAAGGCAGTGGGCGTTTGCAGGAATGCCAGCCTTGTCCTGGGGGATATTACTGCAATAGCTCCGGGCAGAGGGCCCCTTCAGGACCATGCAGCCCAGGGTAAGTAGAAAAGCGAATGCATTTATGTACGCCGTTGTAAAGAAGAGGTGTTCTACAAGGGGTTTTCTTTACCCTTTTGAAATAAAGAGAGCGTGTTCCTGTATTCACGGCTGCAGGTACTACTGTGTCACTAGGGCCCAGACCCCAACCCCCACTGATGGCCTCTCAGGAGCTCCGTGTCCAGTGAGTCACTTTTGTCCTCTTGGATCCAGGAGTCCAGCTCCATGCCCCCCTGGCTCCTACATGCCACACACTCATGGAGAGAAGTGCCATGCTTGCCCAGAAGGTGAATACTGTGTGTCTGGTGAGAAGGCACAGCCGTGTCCCCAGGGTGAGTTAAGGTCACACTTAAATGTCTGTCTTTGATTTTCCAAAGACTGCCGATTCTGATGTGTGTGTGTTTTTTGTTTTTTTTTTCCAGGCTATTTCTGTCCCAAGGGCACAGCTCTTCCAATTGCTTGTCCGGCAGGGTCCTATAACCCTTCACAAAGGCAAGGCAGCTGCCTCCCCTGTCCTGCAGGGTAAGAGTTGTAACAGCTTAGCATTATATGTATGACTAAGGGACTGTTGGAAATAATTGTTTATTCAGTCATCATGGAGGAATATGTGGTGGGAAAAACATTTATTTTACCACTGTAAAGCACTTGTCTCTGTGAGGAAGCAGAGCAACTATTAAGCTCTGTTTAGCAACGCTGTACAGTTGATTAGGGAACCGGGCAAAGCCCTAAACCAGGTTACAACTACACTGGAAAGGAATTTAGATCAGAAGGCTCTTCAGAGCAAGGAAACCATTGGCACCATAAAGTTTTTTCCGTGTCTGAAGTAGTAGATGGTTCCCTTGGCAACAGGCTGGCATAGGCCCATGGAAGGGAAAGAGGATCTTGCGTATCACCTGATGCTGAGCCTGCCTTTTCCTTGGGGGATTCCTCTCCAATTACTGACTGGATTTGACCTTGATTAACTTTTACAAGTTGATGAATCACAGCCTGGATGTGTTATGACTCAAGTTAAGAAAATTATGTCTCTGTGGCTTTTGCAATTATGCTATCAATTTGGCATATGAGGAAACAACTGAGAATGTAGTAATATGCATAAGCAGGTTTCTTCTGTGGTCAATACAGCACAGTGCAGCAGCCACGTTAGCCTAGCTAGCCCCACTGTTATTATTCGAGTACTTGTGGATAGAATATTGCTAGGAAATGTCTTTTTTTTTTTTTTCCTTCCCCCACTTTTGTTTTTTTTAAATCTCTCTTTGGACCAGGTTCTTCTGCCCCAAAAATTCTTCTTCCTTTTCGGAGAATCAATGTTCAACTGGCCACTACTGCCCTACTGGTACTGCTTCTGCAACTCAGTTCCCATGTCCTAAGGGGACTTACAACCCACAGACTGGAAGCAGCCTGATGTCTCACTGCACCCCTTGTGACCCAGGTAAACAGCAAATAATGGTGACAGGAGAGTATATGAAAATGTGTATTGAATGCCCTTGAGCTTCAGTGGTTCAGTGGATGAACTGTGTCAGTATGTAGCTTGCTCTCAAGTATCTTTCTGGATTTTTTTTCTGCCAGTACTAATGGCATTGCATCGCTTTCTCAGGGCACTACTGTGCGCTTGCGGGGCAGTCACATGTTACAGGACCCTGTTTGGCTGGATTCTACTGCAGCAGAGGTGTTTCTAGTCCAACACCTACAGATGGTCTTCTGGGGAACGCATGCCCAAAGGGAACTTACTGTCCTGTGGGCTCTGCCTTTCCACAGCCGTGTCCTCGTGGTTATTACAGCAACTCAACTGGGAATACTGGGATCGAGGACTGTCTCCTATGTGATGCAGGTACAATACTGAAAGAAAGGATTAGCAAGATTCTAGCCAGACACCAGCATTTCTAGGGCTCCTGAGAAACTTTGTGGTTCTGTAGCAGACAATGACAAACAACTGCTTTGTTGGAGAGAGATGTTAGGCAGAGCATAGAGAGACTAAATCTGCCACTTTCCCGTGTAAGGGGATACTCGCAGTGAAGTGCAAGCCTCTGCACTGTGAGCTTCCCTTTCCACCCTTTCCCTAGATGCTTTGGTACTTTTGAGGTGATACAAGGAGTGCTGTTTGTTCAGGCATGTAAGCTCTGTACTTGCAGCAATTCTCAGTACAAGGATTTGGGGAATAGATGTGGGTGACATCAAACATGATGCTTCAGTGATTGTTATTTATCACTATGTACTTGCTGTTGTCTGTCTTACGTGACCAATACCTTTATGGTCATTTTGTGGTGCCCCTTAATTTTAAGGGTATTTCTGCAATGGGACTGGACTTGTGTCTCCAACTGGATTATGTGAGGCAGGATTCTACTGTAGTGGAGGAACCATTTCTCCTAAACCTCCCAGGGTAAGCTGTGCTTGGGGTGTAAATAATGTAAAAATTGTAAAACAGAAGACCATAAGGTCACTTTAGTTCTTTTCCCCTGCATTAAACTCTCCCATACCACATTATCTTCTCTGTCAGGTGCATCTGGATTAATGATAGTGAAAGAGGCTAAAGGCAGAAAAATACACCTGGCCTTCCTTCAGCTTTTACATCTGAGAGGTGACCAAGAATAGCTCTATCTTTGCATATTGATGCTGCAAAGTAGAGTGGAATGCCATGTCAGATTAAAATTACAGAGGTTAGGAGTGCACAAGTTCAGTTAGAATACTGCATCTGTCAGCCCACTGCCTAGGCAAAATACAGTAAGAATTTTCAAAGATGATAACAAGACACTGGTTTTATGCCACAGCTCTCTGCGGACTACAGATGATGAAAGGGTGGTGCCATCTTCCAAATAGCCAGCCCAGCAAGATTTGTTATGGGCAGAATTCTGATCCCTTATTTTGGAAGAAGATAGGTGTGCAGCCTTAAAAGACTGAATGATGAACGTAGGGTTTCATACTAGTCTAGTTCTTTTCACCATTGGAATCTGATGTAGATATTTTTGCAAGGCCACCCTCTGAGTTTGTAGACTGTAATTATGGTGTTTTTCTTCAAAGACGGCAGTCAGTGGAGGACCATGTCCACCTGGACATTACTGCGTGGTGGGGAGCAGCAGAGCCCAGCCGTGCCCTCCAGGGAGTTATAGTCCGTCATGGAGTCTGGCACAGTGTTTGGAGTGCCCAGAAGGCTTTTACTGCACAGCTGTCTCCACAAACTACACGGATTGCCCTGCAGGTGGGTCTGACTGCACCTACCTGCTCATCCTGGGAAATCTTGTTTAAGGGATTAGCAGATGCCCCTACAGCTATTTGGAGTAGATTTGCCATTCGGCTGGGTTGCATGAGGCTGGACCCATCAGTGACCCATGGTCAAAGCACTTAAGCTCTCTGAGATTCAGTTTGTGTCTGAATGTGGAAAATGGTAATTAGAGCAAACAGTTTTGACAGGAGACCTTTATCACACACTTTAAGATCTTCTCTTTAAAAAACTGCATGCTATTACAACTACTGCTGATCATCAGCCCTGATCAGCTTCATTTTATGCAGCTAGTGTGATGTAGCTATTGCAGAGCAGTGATAAATTGCAAAGATGGGCCCACCGTCACAGCCTGGGATCAGTCCTGCTCAGAAAGAGATGAAGAGAGTGCTGTATGTGCAGGCCAGGTACTCTTCCTAGGCTATTACTGGCATGGGTTAACCTTTATGAAAGCTGCCTTCTTTCCTAGGTCACTATTGCCCCAGGAATACAGAATTTGCCACACAGTATCCTTGTCCCCCTGGAACCTACAGTGAAGCTTTAAATATCTGGGCTGCTTCCAAGTGCCAGCTGTGTCCTCCTGGAAGGGTCTGTTCCAAGCCAGGCCTAGCAAGACCAGATGGACTGTGTGCGCCTGGGTGGTTTTGTCCACCTGGATCTACATCAAGCAAACCAGTGTTTCCTGGAAATTATTCTGGTATGAAGTGGAACAGTAAAGCATGATGATGATTATTATTGAGAAGGTGGTGTCACCTTCTCAGACCCAGACAGAGTCACCTAAGGACCCAGCCAGGTTCAGGATGGCTTACTTTGCTTTTTTATTTTCCTTAATTCCGTGCTCTAGTTCTGTTCTTCCTGAGCTTTTTAGATAAGACAGAGTGCTTTCAGTTCTTGTGGTTTAATTCAGTCTGTGTCTTTTCCGTTAACAGGCATGGCAGTTCCAGCTTTTGGATCTCTTGGGTTGTGCCAAGCAGGAACCTTTTGTCCTGCTGGTTCGTTTCTTCCTCTTCCCTGCACTCCAGGTAGGAGAAGAGTCTTTCTTCCTTAGTTGTGGTGAGTTGATTTTTGGTACATATGTACTCCTTTTCCCCTCTTGCCAAAATCGGTAGGCAATCCCAGTCTTTTGCTGTGACTGGTTCTGGTGTCTCTTAAATGACAGCCTTGCTTCTGCCCCCCGCATCAGGTTTGTACTGTGCAACTGCAGAGCTTGCAGCTCCATCGGGTCCCTGCGAAGCCGGCTTCTACTGCACGGGGGGCTCCACACTCCCAAACCCAGTGGATGGAGCAGTGGGGAACGTTTGTCCTCGAGGCCATTTTTGTCCTGCAGGGAGTTACTCTCCATCTCCATGCCCCCCAGGCAGGTTTGATGGCAGCTGCTGCATGTTGTTGTTTGACTTCCCAGTGCACTGCTGAGCTTGTCTGAGTCTGTGCCATAGTTCTGCAGCCCCTTGTTACTTTGTGCTGAAGCGTGCCTTTATGTTCCCGAAGGGACAGCTGCTGTCAGCACGAGAGCTCAGCCTCTAATCCAGTGCTGTTGTATTGGAAACATCAGTCCTAAATGTGCATTCGGTCGGTAATTGCAGAATTGCCCCTGGAGCCGGGTCGGTGCCTACATGCTGCTGCACAGCTGCTGGGGGGGGGAAGCTCTTTGCTGAGCCCTCCTGAAGGAGAGGTCGCACAGCCAAGCGCTTGCAAGAGCCTCTGCCGTCCTCTCTGCACAGTGAGAGCTGTCCTCTAACATCACTATTAGTGAGATAAAGGATTAAGTTGTGAGAAAGACGGGAATATTTGTTTCTTTCCCAGATTAAATCCGTAGTTACTTTAGACAAGTAATTGCACTGCTCAGTCCAGACCAGAAATAAATAGGAATTCACCTCAGCTGGCACTGAGGGCCAACCTCTGACAGACCCCTCTTACAGGACAGCTGTCATCTGCTCTTCTAAGGGAGTGCTGGGGACTGCACTCCTGAATCCCTTCCTAGCCCGCATCCTTTTGGCATCTTCTGTAAGAGGTAGCTGGGGCTAGTTTAGCGAGGAAGTTACTATGTGAGCAGCTTGTGCTGCTCTCCATAGCCACTTCCAGCAGAGTCTAGGATGATGTGAGAATGTGCTTTTGGTGGCTTTTTATTTTCAGGCTCCTTTTTGGCACATCGTGGTGGCCAGTCAGCACAGGATTGCCAGGCCTGCTTCCCAGGGTGGTTTTGTTCTCAGCGGGGTCAGAGCTCCCCGGAGGGCTTGTGTAAAGAAGGATGGTTTTGCCCAGAGGGTTCTGTGTCAGGCCAGCATTCAGGTAGGAAATCTTTGGGATCGTTCTATACCCACAGGATTTGCAGTGGCAAGATGATCTTAAAATCTGACTTTACTTACAGTTTGAAGTTACGTTTAGGAATAGCTAGCTATTTAGATTTTAAAATGTTTTACAAAAATTATTGCACTTAAGACAGGTTAAGGAGGGGGTAATTGTGTGTAAATGTAGTAGAAAAAACAGGGGACTTTACCAAGGCAAATAATCAAGCTGAAAAAACATCCAAAGAGGAGTTTTTTCCTTGTGATATTCTCAGCTTTGTTAGAAAGAGCTGGTGGGCGAGAGGTTATGTGCAGTTGTCTGTTCTTCCTTTCATAAGGGTGAGGTAGAGGTAAGTGTAACTCGGATCCTGATGTCCTGAAAACATGCAGGTGGCTCTGTGAAAAGGACGTTAGTGAGCCGTGTGGCAGTGCAGGGGCTGCAGCCCCTCCAGCTTTCTGAAAGCCCTTAACGGCAATGCATCTGCATCATGGCCCTTCAGTTAAAAGCCTAGCACTCGGTGGTACATGAAGTTGGTGTTCAGAGTGCAGCGCGTGGGCCTCCATGGCTCAGACCTGGGCTCAGCAATGGTTTTAACAAAACTGGGAGCTGGAGGGTGGGGATTCTTTCTAAAGCTGTTGTCTTACTAAATATTCCAATTCTAGGTTTGTGGTGATGCTTCCTCTAATGGCACTGTACAGCTGTTCAGGACATAAGCAGAGCAGTGACATTGCAAGGGTATTTTTTTTTTGCTTCTAGACTATTTGTGTCCTGTGGGTCACTATTGCCCCACTGGCAGCCCGGAGCCCATGCCCTGTCCCTCTGGAAAATATCAGGACCAGGCTGGTAAAAGCCAGTGTGAAACATGCCCAGCAGGAATGTAAGTGAAATGGATGTGCTCCATCCTCTTGTTGCTTTCCTTAGGAGTAAACCTGTATTTTCTTCTGCCTTAGGCTGCTCTGTGTGTTGTATCCTTTGATGCACAAGGCTGGTTTTCTTGTTTCTGTTTTCCTATCACTTTTCCCTTTGTTATGTCACTTTCTGTACTGTAACCCAAGTGTTGTAGAAAATGCATCCTGGTAGGTCTGTCTGCTGAGATGGACAAAATAGTCTGTCAAGACAGGTTGTATCTTAGCTCTCCATTTGTTTCCTTTTATTGTGTAGTCTTAGACTGTCAGTGTTGTGCAGAAAAAGTTTCTTAGTCTCTGGCAGAACAGAGGGAGAGCATGGACTGAGGCAAGACTTAAGTTTGTTGGTTTTTTGGTTGTTTTTTTGTGGGGTGTGTGTTGGGTTTTGGGTGTTTTTTTTGTAGGTTCTGTGCCCTAAAAGACCACCCAGGTGATCTCCAAGGGAACTTCACACATGGAGTGGTCACACCAATTGAATGTCCAGCAGGCTATTACTGCCTGTCAGGAACAAAAGCTGCCAATCAGTACCCGTGCCCAGAGGGCACCTACAGCAACCAAACTGGACTGGGAAATCCCAGGGAATGCAGACCTTGTCCTGGGGGCATGTTTTGTGCTAGTTCAGGTAGGAATCGCATATGGATTAAATACAATCTTAGACTGGTTTGTATCTGGGAGAATCAAAAAGTTCCACCAATGTGTGAAGTGTTCTTCTTCATGCAGTTCATTTGACTTTTAAGTAGCGTTTGTACTGATCTCTGGGACCCCTTGAACAGAGATTCTTTGTGATTGTTTTCAAGGTTTTTGCAAAGTATCTTCTGTAAGTTTAATTAAAGAGTCAGAGCGAGGTGGTTTTGTTTTAGCAAAGATTATGAAACCAAAAGCCAAGCAGCTTGGGTTCTAGGACTCATTCGTTCTCAGTTGTCACTTGGTGGTGAGACTGGTACTGGTCAGCCTCTTCTGTAAAGGTGATCCAGAGAGCTGTTCAGGCCTTTAGCTGTCTGGTACTCAGTTGTGTAAGTAAATACGGAGACTGTAGATAGAGCTTCTAAGTAACAGAGCTAGTCACAGGCCAGTAAACTCTGAAATCATCATGCTGACAAGGCTTGTCTGGTTTGTTTAGTTTGGAAGCTGTGATTTATGTAATGCCATTGGCTTATTTGACTTCATGCTCCTTTTCTTTAGGATTGTCATCCCCAAGTGGTCCTTGTTTGCCTGGGTATTACTGCACTTCAAAGGCACGTATACCCAATCCAGTTAATGATGAGACAGGCAGCTTCTGCCCAGCAGGCCATTACTGCCCACCAGGTAGCAGCAAGCCAGAGCCATGTCCCACTGGCACATTTTTAATTCACTCTGGGATGTTTTACCGTAATGCCTGTCTGCCCTGCCCTGGGGGGAAGTTCTGCCAAGGAGAAGGCCTGGCCAGTGTTTCTGGTGTGTATTGCTTGCATCTAATCATCTTTTTTTGTCTCCCAGTTTGGAATTTTTGGTGTTTTGTTGTTGCTTAAACCTAATCCCAAAGCTTTTCTTTCTTGCAGGAACATGTTACGCTGGGTATTTCTGTGATCTTGGATCCATGCAGCCAGATCATAAGCGCTGCCCCCCTGGCTTCTACTGTCCTGAAGGCTCTGAATCCCCAATCCCATGCAGCCCTGGAAGCTTTAACCCTGACAGTGGCAAATGGCAGTCAACAGACTGTCAGCTCTGCCCAGCTGGACACTTCTGCAGTGGTGAGTCTTAGCTGTCGTATTTGGGAACTGGGGGGTTATGCAATGTGAGTCACGATAGATGCCTGCTACAGCTTTATTTCTTACAAGCTTGTCCTTAGCAGATACAGGAAGAACGAACTCAGTAAGTACCATGCATCATCTTTGGTTAGCGACGGTTTCTGCAGGATGTACACCAAGGATAAATGCCCCGAATCGTTTGTCTTCCAAAACTCCTGTTGGGTTCTCAGTAGCAGTCTCAGGTCACCCATAACACTTCTTGCTTGCTTGCTATTACACCTTCTTTCCTCCTTGGCTCAGCCACCTCCTCTAGATGTCTTGTATGTCTTCGGCCTCTCAGGGAAACAAAATATCCTGGCAAACAGGCACTTAGTACTGGCTAGCAGCCAGGGTCTGTGCTCTGAGGCAGCTGCTCCTTCTCAGAGGTTCTCACCATCTGTCTGTACAAGATGTTTATTTGCTGCCCCGAACACTGAAATGTTTGTGGTCACTCTGACAGTAACAGATTCGCCCATCAACTTCCATGAGACAAAGAGGCTTTTCCTTTCTCAGGTGAGGACCTGAGGCAACAGGGAGGAAATGACTTGACTGAGCTAACACGAGTTCACAGCAGAGTTGGAACCACAGCTGAGAGCCTCAGAATCACAGCTGAGCATTTTAATTGGAAACCTATGTTTCCCCCAGACATGTAATTCACAACTGACTTTCCTATGCCGTAAGATGTTCTCTGTGTGAGGCTTCACAGAGAACTTCAGAGAAAAGGTACTTTCTGACACATGTTACAGGTCTATGATGGAGATCAGGATCTCAGGAGATACGGGTTTCCATTCTCTTTGATCTGGCAAAGGAAAAAGAAAGGTATTGCTCTTGTTGTTGTAGGGCTGGGCAAAACCACTGCTGAAGGACCGTGTTCTGCAGGCCACTACTGCCCACCTGGCCAGTCTTCAGCTACTCCCATTCCCTATCGCTGTCCACGAGGCTTTTACTGCCCTGTGGGATCTGCTTTTCCTATACCCTGTGAGAATGGGACATATCAGTCACAGGAGAGGAAGGACTTTTGTGACCTCTGCCCAGCAGGACTCTTCTGTGAACAGCCTATCAAAAGTGAGGAGTCTGGAAGGGGCTGTGTGTTGCGATAAAAAGAGCTTCCATGTCACCAAGGGCTGAGTCTTCTTGTTAGGCTTAGTAGAACAAAAAGGGATTTTGAATGCCGTGCCTACCTTTGTTCTGTTAAGGTTCTGCTAACTCGGTATTACATGGATTGGACAGGACAGGCAGGTGCATCAGTTTCTGCCAGGAATGGAAGTGGAAACTCATTACAAAGAATATGAAGTTGTAGGTGAACAAGTAGGCTGAAGCCAAAACTCTCCTATCTGAGGAAAGTAACTCCATGCCCAGGAAAATAAAAGTAACGAAGATATCCATGTACGGCAGCTTATGCATGCAAGAAAAAAATGCAGAAAATATGGCTGCACAGGTGTGATTGAATTCCCTAGATGGGATTACTCTAAAAAAAACGTAGACAGCTCCTTTGTAGACATCTGCATCTGAGCTAGTTTTCTGTACTCCTTCTGCAGTCAACGGAGAGAAAGAGGCCCTTCTGAGATGCAGTTTATCTTTCTCATTTTAGATGTCCACCTTAGGATGAGACAAATTGCACTTGAAGTGCAGTTCCTCTGGAAGTGCTGTTTCTCTCCAATTACTGTGATGGGAATCTGAACAACTAAATCAGAAGTGCGCACGAGGAATCTCATGACCTGGCTCTGGCTGAACTAACAGCGGAGGAAGGCTGTCTATGGCTGACAGAGAATGACATTGCCAGTCACCTCTTGTAGTATCTTCTGAGCAAGATGCTGTTCTTTGTTTCCTAGGCTCTGGAGCACATACTCCTGAGGTGTGCCCTGCTGGATACTTCTGTCTGCCCGGTACCCACTTCAGTACAGAGCATCCATGTCCAAAGGGTACCTTTGGACCCAGGACTGGTGCTGCTAACGAGTCTGACTGTGAGCCCTGCCCTGCAGGTAAGGAGGGACTTGGCGCAAGAAACCCAGGGAGCATACGTGGGAAGGTTGAGGAAAATACAGCTTCTCCCTTTGTGTTGTTGATGACTCCTTTGTGCAGGTCTTCACACTGAGATTGTTTTTCTGTTCATTTTAGGTATGTATTGCTCAGCACCAGGTCTATCACAGCCTTCTGGATTTTGCTATTCAGGTTATCATTGTGCCAAGGGAGCCATCAGCCCGGCCCCCTTCCAACACAGGGTAAGCGTGTGCCAGGCAGCAGCACTGTAAACCTAGTGACCTGGGGACAAGGACTGGTCTGTCACAATCTCGCAGCTATTGGTGTAACATTTTCCAGGCGTTGCTGCTCTGGATGGGGTTGCCTTCTACGGCTGCCCCTGGAAGCTCCAAGATGTAGTGATGTGCTCCTTTTAATGTTTGCTGGAATATGTTGCTGCCTACTAATAAATTCTGGCCATACATGAGTTTCTGTGGATTGCACTTGGAGTGTGCCATCCAGTACCTCCTCCAAAAGATGGTACCAGGGATAGCACAGCCATGCCTCAGCAGCCAGTGCCCTTTTTATGCCAGCCATGGTCTTCATTTGGTTTCAGCGGCAGCAAACTCTTGGACTTGGCTCCTATGTGCCCTTTCCAGAACCTGTCTCTGTACTACATTGTACTAAAGCTTTTTTGAATAACGCTTTTTCTCTTCTCTATATTTTTCTGATACAGGTGGAATCTTCAGGCCTTGGTCTGCCTGGTAATGACATCTGTCCTGTAGGGCATTTCTGCCCCAGTGGTACAGAGTATCCCGTGCCCTGTCCTCCTGGATCCTTCTCTACCGTTGTGGGGCTGGAGGCAGAGGACCAGTGCCAGCCCTGCCCAGCTGGACGCTATTGCAGCAGGGCAGGACTGTCTGATCTGGCCCAGACATCGCTGTGTAACGCAGGGTGCGGTGAGACTGTCACTTGTTAGCGGTGAAATACAGCCCAGCAGGATTGCTATAGGCTATAGTGGAGGCACTTCCAAACTAAAAGATACTGGGCCTCATTATCTCGTCGAATGCCTTGTATGCAAATATTTATACTCAGGATTAATTAAACTGTGAAGGACTTTGTTCTTAGCCTTTCAGGTCAGCTATGTAGCATCTACTTGGTGACCTCAGCAGTCATTCAGAGCCATTCCTTTTCCCTTTATGTTCGCCTGACGTCCTGTCCCAGCATTATACATGTGTTCACACTGTTTTCACAAGAGGTTTAGTGTACTGCAAATCCTTTATTTAGCGTGATAATCACACTTGCTGAGAATTGGACCTGGGCATCCTTTTTCCCTTCTGTGTTTTATCTCTTCTCCCACAAGGTGGTGCAAAAACCAGTGACAAGGTAGCATTTCCAGCCTGTAAAATGCAAGCAGAAAAATGCTGTTAGTGCTATTTGTCCATCTCATGAGTATGCCTCATAGCAAGAGGCTGCAGAAGCTCGGTTTATTTTATCTGTGTAAGAGAATCTTAGAAGCGATTTCATGGTAATGTAATGAGATTTCATGGGGAAGGCTTTCTGGTAGCAGAATTTAGTGGAGAAAATCGCTGTGAAATGTGGCTAAAAGTTGAAGCTAAGCTCAGAAATACAAGTGAGGGCTACATTTGGAATGACTAAAAATAATTAGCCACAGAAATAGACTGCTTAGGAATAAGAGAGAGTTGCCACATCCCAGTCAAATTTTAAGCCTTTCCAAAAATTCCTTTAACCCTAGAAAGATGTTACAGCCTGGCTGTAACAGTATTGATTAAGGTTTTCTAGGCTGCATGGTAATGAATATTACATGATTATAAATGAGCCTGGACTTCCAAAATCTGTGAAGTTCTTGCCCTCCAACAGGCTACAATTTCTGCTTTGCCCAGGTCGCTTTTCAATACCTCTACCATGTAGCATCCATCACTTCTCGTAGCCTGCTGTTCCGTCTAGACAGGTCTTGCTTCTGGGCAAAAAACCTCTGCTTTGCTGTTCTGTTGTTCAGTGCTGTTCCTTTCGCACAGAGTTGTTTGCCTTAAGGACTAGGAATTGTTTCTTCATCAGAAACAACATCCTTTGAATCCCTGTCTGCAGCTTACGATGGGATCGTGACTCTCATTTCCTTGTTGCTTAGCCCTTATGAGCCATCATAGTTTTTATAGTTCATCTTTATTTGTTGTGAGAGCGTGGGAAGGAGGTGGTAAAGGGAAGAGTCAGTGATGACATTAAAGCAGAGGCCTACAAGAGGACTGGGGATAAAAGGAGGCTAAGCAAAGAGAGCAGGAACTGAACGCTTGGGCCCTGTACTTTGAAGTAAAAAACTTTCAGTTTTCAAAGGCTTTTCCTTCCAGAATGAGAACACTTTTCAGTGAGCTTAGTGCAGAAAAGCCTTCTGCCAGGATTTTAAAGTGGGCGCTAAATTTCGGGTGCGGGGGGGAGGTTGTTAACAAAACTGAAATAAAACTGCATTTTCAAGGGGTGTTTCTTAATATGCTGCCTCTCGGTTCTTGGTTAGTGCCTCCCCCATCTATTGGCTCCGAACAGTGCTGTGAGCTTATTGTTTCAGGTCGGAATTCTCTCTCTACAGGTATGTTTGCTTGGAAGGAAACTCTGCTCCCTGCCCTTCTGATGGGATTCGTGGATACAGATGTCCCAGTGGCTTCTACTGTCCTGTGGGCACTGGGCTAGAACTGCCCTGTGAACCTGGCACGTTCAGCCCTGTGCCTGGGGCCGGTGCCTGCCTCCCCTGCCCGGCTGGGATGGCCTGCAGCAATGCTGCCACTGTGGAGCCACTCGGCTGCCCCAGAGGTGAGCGGTACATGTGTGCAGCAAAACCCTTACCACGCAAATGGGAAGAGGTATGGCAGATGCCTACACCACTCCTTCTGGCCGAGCCATAGCAGTGGTTCGCTCCAGGGGTTGGGGTATTTGCTGTTAGAGCAAGCTCAGTGTTCCCCTCTCTTTCTCCTTCTGTGGGTTTTTTTTTTTGTTGTTGTGTTGTTTTTGTTTTTTTTTTTTTTTTGAGTAGTGTCTCATTCACCTCTTTCAATGTACAGGTTACTATTGCCCCGTTCAGACTGCTGTCCCTGTGCCATGCCCCGAGGGGACACTGAACACTTTGGAGGGGGCATTGGCCCCCACTGCCTGCAAGCTGTGCCCAGTGGGGAGGTACTGCAGAGGAGATGCTAACTGGGAACCTGATGGTGAGTTTGGTTAAAGACAGACCACCCGTAACGGAGGGGTTGGAGATTCAAGGCTGAAGGATGCAGGGCAGTAGAAAACTCAGTGTAAAGAGGTAGTAAAGGCTATTGGAGGATACCCTTTTACCCTACGTCTCTACCTGTCTGTTATTTCTTTGTTTCATTCTTTTAACGGAGCATTTGGTTTGGATGTTACTTCTATGTTACTGCATCAGTTTCCTTCTCTCTCTACATCTTTTTTGCTTTCTCTTTCTTTGCTTTTAACCCTTTTATTGCTGTTCTTTCTGTCCTCCTAAATCCTCCCCTCCTGTTTAAGCACAGAGTCACTGAGCCAAAATGCAAAGGTTGGCCACATGAAAAGAGAGGCAGAACTCTTTCCATAGAAAACAAAACACGGGGAACAAGTTAAAGAAGTCAGAAGGTAAGCAAATGCCGGATGAGGTCAGTGCAGGTAAAGAAATGAAATGATAGAGGCCAAAGATTGATGGGAAGAAGGGAAGGCAAACCGAAGGTGAAAAGCCTAGGATATCAGCGGTGACAAAACAGGACAAGGATGGGCTTCGGCTTCTCTGAGGTATCTGCCTGCTTCTGAGGGTTTGAGGATGTGCCTTTTCACCGACCACAGTGCCATGGGCCAGCAATTGCCACCCTGTCTGTTCTGTCATGGCAGGTCTGTGTGCAGCTGGGTACTACTGTGAAGGAGGAGCCACTGATGCCATTCCGCACGGGACACCTGCGTTCCCACTCAGTGGGCCCTGCCCACCGGGGCACTACTGTCCAGAGGGCACTCACTTCCCAGTTGCCTGCCCCATTGGGACCCTGAACAATGCCACAGGTGAGTGTGACTTCACCCACAGGTTTCTCCTGTGGTCCGCAGTGATGGGGATCTTCATTGCTGGCAGCTGTGGTGAGGAGGTGTCTCTGGGTCACTGAAGGGTATCGGTATGCTCAGCCAGGCCTGATGGTGCCAGCAAGAGGCAATTCAAATAAGTGCTGATGATGCTCTGACTGTACTGAGTGTACTTTCCTCTCCCTCTCTCATTGGCCTTGACTTTTGGTTTCCTCCTCAGGTGGTACCTCCCCAGAGAGCTGTGTGCCATGCTATCCTGGGTCTTTCTGTGCTAGCGTTGGTTTGAGTTCTCCAACAGGACCTTGTGCTGAGGGCTTTTACTGCCCAGCAAACTTCAGCTCCATCAGCCCCACAGCATTCCTCTGCCCGAAGGTACTGCTTAGTGATGGTTGGGCAGTGAAAGAGGTGGGTCCCAGCTCTGGGCAAGAGGTGTTACTTTTCCAGTGGCAAAGGGTCACACACACCCCTGATTGAAATATTGATTATATCCATAAAGAATGTTGCCCTAGGCTTTGCTAATTCTGGGATTCACCCTTTACACAGACTCTTAAGTTTGCTTATCATCTCCTAGCAATCCTCTTCCTTCTGTGTCACTGCCAGGGTCATTTCTGCTGGTCAGGAGCAGCCCACCCAACGCCATGCCCTGCTGGGGAATACCAGCCGGCCAGGGGCTCTGCATCCTGCATTCCATGCCAGAGAGGATTCTACTGCCAGGAGCTGGTGTCAGGAGATCCCAAGCGCTGCCCACCACACTCTTACTGTCCTACAGGTTCACTGAAACTTGCATACCAGCTATGCCAAGGATTCAAATGTCGTGTGCCTCTGTGATCCCAGAGTTGTACAAACCTAATGTGTGTCTTCCTGTAGGCCAGGCGATGAGGAGGTGGCAATGAGCAAGCGTGGCATAGTTGCCGCCTTGCTTTTCTGGGAGTCATTTGTTATACTCTGACACAGTTCTAGAGTCCTGCCAAATCACAACAGTCTTTCTAGGATTCTTTATTGTCTCTGTGGTCTCCCTTTCAGGCACATGGGTTCCTTTCACGTGTCCTGAAGGCACCTTCACTCCTGTAAATATGACTGGCCTCTGGAATGAGAAGGAATGCCTGCCTTGCTTGCCTGGTCACTACTGCAGGTATCTTGCATTTTTTCACCTTGTCTTAAGCAGTTTGCCATCCTTTTTTTGTGCTGTTAAGTCAATGCTAAGTCCCTCCCAGCTTCTTTACCAGATCTCTCATTCAAAGAAAAGAAATATAAGCTTAGACACAGTTTTTGAGTACAGGGGTGTTGGATCTGTGAATTTTGGGGAGGCATCTCAAAGCAGTCGGACATTGTTGTGGCACAAAGAAGCATCTGAAAGAGATAGTAGGTAGCATTGGTGAAAACACGGAAGTAATTCAGAAAGTCCAGCCTAGTAAAGTCATCCACAATTTCATTTAAAGCAATTTTCCCATGTTCATGGAATTTGAACTAGCGTGCCTGGCTCACTCTAGTCATCTGCATGTTTTTATAAGTGGAAAACCTGGGTCTGTTATCTCTCTCATATCAGTGTAAAAAAACTCTTGTTGCAGACTTCACAGAGCTCATTGCATCAATACTTGTTCTGTTTCTGCACAGTCTCATTAGCAGTGTGTAAATTCCTACTGTCCTTGCTCCAGGCGTGGACAGCTGGAGGGGAAGTGTGCTGCTGGATACTTCTGCCTTGCTGGGAGCTCTCAATCTACTCCACAGGGCCACAGCTTTTCCTGGAGCCTCCTGGCAGGGTGCCGCTGGGGTCAGGTGTGTGCAGGGCTGTGTCCTGCAGGTAAGCAAGAATCTCAGTAGTGTTGAAAATATAGAATATTGACTTGCTGCTAACCAACTGGAGAGCATCTGTTTTCTTGCGTAATGTATTGTGATGCCTTGTTTGAAGTTGTCATTGGTTTCCTCTGTGTTTATGTCTTCTGAACAAAGAGGTGTGCCTGACTGTTGCAGCACAAACAAACTAGCAGGCTGCAACAAGGCTTTACCGTTGGTCAGATTTTACCATCTGTGCTGTATCTCCTTCCTCCAGAGGTCAGACCACCCTGCTCCTCTCCCACCATCCTCAGGGCTATTTAACCACTTAGCAGGAATGAGCTACACCTGCACATCACCCATGTCAATCAGCCCACTGTCGCTGAGGCAAGGCCACAGCTGCATGTTATCAATGCTAATCAGCCCACTGCCTTCATTCCTCTACACCTGACCAAAAAGGCCACCTTTAATTTTTGGTGCTACATTCTAGTCCAGAAGAGTTTGAAGGCGCTGGTTTGGTGCTCCATATGCCCAGCAGCATCCTAACAGCTGGGTACAGATGTTCATTCTACAACAACAGGAGGCTCTTACTGATTCATTTTTGCCATTGGAGGACTTTTATGTTTTACTTTCATCTCTCTCTTTTTTTTTTTTTTTTCCCTCACCCATTTCTGTAGGTTTCTACTGCCTGGAAGGATCTGAGGTACCTATACCATGTCCTGCCAATACTATTAGAGATGTTCCAGGGGCTGTGAAGAGAGAAGACTGCCTGCCCTGTCCACCGGGCCACTGGTGCAAAGCAGGTTAGAACCTGGGTGTAAACAGTGAGGAGAGGGCATGGCAGCTGCTTTTCAAGAGTTGTATGTATCCCTGAGTCTGGTGAGACTAGCTTTGATACTAGATACTGTACGGTGGAACAGCCCTCACAGCAGGACATACTCTCTAGCGAAGAGTTCAAGTATCTGCAGAGAAGAGAGACATTTAACATGGTTAATATAACGTGCTGTTCCAGCAAACATTGGAAATGTAGGAGAGCCCGAAATCACAACCAGTCTCCAAATATCCCTGTGTGCCATCTGTCAGAAGTGGTACTTGGATTGTGGAGGTGGATTGTACACATACATGCAGTAGTTTAGAAAGGACCCAGGGAGGACACAGAAGAAAGGGGTTTCAATTAACGATGAAGAAATGACTTCTTAAAGCCCTACTTTCTGCTTGTTAGGGGATTCGGAAGCATATCCATGTCCATCAGGACACTATTGCTTGGGAGGCAACAGCAGCGACCACAGCAGTCTGGCACCTCAGAAATGCCCACCACAAACTTACCGCAAGCACCCAGGGGCTCAGAGCCTGACAGATTGCCAGCCATGTCCTCCAGGCTATCACTGCCCTTTATCGGGTAAGTGCCAGGTGAAAGCCAGCCTTTTCCTACCTCTAGAGCTCATTACAGAATTCCTTAAGATGAGACAGGGAAAGGGGGAAGTAACTGATGTTCACAGAGAGGTAAAACCCCTTTTCTAGAACCCCTCCTAGCCATTCAGCCTCCCTTTCTTCATTCCTTTCTCTTCCTAACAGGTCTGACCAGGTTTGAGGATTATCCCTGCCCCCCTGGATACTGGTGCCCTGGTAAAGGAGACGTTTTCCTTTGTCCAGCTGGCACTTCCAGGATCCAGCCTGGTGCAAAATCATTGGAAGAGTGTGATCCCTGCTCACCTGGATACTATTGCCCGGATCCAGCACAGACAGGGCTGCCTAACACCCAAGGGGTGCCTTGTGAACCTGGCTATGAATGCCCAGCAGGTGACGTGGCCACGCTCCTTCATTTTCTCTATTTGCAGCTATTTCTGAGTCTCGATGGCTGACAGTGCACAGCAGGTGTTTAGCAGTGACTACAGTCCCATTCTTGCAGCAGCCCTCCCAGGATAATGGTCACTGATGGAGTAGCTTTAGAAGTGGATTTATTACCCCGAATTCTTTTCCTGGCTTTGGGCCTTTGAATTCCCATCTCCAGTTCTTCAGCCCTCCCTCCCTGTTCTCGTTCAGCTGAGGTTCACAGAGGAGGTGGTCTGGGCCTGGAGAAGGAGCAGGTACCTTTCATCGCCCAGGGCTGGGCATTCAGGTGTCAGCATTTCATGCTAAATAGCAGACTGGTTCCCAACAGACCTGTGCCCTTTTGTGAGCATGAGGAAGAGTGCAGTGTTTATGGGCAGTCACACATATTAAAGTCCTCTTGCTCACTGTCTCCCCAGTGCATAATCTCCTGTTCTGGGAATGTCACGTGATCAATCACTGTTTCCCCTTTTTTCCACCAGGTTCAGTAAATCCCAAACCTTGCAGGCCTGGCCGATACTGTGATGCTCGCACAGCCGTGCCTTCAGTGTGCCCTGCTGGCTATTACTGTCCTGAAGGATCGTCGACATACAATAGCCCTGAGCAGCTGTGAGTACCTAGCATGTTTGGTGCAGCCAGCTTTAAGTTTCTAAAAATTCTTGAATATTTTGAAACGGGCCTGTGATAAAACCTGAGTTAATGCTTCAACCATGGTGGTTGTGCATTGGGCAAAAGCAAAGGTATCTTTGTAATTACAGTGACGGATTTGGTGCCTGCTAAGACTGAATAGATTGTGATTTCTACTAGTTAGTTTGAGCCTGGAACCAGATGAGAACCATTGTTAATTTTGCCCTCAGTTTGCACTGGTCATTGAATCCAGAAATCAAAATATTTTCAAAGACTTTCTTCCCTCTTCCTGCCTTCTTTTGCCTTCCAGGTGTGTATTTCCCCACTACTGCCCCCCAGGCAGTGCCCATCCACTGTCTTGTGAAGGCGGGTATATGGCCCTCGGCTTGCCTGGTCCAAGGGATTCATTTGAGAAGTTCTGCAGAATCTGTGATGCAGGCACTTATCGCAGTGACACTCTCATCACGGCACCCTGTCAGCCCTGCCCAGCAGGCTTCATCTGCCCACAAGGTAAATGGAGCTGCCGTGGAGGAGTGGGGCAAGCAGCTTAAATTGTGATCACAGAGTTTCAAGGTCTGTGTGGGCAAACCTCTTAATCCTTAACGGTTATAAATCCCTGGTGTGGGCTGTCACATCAGTTTGTGGAGCATTTGTCGTGGCAGGTTGTGTGTAGGTTGAGGGTATAGAGAAATGGGTCAGGAGTCGGTTGGATATGGGTCCCCTGTCTCTCAGAGGGTGACCTCTCAGGCCCTTGCAAGCCCTGTTTTCTCTAATTTTGTGGCTTAGCTGAGAGGCCCAGAGTTAATATATTACCAGAAGTAGAAAAGTAAAGCTAGGGGTTCTACATTTTGCTGTGTGACAGTCATTGCTGCTTGCAACCTGCTGAGTTAGGATGCAAGAGGAATAGCTTTACTTGCTTGGGTCCATGAGCAATGTCTGCGTCTGAAAGCCCACCACTTTCTCTAGGCAGTGAGAATTACCACAAGAAACCTTGCCCCAGTGGCCATTACTGCCCTCCCCTGGCATCTGCCCCTCTGCCCTGTCCGCCGGGGACCCATGGGAGCAGCAGCTTCGCAAAGCGTATAGAGGATTGCCAGGCCTGTCCTGCTGGCACCTTCAATCACCTTCCCGCTCAGGCTGCCTGCTTCCCCTGTGGCAGCTCTTCTTCCTCTCAGCCTGGTGAGTTTTGCTGTGTGTGAGTGAAACTTTCATCACTGTTAAGGGAAAGGCTAAAAAGGAAATCACCTAGAAATGTGATCCCCCCCACGTGGTTTTACGGTGGACCACAAGCCCTGATATCCTCATGATGCTGTACGTGCCACCAATGCCTGACTGTTCTTCCTCTGTCCCAGCCAGGAGGATTTTTTTTTTTTCCTTACACTCTGTTAGCCAAGGGGATTTGATCTCCTTCAATGAAGGAAGGGATGAGCAGCCCTACTGATTCTTGCTCTATCATTGCTTTGAAAACAGCAGAGTGTCACCAACAGTACTTTTGCCCTGAACTGGGGAGCTTGCATTAAGTGTAGATGTGCTTTTGAGCCAAAATTGGGTACTGAACCGCGTCCATTTTGAGCCATGATGAAGTGGGAGAAGGTGGGAAAACTGGAAAACTTGGCAGCTTTGATTGATTGGGTCCTTACCCTGTCTGGTGGCTTAATGTACAAATTAATGGAGTGCTTGTCAAAATGCTGCTGCTGCAAATGACCAGCTGGGCCTTTCTGCATCTTCTGTTAAATGGACACCTCAGGAAATGGTCTAATGATTGTGCTGGTGGAGCAAAAGCCAGGCTGGCTCCAGCTGGCTTTCCAGTTGGCTCAGCTCTGCTGTGCTAGTGGGGTAGCAGCCTCCAGGAGCGCCACTAAAACAAGCAGCGTGATTTGGTCAAAGACCGTTCAACACAGGAACTGTTCCTTTTCAGAGAGCACAGGTTTTTACAAACTGTATTTCCTACCCAGATTACCACTCTAAATCCAGCCTCTTCTCTAAGGTGCTACCAGCTGTACCTGCCGTGGGCTGAACCGGGCTTTCCAGCAGTCAGATGCCTCCTGTATCTGCCGGGCAGGTTATGTTTACTATGATGAAAGAGGCAAGAAAGACCCTGACAGCAACAGCGATCAGGACTGCCAACCTCAGGTGAAATTTGACTTCAAAACAAAACAGTTGTGTGAAATGCAGGAGAGGGAGGGTAATTCAATGCTTTAGGTAAGCCCTGTCTCAGAGTGTGTGCATGCAATCCACGTTCCCCTCTCTGGGCTGCTGCAGACATGAGCAAGTCCTTTAGCTGGTTTGTTTGAGATTCTTGACCACTCCTTGTAGGATAATGGCATTTATCTTTACTGGAATCTTGGGAGGATAAACTCAGAAAGGATGGAGGCAAAGGATACTTCTGTGCTAGGGCAGTGGGGAGCAGCGCAGTGTGTTGGATTACAGATGCAGGAATTTAAGCTTCCATATTGTTATGATGGAGTTCTTCATCAGACCTGCTTGAGGAATTTGGATGGGAAGGGAAATGGTTGTGATCTTCCTTCTTTGCTTCCCACGTTGTCTTTTCATGGCCCTTGCTGGATTACCTTTACGTTGAATGTCAGCAGCGTGGGTGGGGGAGGAAGAGAATTTTAGGGATGCTGCATCTCGGTTGAAGTGCCAGAGCTCGTCTGGTTTCACACGTTGGATGGGTGTTGTTCTTCCAGGTGGATGAGCTCTGTGCTCCTGGAGAGGTCCGTCTGGCATCCACGCGCCAGTGCGTTTTTCCTGAGCGATATGACTGCTCTCCTTCTTGTGGGCCTGCAGGTGGAGAGATTAATGCAGAGCTGGGCATGTAAGTCTCGGGCTAGCCTCTCATTAAGAAGCACTTCACAATTAGTTCTGACTGCCTGAGTTATGGATCCCATGAGGTCATTTCAGGGTAGGGCTGTGGGAGGTGTTTCTGAGAAACTTTCCGTTGCTGGAGTTCCTTTCTGTGGAAATACTGGCCTTCAGTCCGCATTCATTGGCCTCGTTCCTCTACCTGGAGAGCACGCCTGGGTTTTTTGGCGTTACCTAGGGATTTTGTAAGCCTGGGTGGAGACACCAGAATGAGCACTGAGTGACAAGGGGAGGGTGGACACAGCTTGCAGTTTTCTGAGGCAGGCCTTCTCCACCTGCCTCAGGTTGAGCCCCCATACAGTGGATGGTCGCGCTGTTAGATGTAGACCAGAACTGGGGAAATCAATCCTCAGTTGTCATTTCCCTCCCTTCCCCACGTTAATGCTAAGTCACTGAAGCTAGTTCTTGCCATAGGATACTACTTTTTTCTCTTTGTGAATGAACTTCTGTATTGAAAAATCTCCTCCTGGCATGGATTACATAGAAATCTAGTGTGTTAAAATTACACTGTTTCTTTCAACCGTTTTCTCAAAGCAGAGCTTTAGGGAGGGGTGCATGATGCTCTGTTACAGGGCTGAAGCTGATCTCTGTTGCACACCAACAGAGGTCTGTTGGAGAGTGGGTGTTGCATTTTGACCTTTCACATGCGTTGAATAGCAGACACAGAACTAGACGAGATGGGCTGTGAGTTTGCTTTATCCTGTTTTCCATGGACACAGAGTAGGCCCGCTCATTGTGTAGACCGTAAGACACTGTGGCTAGCCTGACCATCAGGATGATGTAGCTGTTTGCTCAAGGATCATAAATCATCAAGACCTTCTGTCCACTTTGTAGATGTCACTGCAAGCAGTATGTCTCTGCTGAGGAGCTCTGTGACCAGCTGTGTTTGCTGAAAGCCCCACAGATCACCTTGGGATTTGGCATCAATAGAGAGCTGCTTCTGAGGATGAATGAAGGAGAAGTGCGGGTAGGCGTGGAGTAGGGGAATGCTTTCTCAGCGTGCGGGTCTGGAGAGGGCCCTGACAGATTATGGTTAGGTAAAGGGACTCCTGGGGGCTGGGATTACAGAAGGGTACAAAGCTGTGAGCAGAGCGGAGAGGCTCAGTGTGTCTCCTTACCCAGGGTACTGACTAGGCAGCAGGTTGGTGCACTATTGAGAAATGTCGGTTTCTGAATGGTGGAGAAGAAAACCTCACTAGAGCAGTCTTGTACAACTGAAGATAAGGCTGATCACAAGCCAGGGTCAGACTCCAGGGTTGACAGTGATCAATGTTCCCCTCTGCTTTTAATAGGAAGTGGTGAACGTCCTGGGCCCAGATGAACATGTGCAGAAAAGCCAGCGGGTGCATTTAGTTCTGTTTTGTCCCACTGGGGTGCTGGGTTTCATTGTCTCCAACACCGACCTTCTGGATGCATTTCTCACTGGTAAGGCTTGAGAGCCCCTGAGAGGGAACCGAAGCTCCAGCCAGACTAAGCCGTTCATTTCCTTTCAAGCTGGCACAGCAAGTGGCCAGCAAGTTGGCACAGAGGGAATTTATTGTCAGACACTCCGAGCTGTTTACAAAGTAGGGAGAGATCTTGTTTTCTCTGGGAGTAAACAATGGGGACCTACACTGGCTGCCTGGTTAGCTCCCTGGGAACAGGTCAAATAAAATTGTAGGGTGATTTTGGCCTTCCAAGGAACTAGAAGGAAACTCCATTTGGTGGCAAATCTGTTGGCAAGTGTGTGGTGGCTCCCAATTCCAGTTGCTCCTCATTTATGTAGTGTGACTGAGAGCAGAATTTGGCTTTGTGAGCAGTAACTGCCCACAGATATGAAGTAAATAGTTCTTCATTGCCAAGGGTTAGGTGTTTTCACATGCTGATAATTTTGCAGAATTAATTCTTTTTTCATCTGTTGCCTGTGGCAGGAGATTTTTCATCAGATCAGTTGCTGCAGAAAGGCCGTCGAGTCCGGAGGACTTCCTCCAAAGATATCCATGCCTTGCCCCTTGTTCCTAACCCAGTAGTATGTTTGGAAGCAGGAGACACGATCCTTTTCCAGCTTAGCATCAATTCCCACAGTGAGTGTTGCTGGATCTGTGTGCGCTCTTCACAGATATGCGTCCAGACCTGTCTAGAGCAATGACTCCGCATTTCATAGTACTGCATGTATGAGCACATTCCTTCACCTCCCTGTCTCTCTTGCCTTCAGGGGATTCCAGAACTTTAGTTTAGGCTCTGCCATTGACTTACCTGGTGCTTTTTTTACTTTTTGACTGGATTTCTGTAGAGTAGAGGTGAAGTTTGCTCCCTGTTGGAAAGCTAAGTGTTGGGCAGTAATGCATCATGCGAATGAGTTGACACTGCACGGCCCTTGTAAAGAAATGCAGTTATGTAGTTCTTTGCCAGACCGCTGTCAGCTACCCTAATTGCTGTGGGTCAGAGCTGCTGATGCTCTGCTGAACTCTTCCCAGGTCGTTCCTCCAGCCATTACCCTGTTTATCAGAAGCAGCATCTATATAACAACAACCCAGGCTGGGATTTTGGACCCTTCCGAAGGCTAGACCACCTTATCCAGGAGACTCACCTCAACATCTCCTGGTAATATCTGCTGTGATTAATAGTGCATGTGTTACGGGCAGGATTTAAGACTGAGTCTTTCATGAAATCAGTAAGTCCTTGGCACTGAGCAGTGTGTGAAGACGCCAGAGTTCAGTGTGTTCAAGTGCATGTATTTAACAGTCATCCTGGCTGGAGGCTAAGGGAGGCTTGGATCAGCCAGTGCCTTCCTTACTTCTCCCTTTTAGGTTTGCCCATGTTTTCCTGGAGTCTGGGACTTATGTTTTCAGGGATAAGACCATTCAGGAACACTTTCTGATTGTGACTGTGAATGAAGCAAATGTGGGCTGTGACCCCAGAGATGTGTCCTTCCAGCCCTCTTCCCTGTTCCAGCTGGCCAGACGTGGGGTTTTGAAGCAACAGAATCTGAACTTGGCTCCTAACTGGGCTGCTGTCACAGGTACAGCCAAAACACTGACCTTGAACCTTGATGCTTAGCCATGACCTTTCTGGTACCTCTTTGGGTGTTGTTAAAACAAGTGTTTTGGTTGGGTGTTTAGTTGTGGGTTTTTTGAAATACCATAAAACCACTGCCTTTGTCAGTTTTAAGCCCTTTTTCCAGTAAAGCTTCTCTTCCTGAAAGTTCACTGCTCTCTAGCCAAGAACCTGCCTGTGTAGGAGCTGAAGCAAGGAGAAAGGAAAGAAGCAGTTGTGTTTTTCCCCACACCCTGCTTGAAGAATTCAAGTAATTGAGGGCTTTGTTTTCCCTGGCCTGAAAGCAGAAAGTGCCACTGTGTTTCCGTGATAAACTATATTGAAATTAAATGCATCATTTAAAAGTTCACTAAAAGCTAAACACAAGGGCAGTTAAGGTCTTTCCTCAAGGCCATACCTCTGTGTAAGCACTGTGTACACACCAGTCCCTTGTCCATCAGTGGGAGGACGCTAAAGCAAAGAGAAATGAAAGTGTGACTTGCAAGCATGATCCTTGGTTCTGTCCCCTTCAGCTGGTAATGCTGAAAACTTTTTGCCTCGTTGCCTGTGTGCACCGGATCAACAAGGCGAGAAGCAGAAGCCCACGTAATGAATACGAAAGTTGCTAAATGTTGGTTTTGTGGGGGAGGGAGGCTGTTCAGTGAAGTGTAAAAGGGAGACCGTGTTGCTGATGCACACAGTTGTCTGTGTTTCTTACTTCTTGCCATCACTCTTGGCTTCCTCAGTGGTCCTCTTTGTTCTGGGCTTCCTAATTGTGGTGCTGACAACCCTGGCTATAGTGCTGCAGCCTGCTGCCCCAATCATTAGCCCCCTGAAGAGCTGGAAGCCACGATGGAGGAGCCTGGGCGAGCCGCACATCCCACCAGAGTACATCCTCCTTAAAGACAGGTAAACCGCCCTTGTGTGGGTATCTGGAGCTCAGACCTTGATAGTACAAAAGTATGTCCTGTTGCAGTTCCTGAATCTCTCATTCCCCGATGCTGGACTTCCTGCCAGTTTTACAGTATGCTGAGTTTCTAGCTGCACAAGCAGTTTCTTGGGATTACCCAGGAATTCCCCAGCAATATTCCAGCTCTCTTTCACTGCAGTGTATGACAGCTCTGTTGTCATCTGCACAACAATTATTGCCTGAATTACCTGGCCTAGGTTTCCTCTGCATGTTTTGACTTCAAAATCTAGACAAGAACCCTATCCTTCTGCTTGAACTAGGCTGATGATGCTGTGGTATCTGATGTTACTGAGAAGAATGAGATGCTCTTCAGCCTCTTTGTCATTTCCTCTAGCCTTCGATTCTATCAAACAGTTGGTCCTCATGGTTCTGGAGAGGATGCTGACTTTGGAGAGAAGGGAGCTGCGCATAATGCAGGTGAAGTGCTGTGCCAACTCCAGGTGTCCCACTGGTTTTTTCCCACTTATTCCCCATTCTGTTGTCTTCTGTTTAACTGTCTAGTATGAGATTTTGATACCTAGAAATTTGCATGCAAACACTGGCGCTTTGCCTACTGAGCACTCTCCTGTTTGTGCACATTTGCACCACACACCCCAAACTTCTGTCCTAGGTTTATTTGATCTCTTTAGTTGGGGAGTGTAACCTCCTGTCATTGGAATGGGTTGGCGTTGTCTCCTTTAAGAGTTAGGAGGGTAAGTGGCCAGCCCTGGAAAGTCCTTTAAAACAACAGCGGGTTCAGATAACTAGTGAAGAAAATAAAGATACTTCCTTGGGTTCTGTTGGTCATTCAGTTCTCTGAAGGCACATGACTCTTGGTGCTTGTTCGCCTTCTGGGGGTGACCTCATCTTGGGAATTTCGGGATGTTCACAGGGTACAGCAAGTCCAGAGCCCAGCAGATGGCACCATCTAGTGATGCTGAGAACAGCTTACAGGGAAGTAGCATCCTGACAGTTTACTGGACAAGTTAGGAGTCGATAGTAACGCTCTGTCATCCTCCCCCTCACGCAGGAACGAGACCTCTTACATCTCTTGCCTCATCCGTTTTCCTCCTTCACAGAACACAAAATGCTGTTGCCTCCTATGGACAGGCAGTGCCCCCTCTGGAAAATAAAGTATGATAGAGTTGTGGCCAGTGATTAAGTGTGAGCCTTACCTTGTGTTTCAGAAGAGCGTTCTGCACTGAGGGTTCTGGAGGATTTCAGTGTTCGCACCCTGTATGATAAGCTGGAAGATCAGAATTTGCATCTGGCATCTCAGCTGGCAAAGCACAGGATGGATGTGTTGGCATTTTACAACAGAATCAGCCAGCAGATTCAAAGTCTTGTGGTCAGTGTGAAGGAACAGATGAGGGAAGGGAGTCTTGGAACTGTAATTTGTAAGATAAGTGGTTTCCCTGACGTGGCAGTTTACTGAGGGATAGCTCTTAATCCTCTCGGTACCTTATCTTGGCATAAAATAATTACGCTAATCTCTGTTTTGATAGGAGAGGCAAAATGTGGAATAGGTGGATTGTGAGGTTTGCAGAGTCTCTAATACTGCTGCTTTCTGTAATCAGGACATGGTGCGAGGACAGGACTCTGAAGGCCTGAAAACCTTTGTTGAGCAAAGGATTTGTGGGCGTAAAAATGCAGACAGCAGCCGGGCAGCAGTGGGTGCCGAACAATGCGATCAACACTGTAGCAACGACTTCACGGCAGGTGAGAGAACCAGGTCAAGAGCAAGAGAGGAGTGATGTGTAAGGGTGGCATCAGCGGACCAGTTGAAAACAAGGCATGGCTCATACATAAGACAAGATCCCACAAGATTGTGTCTTCCAGTGGTGGTGTAGTTCTGTAAGGGCTGACAGACTGTCGGGTGAGCTCAACGGGAAGACAGGTCTGTCAGCTTAGGAAAGGGTAAGCACGGTTATCTGGAAGTGTTACAGCACGAGGTGTCTTGGAGCTGTCTTGTGGAATTTCCAAAGAAAGGTTCCTGCCCTTGGTTTTGCTCTGGAGATCTCATTCTTCGTGTGGTTCTGTAGAAGGCCTTTTAAATTGCTTGTCGGGTTCATTAGGTGCTCCATGGCAAGAGGCAACAGAATTAATGAAAGCTCTGGAAATGCTTCTTGGGAATGCTCCGTGTAAGAACGTAGCTGTGAAACAAGCGATGGAGCTAAAGGTCCACGGGCAGGAGGCGGTGGCAGTTGTATCCTCGCTGGACAGCCTGGCCAGTGAAAGTAAACCAGAAGTAGTGGAAGGGCAGGTGAGTTGCAGGTGTCTGTTGTTGGGCTATCTCTCACCTTTTTGCTAGTTTTTCCACTTGCCCATTTATTTTAACTGTTGGGCCCTTTCTGTCCCACAGGATCGTGAGCTTTTCAGTAGGAAAGACGCTTTCTTCAGCTTCCCTGGACATGAAGAACATGGTAAGGGCAGTGACTTAGTTGTGGGTGCCACGGGTGGTTTTCAGAGATCATAGTAGAAGGCTGATTCCATGAAGTCTAGGTTAAGAGTGGATATGTATGTTTGTTAACAGAGCAAATGTATAATTACTTTTCCCATTTATGTGATTTCTTACTTAACTTTCTGCTGAGGACAACAAAATTTCTCCAGTAAGGGGAAAGTCACTTCTGCCTCCTCTGTCCCTCTGTAAGAGTGAAGTCAAGGAGCTTTTGTCCCCACAGACCCTTTACACTTACATATTGAGTGACTGCCTGTAAAGAAGAGATTGAGTGTCATTATACTTACTAAACACGACTATGGGGAGCTCAGGAAAACTCTGTACCATCAGTTCTGTGATCCTCACAGCCTCTGGGTAGACGTTCCCTGTGCTCAATACAGTATTTGCTCATGGCAGCATGTATATTGCAGTCATCCAGCCATGAGGAGCCTCTGCTTACTTGAGGAGTAGAAGTGCCTCCCTGTTTCCTTCAGGTTTCGATCTCCAGTTGGCTTATCTGGCTGAGTTGGAGGTGGAGGGCCTGATAGCAGCTTCCCCCCTTGCCAAGACTCTGCGCGAGATCAAGCAAGCTTTGGTGAACCTGCAGCAACCTTCAGACCTTGTTAATCCAGGTAACAAATCTTAGTCTGTATGGTGGTTTCTGTTTCCCTATAGTGGATAGGAAATAAGATTACAAAATGGGATGAAGATACGTTGTCTCTCCTCCTTGGTGTAAAACATACATGCAGGTCATTGAAAAGAAGTCAGCAGAAGGCCAATAAGCAGACCAAAGTACATAACTAATTCACAGGTGTAGACTTCTTTCCTTCTTTCTCTCAGCAGGTACTTAGAGGGTTTTTGTTTCTTATTAATCCATTTGTAAGAGCTTTTCTGTTCATCATAACAAGTTTCCAGGGAAAATGTTGCAATGTAGCCAAGATCTGTGATCTTACCAAGCAGTTTACCAGCAAAGGAATAAGGCATCTGTTCTCTTCATGTGTACTGGTTTATAGCTGTAAATAAACAAAGAGTTAAAATAAGCAGTGTCTCTTCTGAACTGAACACTTTCCTCAAGCTGCTGCTGAATTTTTAGACTGATGCTTAGAGTTTGCCTTTATTAATGGTGTGGGTTTGGTGTAATTATGGGTGGATCCTTTGCATTATTTTGAAATTCAGATACAGTGAGCTCTGCAAAGGCCTGAATACGCGACCGACATGCACTGTGCAGCTTGCCACGTACTCTGGAGCCAGTGTAGAGTGCTGGCGGTAGATCCTGTTACGGTTTTTTGCCCATTGGACTAGGTTGCCTTAGTGGTGGCATAGCAGTTCCCCAGTGCTGTCCACTGAATTTGCACTCTGCTTTTGTTTTGGATTTCTGTAACAGACAGCAAACATCAAACAAGCATGGGGAGCTCAGCCCTCTTCTGAGCTGCTGGATTCTTGGGCCACAAAGAGGGATGAAACTCTGCTGGAAATGAAGAGGAGCTGCATTGCTCAGAGGATTGAAGAGACCAGAAGCAGCAGTATTTCATCTTTTGTGAAGTGAAATAGCCACCAGCTCATTTCCTTGAGGAACCTAGTTTATCCTTGGCAATGGCTGAAGGTGGATTATTGGAGAATGTGCGTGTCTGTGGACAGAGTTGCAGTACCTGAAGTATCAGAATAGATGTGTGTTTAGTTAGAGATGTGCTTGGTCACTTACATAATGAATAGTCCATATTCTGTTTGCTTAATCTGATTGAAATACTTTCACACTTGCCTTCGATTATTAATAACTTGTAGACTTGAGAAGGAAGCTGAGGTTCTTGGCATTGTTTACTAATTGTATAGTTTTCATTGTTAAGTCAGTAAAGCAGAAAATATGTGAGGCCACGGGTATGGCTAGAGCCATACTTCTAGCCCTTGGCCAGCATCTCTCCATTGCTTCTGCATGTTTTCAATACATTGTGTGAGATCTACTGGCAGAGACCTTGAAGACCTCTAGAGATGTCATTTCTTTGAGCAAAGAGTACACTTAAACTATTCCTAGTAACAGTGACTGCAGGGAATGGTGTAGCAGCTGGTGTCCAGTGCTTTGGGAGCCTGATCTTTAAAATGAAAACATTCTTCCTACCGTTCTTATTCTTTTGACCTGTCTGTATGAGGCCAAGAGAGCCTGGCTGCGAAGAGGGCTATGCTTCTGTGGAACAGGAGCAGAATCGGAACACCTGCTCCATCTCTTCCTACGCAGGATTCCTTAGTTCCAGGTGGAGTACAGCAACGTAGTATTTCTTGACTGTGAGCCAGCACAGTACCTTGGCAACCCCCACAGGTAGGCTTCAGCCAGCTCTTTCCACCAGCAAAGCCCGTACTCTTCTCACTGCAGTGTTTACTGAACTGCTTATCTGTGAACGGCGGACCCACTCCTTCGTGGTTCCTAGGCACAAATCGGCGTCTGCACCTTCTGCCTTTGCATAACCATAGTGAGTATTAAGAGAGCGAGACTTCAGTGCCCAAGAGCCAAGACAGAAGCTCTCAGTTTTACTTCCACTAATGGTGTCTCTGGATCCAGAGGGACTGCAAGGACTTTTGCCACCATCATTTTGGTGGTTCCGTGTTTTCTGAGCTTGCTCCCATAAACAAAAGATTTGGCCTGGCTCCTTTGCAGCTCCACCTTGGGAGAATTTAGGTGCTTACTAACACTTTGAAGGGACTTTCAGACAATGGGAACCTACAGGCAAACACTACAAAACACCTGCAGGTTACTCTCTGTGATTGCCTGTTCTAGAACGTAGTAGTGAAAAAACTGTCATTGCTCTCCTCATTGCTTTCTTTTTTAGATTATCAGCAGGTACGTTTGTAACAGTACTACATGGAGGTAAGCATCTTGTTGTATATCCACAGGGAGACATGGTACCCAGACAGGTGATAAAGTTACCTCTGTGGTAAATTGTGGTTCCAAGTTATATTTGTAAAAGGCGGGGTGGAAGGCAATAGTAAATAAAATCTATCAGCTTTTTCATTGTAACATTTTTCCAATGGAAACAATTTCTTTAAATCAAAACTAAGACGCATATGGAACTTTTGCTAGAAGCTTTCAGTTATCCCACTGTGGTTTTCTTAACAAGTACACTTTAGTCATAAGTAAACATTATTCAGTTTCAGAATATTTTGGGTCTTTTTTTTTTTCCCCATAAAGCCAAAGAATATCAATGAAAAGACCAGATTTTCACACAGCGTTTCGATTTGTGCTCTGTTAATAGGTACTTGGAAAGAACAAATAAAAAGAGGAGTGGTGCAACCAGTGGTTTTGTTCTGCTCCTGAAGTATTTACTGTTGATAGCTCTTTTTCTAGTGGTCTATGGAATCTTCTGGAAGTCCAGCGCTGTCTGGAGTAGCTGTGAAGTCCCCTCGCATTCAGAAGGGTGCCATTTCCCTGAGACTGCTGATAAGAGTGATCAAGTGCAGGGTCACTTAATTTGGAATTTGGAGAAGGGTCACAGGGCTGTTGGTTTTTCTTCGGTTGCTTTGACTCATGCCTCTCAACAGAAAATGAAAAGGCCCTTTTCAACATTCAGTGTAAAGTTCAGCTTCCCTTGGAGAGCATCACACACTGCTGTGGCTGTGAGAAGGAAGGTATGGCTGAGTTCCCTGGTAAGGAACCTCTTTGGGTTATGGCTCTGTGTGTCTCTGATTTCTGAAACGAGCAGGGTGGTTTCTGCTGACTCTGTCTTCCAGTGTGAAACTGTCGTCAAGCTTCCCAGTGTGTTAAAGAAGCCAGATAATGTTCCCAGTGGTGTTTGTTGCAGTTACTGAGGCTGCCCCTGGCTGTGCTCATTATCTGGTTAATCCTTACCTCTTACACACAGGCAGCTAGAATAAAGTGCTTTTAAAAGCTGTTAGAAGAAAAAGTTCAATGAAAATGTCCGTCTGAAGAAATTACCCAATAAAGGTTTCATTGCTATGTCAGCACCTTGAAATGTGCTAACAACCCACATCTGCTGGTGGATTCTTTGCAGGTTTTCATGCTCAGTCCTTGAATACAACCATGTTAACTAAGCCTATCAAGCTGCCACTGATGAACATAACCATACTGGCCATCCACTGAATTCTCCTAGACCGTAGCAGCTGCAGTGTATTACGAGCCAGCTTATCCCACAGCAAAAGAGGTCTGCGCTGGGTTGTATGAGCTGGGTTTCACTTGACATAAAGTATATGCATCGATATAACGTGGCTGACTGACCACTAGGATGAGGGGCAGGCAATTGTTTTGAGATGGTCCTGCATCATGGTACTCAACTAAAATGCACCCAGCCTTTGGGCTGTTTTTCAGATGTAGGTTACTTTTGCATCGTTGAGACATATCTTGAGTTTAATTGCCATAGCTTCCTGCCCTTGAACCCTGACCTAGACTTCTGTGGGATTGAACTGGCAGATGAGCATGGCTGGGTGAAGAATTTGCTTCAGAACCAAGACCACTACACATCGACTTCTGAGTGAGATGAGAGCAAATTTTGTGTACTACTGTGTCACGTGTATGTAAATTCACAAATGTCTGTGTTGGAGATGCTTTTATTTTCCTTTGTGGCTCAAGAAATACCCACACACAGATGAAGGTTAAAAGTTAAAGAGGATTTTTGTTCTGGATTCCCAGCTTGAGCCTCTGAGCGTCCTTAGCTCCATTCAGAGACAGTAGGACCTAATGATCTTGAACACTTACTGAAGACAGAGCTGAGGTACCAGAAATTGGGCATTGAAATTAAGGCTGCTTTTGAAAATGCTCTAGTGGAAGTCAAGATTTGTCTCTGTGTAGGACAGAGGTTTCCTTATAGTCCCAAATGTTCTTTTGAAAGTTTCTGGGTTTAATACCATGCTTTTATCTATCACAGGACATGAAGGCTCCCAAGAAGCTGGTTTTACGCTACTGCTGAAAGACCACAGCACTGTCACTCCCGAGTTCCTGGGTAGACAGCCTGAAGCAGGTGTTTATATAATTGTGTTCTCCAACATGAGAGCAGAGAATATCATATCAGTTGTGCTCCTAGAGGAGGAATAAAAGCCTGAAGTAAAGAAGGTTTTTAATTTATAGCCAAAATACGATTGTTCTTCCCAGAATGAAAACTAACTAAAGAAGAAAATGCTTGTTGATACCTTTCCTTTGCGCATGAAGTACTGGAGTTGTAGATGTAGTGTGTACCACAGAAGTACAAGGATTATGTTTGACCTTCTCAGCTGATTTTTTTTTCTTCTCTCTGCAGCCAAATTGGAAAAGTGGGAAGACTTGAAAGTGTCACCTACCAGAGTGAAATCCTGAAATGATGATAAACAAACAATCTTGCTTTTGGAAGTTACATCCACAGAAGGTGAGCCCTTGACCTGAGCAAAATTAATATTTATGCTTTCATTGGGTCCCCAGCACCTATCCGTGAGGGTACTGTGTTTCTACCACAGGTAAAAGGAGTCATTCACCACAGGGCCACAAGAATAAAACTGTGGCTTCCCCTTTGAAAGAAACTGGGAAACTCTAATAATGACAAATCGAAGGAGTTGCTTGGTACTGAGTTTGGAGGCCGTCCTTATGCTTGTTGGTTTATCCCTTGATTAAACAATTTGTTGGGTTGCTTCCAGAAGCCTGAAATAGTAAATACCTCATTTCTATGTGAAAATAGTCTCACTAGCTCATCAGTGAATCGGTTTGAAGCCAAGTACGTGCTTAATAACTTTGCCAAGTGAAGCCTTGATCCTTGCAGACACGGGCTTGTATGGTGAATCACAGAAATTAGCAGGACAAGCTGCAGCCCCAGGTTGGTTCATCTTTAACTGAGTAGTTTTGTTTCTGGAATGGTTGAAGTATTGAATTAACAAGTCCTTAGTACTTTTTCCTCAACTTCTACCTCACTAGCTTCTATAAATGACTTTGTAACTCCCTAGGTGGTTCCGTGGAACAGAGCCTGTCCCATCTTTCACATAGTTGATACCACAGTCCTGCTGATTGGCGGTGCTCTTACTTAGAATCACAGACTCGTTGGAAAAGACCTTTGACATCATCAAATCCAACCGTTAACCCAGGACTGCCACGTCTGGTGCTAAACCATGTCCCCAAGCACCGCATCTGCGCATTTTTTGGAGCACCTCCAGGGATGGCGATCCCACCCCCTCCCTGGGCAGCCTGTCCCATTGCTTGACCACCCTTTCAGTGAATAAATTTTTCCTAATATCCAATCTAAACCTCCCCTGGTGTAATTTGAGGCCATTTCCTTGTATTACAACTGCATATAAAAATGTAGATTATCTTGCAAAAGCTATAGATAAACCTGTCTTCTTCAAGGTTACTCTTAAAAAAAAAAAAAAAAAAAAGGCTGTAAAACCTAATCAGCGAGAATGTATCTTTATACAACACCCAGTGGTACATTGATCTCTGATACATTCGCAAACAATTTAAAAGTTGCAATGCTTGGCCTTATGCAATTCTTTTTTTTTTTTTCCATTGCTGAAAATATTTCAAATTAAACAAAAAGATGTATTTTTTAACAGTAGCCCCCAAACAAGAAAACGGCTGTTGGGGCTCACCAATAAGATCCTGTACGCAGTGGTGATGATACAGTGAAATTCACCTGTCTGTTTATGTGAGAACTATATGACAATCTTGGAAGTACTTAGCTGTTCATGTCATGGGAAAATAACATCCATATTTTCTACAAGGAACTAATGCTTGTGGCAAGATCTCAATCACCCAGCAAGTAAAATTCCTATTCCTGGCTTTGGAAGCAACAGCAGCGACTGATTTCTATTAAATTCAAGGAGGAAATCTCTGCTTATGGACACACTGTATTCCTCTGCTTTAAATCCATTCAGTATAACACCTGGTTTATGTGTTTTGTTCTGACATATTTTAATGCCTACACAGAATCTCTTTTTTGTGAGACTTGCTGGAGCAATAGGACAAAACGCTTTGATGACTTGCCATGTTGTTGATTGCAGTTGCAAAAGGTGTGAAGCAATGGAGCTGCAAAATCAGACTGTGCTGATACCAGGGAAGCGCAAAAGTGGCATCTGATTTGAATTTGTGGAGATCTAATATTTGTCGGGACACAGCATTTTTCTAAGGTAGCATCAGAAATAACAGTTCCTTCAGAGAGAAATCTCTGTTTTCTCTTGAACTTGTAGAATTCAGTCTTGCAAGAAGTCTTGAGAAAATTAAAATTGGATGAAGGGAATAGTTACCCCTGCTAGCTTTTCCTAGGAAAGAAAACAGATAACCCTGAAAGAGCAGCAGACAGACAAGATGACTTCATAAATTAGGCAGGACAAAATCTCATCTGAATGTAAGTCATGCAGTCCAATCGTTAAAAGAACTGGATGAAACTTGAACTGAGGAAGGGAAAGCTTGGTTTTCCTTGTTACCTTTTACTAACTGGCATTATTAGACCCTGAAAAAGAGACCTGGAAAACCCACTTAACATGTACCAAAAGCAACAGGCATTGATTCCCAATCTCCCCCTCGCCCATCTGTCAGCCAATGTAAGTTCTGATGAATCAAAGCCCAAAATAACACAAATATGCACTATTCTCTATGAGAAATCTGCTGCAGCCCATCACTCCTACACCTTTGAGCAACAAAGCAAAGAGCTCAATATTCTGTAGCTCCAAAACCATACCAAGTGTACACCTGTGGTATTCTTATCAGGAGAAAAGCTGCTAATAAGCCTATTTCTTGGAGCAAATTTGCCAAGCCAAACACAGATAAAGTGAAGAACGTGGCATTAAAAAAGCTGGTGGTTTCCAGGTGCCCAGCTCTTAACAAATTCTACTGGAAAGCCATTGTGCGTAGAGCTGACAGGTTGCCCTTTGTAAATGGTGCCAGGAGAGGTAGCAGCTGATAACGGCGTTGTGGTCAACGAGGAAGTCAACATGGTGTGTAAGGTCAAAGGCCTCTTGTAACGCTGGATGTTGAGGCCAGTCGCTTTTTTGGCAGGTGTGAGAAACCGTGTTTTCAGAAGCAGCCTGCCTGAAGCACCAAGCTTGTAGGATCCCCAGACTGAGCTATAGTGCAGTGTTAGAAGGCAGGAGGGGTGAATTACCACAGTCCTGCGTGTAGATCCTGGGCTAACGGCTTTTTTGGAAAAGGGCCAGATAATGAATGTGCTCACAAGTCATACCAGGGGGGAGATCAGAGGAAAAAGTGAGTATTCGTGGTTTGGTTTTACGTTACAACACGGCTGCAGAAATTAGAAATTGGAAGTATAAACAGACGTCGTGCTCTCTTAGTATCTGCTGCTGTGAAGTTGGATTTATTCTACTTACATGAAATTTCGATATCCTTTGCTACAAATTAGGTCAGGACCTGTGGGGCTTTTTTCTGATCTTGTCAGACAAGCCAGAGTTAATTTTTTCTCTTCTAGCAAAAGAAGTGTTGTACACTAGGTAAACAGCCCTTGAACTTTCTCCTGGAGAAATAATTTTAAATTTAAGATGTAAATGTTATTTGAGCCATAGTAAGTCCAGCAGCAAATGTCTCCCATCAATGATTTACCACCCTGAGGAGTTTTTCTGCAGCGTATTTACTTGTGCTTTGTAGGTCAGCAGCAGAACAAGGAAGACTTTTGCAGTATTGTAAATCCTTTGCTTACCTTGGCTTCTCCACCCTCTCTTAGCAAACTGCAGTTCCAAAACTGTTAGCTAAGCTCAGAAAGGAAGTATTCGCGCAGCAGAATCACTCCCCTTGGCTTTTATTCTTTTGTGGGTTTTCTTCTTCCCGCCACGTTCGTTTTCTGGACTGGGAGGAAATTTGAGACTGGGTTACGTACATCCTGGACTCAAGGAGAAACTCACCTTGTGGAAGAGTTTAATCTCAGCAACAAGCAAGCTGGATCCAGCTGCGATCTGAGCAGGAGGCTGTGAAGCCAAGCGACTACTTCCCCTTGGAGTTACTATTCACGCTTCATTGTGGCGGTGCTGCAGAGGGGGAGCAACTGAGCACCCCAGTTGACCTGTGTGTAACCTGTAAGGAAAGCTCAGTTACAGCTGGCCAGCTGGGAACTGGGGGGATTTGTCTTGGGAGCATTCTGTCTGTTCGGGATGTCATGAACTTTCCTCCAAGGTAGCTCGTACCGGCTATTCCAGACAGAAGCACAGAGTAACACAAGCCTCATCTAGCAGACCTGACTTGAGACCCCTGGGAATTTAAAGCAAAATTCTTTTCAGCCGCAACAAAAGAGAAAAGACTGGTTCTAGCCGGGGCTGTGCTGGTCCCAGTATGGCACAGGGGCAGGGAGAGTTAAGACAGTCCTACACGTTTCCCAGAATGACTGACCTGGAGGCCTGACACGAAATCGCGATGCGACAGCGTTGTGCTTCTGACCTCACATGCGGGCTTGTGTGTGTAAATAGGGAAGTTGCTACAAGTAGCTCCTTTCTCCAGTTCGGCTGGGAAATGAATTGGGGTAGATCTCTTAATGTTAGCGCTTCGTGAGTCTTTTGAACTTGGGTGGAAAATCGGAGCTGTTATCGGAGCACAGGTTTATGCTCTCCTTTCTCCAGGGCTGGTTTTTGGGTACATAGAGCCAGCTGGCAGATTGCTTCTCCAAATCTTGGAGGAATTTGGGCCTCTGATTCTGGAAAGCACATGGATCTCCTTAGACGAAAGGCCTAGTGCAGAGTAGTACTGTAAGTTAGCAGTCTCCCCACCAGCACATCCAAGGAATATTTCTTTGTGTAATGTTCAGAACTCACACAAAAGCAGTTTTGAGCCCTTTCATATCATAGGTGCCTTATTTATGTACCAGGAAGAAACAGATCAATTTTCCTGGGATAAAATCACTGGACTTCAGGTATTGTCTGCTACAATCCCATAGGAAATTACATTTGAAACATGCTTTGCCATTGAGTCATTCTTTTGGGGTGACTTTCTGGTGGTATGAATGATATTGTTCAGGAGATTTTTATCAGGCATGAACCCTTCAAGGAAGTTACAGAAGGATAACTCGATTGTCTCCTTATTTTCTTTCATTTTCTTCCATCTCCCAGCAGTTCATGTCACTTGCCATGTGTTCCTGTCTGCCTCCTAATTCACTTTGTTTTTCAGCTTCTTATTGTAGTTATCTTGGTTTCTGTGTGATCCTTTCTGGCGTTTAAAATCCGTAAATCATTAGCATCAGTTTGGATTGATGAAACTGATGTTCCATATTCTCTCCCTCAGCCTCTGTAACATAGGACACAGACAGCTGAGTGTCACAGACTCACCTGAGCCGTTTTGCTTTGTTTACTTCCCCGCTTAGTGCACAGAGTTGTCATGTCTGCCAGCTGTGAAGGATTCTTCACCTCTGGAACTTCACCTCTGCTGACTCGGCCTGTGTGATGGGCAGGAACCCCAGAGCTGCTGGAGCCCGGGGCAGCAGTGGTACATGGAGGTGAGAGGATCTGCTGGTACCAGCAGAGAAGAGAGCGAGCACACAACCCATCTGTGCACGCACTCTCTCCTCCTTCCCTGCTGGTACCAGCATATTCTCCTTACTCAGGTTTAAGCTGGTGCCAGCCTTTGTTTAATTTCCTGTTTCACACAAAATAATTCATTTTTCTACATAGTTAAAACAAAGGTCGCACCAGCTTTTACAGCTGAGGGACGCCTGTCAGTGGGAGCCTTTTCAAAATCATGGCTTTGAGCTGCATCCCCATTCTGTCCCTGTCACAGAAAGGCCAGAAGGGATGCATCTTTCAGTGTGATGTTGACCAGTACCTTAGTGAGACCAGCCTGCCTCACGTAATGCAGACTTAACAGAAGGCCAGTGTACCCAGGGAAGAGGGGAGGTAAGTGAGAGATTCTTGAGCAAAAGAGAGAAGTTTCTTATCTACAAAATTAATTCTAGGTTGGAAGCTTATTCTCACTTCAGCCAGGACTATTCTAGGTGTTCAGATCTTTTCACAAAAATAGATACAGTGTCTTGTCTTCCTAATCAATCACTCGTGTAGCAGCCTGACGCTGTAAATCCTTTGTTCAAGTCAGACAAGTAGCTATTGCAGTCATGCAAGATTTTCAAATTTGCTGTGCCATTTTTTTTTTTTTTGCCACTAAGTTGCAGATCTGTGACAGATCTTGACAGTTTTTGGGCATCTTCTTGAATTCACAAAATAGCACACAGTGATGCTTCCTGCAAGACTGAGCAGAGATTCCAGGAGGTTGTGGCCCTGATAGCGTTAGTGCTGCCTATGAAAGAAAGTTGGAACAGCTTCTGAGTACGTAAACTGATGTGCTGGCCTAAATAAGGCCAGGAGCCAAGGTTATTGCAGCAGTGTAGGAAGCGATGTGTGTAGGTATCAGCTGCTCCGTTGGAAAGCCTGGCCTGGGATCGTGAAGCAGTCTTACAGGCCTTCAGACCTGACAAACGGACACCATAGGAATTTCTGCCCAAGAGGCTAGGCTTGTGCAGAACAATGTGGTTTTTCCTGTAGTTTCTCAGTTGGGTAGCCCAAAAATGTTTTCTCTTTTCCAGTTTTACGAGAGCGGTGGCTGGCAAAGTATGGAGACTATGTAGGGCTGGAACAGTGGGAGAGAAGTGCTGAATGACTGAAGAAATCATAGGTTGGAAAAATGAATAATGCGTTCACTTCTGATATATTTATTGTCGGGATAGTTTCAGGTTAGGGTGTTTCTTGCCTGCTAACAGCAGGTGACTGATAAAAGACCTTTTGCTTTTCCCACTGAGACTGGAGTGAGGCTGGGCCAAATGATTATTGATCTAACAGTGGGGTTCCACTGTGATGTGCAAATGGGCCAGTTACAGGCTCTTCCTCGGGGGGAATTTTGGAGGAACGGAGGCTTAGCAGTGGTTGAATTGTGTGTGAAGCTTCAAGGCTGTGCTATTTGTGTCACAGCGGTTATAAAATCACTGTTTTTCTTGATGTTTAGAAAAGGATTGGTCAAGTTGAACAGACCTCGGGTACCATGACAGCACATGGCTCTGTTGGCTTACAGGGGGAGAAATTTCCTATCTGTCAAATCCACTTCATTTGGCAGAGAAATCTGTTATCATTTTTACTGGGGTTTATCTTTTCTGCCTGTTTTGCACCTAACTATGTGTTTCTTGTCCCTAAGAATATTCATTACCTCTTAGAACCTCTTGGGAGCAGAGGAAAGCTTTTACTGTACGGTTGTAAGTCTTGCTGGTGCACGTGCTTTGGTTTTGTGCTAGCAGGGCTGTCTGCTTGCAGGGAGTTAAAACACATCCCCCGCAGAATTAGAGGCAGCATTTGCTTGTTGCCCATCTCTATGGCATTTGTGCATCTCGTTGCCTTCCCACTGCTGCTTGAGAATGGGCTTCACTGTACTTCTCCCTCCTTCTAGGAGGTTCTTTGTACTGGCTGTAAAAGCCTATCTTCAGTTGATAACCCGGGTCGTTTTAGGAGTATAAATACTGAAATATGTCTGTTCCAAAAGTGTGCGTATTTAGCAAAGCAAGTCACAGGTGTGCCTGTGTGCAGGGTGTGTGGGAGGGTGCAGGTGCCCCCCAGGTGTGGTGGTGCCCACCCCTGCGAGCAGCTGGGCACCCTCGTTAGCGAGCATTGGGCACAGCTGAGCAGGGCTATTGTCCAGGCATGTCGGGTGCCCCCGGACAGACTCGCTTGTGCCCTACCTCTGAGTAGGCAAGGAGTATTTAACCAGCCTGATGAAGTGGTGTCTTTTGGGCTGTGGTTGCGGTAAGTCCCCAGGCAGCACTCGGGGGGTTTGGAGGGAACTGGTGGAGCCTCGGCGCTTCACCCCAGGAGGGCTTGGTGAGAGGCTGGCTGGGTCTGTGGCTTCTGTGAGCCTGGGGCCATGCTCCTCTGCCTGCCCATGAATGCAGGCGAAATGGAGCACGATCTGGCTTGACCCATACTGGCACCGGCTGGGGGTGACCACCAGCCAGCTGAATTTTCCTTGGAGGAGCTGTGGCTTGGCCAGGCTCCCCGGTGGCTCCCTGAGGCACAGGTAGCCTCAGGCTCAGCTCCTGGAGGTGGCATGGCTACCTTGCTGTCCTTAATTAAACCTTTAGGACTTGGGCTTTTAAGCTCGTTTTCATAGAGATCTGGTTGGAGGTCTTATCATTTGGTTTTTCAAGAAAAAGAACAATGCTTTCTCTCGTTTGGTCTAGCTTTTTGCTTGAAATTTTTATGAAACCCAAGACAGAAGGAATTAGTCTTCTGGTCTTCTCAGAAAGAATCATCGCTTGTTGTGATTCATTTTCCAATTAAAGTGGCAGTAGTTGAAAAGCAGTGGTGTTTCAGAATAGGTTGTTAAATAAAAGATGTAGTTCTAGACTGTGGGTTTTGCTGCTTTGCTAAATGGGTCTGCTGTAAAATCCGTGTTTATCCTTAAATGCAGCATACCGTGTTGCTCTGACTGGGCTAGTGGGCATTCTGCTTAAAATTCCTAGCAGAACTGCAAGGGTTTAGCAGCACTAAAGCAGCTAAAGCTGATTCCATTTGAGCTTTGTTTCCTAAATGGTATGCTTAGTAATGTGAGCATTTAAATGATGCCAAATGAGCTCTGAAGATAGTATCTTGCAGGTAACAAATGGTAGCTCATGTTGCCGTGGTGATTATGATTAGTCCAGAGAATCTCCTAGGTAGGCGAGTGCTGGGGGTAAATATCTTTGCATCTAGCATTTCTCTTTGTGTTTGGTTTTCATTTATGGCCTCAAATGTTGCACCTTCAAATTAAACTCTTTCAGCTTAAAAATAAACTTCACAATGTGGAGTTGAAGGAAACTCGTTATGGGTCTGAGTAAGAAATTGAGTGTCGTGTCATTATGAATGCAAACTACATTGTGCTTTCTGGTGCTGTTACCTGGAATTAGATGGATTGAGTGATTATGCCCGAAAATATGTGCTCCCAGGGGGTCTTTCAGACTGGTGGGTCTGGACTAGTTTTTCAGTCATTGCAAAATAATGTTTTGGAAAAAGTTCATGAACTGACCTAGTTAAAGCAGGTGTAATAAGGCATGACTTAGGAGAAGGTGTTTTTCCTCTGTGAAAACCTCTAGTATCAGAAGAAATTAATGCAGCCAGCATAACAGTGCCTGAGAGTTTTTGTCAGAGGATGGGGCTGGAATAAATCATTGGGGTCTCCGTAAATCAGGATGCTCTAGGTTGTGTAGCAGTAAAGAGATTTCTGAGACTACAAGGCTCAAGAGTGGCACCGTAATCCTCCCCTGGCAGTGCAATGTTGTCTCTCTCCTTATGGCTTACATGAACTTGCTTTGCTACATCCCAGTCCTGCAGTAAGGCCCTGGAGAATTCATTACCCTCGTGAGCAGCCAGCCCAGAGTCCTTTGTGTGGTGGTACGGCAGCGGTAATCTCTTGAATTAGAAGAATAAATAAACTGACTTGGGTGTGTCTTCTTAGCAATGTTGCGATCATTTCTATTTTCAGTAAGCATTGACACGGTTGTGAGGAGAGCAGTTGTCTGCAAATGTTTGAGGGGATGTTGTATTTCTGCATTTTCCTTCCTCCTCTAGTGGAGGTGCACCTGGGCCAGCAGCCTTGTGGTGTCTGCTGAAGAGGTTCCTTGCACTGGAGGTGCTGCCACCAGAAAAGGTAATAAGAATAATTTTCACTGTATAATTTGGCTACAGTTTTTGTGTTGAAATGTGACCACTGCCTATAAGTTAATGACAGTGAAGACATTCTCCACTTCACAGAAATACGGGTCTTCACTGTATCCCTCTAGTCTCCACTGAAATGCCAACATCACAAGCTTTCTCAAATAATTATTCAGCTCTTGCATCATATTATGTGATTTAAAATGTAATACTGAGAATTCCTAGTTGTTTAATAATTTTGAGAGGGGATAAGTATCCTACATGAGGTCTGCAAAACTGATTTATAGGGAAAGGAAGGTGCTTTACATGTACTCGTCACTGCGCTTAGGTATTACACATGTCCCTTCTGCTACTGCCACAACCAGTTTTATACTTGAGCACAAGGGAAAATTCAGACCTGCCACATAGAAGAACTTTAGCTCTTACACAGTTATGGTAGAAGGTGGGTATTATTTGTTACTATCTTGAAGCTTGGTTCACCTCAAGATAAGTAGCTCATAACTCTTGACTTGTTCAAAATCTGTGTGTTAGGAAGTATCATATAAAATCCCACTAACTCTAGCGTGAAATCTTGTCAGGAATACTTTTTTGAGCAACATACGAGCAGGGCCAAGAAGGCAGCCCTTACAACGGAGCACAGCTAGTACAATTTCCCTGCCCACATGGCTTCTTACATCCTGGGTCGCACAGCAGGTTTTGCCATCCTTACATTCTCCCTTTCTCCTCAGCTGCAGAGCAGCACTTGGTCTTTAGCCAGCTCGCCCTTTTCATCTCGCTTGCCTCTTGACCAGAATGCAGGAATTGTCTAGTAACATAGCAGGTGAAAGGGGAAAGGTGTTCGGATTTTTGGAGGTGGGAGGGGGAGGTGGTGGGAGCTAGTTTAAACTAGAGAAAACTGTGCAAAGAAGCTGTTGTTAAAAGGAGCAAAAGGAGGTAAAGGAAAGCTGTGGAGTTTAGCATAATCGGTGGGGACATCTGACCTGTCTAGTCTGGCTGAGGCTGGAGCAAGAAAGCAGTTTTGTGTTAAAGAAAGATTTCTCAGTTTATGAGCTAATAGATAACTGTGGGCATGCTTGCAACATAGTTGTAGGCAGAAAAGAAACAGCCTGTTTGAAGGTATGTTAACCTACAGTTTAAAAAGCTGCTTCTCACTGTTGCGTATCTTGGAGTTATACTTGACTGAGGGAGAACAATGTTTATTCCTGTCGAGGCTGCAGAACTGACTAAAGGAATTTACAAGTAAGAAATGAGTGGAGGAGTTGTGTTTTCTTTTTGCTTTAGTATTTAGCACAGAAGTATTCCTCATGGTCCGTGGCTATGGTTCCTACATGTTCTCACATCCCTCAAATTATAATAACGATGGCATGCATGCAGTAGTAAGAAACCTGTGCAAAGTTGAAGGCTTCTTGTGATAAAGACTGTGCAAGGCTAAATGGAAAAGCCTTATGTAGACCTGACCAGAAAAGTAAATTATCTTCCTTCACAGCTATAACATAAAGAGCTTGCCAGCTCACATTTTCAGATTCTGGATTACAGTGTGTGTATTCTGCCCAGATGGGGAATTTAACTGAATGTGTGTAACGTTTTTGATTTGGGAGCCACTAGAACGTGAAGATGTCATGCCATGGTGAATATATTTAACCTGATCACAAATGTGATACAAAACAGATTGAAATAAATAAGTGATGGAGCACCAAGTGTAAGAATTGATGTGTGATACTGCTGCTTAAAAACCTGTTATGAGATTGGAGGGACGATGCCTCTGTGTGTACTTGAATTGCTTCAGTTTGCAGCAGGATTGTACCACCTTCTTTGCACTTCTCCTTGTGAATAATCTTAATGTTGTTTGATGGGTACAGCAATGTTCTCTTGAGTTTATTGGGTTAAATAGGGCCTGTGTTTGAGGACAGTGCCACATTCACTTGCATCAGATAGCATAACCTCATGCCTTAATGTCAACAGAGGATGGCTATACTGGACCGGGAGGTCCTACCTGCTGTTCCCCACACGTGTTGTTATGCAATGACCTGCCTTGCCCTACGCAGTGATTCCTAGACTCACTAGCTCTAACGAACACTATGCACGCCAGTGAGCAAATGTAGGATTCATTCTTTCCATGCCTATGGCCTGTTTGTCCATTTTGTCTTAATAGTTTTGAGATCTTTTGTAATACTGTAAAGTCTTAGATTTAGAAACAGTGAATCTGTCTTCAGGTGTCAATGGGCTTTGCCCTTCTTGGAAATGATGTTAATCTTCTGATTTCTTAACTTGTCTGTTCAGTTGCCTTGCCAATCTCCAATTTGGACTTTCTGCTCAGGCATTGATACAGTAAAACAGATTGCAAAGTACATCTTGTCCTCTCAAAGAAAATGTTGGTGTGATGGAGTCACAGGCAGCCAAATTATGGGAGCTGTTAGGTTGCATACTACTCTTAGCCACTGAAGAGGGCTTTGAACTAAAGCAAGATTTGAAATGCAAAGGACATCTTGTTAAAAGCAAAACTGACCCTACAGGTACAGGAGCAGACTGTTCCAGATTCATTTGCTGGTTTTGAGGTTTTTGCTCCAGAGCACCAGCTGGAGCTTTTTTCTTTTTTTCTTCTTTTCTTTTTTCTGTTACTGATCTTCTAGGTGGCTTTTTTTTCCCCCCCCTAAAATGATTATACATGTGGGAAATGTGATGCTGCAGTTCCTCCCCACTCACTTTTGCACAGTGGAGACATGAAGGCATATGTTTGCTAGTTTTCCAATTATTACTGTGACAGAATTCGTTTGCTCTGCTCTCAGGAGCATATGTCAATGCATCACATCCGTCTTTTAAGTTTTTCTCTCAAGCCTTTTTTGTTGTGGTTTTTTTTCCCCCCTTCTGCTATTGAGTGGGTTTTTGTTTGTTTGTTTTTTCCAGCTTGCATTACTTTGTTTCCTCCCAGTTTCTTTGTTTAACTTTTTTTTTTTTTTTTTTTTTTTTTATTTTTTTTTTATTTTCCTTCAAGCCCAGGACATCCGTGTGTCAGAGCTCTCTCTGATACTGGGGAGGGTGCACTTGTCAGACAAAGGCAGAATGGTTTGCTGTACAGCAAAAGAATGTTCCTAGAAAAATAAACAAAGAAGCCAGATTAGCTTCCAGTGTTACAGTTGTTAACACTGTCACTTGGCCTTGAAATCCTGGAAAATTACTCTTCTGTAGCTGGGTGGTTTTGTCAGTCTCTTTCGGTGTGTTGTAAGACTCTGAGCTTCTGTGTATACAATTTTATGAGTGTGGTTTTGTTTTGCCTTGGCAGCAAAATGATGTTGACTGTGAATGTAGTCGGAGGTGCTGAGATACTCCAAGTAACAAAGGGAGGCCAGAAACCAAACTGCAGGCTGCTGGCTCCGTTCGGAGACAGTACTCACCCCTTCCTCCAGACTGAGGCGTTTGTGAGGTGATAACTATCAGGAGTTAGAGCACAACCAGGGAAATTTCTTTTTGTAAGCATTTGGTGTAGGTTTGGTGTTCAACGAGCAGGAGAAAACAGGCTCTCTGTTCTGTAGATGGTTTTGCAGAGCAGCCGCTGCATTTCTCAGTGCTTTCTAGGCTTGTCTGTTCTGTGAGTCAACCACCTGCCCAGTTATCTTTCCCACAAGTTGTTGGTTTGTTTTTTTTTTTAACTACATGTATTTTGTTTTTGAAGTGAAACAAATGTAGCTATATTATTTCCTGGTTCTCTGCAGTAACGGCCCACACGCTGTGCAAAAACAGTCTCTCCTTTTTTCTTTCTTCTGTCTATATTTGAACATGTCATTTTGGCTAAGAACTGCAAATCTATAGATGGTGGAGGGCGCGTTATGCTGCTCGCCTGTACAGCTTCTCATATTTTTCCTGTCTTAGAAGACAAAACAGATCAGTCCTGACTACTGACAAATGACAAGGTGTTGAAATGAGTCAGCTTGGCACCTCGCGTAGTTGTTGTTGGTGTCTTACAGGGTTGCATTACCAAGTGATAAGCAGCACATATATCTGGAATTTGGACTCGCCCGTTGTTCATGTGTTTATTTTTTGTTGCTCTTCCTTCCTGCTTTCAGTTCCTCTCCTTCATGTCTGTATGTGAAAAACGCTGACATCCAGTGTAATTGATACTCGGTGTAATTCCCAGCCAGGTATTTAGGAGAGGAGTTTTGAGGAGGGAGGCTTGCAAAATGCAAAGTAGCTTCTAGCACACAGGGTGTGGACTTCTGGAGCAGGTGGGTGTTGGGCTGGAAAACACTCTTCTTATTTTCCCCTCCCTCAGTTCTTCTCTTGGCTTCTTTCTCATTGCCCCTCCCTCTTTGCTGTGTGCTGCAACAGAAGTTCTCCTTCTGCCTGTTTCTTCTCTAAAGCTCATCTAGATTTGTATGTAAATGTGAAAAATCAACATACATTCTTTATTGTTTAAAATTGCTAAAGCCTTTGTCTAACAGATGTGGTATCTACTGGTTCTTGCTAAAATGACCATATTAAAGACCTGGTTTGAAATTGAACTTTAACTGTACCTATCTAATGCATCCTAAGGTCTGTTTTGCCATAGAGATTGTGGCCTTTGGAAAGTGAGTATTGAATTTGGTATCTCGGTGTGTTCAAATCAACTGCTTGTGCCTTAGTTTTCAAGATGTGTTTATCAAAACTCAACACATATTTTTGCAGTCTGTTAGTCTGTTAATGGGGGCAAAAAAGCAAGTGTGCACTTTTTTCCTCTTTGTCCTGGCAGAGGTTAGGTTCTTTCCTGTTCCACTCAGTTTCTCATAGTCGTTATAAGAAAATAAGATGGAGAACTGTTTTCTGGAAGAAGTTTTATTATCAAATTATTTCTATACAGCACTTTTACCCTTGGTAGGGTAATACAGATCTGTGTATGCACTTGCTTGGAATTCAGTTCCACCATAAAAAGAAAATCAGCAAACACCACCTTTAGTGCAAATTAATGCCTTAGATTATATGGATTTTCTGTCTTTTTTTTCTTTTTTCGTTTATGCATGTTTTCCTCTGAGCGCTCTCCAAGTTCATCTTTGAATGAGGGAAGATTGTGCTTGTTACAAAAATAGGTAGCACTTCAATTTCTAGACAAGCGTCAGCTTTACAGTACAGTCGGAGGTAACTTATCAACCTCTAAAGTCCTTATTTCTTCATTAAGTTCATGAAATTTCTTCACCCCTTCATGGGGCAAACCCATGCTTAATATTGCACAGACAGGACATTAAAGCAGCAGAGGCTGTGTCAGGTGGGGAAGAAGCTCTCCACAAGGAGGAAGACCACCAGTGATAAGGACTGTTTCAATAATACATGTTCTTGTCCCACCAGCCTGCAGCGGGGGGGGGGGGGGGGGGGGAGAGAAATCAGTTAATTTTTCCAACAATTATTTTCCTTCCTAAGGAAAAAAGTGGTCCATTTTTAAGTAGGCAGCTAAGGTAGGTGTGTAAGTGGGCAGGGTAGGAAAGGACACCTTATACTAAAATACTAAACTAGAAAAATCTACTTACTTCCTGGGTATCTTCTGATCAACAGCTTGCGGACTTCATCGTGGACCCATATCAAGATGGCAAATGGTACAGCCACAAACCAATACTGAAACCTGGCAGTGGGAGAAGAGGTTCTCATTCAGATGCATCTAACAGCTCAGCTGCATTTCTGGGGTCTCTGTGCTATCTGATGCCACTAAAAGAGAATCTGGACTTTTTGGCTTCCCCTGCCCCTAATTTAAGCACTCAGAAATAAGATTATGTGCATGTAAGCCTCCCAGTCTTAAGTAGTTACTAAATTAATTTATTCCAGATAATGTTCAGAAGAAAATGTTGCCTGGTGGTATTATAGTCTCTGAAGATGGCAGAAAAATGGAACTTTTCTGACAGTGATACATTTAAAATAAAACCTGCTTGCATAAAACGAGGTAAAATGCTATCTAATGTCACCAAAACATTGGGGCTCCTGGAAAAAAAATATTAAAATGTTTGTTCTACACAAGTAGGTTTCTGGATCCTCTGTAGTAAGTCTACTAGAAAAAGTAGTGCTTTTAGGGGGAAACTATGATGCCCTTTTTGGTCAATAAATTGTCCACCCTGTTCTTCACAATGAATTTTCTTAAATATTTATCCTTGAATTGTGCTGCATGGGCACCCTGCTCCCATTCATCTGTTTCTGGCAGAATGGTATGTCCATGCTTGTTTATATGCGGAGGGCAAGGGAAGCAAGCTAGCATCGGAACTCACCTCAGCGGGGTGAAGTTCAGGGCTGTAACATGTCCGAGACCATAGGTAAGAATCAGAGCAATTCCTATCTGGGAGAATATACCCACCCAGATGACTTTGTTCCTGCAAGAAAACCGAAGAGGAAGGGTTACGCGCCTCTGGCCCTGCATAAAAACCCGATGCCCCGCCATAATGCAAAGGCTGTGCCGCTTCCAGAGCAGTGCTTGCACTCCGGTAGCGAGCCTGAGTGATCCGCTCAGATGATGAGTGCTGCAGGCTGTAGCACGAGACAAGCTGTAGACAGTGCGGCACTGTCTTACATTGCATACACCAGTGTCCTTCCTGGTGTAGCGTTCCTGACCTACCTAGATTAAGGTAAGCTTTAGGTAGACATGTGGCATGCATTAGTCATGCCTGCTAGCCACACTGTGAATGTGCGCATTGTGACTCAAATGTAAATGTAAGAAGGAAGTATACATAGGTGTAGGTTCTGTACCTGCAGATAAAGGAAAAAAATTTGCTTTCCTATCAGAAGCACTCTGAATAAATACCAGGTTTTGTGTGGCTTCAGTCCCAATAGATATTTTGAACTCCCTGGCTCCCATGGGACTGAAGGGTACAGAGTGTTCTGCAGAGGGCAGCCAGCACTGTCTGGGGTTGTTTGACCAGCTGGTGTTTCCTCAGCAGCTGAAGTTATCTCCGAGAGGTCCAAGTGTGCTATCTATTGATAACTACATAAAGAACTTAAGAAAATAATCTGGAGAGGAAACTCCCTTTTTTGTAGTAAACATTTCAATGAATGGAGAGTTAGTTTTAAGCGGATGCATTTTCAGAGTAACCAGTGCAATGTCTTTCTTTAAAGAAAACCCCATCATGAAATCATGAAAAGCGGGGTGAGGGGAGTTGTAATAAATATTGGTCTGAGATTTGCAGTAGCTTGAAGCCCAGTTTAGTCTTTGTTCAAAAACTGGATGTGAGTGGGCTGAATAACTGAGCTAACCTTCTTCCAATTAGCAGTAGGCTAACTTATCCTCTCGTGCATAAGGTAAAGGATCTGCAAAACTCACCTGAAAAGGCCCTGCTGGAAAATGGAATTTCTTCGTGTTTTCCTGATGATCAAATCGGCAACTTGCTGAATTGTGATGCTGACAAAGAAGGCAGTATAGCCAGTCCACTGTAGGTACAATCTCTGGTATTTCGTCTGCAAAGTGAAGGAAAAATCAAGTAGTGTTATATCAGACACTCGTACCTTCTGCAAGCAACTGCAAACCTTGATATTAGGATTTCGGTTACTAAGGTGTAAATGCAGAGTTATTCCAGATTTAGGTACATAATGATCAGATTTTGGCCAGTTATTCTAGTCTGCTAGTGACTGTGGATGAGTCATGAGGCTGAAGCACGAGCCTGGTGTAAGGAGGTATTTAAACTGACTTATTAATGGCTTCTGCATCTTGTGATTTCTTGCAGAATGAGTGAGGGGGAGTGAAGAGTGAAAGGGGGAGGAAGAGTCTGCGAAGTACTTCATAGTAGTGCTGTTCAGAAGCAGGGCTGAGAAATTGTGATGGGCTTAAACATAAAGTCCAGAGAAGAAGGTGCATCTCCAGAGGCTTTGATTGAGAAGGCAGCAAATAGAAGAATGAATGAAAGAATGGAGTCTGAATGAGAGTGCTGTGTGGCAGGAAGCTCGGAATAGCCTATCCTGAGGGACCATTAGACGAAAACTAATTATTTTTGCATTTAAATCTCTCTCTCCTTCCCCAATCCCTTATTTTGGAGGACAGTACAGAATTTTAAAGAAACTGTTGGGTGACAGACAGTGCAAGGCTGTTTCAGTGCTTCTTTACCCATTGCTGTCCATATGAGTCCTCGAAGTCATTAATGGCACTGTTTTCCCAGTCAACTCGCACACCAAGCAACGTGTAAGGGAGGAAACCTTGTTCAGCATACACAGTAAAGTAGGTTACAAAGGCTCCCACTGACTGCATGATACCTGCAAAACCAAAGAGGTTGCAATGAGGAAGCAGCAAATTTTAGGAGCACTGGGGAATACACCAGCTATCAGAGTTATCTGTCTGCCGGGGCATGATACTTGCTATGAGTCTAAAGGTAGTTTTAGGGCTCTTAGTGCTCTAAGGTTCTTGACGTCTGTAGATAAAAACCTGTTGTATTGTTGAATAATGAGTAACAGAAGGGAGTTAGTATGTTTACCTAGGAGAGCAGGAGGAGGAGTTGAGTTTCAGCTCCCCCTTTTCTAAAAAATTAATCAGTTTGCTGGTATGAGATAGCATTTCAGAGAACAGGTCAACCTACCGATCTGCAGATAGGAGTATATGGCGAGCTGCTCATTCACCAGCCTGTCTTTCCTTTTGTTACGAGGTCTCCTGTTCATAATATCGCTTTCAGCTTTTTCGTAGGCTAATGCAACAGAGGGGATCTACAACAGAAATAAGCTTTCTGAGTCTTGGAAACATTTGTCTGTTTCTCAGATGCTAATCAGAAAAGTTTCAGTTCTCAAGTGGTTCTGTTCTCTGTGTTGCCTTTTCAGTATACAGAGAGCAAATGAAAGAAGGATCCATGTAGTATCCTCTTGACAGGTATAGAGGATTTGAGGGAAGTCTGAAACTGTTTCATAGGCCTGATGACCATATGATGATACAAAGGGCCAGAGCATACCGAAAACATCTTCCCCATCCCTTGGACTGGGCTCTGATGAAATGTCTGGTATTCATCCCCTGTAGTAACTGCAACAATCTGTATGGTCTCTTGATTGAAACACACTGTTGTTTTGCATACTGCTGAGTTTTGCTTGTCAGCATGGATCAGAAGTCTTTTCTTTCTGCTCCCCCTTTGCAGGTTTTCCTTTCTACTCTTCTTTCTCTGTACCTGCCTACTTTTAACCTAGCCCTCTACTCTTCAGCTAGCTTGTTATTCAGCTGCAGGGTAAGGCAGCTAAATCTTCCAATGTTCTGCGTGTCCCTTTGCACCCAGACCCTCTCATTTGTCATGATATTTTGGCAGAAAATAACTTAAAAGACCCCAACTTACAATGTCTGTGCCCAGGTCAATGAATAGGATGGTGATGGTACCAATGGGCATTGGAATGCTGGCAATAATGTAGATGAGAAAGGGACAAAGCTCAGCAATATTCTTAGTCAAGGTGTAGGCAATTGTTTTCTTCAGGTTGTCAAAGATTAGGCGGCCTGGAGGAAAAGGAAACACTTCTGTCAAAGCTAATTGTCAACAGTGTTTTCCAGAAAGAAGTTCCGTTTTAAACTAAATGGGGTGAAAACACGTACTGCTTATGTCTAATTTCTTCATATGTTTCCTCATGCATTTTGGGTGGGTGGTCGTTGTTTTTTAAAAAAAAAAAAAAAAAAAAAAAAAAACTACTAATCTACCTTCCCTTGGAGCCTTCTGAAAATTCAAGTGAATATAAAAAATCTTTGAATGGGAAAAGCTGAGGGGAAAGTCCCATTTGGCAGTATGCTGTAACTTTAATGGAAAGCCCTTTACAGGAGAAGAAGAGTGGGATGTGGGCAGCTGTCATAGGTGGAGCATAGTTAAGGTGATGCATGAGCAAGTAATGGAGTGAAAATGCAAAGAAAAGAGTTTGTATCTTTATGAGGCTCAAAACTGCATTGTGACAAGATGGGAAGTGCTTTTGCCTGGAGCTTAAACAAGCAGCAACAGCAGACCAATGTTACATGTGAGAGAGGGGGGGTCATTTCCTTGCTATCTATCTGTCATGTGTCTATAAATTTAATTAATTCCCAGTTATTACAAATATCACAATTGCATTTCCAAATCCAGAAAGAAGAAAGGGGGGGTGAGCACAGGAGGGAAGGATCAGGAGGACCTGCCAGTGCTGTGTGGCTGTCAGCAGCTTTCAGCTAAGAAAGTGGATAGCAATATTATTTTTACCTTCCTCCACTCCTGTGACAATCGAAGCAAAGTTATCATCCAGCAGTACCATATCAGCTGCGTTTTTAGCTGCGTCAGAACCAGCAATACCCATAGCAATTCCAATATCTGCTTTTTTAAGAGCAGGGGAGTCATTGACTCCATCTCCAGTCACGGCAACAACTGCTCCCTGGAACACACAAAAGGATCCAGACGTGGGTTCTTTGAGGTGATGGTGCTGTCTTCCCCTAAGGACAGTCTGCTTTCAGCACA